>NC_056747.1:794525863-795213363 GCF_019279795.1 Protopterus annectens
ATTGTGTGTGTGTATATATATATATATATATATATATATATATATATATATATAATTCACAAAGAACGAAACAAGCTGATGAAAAAGTAATCAATTGAAGAATTTTATTAATTGGTTAATTAAGCATACAATATATATGTGAATACTACTGTGGTTTAGTTTGTCTGATGAAGGCTGAGCTTACACAGCCGAAAGCGCTTACCAAATATTTTAATAAATTTGAATACGAATTTTAGAAATCAATTGCATTGCCATTTGTTTGCTATTGTGCTTCTGGATTTTTCATCATATATATATATATGTATTTGTATATGTGAGTGTGTATATATATATATATATATATATATATATGTATTTGTACATGTGTGTGTATATATATATATATATATATGTATATATATATATATATATGTATATATGTATTTGTACGTGTATATATATATATATATATATATATATATATATATATTTATATATATATGTATGTATTTGTATATGTATTTATATATACATATATATATATATATATGTATGTATTTGTATATGTATATATATATATATATATATATATATATATGTATATTCATATGTGTGTATATATATATATATATATATATATATATATATATATATATATATATATATATGTGTATATATATTTATAAATATAGGTGTTGGTACATATGCAAACAAGATCTGGGGAAGGTAGTAGAGCATCAGAGGATAGGGAGTAAGCCGCGATCTAGTTGAAGACCTCAAGCTAGTGTAAACGGCCGAGTCAGAACTGAGGATTGGTTCCGAACCCATCAGTAACGAATGAAGGCGAGATGGACAACTTACATGGAACATTATGTTAAGTACATAACTTCTTTTTTTTTGTTTTGTTGGAGAACTGTTAGGGAATATTGACTTTTTCTGTCATTTAAGAGAAAATGAGAGTTGACCAGCCATTGTTGAAGCATGTTAAATGTTTGTTGTCTGATGTTAAGAAGTTCATCTGTAGAAATAGCATTACAGATTAAGGTATTGTCATTTGCATACTGTACTAAAGTGGCCATGGGTACTGCTTTGTACACGTTATTAATAAATATTTTGAATAATAAAGGACCCAGTAGGGATCCTTTTGGGAGCTGGCTAGATGTAGCAATTTGCCATCTAACAGACTGTCTTCTTTGGTTAATCTAAGTTGTGAACCAAAGAATAACCTGTTTGCTCATGTCTGGTTTACTAAGGCTGTAAAGAAGTAACAAATGTATATACTGTCAAAGGCTTTAGAGAGAGCTCGGAGTACTGTAGTAACATTGTTATCTTGTTTTAACTTTTGTGTTGTAAATATGAAGAACATTGAGACAAGCCGTCTTTTAAAAGTTTATTCCAACTGTACAACAGAATTATATACTAAAGCTATGTCAAGAATCTCAATGGCAACACTCAGATCTGCTCTGAGTTACAGCACAATGGCACTAAATATACAGAACCAACTAATATTGCCAACATCCTGGCAGATAGGTTCACTACTAACTTTACCCCCTCTCACCCCCTAAAGGGCCCATCTATATACCGGAAGAATGCAAAGTTCCTTTAATCACGGCTGCACAGGTAAAAACCACACTCTCCAAAGCCAAGAACAGAGCATCCATGTGACCTGACAACATCCCAGGCTGCATTCTACACGAACTAGAGAACGAACTGGCACCCCACCTTAAGTACCATGTTCAATCATTGCCTCACCTCAGGCTTTGTGCCCACCAAATGGCACACAGTGATAGTTATCCCACTCCACAAAGGGGGATCCACTACGGACCCCTGGAACTACTGTCCCATTAGCCTGACAAGCCTGGTCTGCAAGGCCATGGAACGTATTATCATGGAGCTTGTCAACAAAGACATTGGTAATCTCCAAACTCTGGACCCCACCCAGTTCGATTTTGTAAAAGGCAGATCATGTCTCCTAACCCCGATAGATTTCTTTGAAGCAGTCACCAAAGCCATAGATGAGGGTAAGATGGTTCACACAGCCTATCTAGATCTTGCCAAGGCTTTTGACAACATCCCCCACTCTGGAATTATAGATAAACTCACTAAACTAGGTATAAATCCCTATGCCACAAATGGGTCGCCAACTGGCTCACTGACAAAACCCACACTGTGAAAGTAGCAGAATCAAATCTGACTTCAGACCAGTGACAAGTGGAGTACCACAGGGTTCAGTCCTGGGACCTCTCCTGTTTGGTATCTACTTCTCTGAAGTACAGGCTAACACAGAAGGTCTTTGGCTAATGAAGTTCACAGATGACTGCAAACTAGGAGCCATAATCGAAACTCCTAACAGTGTGGACATCCTACAAAAGGGCCTCGGTGAGACAGATGCCTGGTGTCAAAGCCATGGCCTCAAGCTCAGTGCCAAAAGGTGCAGGGCCATCCCTTTTGGTAAAAACTCTGTACCCATGAACTACCACATAGGCGGTAGTCTACTTAACACTGAAAGTGTGATGAGACCTGGGGACAGAGGTGGACAGTAGACTCTCCTTTGATAATCACATCGCCACAGTAGTCAGGAAATCCTTCTATTTGGCGCACCTCTTCACAAAAGGTTTCTCATCCAGGAAAAAAGAGGTAATTCTTCCCTTCTACTTGTCACTCATTAGACCCATTATAGAGTACAACGCCCCTTTTGGTATGTACCTCACAAGACATCTACAACAACTGGAAAGGCCGCAGAAATTCCTCATAAAGAGGATTACCGGCCTCAAACAGATGCCCTATGCAGACCATCTCAAAAAACTCCAGCTTTACTCCGTCACATATCGCCTACTCAGAGGCGATCTCTGCCTAACATACAAAACTATGTCAAACCCAGAGCTGTTGGACATGCTCCACTTAAAGACATCCCAATCCCTCTGAGCTACATGCTATAGGGACCTAAACCTTGTCACAACAATAAACAGAACATGTTGGAGGGATAGATTCCTGTCCCAGAGACTTCCCATACTCTTTTACAAACTACCTATCTATATCAGACAAGCAAAGCTCCTCATTAGCACTCTTCAAGAAAAATCTTGATGATTGGATGGGAAATAGGAAATTCACCCCGGGGATCACTTCTTTGGCTCTGCTCGACAGGGTCGCAAGTAAATAATTTTCTTGGGTGGCGGTAGCCAGAGTAACTTTTTGGCTAGGCTTATATAGGCCCTAGGGCCAATAGCCTAGTACCTACCTATGAACCTATAAGAACTCTGCAGCAACACTTTTTACATTACAAGTTTACAAACATTCATTTCAGCTGTTTTGCTAAAGTTGTCCTAAATGTATTTCAGACTTCCTTAGGTACAGTTTCCTGAGCTGCAATAAAAAAGCAAAACTAAAAGCAGTTTTTTAAGAAGCTGGAGCCATTTAAATTGCATTTATTGTTGACAAGGTTATTTATTTATACTCGCATTGATGTTAATATTTACATGTCTGAATTATGTCGATCCTTCATTATTGTCTGCAGGTGGTGACGTTCGATGAAGGTGGAGTCAGTGCCCATACTAACCATGTAGCCCTTTACAGATCTCTCAGGTGAGTCCGATGACTAGGGTATCTGCATGTGCTTTATAAGAGATCAGGCCAGCTTCACAATGCTTATGCGCTGCTTACTTTTCCAGCTTGTTTTTCCTTTTGATTTCCATTTTCTTTTCTTTCTTCTCCAGTAAATCAAGACCTTCCTTCGTAATACACTTAATTTTTTTTTGTGACAATCCAGACTTTTATATTATTTTTGTGTTTGAGCCATTGTTGATTTTTGTGATTCTGAAATCATCCAAGCATGTTAAACCTTCTCTCCTTCCAGATGTGGATTCCAGAGTATTGAAGAGGTTTAGGAAAGAGGGTTTACATTTCTTCAAATGTATCTGCCAAAAGTCCAAATTACCTCATCCTCACTGCAGAAGATGTTCTTCGTGTTTCACTGTTGCAATCATCATATTTGGGTTATCCCTGCTAGGGTAGCCATCAGTCGTCCCGAATACCAGAGGCTTAGTATTTCTGCATTGGTTGCCATCGCTTCAGGATTGACGTCAGGTCGTCAGTGTTATAAATTAAGGCAGCCAATGCCATTACATAAGTCTTTCTTGCTGGGAGCCCGAAGAAGAAGCCGTTCGCACGAATGCCATTTGGCCGTTGCCTGAGATGTTCTTTGTGTTTCACTGTTGCAGTCATCACATTTGGGTTATCTTCTTGCAGTAGCCGCAGTCGGCCTGATTATCAAAGTCTTGGCTCCTGCGTCGGCTGCTGTCTCATCTTCCGTGATGTCAGGTAGTCAGGGGTATAAAGCATGCAACCAACGCCATTACATTAGTCTTTCTTGCTATGCGGTGCCTGAAGCAGAAGCATTTCGCAAGTGCCGATCGGCTGACTCCTGAAATTTTCATTTTCGAGTTTCAGAATCGAATTCTTCAACTAAAGCTAAGTATCCCATTGGGGAAACTTTTTCTTGCTCTTAACTGTTGTCAGTAACAGTCAATAATTGTATTTCTTGTGGAAAGCAAATACCTCATAAAGATTTTCATTCGTACTGTATTCCTTGCCTAGGCCCTGACCATGAAGTACTTCGCTGTCGGTTTTGTGCCTTATTTAAACAACGGACTATTAGTTGTCGGTATATTTACCCTTCTAAATATTTTGGTACTTGGTTCAATTATCCAGATATGTCTTCGGTTAGCCATCTGACTACCGACATTCTGAAAAAATGCAAAGATAAAGACAGAGACAGGCCGCCTAGGTCCAAAGCTGCCGACGACGCTTCTCCTAAGCTAGTCGCCAGTTCGCCGGTACTCAGTGAGGCATTTTTGCAGCCCCTGATACCCGCTACTTAAGATTTGCAGGCCTCTACTGAGACCCATTCGGAGTCCGGTATGCCGCGAGATGCTTCAACTGTGGAACCTGCGGATGTCTCTACCTTGGATGGGTCCGGAGCCGCTATGCAGGCACCGGCTTCTGAGGGTGTATTCAGGCCTACTGACTTGCATGTTAAACCGACGCCATCTTCTTCTTCAAGGCGTAAATCTCGAACCATGCCTTGAAAATCGACGCCCAGACAGCATGGTCAGGCCTCTATGCCTAAAAAACAAATGATAAGAATGGCTGAAGACCTTATTACTTTAATCAGGTGAATCCAACCTTCCCCCTCTAAGAAACCTAGGACTGAATTTGCTTATGATACTTCTGACCAGGATTCCGAAATTTCTGTTTCCTCTGATGACCAATATTTACCGTTATTTACCTATGAAGATTCTTATGCAGAGGACTCTATTCCCTCTGCTCCAACCCCCCCCCCCCCGAGGATTTCTCTTTTGGTGAAACCTTGCATACTCTTTTGGAGCATTTTTGCTGGGAAAGCCAGGATTACTCTTGATTCTAAAAAGAGGCTTAGGGATTTCTTACTCCTGCCCCAGCACAGGCCCCTTAGCTATCCCTCCTGTACTAGACATTGTTGATGATGCCTTTTCAGAAACTAGATTGGCCCCTGCCTCTTTACCTCCTGCTCCCAGAAAACCTGATTGATATTACAGGGTTCCTGACTCTCACAGGTTCCTTTTTAAAAATCCTACTGCTGATCCTGAGACCATTTCACAGGGACCCAAGAGCATTAAGGCTACTACTGCCAAAAATCCTACCCCCTCTGATTGAGATTCCAGGGCACTGGATAGATGGGGTAAGAAGGTATACACTAATACAGCCTGGGTCATTAGGGCCTTAAATTGCCAGTTTCATATGTGAAAGTGTCAGCAGCATATTATTGGATTGCTTAAACAGAAAATGATGTTGATTCCTGACTGTGCTGAAAATAAGGATTTACAGGATTTAATGCATTCTGCTGAACAGGTTGGAAAACATACTTTGCAATGTGGTTTTGATTCACTAGAGGCATCTTGCAGGACTGCTGTCACCGGGTCTGTACTTAGAAGGAGCCATCATTGCCAGATCATGTTAAAGCTAAATTGCTGGATGCTCCCTTAAATCAGGACCGCCTGTTTGGAAACAAAGCAGAAGTAGTTCTTAAAAAGCTGGAGGAAAAAGCTAAATCTATGCAAACTGTTAAAGATTTCCTACACGTACAGCCTCCAAGATTTAGTAGGCAGTGGCCCTCTAAGAATTGGTCCTTTCCTGTTTCTTCCAGGCCTTCTCAGTCCAAACCCAGAACCAGTAGAACGCCCAGGCTTCAGTCCCAGGTTATGCACAGGACTAAGCAGTGGGGGGCTCCCACTTCCAAATCAGGGAGTAGTAAGACCCCCGCTCCCATGGTAAACTGTCTCAATGACTTAACTTTAAAAATTCCAAGCACTTCTCAACTGACTGCTCCTTTAGGGTGAAAGATTGCTCTGCAGGCAAAAAACTGGGAACTCATTACCCAGGACAAAAGGGTTTTAAATATAGTTTCCCAAGTGTACAGATTTCACTTCCACACATTACCAACCCCAAATGGTTGGCCAGATCTACCCCCAAATCAGTGGGCAGAGGCTCAAAAGCAAGTACTCTCTCTTTTAAGCATAAAGGCTATTCAAACTGTACCAGAAGAGGAAAAGGGACAAGGTTTCTACTCAAGACTTTTCCTGGTACCCAGAAAAGACAATTCATGGTGTCCTATCCTGGACCTTTCTATCTTAAACACGTTTTTGGTGATTCCATAATTCAAGATGTTAGCTCTTCACCAGTTGCTTCCTATGCTAGGCAAAGATGCCAGGTTGGCAACACTGGATTTAAAGGAAGCCTACCTGCACATCTCAGTCAGGGAATCTTGCAGAAGATACCTACACTTCAAAGCAGGCTACATGCACTATCAGTTCTCTGCACTGCCCTTTGGCTTATCTACTGTGCCCAGGGTATTCACAAAGTGCCTAGCCCCAGTCATTGCATTTTGCAGGCAAAGAAATATTCAACTATACCCATACCTGGTTGATTGTCTAATTCAGGCAGAAAGCCAGGACATACTTTTAAATCATTTGGCATTTGTACAAACTGTGCTAACTTGTCTGGGGTACACCATAAACGAAAAGAAATCACATCTGGTACCCTGTCAACAAATTATATTCCTGGGAGCAAGCTTGAACACAACTTCCCAGATGTCTTTCCTCACACCAGAGAAACAAATTCATTTGACAACTTACTTCAAACTAGTGGCCACAAAACCCCTGCTATCTGCAAGGCAAATACTGCAAGCCTTGGGGTTCATGGCCTTCTGCATTCTACTAATTCCATATGCAAGACTGCATAGCAGGAAATTACAATGGTATCTAAAAAGCCTATTGTGTTAACATTCTCAGGATGTAGAAGCAATGATTCCTGTCATAACTTGCCTACGGTTAGAATTACTTTGGTGGGCAGAGGCCTGCCAACAAAACAAGGGTCTACCATTCACTCTACCCACTGCCGCCCAAATCCTAACAACAGTCGCATCAGACTATGCATGGTGGGCTCACCTGGCAGGGAAGTGCATTCAGGGCAAATGGAACCCAAGTCAAATGCACCTGCATATCGATCAAAAAGAAATGTTGGCTGTACAGAATGCTCTGACAGCCTTCAAGGACAACATTCTTCCAGGACAATTAATGGTAAAGATGGACAACACCACTGTCATGCAGTACATAAACAAGCAGGGGGGGTACCCATTTTTACCCCCCTCTGCAGACTACCCATGGCTCTGTGGAACATAGCCTTGAGCTACCAAGTGCATCTACAGGCTCAATTCCTGCCAGGAAAACTAAATACACTGGCAGACGAACTAAGCAGAAATCTCATGGACCCACACGAGTGGAAACTGGAACCAAAGACTTTCAACGTCTTGATAAACAAATGGGGGAGCCCAGATATATACCTGTTTGCCTCCCCCCAGAACTACCATTTGTACAAATTATGCACAAGGACACCCCACAAACAAGCTTGTAATGTGGATGCTCTGTCCTTCAGCTGGAGAAATCTATCAGTTTATGCCTTTCCTCCTCTGCCTCTCCTCTCCAAGATACTACTAAAGCTCAAACAAGACAAACCAAGGATGATACTGATTGCACCAGACTGGCCACGCCAACACTGGTACCCCCTCTTACGCAGTGTGTCACTGCTAGCCCCATAACCCCATGGCACCTGCCTCAGACCCCTACTCTTCTGTCACAGCATTAGAGCCAGATTCTGCACCCCCAGCTTCAAACCCTGAACCTGGCAGCCTGGCTAATTACCTAATCTCTTTGTTACCATCCCTCAGTAAACAAGTGTTGGATGTCATTTTGGAGGCAAGGAGTCCTAGTACTAGAAAATTTTATCCTGAAAAATGGAAAAGATTCTGTGTCTGGTACCAAACTCAAGGGATGGCCACAGCAGTGTCCAACGTATCTCAAATTCTTCAATACTTACCTTAGATGCTTTACAAGGGCCTTTCCTTTTACTCCTTCAAAATTCACACCTCAGCCATTTCAGCTCATTACAACAAAGAACCACTCCTCTTGTCTCATCCACTGCTCAAGCAGTTCCTCAGAGGGGCCAAAAATTTAAGACCACCCAGGAGAGCCCCAACTCCTCCCTGGGATCTTAACTTTGTATTGGGAAAACTCACTCTTCCTCCTTTTGAGCCAGCTGCAAGTGCAGACTTAAAATTCCTTTCTTGGAAAACAGCTTTCCTTTAAGCTATCACTTCAGCAAGAAGGGTATCTGAATTACAGGCCCTTATGGCAATGGAGCCTTTCATCATCTTTCATGCGGACAGGAGGTGTCCCTCAGGATCAGTCCCTCCTTCATGCCCAAGGTGGTATCCAGTGTGGCTCTTAATCAATCCATTCATTTGCCAACCTTCTTTTATAAACCACAGAACAAAGGGGAACGTATACTGCACTCCTTACATGTGCACAGACAACTTAGATTTTACTTGGACAGGACTAAACCTCAAAGGAAATCTGAACAACTGCTGGTGGCATTTGCTGCAGGTGCAGAGGGGAAGGCTATTTCAAAAGAAAGCATTTCTAAGTGGATAGGCCATTGCATTCATTTCTGCTATAAGCACCATGGAAAACCTATCCCACAGGGGATTAGACCCCATTCAACCAGGGCTGCATCTACCTCTACAGCCTTTCTCAGAGGTCCCCCTACCAGAGACATCCTAGAAGCTGCCACCTGGAGTTCTGTACATACTTTCACCAAGCATTACCATTTGCCAATTTTCTCTAAATCCATAGCTGGCTTTGCCACTGCAGTCTTGCAGGGCCTTATAGCTGGTCCTAATGCTATCTAAATTCCTCCTCCCATCCTTAGCTTTGGGAATCAACCCAATTGTGATGATTGCAACAGTGAAACACGAAAAACTTTAGTACAGTTGTGTACACTTACCGTAAATGTAGATGCTCGAGTGTATTCACTGTTGCAGTCCTGGTTACCCTCCCTCCAGCCCCCTGACTTCTTTTGGCTATACCTCTTCTGTCCTTTACTATGCTTAAAAGCTTTTTGGTGTATTTGCTTTTTTGATGGAGGTATAACCTTTTGTGTGTGTGTGTGTGTGTGTGTGTGTGTGTGTGTGTGTGTGTGTGTGTGTGTGTGTGTGTGTGTGTGTGTGTGTGTGTGTGTGTGTGCATATATATATATATATATATATATATATATATATATATATATATATAAAATATTTTTAATTGCTTCCCATTAGGGGGGCACCTGACATCTGGGCCAAGAAAAACTGATGTAATGGCGTCGGCTGCATGCTTTATACCACTGACTACCTGACGTCGCGGAAGATGAGACAGCAACCGACGCAGGACCCAAGACTTTGATAATCAGGCCGACTGAGGGCCCCTGCAAACAGATAACCCAAATGTGATGACTGCAACAGTGAATACACTCAAACATCTACATTTATGGTAAGTGTACACAACTGTACATTTTTCATTTCCGAAATTGAAGTTAAAGTCTTCTAAAGCTAAGTATCCCATTGGTGATCCTTTTTTCTTGCTCTAACCGATGTCACCAAAAGTTAACAATCGTCTCGCTTGTGGAAAGCAAATACCACACCAAGATTTTCAGTCCTACTGCGTCACTTGTTTAGGCCCTGACCACGACATCCCCCGTTGTCGCTTTTGTGCTCTGTTCAACACCAGAACTATACGTCGTCGGGCCCTTATTGTAGCTAGATATTTTCGCTCTCAGTGTTCGAATTCCGATATGGCTTCAGTAAAGCCATCCGACAGCAGATCTTCCAAAACAATGTAAAGATATAGACAGAGACAGACAGACTGCACAGGTCCAAAACTGCCGACATCGCTTTCGTTAAGCTAGTAGTCAGTTCTCCGGTCCTAAGTGAGGAGCTTTAGCAGCCACTGATTCCCGCTTCTGTGGATTCACAGATCGCTACCAAGACCCTTTCGGAGTCCGGTATGCTGCAAGACTCTTCACTGACTAAGGATCCTGAGGATGTCTCTACCTTGGATGGGTCCGGAGCTGCTGAGCAGGCACCGGCTTCTGAGGAAGTACTTCGCACTAACGATTCTCGACACAGACTGACAACTTCTTTCGCATCTACAGTTATTTCGAAAACTACCGAGTTTCTAAGACACTGGGTACTACCACACCTAAGAAACCAATGACCCAGTCTCAGGCACCTGCTTCCTTGCCTCAGTCTCAGATGCTTAAAATGGCAGAAGACCTTATAATGCTTATCCGGGGAAGCCAGGCTACCCCTTCCAAAAGAAAAAGAGATTTGTCCCCAGTAGTGTTAGCTGAAGAGGAGTCCGGTGACTCTGATGCATCTGATTATGAAGATATGCAACCCCCTCAGCTTATGAAGAATCTAATGCAGAGGAATCCAATCTTTCAGCCCCTCCACCGAGGACTTCTCCTTTGGGGAAACCCTACATACCTTAAGGGAGCATTTCCAATGGGAATGTCAGGACTACCCTCATTCAAAAAAAAGACTCAGGGAATTCCTAGATCTTCCACAGCACAGACCTCTGGCCATTCCTCCTGTCCTGGATGTTGTGGATGATGTTTTTATGGAATCCATGTTGACTCCTGACACCATCCCTCCTGCTCCCAAGAAACCAGACAGATACTATAGAGTCCCTGACTCACAAATTGTATTCAAAAATCATACTGCTGACCCTGAGGTTATCTTTCAAGGACCTAAAGGAATTAAAGCAACTTCTGCTAAGAATCCCACCCCCTCATGTAGGGATTTCTGAGCATTAAACAGATGGGGTAAAAAAGTATACACCTCTGCTACTCTTGCTATTACAGCACTAACTTTTCTCTTCCATATGCTGAAATATCATCAACATACCATGAAACTCCTCAAACAAAAAATATCTTCCTTTCCTGCTTGTGCAGAAAATAGTTACAAGAGTTAATGCATTCTGCAAGTCAAGTAACTAAGCACACATTACAGTGTTGTTTTGATGCCCTAGAAGCATCTTCCAGGGCAGCAGTCACTGGTTCTGTCCTTAGAATGCATGCTTGGCTAAAGGAACAGCCCTTGCCAGACCGTGTCAAATCCAAATTATTGGACGCACCACTGCACAAAGACAACTTATTTGGCACCAAGGCAGAGGAGGTCTTAAAAAAGATGGAAGAAAAAGCTAAATCTATGCAGACAATTAAAGACTTTTTGCAGGTCCAGCCACCGAGGTTCAGTAGGCATTGCCCCTCCAAGCACTGGTCCTTTACTGCCTCCTCCAGTTCAGCTCAGCCCAGACCCTGGGGAAGCAGGCCCCCCGGACAGCAGCCCCAGGGAATGCAGAGATGTCCTTCATGGATGCATCTGCAGTCATAACAAATGGTTTGTCCTGTCGTCAGGCAGCCCTTCGGTCGGCCGGATTCCAAAGTCTGGGTCCGGCTTCAGCTGATGTCGCACTCCACCCGACGTCATCTCTGCTGGTCTTCGGGTATAAAGGCATCAGCCGACGCCATTTTCCTCAGTCTTTCTTGCCGCGTGGCGCCCGAAGCAGAAGCTGTTCGCAAGTGCCGGTCGGTCAGATCCAGAGATTACTACTACGAATACTACCAAGACTTCTAAAAGCTAAGTACCCGTTGGGGACTCTTTCTTGCCTCAGCCGATGTCAGAAAAAGTCAATAACTGTTTAACTTGTGGGAAACAAATACCTCATAAAGATTTCCACTCTTACTGTTTGCCTTGCTTAGGCCTAGACCACGACGCAGCAGCCTGTTCGGCCTGTGCTTCCTTCAACAGACGAACGCTTAGGCGTCGGTCGGAGTTTGCTGAACAGTTTTTCGGCTCAGATTTTGCGTACATTATGCCGCGGATCCTCCGACTACCCAAATTGTTAAAAACGCAAAGAAAAGACCGACACTGCGGTCCGCGGTTTCGCTGAAACCACTGTTAAGCAAGCCAGAGTGTCTCGGTTTTGGCGAAACCGAGAAAACTGGTCAATCTTCAGCGAATCCATGACTACTACTGAGGCTCCTGCTACCTTATCTGAATCAGCCTCAGAAATTTTGCCTACAACTGTGGTTCCTACTGATCTATCAGACACCATCCCCTTGGATATCTCTACTCCAGCACGTGGTGCTGCTAGGCCTCCTGCAGCCATGTCTATTAAGGCCTTTGCCAGGGCTAAAGCAGCCAAATCAGCTAAATCAGTGCCTGTTAAACCACCCTCACTCAGGCCCACTTCTAGTTCACAAATGCTTACTCTGGCAGAAGATTTAATATCCTTCTAAGCAATGGAGTTCTTCCTCTTTAAAACCAGGGAGTGCTAAGCCACCCCCTCATGGTAAGAAATCAGAATGATTTCACGCTTCCACCCCTCCCTCTACCCACCTTTTCTTGCCCCTGGGAGGAAAACTCTCCTTCCACGCAAGCACCTGGGCCACCATTACCAATGACAGCTGGGTCCTCAACATAGTGTCCCAGGGATACAAATTTTATTTCCACACTCTACCAACCCCAAAAGGGTTCCCAGATCTTCCCCCTAACCAGTGGACAGAGGCCAAAAAGCAAGTCCTTTCCCTGCTCTCGATGAGGGCAATAGAGCATGTTCCTGCAGAGCAGGTAGGTTAAGGTTTCTACTCCAGACTCTTCCTGGTACCCAGAAAAGAGGGCACCTGGCGTACCATCCTTGATCTATCCTTTCTAAACACTTTCCTGGTGATACCAAAATTCAAAATGCTTACCCTCCAGCAACTTCTACCTATGCTCTCCAAGGACGCTTGGTTAGCCACCCTAGACCTAAAAGAGGCCTACCTACACATCCCAATCAGGGAATCTTCCAGGAAATATCTCCGTTTCAGGGCGGGATCACTGCACTTTCAGTTCTCTGTGCTTCCCTTTGACTTATCCACTGCTCCCAGAGTTTTCACAAAATGCCTGGCTCCCGCAATTACTTTTTGCAGACAAAAAATATTCAGATTTACCCATACTTAGACGACTGCCTAATTCAGGCAGACAGTCAGGAAAAGCTGCTAAAGCACGTGACCTTTGTAAAAGACCTACTGACCTCCCTGGGGTATACTGTCAACAAAAAGAAATCCAAACTAGTACCCACACAAAAAATTGTATTCCTGGGAGCAAGCCTGGACACGGCATCCAAGATGGCATTCCTTACACTAGAAAAACAAACCTACCTGGCTACCTACTTCTCTCAACTAGCCACCAGCCCCCAGTTATCTGCAAGGAAAATCCTGCAAGCTCTGGGGTTCATGGCTTCTTGCATTCTACTCATTCCATATGTCAGACTGCATATGAGGAAACTACAATGGTACCTAAAAAGCCTTTGGTGTCAACACTCCCAAGACCTGGACATTCTTTTATAACAATAATACCTTGCATAAGGAAAGATTTCCTTTGGTGGGCAGCAGCATGCAACCACAACAAGGGACTACCCTTCTCACAACCCCATGATGCGCAGACCCTCACCACAGATGCATCAGACTATGCCTGGGGTGCACACCTGGATGGCAGGTGCATTCAAGGCCAATGGAGCCCAAACCAAATACATCTGCACATCAACCAAAAAGAGATGTTAGCTGTTCAGCAAGCTTTGACAGCCTTCAGACCCCTAATCTCCCCGGGGCCTCTACTGATCAAACCAGACAACACCACTGTGGTGTGGTATATCAACAAGCAGGGAGGGACTCACTCGTACCCTCTGTACAGGCTCGCCATGACTCTTTGGCACACACCCTCAGCCATGCAACTACACCTGCTAGCACAATTCCTACCAGGCTCTCTAAACTCTCTGGCAGACAACTTAAGCAGAAATCTTCTGGACCCACACGAGTGGCAGCTAGACCAAAGAACCTTAACTGTTGTAACCCAGAAATGGGGCACCCCTAAGGTCGACCTCTTTGCTTCCCACTCCAACCATCAGCTCAGCAAATTGTGCAACAGGGAGCCTCACAGCAAGGCCTGGAAAGTGGATGCTCTATCCTTCCAGTGGATCAACCTCTCGGTCTGTGCATTCCCTCCTCTACCACTCATTACAAGGATACTACTCAAAATAGGGGAGGAAAAAACGAGGACAATCCTGATTGCCCCAGACTAGCCATGCCAGCACTGGTACCCTCTGCTGCGAAGCCTGATACCACTGCCACCATGGCGTCTCCCTCAGATCCCAACACTCCTGACCCAGAGGAATGGAGAATTCAAGCATCCCCAGTTGCAGACCCTTAACCTGGCAGCCTGGCTTATTCCCTGACCACTCCACAAGCTGCCAATCTAAGCAAACAAGTTCCAGATGTTATACGTGAGGCCAGACGCCCTAGCACTAGAAAGTCTTATGCTGACAAGTGGAAAAGGTTTTGCACCTGCATCCAGGCTAAGGGAGCCAGAACTGCACAGCCCTCCCTACCTCTTATCCTGGATAACCTGGCTGACCTACTACACAAGGGTCTATCCTTCTCTTCCATTAAAATTCATGCCTCTGCCATCTCTGCTCATTTCAGCACAGAACCACCTCTTTTCTCACACCCTCTCATCAACCATTTCCTAAGAGGGGCTAACAACTTGATGCCACCCAGAAGAGCACCAGCTTGGGACCTTAACTTTGTTTTGGAAAAAATCACCCTGTCCCCTTTTTAACCAGCAATGTCAGCAGAGTTAAAGTTCCTCTCTTGGAAGACAGCCTTGCTTCTGGCCATCACTTCAGCTAGAAGAGTATCCGAGTTGCAAGCACTAATGGCTGTAGAGCCCTTCATCATTTTCCACGCTGACAGGGTCTCCCTCAGGACTAACCCATCCTTCATGCCAAAAGAGGTGTCCAGTGTTTCTCTCAACCCATCCATTCATTTGCCCACCCTTTTTCCCTAACCCAAAAAACTAGGGGGAAAGGATTCTGCAATCTCTAGATTTGCACAGACAGCTCAGATTCTGCCTAGACAGGACTAAATCATTTAGGAAGACTGATCAATTGTTAGTCAGCTTTGCTACAGGAGCAGAGGGCAAGGCCATATCCAAACAAACCATTTCCAAATGGATAGCACACTGCATCCATTTCTGCAACAAGCAGCACGGGAAACCTCCCCCCAAGGGGGTCAGGACACATTCCACCCGAACAACCACAACCTCTTCAGCTTTCCTCATAGGGGTCCCCACCAGGGATATCCTGGAGGCTGCAACATGGACATCTGTTCATATCTTCACCAAGCATTACCACCTGCCTGTCTTCTCCAAATCCAGGGCAGGCTTTGCCACAGCAGTCTTGCAGGGCATCCTAGCCTGCCCCCAGTTTTTTGACTACCTCCACCGTTTTCTTTAGCCTTGGGAGTCAACTCAAATGTGATGACTGCAGCAGTGAAACACGAAGAACATAGTACAGTTGTGTACACTTACCATAAATGTAGATGTTCGAGTGTATTCACTGTTACAATCCTGGTTTCCTTCCCTCCATCCCCGTTGTCTCTCTCTCTCTCTCTCTCTATCCTTACAAGGATGTTTTGGTATTTACTTTCTACTGGTGGTGTTCTTCCACCATAACTCTTGGGGGCTCCTGACTTTCAAGCAAGAAAAATTGATGTAATGGCATGGCTGCCTTAATTTATAACACTGACGACCAAACGTCAGTCCTGGAGCGACGGCAACTGATGCAGAAATACTAAGCCTCTGGTATTCGGGCTGACTGAGGGCTACCCTGGAAGGGATAACCCAAACGTGATGACTGCAACAGTGAGTACACTCGAACATCTACATTTATCGTAAGTGTACACAACTTTACTTTTCATTTGGTTATATTGCATGTAGTCTTGTCAAGTTTTATAGTCATTGCCACAAACATAATCATGTAGTACAGAAACAACTGCAGTTATGAGCGAATAAACTGGACACAGGATAATTCCAAGAGGTCAGATGCTATATTAGTTTTTTTTTTTTTTTTAAGTAAATATGTCTTGTGGCTACTATGGCAAACCTCCTACTGCTGCCGCCTTACACTAGTGCTGCCTTCCATCCCTGATTGTTGCTGAACAGCCCCATCCTGCCATTTCTGACATATTACTGCTGCTCCTTATATAGCCCCAAATACAATTATGTGATTACCTCTCCACTATTTTCTGTGCTGACCACAGTTTCTCCTGCTAAAGAATGTGACTGGTTTACAGTGTCAGAGCATACTGAACACAGAAGAGAGACTGTTTCATTACCAGAATGAGTAGATTAGTCTGTATTGCACAACAGACCATTTTTCTTTTGTCTCTTTCCCCCCCTGCCAGACAGAGTATGATGAAAGACATCCCCACAATTTTGGTCCCTGCCCTGAATAACACAACATACTGCTGCTGCTAACTACCACTAGGATCTTTTGATAGTATAACAGTTTCCTTCATGCCTCCTTCCAAGGAAGGAAAGATGTCACTGTTGTTTTTTTCTTCCTAAATTCCTCTGCCAGCATCCTTGACTCATCATCAAACCTTCATCACTGAAGCTGTCTGGACAAAAGCCTGAAGAGTGACCTGAAGCCACCTGTTCCAGCAGTTAGTCATTGTGGTTTCCTTAGGAATATGTCTTATGGGGTGGGGCTTACCCTAAGACTTTTGATTACTCTTTTATCTTTTGGGGCTTTGTCTTGCAACCAAAAGATATTTGCATTTCCCTGACTTACAAGGGGGTGACACAGTAAGAAGCATTGCTGCCCCACAACAGGAGTTTTTCCTGTTTGATTCAGGACTAGAGTGCCTTCTATGCAGAGTATGCATGTCCTCTGTGTGTTGGGTTGGGTTGTCTCCCACTTCCCAAAGACATTCTGTGGGCTGATTGGTAAATCTAAATTGTCTGTAGGTATGTATGCAGTGTTTGTGTGTGATATGGAAGAAAGGTCTTGCAATCTACTTAAATTCTGTAGTTGTCTAATAAAATCAAGATGGTGGTAGCTGTTCTTGGAGTTACTGTTTGAGTCTGATGGGACTTGTAAGCATGGACAGATGGAACACACAAAGGATCTGCAGCCACAGATTTTCCCCTTTTTCCAGTCCTCTTAAAGTTCTGTGGACCACCCATAACAAACAACCTTATTTTAAATTTTATTTATTAATTATTAATTTATTAATTATTTTAAAGGGATCCCGGTCCCTTTAGAGACAGCCAATGAGCAAGAGCTACACACAGGAACAGAGTTACGTGAACAAATGGTTCAGGAAGCACACACACGGGCAAATGTGCATTCCTCACAATTGTTTCAGCCACATTCCTACAAGTATATGCCAGCAACAAACACCTGGTCTTGATCATTCATTTAGAATCTATCCCAGATCCTCCCACTGTTGTAGATGGTAATCACGTGTGAAGACTGGATCCTGTGAATTTTCCTTTACTCTTAGAACGTCCGCTACCGATGACGCGGATAAAAGAACCTAAGGAGCAGCATGAGGGGGAAGGTGCCTATGCAACTACCTGTAACCAAGAGCAAAATGAAGAAATGAGACTGTTTTTTAACTTTTCCAAATATAATTTAAGAGAACATGAGATGTTCTTTGTGTTTCACTGTTGCAGTCATCACACTCGGGTTATCTGCCTGCAGGTAGCCCTTAGTCAGCCCGAATATCAGAGACTTAGTATTTCTGCATCGGATGCTGTTGCTCCAGGACTAATGTCAGGTCATCAGGGGTAGAAAAACAGCCAGCCGATGCCATTACATCAGTCTTTCTTGGCGAGGAGCCCGAAGCAGAAGCAGTTCGCAAGTGCCGGTCGGCCGCTATCTGAATTTTCGTTTACGAATTGAATAATCCTGAAGTATTCTAAAGCTAAGTACCCTGTTGGGGAACCTTTTTTTTTGCTCTAACCAATGTCAGAAAAAGTTAACAATTGTCTTGCCTGTGGAAAGCAAATACCTCACTGAGATTTTCATTCTTACTACGTCACCTGTTTAGGCCCAGACCACGACGTACCTCGCTGTCGGTTTTGTGCCTTGTTTAATGCCCAAACCATTTGTCATCATTCTCTCTTTGTCGCTAAATTCTTTTGCTCTCAAGCTCCGTATTCTGAAATTGCTTGGGTAAGCCATCCCACTACTGATATTCTGAAAACACATAAGGATAAAGACAGAGACAGACCACATAGGTTCAAAGCTGCCGACGACGCTTCCATTAAGCTAGTTGCCAGTCCCCCGGTACTCAGTGAATCACCTTTGCAGCCCCTGATGCCCGCTTCGATGGATTTGCAGGCCTCTACCGAGACTCTTCTTCGAGTATGGAACCTGTGGATGTCTCTACCTTGGATGGGTCCAGAGCCGCTGTGCAGGCACTGGCTTCTGAGGCAGTTCTTCACTCATCCAATGTTCGACTCAAACCGAAGACTTATTTTTTAACCAAAATTACTGACTTTCTTAGGCCCAGAGTACGCACTATGCCTAGAAAACCAACAACCAAAGTGCATGCACCTGCCTCCATGCCACAAAAACAAATGCTTAGAATGGCAGAAAACCTTATTACGCTGATAAGGGGAAGTCAGCCTTCCTCTGCTAAGAGAAAGAGACCAGTCCCCCCTACAGCTTCTACAGACCAGGAGTCCTATGACTCTGAGATTTCTGATTATGAAGAAATGCCCTTATCTGCTTATGAGGATTCAGATGCAGAGGTATCCATTTCCTCTACCTCCCCTCCAGAGGATTTTTCTTTTGGTGAAGCCTTGCATACCTTAAGACAGCATTTCCACTGGGAATGCCAAGACTATCCTTAGTCCAAAAAGAGACTCAGAGAATTTCTAGAGTTGCCTCAGCACAGGCCTTTAGCAATACCAACTGTCCTGGATGTTGTTGATGATGTTTTTATGGAATCCAGTCTTACTCCTGATACTTTAATTCCTGCTCCTAGAAAACCAGACAGGTACTACAGAGTACCTGACACTCACAAATGTATTTTCAAGAATCCTACTGCTGACTCAGAGATCATTTTCTAGGGGCCTGAAGGTATCAAGGCTACTCCATCCAAGAATCCCACCCCTTCGGACAGGGATTCCAGAGCTTTGGACAGATGGGGTAAGAAGGTACATACCTCTGCAACTCTTGCTATTAGGACATTGAATTGTCAGTTTCACATGCTGAAGTACCAGCAGCATATTATGGAACTTATTAAAGAAAAAGTGGCAACCTTTACAGACTGTGCGGAAAATAAAGAGTTGCAGGAGCTTATGCACTCTGCAAGCCAAGTCAGTAAGCATACTTTGCAGTATGGCTTTGACGCCCTAGAAGCATCTTGCCGGGCAGCAGTCACTGGATCTATATTGAGAAGACACGCTTGGCTCAAGGAGCAAACCTTGCCAGACCATGTCAAATCAAAGTTACTAGACGCTCCTTTGAACAAGGACTGTTTGTTTGGCACCAAAGCAGAAGAGGTTCTTAAAAAGATGGAAGAAAAAGCTAAGTCAATGCAAACTGTTAAAGAATTCTTACAAATGCAACCCCCTAAATTCAGTAGGCATTGCCCTTCCAAAAACTGGTCCTTTCCAGCCTTCTCCAGGCCTTCTCAAACCAGACCCAGGGGAAACAGACCACCCATACTACACTCTCAGGGTATGCAGAGATCTAAGCAATGGCGTGCCCCCACCCCTAAAGCAGGGAGAGTGGTAAGCTACCTCCTTACAGAAAAAACACAATTACTTCATTACTACACTCCCCAGCCCTGCCCAGTTGCTTGTGCCCCTAGGAGGAAAACTTGCCCTTCATGCAAAAAATTGGATGTGCATCACACAGGACTGGTGGGTCCTCAACATTGTATCCCAGGGGTACAAATTTTATTTCCATTCACTGCCAACCCCAAGTGGGTTTCCAGACCTTCCTCCAAACCGGTGGGCAGAGGCTGAAAGCCAAGTAGCTTCCCTGCTCAATATCAGAGCTATTCAGCCTGTTCCAGTAGAACAGAGGGGTCAAGGATTCTACTCCAGACACTTCCTGGTACCCAGGAAAGAGGGATCTTGGTGTCCAATCCTGGATCTTTCAGTTCTCAACACTTTCCTGGTGGTACCAAAATTCAAAGTGCTTACCCTGCAACAGCTTCTTCCTGTGCTATCCAAGGATGCCTGGTTAGTCACCCTAGACTTAAAAGAATTCTATCTGCACATTCCCATAAGGGAGTCATGCAGGAAGTATCTACGTTTTAGGGCAGGATCTATGCATTATCAGTTTTCTGCACTTTGCTTTGCCTTATCTACTGCGCCCAGAGTTTTCACAAAATGCCTGGCTCCAGCCATTGCATACTGCAGGCAGAGAAATATTCAAATTTACTTGTAATTGGACGACTGCCTGATTCAGGCGGACAATCAGGAATTGCTGTTGCAGCACCTGACATTTGTGAAACACCTTCTCAATTCCTTGGGGTACACCATCAACGAAAAGAAATCAAAACTGGTACCCAGTCAAAAGATGGTATTCCTGGGAGCAAGCTTGGACACAGCATCCCAGATGGCATTTCTCACTTAAAAACAAGTCTATCTGACAGCCTACTTCAAAAGGCCACCCGAACCCAGCTATCCACAAGAAAAATACTGCAGGCCCTAGGGTTCATGGCCTCATGTACACTGCTAATTCCATATGCAAGACTGCATATGAGGAAACTTCAGTGGTACTTAAAAAGTCTTTGGTGCCAACATTCTCAGGACCTGTAAACAGTCATTTCTATCATACCCTGACTAAGGACAGAGTTCCTTTGGTGGACAGAAGCATGCTACCACAACAAGGGACTGCCCTTTTCTCAACCCCACTCTGCTCAGACCCTAACCACAGATGCATCAGACTATGCCTTGGGAGCTCACATGGACGGCAAATGCATTCAGGGCCACTGGAGCCCAAGTCAAATTCATCTGCACATCAACCAAAAAGAGATGCTAGCTGTGCATAACGCCTTGACAGCTTTCAGATCCCTACTGTTTCCAGGACAACTGCTAATAAAAACAGACAACACCACAGTTATGTGGTACATCAACAAGCAGGGGGGAACCCACTCCTACCTACTCTGCAGGTTAGCCATGGCTCTGTGGCACACGGCCTTGGACATGCAAGTCCGTCTGCAAGCTCAATTCCTGCCAGGCAAACGAAACTCACTGGCAGATGACTTAAGCAGAAGTCTCCTAGACCCACACTAGTGGCAATTGGAACCCAGCACCTTCAACTTTCTGATTCCGAAATGGGGGACCCCAGTGGTGGATTTCTTTGCCTCCCCCTACAACCACCAGCTCAACAAATTCTGCACCAGGAATCCTCACAGCAGGGCCTGAAAAGTGGATGCCCTATCTTTTCCATGGGTAAATCTCTCAATCTATGCCTTTTCCCCCTCTGCCTCTTCTCTCAAGAGTATTACTCAAGATAAGACAGGACAGACCAAGGTCAATTCTGATTGCCCAGGACTGGCCACACCAGCACTGGTACCCACTCCTGCGCAGCCTGTCACCGGTGCCACCCTGGCACCTACACCAGAACCCAACCCTGCTCTCTCAGCAGGAGGGACAGATTTTGCATCCACAACTGCAAACCCTAAATCTTGCAGCCTGGCTTATTCCTTGAATTCTCCCCCAGCAACCCTAAGCAAGCAGGTGCTGGACAGCATTCTTGAAGCCAGAACCCAGTGCAAGAAAATCCTATGCTGATAAGTGGAAAAGGTTCTGCTCCTGTATTCTGTCTAAAGGAGAGGACACAGCTTTGCCTTCCCTGCCTCTAATCCTGGATTACTTAGCAGATCTACTCCACAAAGCCTTGTCCTTCTCCTTCATTAAGATACATGCCTCAGCCATTTTGGCTCATTACAATATTGAGCCACCTCTCTTCTTGCACCCTCTTATCAAACAGTTCCTGAGAGGGGCAAACAACTTAAGGCCACCATGGAGAGCACTCTCCCCTGCTTGGGACCTTAACTTTGTACTGGAAAAGCTCACGCTTCCCCCTTTGAACCTGCTGCATCAGCAGACTTAAAATTCCTCTTTTGGATAAAAGCCTTTCTTCTGGCCTTCACTTCAGCTAGAAGAGTATCTGAGCTACAAGCACTTATGGCTGTGGAACCCTTCATTATTTTCCATGCTGACAGGGTTTCCTACAGGACTAACCCTTCCTTTATGCCTAAAGTGGTGTCCAGTGTGGCTCTCAACCATTCCATCCATTTGCCAACTTTCTTTCCTAATCCTCAAAATAAAGAGGAAAGGATCCTGCACTCCTTGGATGTGCACATACCGCTCAGATATTACCTTGAGTAGGACTTAGCCCTTCAGAAAATCTGACCAGTTACTAGTCAGCTTTGCAACAGGGGCAGAGGGCAAGGCCATTTCAAAACAAACAATTTCCAAATGGATAGCACACTGCATCAATTTCTGCTACAAGCACCATGGGAAACCAACCCCTCAGGGGGTCAGAACACATTCTGCTAGGGCAACATCTACCTCTACAGCATTTCTCAGGGGAGTCCTACTAGGGACATCCTGAAAGCTGCTACCTGGAGTTAATTACACACCTTCACCAAGCATTACCACCTGCCTATCTTCCAAATCTAGGGCAGGTTTTGCAACAGCAGTCCTGCAAGGCATAGTAGCCAGCCATAACTCTTCTTGACTACCTCCACCCTTCTTCAGCTTTGGGAGTCCACCCAAGTGTGATGACTGCAACAGTGAAATACGAAGAACATAGTACAGTTGTGTACACTTACCATAAATGTAGATATTCAAGTGTATTCACTGTTGCAGTCCTGGTTTCCCCTCCCTCCAGCCCCCTGTTTTTTCTGTCTCTCTCTCCTCTCTATGGCTGTTACTCATCCCTTTCAGGGGTATTGGTATTTACTTTTTACTGGTGGTGTTTTCCCCACCATAACTTAGCTCCCTGTTTGGGGGGCTCCTGACATTTGGGGCAAGAAAAACTGATGTAATGGTGTCGGCTGCCTGTTTTTATACCCCTGACGACCTGACGTCAGTCCTGGAGCGACAGCATCCGACGCAGAAATACTAAGTCTCTGGTATTCGGGCTGACTGAAGGCTACCTGTAAGCAGATAACCTGAGTGTGATGACTGCAACAGTGAATACACTCAAACATCTTCATTAATGGTAAGTGTACACAACTGTACTTTTTTTTTCTTTAGTAGAGGATTGACGTTTGTACCTTCTAAATATGTTGATGTATCAGTCACGTTACTCGAGTTTAAACAGTTTATTAGAAATTTGAATTCAAAAATATTTTGTGGTGCAGATAATGACTATACAACAGGTTTTCTAAGGCATTCTACTACATTTGTACTATATAACACCACCATTCTATGTGTGTTTGAGAAAGCTGTGGAATGAGCTGTTTATAAGTTGCATAATACCAAACAGTGAAGTAAGTTCTGTAATTTGAGTCTAGAACAGTTTACAGCTCTACAGTCTTTGTCAAAGAATCTGGATATTGTAATTAAAAACACAGATAAAGGTGGAGGGGTGGTTGTTTTGGATAGTGAGTATTATTGTGAAAGCATGTGCTTATTGATGAATACAGGCATATAAATAGGAGCAATGCTATTGCTGCTGTTCCTAATATTAAACAGGCTATTTATACTATGCAGAAAAAATAGATAAGTTTTAGGGAAGTATCTGTGAAGATCCTGTGGAACATAACTAGGGTTACCACCTGTCCCACTTTGCGATATAAACAAAAAAGAAATATTATGGCAGATATTTACCGATGCAGCTAGGGAACCAGGATTAAATGAATACATTACTATAAAACCTGTTTTAATATTAGGTTAGAATGGTGTTAGATGATCATGAAAGTGGGTGTGTTGCTATAATGTTAACAATACAAACATGAAACAGTTACAATATGTATGTGGGACATATCATAGTCTATGTGTAATATGATGCTCCTCTGTTTAAACTTTGGGTATATTTACTTACTTTTACTTTTATTTATGTATACATGTACTTTATGGATATTTTAGCCTTTATAATTGTAGATTTTATTATTGTGAAGATTTTTAGACATAGGATGATTTTTCATGTATGGATATTGTTTATATTATATACATTTTTAAATATGAATGTACAATGTTATATTATTGGATTATAGGTTAGGCAGATTTAGCTTTGGTGATCGCATAGATCACCATAATACTGCTTTATATAGCAGAAATGTTTTATGGTTATATCACTTTAAAATTTAAAGTGGGCCGACTTTTGGCGCCAAAAAGTTTTTAAATAAACTGAGAAAACACTTTGTTAGACATTATGAAGAAGTCCACCTTCAGTGTGGATGAAAGTGCTAAATGTTAATGTCTTATCTTTTTGCTATGGTCTATTAAAATAACGTATTTTCATTTTTACTTCGGTTTTCATTTATCGTGCATCCAAGACTGTGTTTCCAGCTTACAGTTTTTGATTTTCTGTTGTCGGCAGCTGGTTTCGTTATTTATCACGTTGCGAGGGACAGTCCCTCTTTGGGCAGTTGTGTCCTGCAAAAAAACTGAAAAAAAATACAAATGTCCTGAGATTTTGGGACAAAATTATTTCCTATATTTTATGTAATAGTTGCATAAAACATTCAGAATCTGAAACACCTAATTGTTATAAGAAACGGAATAAGCAACTAAAATGCTACAAGAATAATATTTTATTTAGGCAAAAAAGTGAAGTTCTTTCCTTTGTACTGGCCATGGGTATGTTTCACCCTGCAAAATCTGACGTTTGTTCCAAAAATGTCCCACTTTGGGCATTTGAAAAGGTGGAAACCCTAAACATTACAAAGATGCTAAATGGATTGAAGAAGTAAAATAAAGAATAAGAAGTTTAAAGGTACAGGATATGAAATGGGATGAAGTAACAGCCAGAGAGATTGAAACAAAGTTAAGAAACGCCTCTAATTGGAAAACCCTAGGCCCAGATGCAGTACCTAACTTTTGGTTAAAAGTATTAACATCTTTGCATGAAGATTTAGACATGAGTAAGAACCATTTATATGCGCATCCTGAACAGATACCAGCCTGGCTTACAAAAGGAAAAACAATGCTCCTACTTAAGAGTGAACCTGCAAGCTACCCCAAAAATTATAGACCAATAACTTAGCTTCCGACAACGTATAAACTATACATGGGAATTGATGCTGACAGAGTTTATAGCCATTTAGAAGAAAACTCAGTTATGGCAGTAGAACAAAAGTGCAATAAACGAAAGTCATATAGAACAAAGGATCATTTGTTGTTAAATAAAGTCATAGTGGAGAACTGTAAAAAGGTGAAGAATCTTAAGTATGGCATGGATTGACTAGAAAAAAAAAACATTTGATAGTATCCCACAATCATGGATAAAAGTTCTTAAAAATGTATAAGATACACAGTACACTGACTGACTGCATTACAGTGAAGAAGCATTCCTAAGGAATGTGAAAGGGCTTACTTTCATTTAATAAATGTTTTGGATTTCATGTTATTGGCTGTGGTGTTTGTCAGAGGAGTTGTTTTTTTGATTTTACATTTGTTCTCCTCCGGCTGTTTACCTTGGAGGTATGTTTGTTGTTTTTTTATTACATATGCAAATATAGTAATGTGTATATTATTTATTTATTTTGACATTTGTTTACCGGGATAATCCGACTGGACAGCTGGTACCCGTTTTCACTGGAGGCCCGGGGAGAAAAGCTCCACACAGTACAATATTAACAGTAATTAATAGTAATAGTTACAGGTTACAAAGTTTAATATGTTGACAACAGTTAACAACATGCTACAAAAAGTTTAAAATGATTAACAGATACAAATTAGGAAGATAGTTGAAGAGAACCTACTGAACACAGGAGAGACATTACAAGTTGGTTGCTTTGTGTACATAGCAGTAGAGTGTAAAAAACAAATGTATAATATTTACAGAGAGCATTGGTCGAACACATTAGTAGTATTCACAAGAAGTTTAAGGAAATGAGCAATGGTTGAGCCATTATTAGTATTCACAAGAAGCTTAAGGAAATAGCACCCTAGCAGTGTAATGAGGGTTTAAGGTGGGCCATTGCAGTTGCATAGCCGGTTGGTGAAAAGGTAATGTATATATCTAATGTATATATGGGAAGAGAAATATATTTTATTTGCACATAATCAATTTCTAGGTCACATAGGCTTCTATAGGAGGTTTGTAGATGACCTCTTTCTTGTTTAGTATGGAGACCAATCATTATTTGAAAAAGTTTTTTGTTTATATATCTAGAACCGTCACTTTTTTGAAATTCAAATATGAGATTTTATCTAATAGGGTTTCTTATTTAGATGTTATGCTAAATGAAGATGAAACTGGGAACATGGAGAAATTGTATAGGAAACCTGTGAAAATAAATAATTATCTGCACTGTACAAGTATGTATCCACCGTTTATATGCAAAAATATTGTTAAGAACCAGATGCGTAGGGTGGCCAGATTAAATACAGTTGATACTAATATGGTCAAGCAGCTGGATAATATGGCTGTTGATTTCTATAAGTGTGGTTATTCTCATAAAGGAACATCAACTGCCCGTGAGCATGTTAGTCAAGAATGAGCCAATTCTGCTAGACCAGTTTTTTATCATTTAGATGAAACAATAACAGCAGTGAAACTTAGCCATGAACAGAGGATAAAGGTGCCTGTTGACATTTAATAAGAATACCCCAGTGGTTAGGCAGATTATTAACAACCATTGGTACATCTTACAGGATATACCAGAGTTGAAAAATGTAACGTCAGGTAAACTGAGGTTTGAATGTAAATGGTGTACTACACTTAAACTAACCTTGTGTTATAAGCAACAACCAAAACATTATTTTAGTGTTATAAGTAATAAGCAGGGTATTTTTAAATGTAATGATTGTATGTATTGTAAATATATATATATATATATACACACACACACACACACACACACACACACAAAAACTTTTAAACACCCTGTCATAGGCTTGGATTTTAAATTACAGGCGTATGGGAATTGTAATACATAGAATATTGTTTATATGACTTAGTGTGATTTTTGTGATGGTTACTACGTAGGTATTGACCAGTAGGAAACTTAAAGAATAGATAGGTGACCATCTTTTCAGATATAAAGTGTAAGGTTTTAACCAATGCCTTATATAAACATATTTTAGTGAAAAGGAGCATTCATAATTTTAAATTTATGATTTTAAAAGTAATTTATGTGCCATTGGGTGGTGGAGATATGTTAACAGAAAATGAGGACATGCGTTGGATATTGAGAATTATACAATTCCTCCCCTAAAACGTGCACGCTGATTGGCCAGCCCAACCAGCGTGCCTGTTGTAAATCCCTCAATATACTAACGGAAAAAGGTCCGGTCGCCTGGACTTTTTCCGTTAGTATAAAACACTGTCTTGCTATGTTAAAAGAGTTTAACATAGCGACACAGGTTTAAAAAAAGCAACGGAGATCTCCGTTGCTTTTTAAACTGTCTCGCCATGTTAAACTCCTTTAACATAGCGACACAATGTAAAAGCAACGGAGATCTTGCGATCTCCGTTGCTTTAAAGCTGTCTCGCTATATTAAATGGGTTTAACATGCGAGACAGCTTTAAAATAAGCAACGGAGATATCCGTTGCTTATTTTAAACTGTCGCTATGTTAAACCCATTTAACATAGCGAGACAGTTTTAAAAAAAGCAACGGAGATTGCAAGATCTTCGTTACTGTTCGCTATGTTAAATGGGTTTAACATGGCGAGACAGCTTTACAATAAGCAGCGGAGATCTCCGTTGCTTATTTTAAACTGTCTCGCTATGTTAAACCCATTTAACATAGCGATTAAAAAAGCAACGGAGATCTTCGTTCTCCGTTGCTTTTGTCCACAACTCTGATGTACTGCGAGGCATGCGTACATCAGAACTGCAGAATACCAGACAGCTGCAGAAGGGCAGTAAAGAGGCATTATACAATGCCATTATTTAAGAAAAGTAATTATTTCTTCTTAAATAATGTCATTAATATAATAACCCACTTCTGGGTGTGGGTAATGCTGGATTTACCCACGGTTGGCTTTGCTTCGCCCTCGGGACCAAACCACGCCAACCATGGGTAAATCCAGCATTACCCACACCCAGGCGTGGGTTATTGCTATATGAAAGCACATATACCACCTGGTTTAAATGGTGCTTTCACTTTAAAACCAGTGCTTAGATATTTGCATGAACAGGTATAATTAATTAATTGGATCTGATCATGTGATTTTTAAAATGTTTTTATAAATGGTTCTTGTTTGTTTTTTGTTTCTTGATTATTGTCTGAAAAAGCCTGTTGGTGAAAGTTTGTAAACTTGCATAATAAATGGACGTTCCTTGTAGTGGTTTCCAGTGCTTTTTGCTTGTTTCCATTTAGAGACTTTACCATATCCTGAAAAGTGTTAATACAAACATTTAAGCCCCGTACTTTCATTGGCTCACTACCCAATCAAACACTTCAGCGACAGAAAGAAAAAATAAATAAAATGAACACATTGTTTATTCTTTAAAAATTCTGCTTGATTCGGTTAGAAGTGATGTAGTGAGGATTCCACTGATGTCCTTCAAGGATGCATCTGCAGTCCTTACAAATGGGTTGTCCTGTCATCAGGCAGCCCTTCGGTCGGCCGGATTCCAAAGTCTGGGTCTGGCCTCGGCTGGTGTCGCACTTCACCCGACGTCATAGCTGCAGTTCTTCGGGTATAAAGGCATCAGCCGACGCCATTTTCCTCAGTCTTTCTTGCCGCGTGGCGCCCGAAGCAGAAGCTGTTCGCAAGTGCCGGTCGGTCAGATCCAGAGATTACTACTACCGAATACTACTTCGAAGACTTCTAAAAAGCTAAGTACCCCGTTGGGGACTCTTTCTTGCCTCATCCGATGTCAGAAAAAGTGAATAACTGTTTAACTTGTGGGAAACAAATACCTCATAAAGATTTCCACTCTTACTGCTTACCTTGTTTAGGCCCAGACCACGACGTAGAAGCTTGTTTAGCCTGTGCTTCTTTCAACCGACGAACGCTTAGACGTCGGTCAGAGTTTGCTGAACAGTTTTTCGGCTCAGATTTTGCGTACATAATGCCGTCGGATCCTCCAACTACTCAAATTGTTAAGAAACGCAAAGAAAAGGACCGACACTCGCGGTCCGCGGTTTCGGCCGAAACCACGGTTAAGCAAACCGCGGGTGTCTCGGTTTCGGCCGAAACCGAGCAAACGGTTCAATCTTCAGCCGAATCCATGACTACTACCGAGGCCCCCTCTACCCTAGTTGAATCGGCCTCTGAAGTTTTACCTACTACTGTGGGTTCACAAGATTTATCGGACACTATCCCTTTGGATGTTTCTACCCCAGCACGTGGTGCTGCTAGGCCTCCTGCAGCCATGTCTATAAAGGCCGTTGCCAGGGCTAAAGCAGCCAAAACTTCTAAGTCTGTGCCTGTTAAGCCCCCCTCACACAGGCCCAGTTCCAGTTCCCAAATGCTTACTCTGGCAGAGGATCTCATCTCTTTAATAAGGGGATCCCAATCTCACCCAGACAGGGCCTCTCAACCTCCAGAAAAGAGACCTAGAGCAGAGCCCCCTGAGCCAGTGTCCTCAGATGAATCTTCTGATGATACAGACAATACAGACCATCCAGAGGCTCCTTTTTCTACTTATGAAGATTCCGATGCTGAAGAATCGATTCCTTCTGCTTCTCCACCAGAGGAATTTTCTTTTGGGGAAACTTTACATGCCATGAGAGAGCAATTCCAATGGCAGGGGCAAGATTTTTCAGATTCAAGGAAAAGGCTTAGGACCTTTTTACACTTACCACAGCATAGGCCTTTAGCTATACCTCCAGTTCTTCCTGTTGTGGATGATGCATTTAATGATGCTTGCACTGCTCCTGATACTTTACCTCCAGCCCCTGCTAAGCCCGATAGGTTCTACAGGGTCCCGGACACTCATCACCATTTATACAAGGCTCCTTTCGCAGATCCTGAGACTATCTCCCAGGGGCCTAAGGCAGTAGCTTCGGCCTCAGATAAAAACCCTCTCCCTTCTGAAAGGGAATCCAGGTCCTTAGAGAGATGGGGTAAAAAAGTATACACCTCTGCTACTCTCTCAGCTAGAGCATTGAACTGTCAGTTTCATATGATCCAATACCAAGAGTTTATGCTTGATCATTTAACTAAGAAACTGTCCTCGGATGATTCTTTAGATAAGAAATATGTTCTAGAAATGGTGAATAACATTCAGCAGGTTAGTAACCATTCCTTAAAATGTGGCTATGATGCACTGGAGGCTTCATTTAGATCAGCCATGACTGGCACAGTTATAAGAAGGCATGCATGGTTGAAAGAGCAGGTCTTGCGGATCATGTTAAAGCAAAGCTATTAGATGCTCCTATGGATAAGGTCAGTTTATTTGGTTCTCCTGCCCAACAGGTACTGAAGAAAATGGAAGAGAAGGCAAAATCTGTACAAACAGTAAAAGATTTCTTACAGGTTCAGCCTCCAAGGTTTAGCAGGAACTGGTCTTCCAAAAATTGGTCCTTTCCAGACTCCTCCAAAACTCAAAGAGGCAGGAATAGGCGTTCAAGAGGCAGAAATCAATCCAGAGGAGGTGCCTACAGGGGACGCCAGTGGCAAGGTAACAACCAATGAGGCACAGACACAACCACTACCACTGCAACAGGACAATCACAGTGACTTGGCTTTGACACCGCCTACCAGGGAACAAATAGCAGCACCCTTAGGCGGAAAGTTAGCACTATTTTCAAAAAACTGGCACTATATCACAAGAGACAAGTGGATTTTGCAAACTATAGACCAAGGCTACAGGTTTCATTTCCACACTTTACCCGGAAAAAGAGGAATGCCAAACCTACCACCAAATCAAAAGACAGAAGCTCTAAAACAAATAGCTCAATTAGCAAGGATGAGAGCTGTGGAAAGGGTACCACCTATGGAACAAGGCAAGGATTTTACTCCAGACTCTTCCTGGTACCAAGAAAAGAAAAAAATTGGAGGCCTATTCTCGACCTGTCCGCTTTAAACACATTCATCATCGTTCCAAAATTCAAAATGCTGACCCTACAGCAACTTCTTCCCATGCTGGGCAAGGAGTATTGGCTGGTAACTCTAGATCTCAAGGAGGCATACCTGCACGTCCCCATACGACCACATTGCAGAAGATACCTCAGATTTCTTGCAGGATCAGAGCATTATCAATTCTCAGCATTGCCATTTGGCTTATCTACTGCCCAGAGTGTTCACGAAATGCCTGGCATCAGTAATCGCTCACTGCAGGCTTCAGGGAATCCAAATTTATCCATACCTGGACGACTGCCTGATACAAGCGGACAACAAAAACAAGCTAACAGAAGACTTACAAAGAGTCATTTGCTTACTACAGGCCCTGGGATACACAGTCAATATAAAAAAGTCAAGACTGATACCATCCCAAACAATAACCTTCTTAGGTGCAGAATTGGACACAGTAAAACAGATGGCATTCCCAACTGCAGAAAAACAAGAACAACTTCCTCTCTACTTTTTGGCATTAACAAAGCAGAACAAACTAACAGCAAGGAAAGTACTGCAGGCCTTGGGCTTCATGGCATCCTGCATAATCCTGGTCCCCCATGCCAGACTGCATATGAGAAAGCTACAGTGGTACCTAAAGAATTTATGGTCTCAACACAGGCACAGCTTAGAAACCGAAATACCACTAATTCCATGCCTGAAACAAGAGTTCCTATGGTGGGCTCAGGCGTGCCAGTCAAACCCAGGTTTGCCCTTCCACAGCATTCAACCAAGCCAAACCATCCCAACGGACGCCTCAGACCTCGGCTGGGGGGCCCACATGCTGGACAAGTGCATACAAGGCTTATGGACTCCAGAGCAGCTGCACCTGCACATAAATCAAAAAGAAATGCTGGCAGTACAACTAGCAATCCAAATTTCAGACCATTCCTCCAAGAAGGCCAGTTGATGATAAGGACAGACAACACCACAGTCATGTGGTACATCAACAAACAGGGAGGCACTCATTCATACCCTCTATGCCGAATGGCCCTGGACCTATGGAATATGGCTCTGAGTTACAACATTCAGTTACAAGCAATTTTTGTACCGGAAAAGAAAACATCCTAGCAGACATATTAAGCAGAACTACCTCGGATGCTCACGAATGGATGCTACACCCGGACATCTTCAAGGCCATCACAAAGAAATGGGGACTGCCACAAATAGACCTATTCGCATCCCCACTCAATCACCAGCTCAAGAAATTCTGCACAAGGACATACCACCCACTTGCTTGGAAGGTGGACTCTCTATCCTTCAGTTGGAAAGGCCTGACAGCATATGCATTCCCACCTCTTCCTTTGATGCACAAGGTGCTATTGAAAATCAAAGAGGAACGTCCAAGGATAATTCTGATAGCTCCAGACTGGCCAAGACAACATTGGTACCCATTACTAAGGAGCATGTCTCGGGGAGAATGTGGACACTACCCTGATTCCCTTGATGTTAACTCAGAGCAACTACAACATCCTGCATCCAAACCTGAAAACTCTGCAACTGACTGCCTGGAACATTACATAAGAGCAACTAACCCAGATTTATCCCAAAGGGTTAAAGACATTATCCTTGAGGCCCGCAGACCCTCAACAAGAAGGAACTATGCAGGAAAATGGAAAAGGTTTCTCATTTGGAGTACCGACAGGGGCAAAGATGTGTCAAAGGTAGACATTGCCAACATCATGGAGTATTTGGCAGAGCTTTTCCATACAGGCCTGTCCTATTCCTCCATCAAAATACATGCATCAGCTATTTCTGCAGAATACAGCTTCGATCCACCTGTCTTTTCGCATCCTCTACTCAGGCAGTTTCTGAGAGGAATTAAGAATGTAAAACCTCCTAGGAAACCACCATTACCAGCATGGGACTTGAACTTTGTACTAGAAAAATTGACACTCCCCCCTTTCGAACCAGCAGCAACAGCAGATCTTCAACACCTATCCTGGAAAACTGCTTTCCTGCTGGCAATTACCTCAGCAAGAAGGGTTTGAACTACAGGCTTTAATGGCAGTACAACCCTTCCTAATCTTCCATCAAGATAGAATGTCCATGAGAACTAATCCTACATTTATGCCTGAGGTGGTATCCAGAGTGTCTTTAAACCAGGCAATCCACCTACCTACCTTCTTTCCCAATCCACAGAACAGGGGGGAAAGACTGCTGCATACCTTGGATGTACATAGACAGTTACGCTACTACCTGGACAGAACCAAGGGCAATAGAAAATCTGACCAGCTTCTGGTAGCATATGCAACAGGAAGGGAAGGAAAAGCAATTTCCAAACAGACAATCTCCAAGTGGATAGGAAATTGCATTAGATTCTGTTACTCCTACCATGGAAAGCAAATTCCACAGAACATAAGGCCTCATTCTACAAGGGCTACAGCCACTACCACAGCTTTCTTACGAGGAGTGGCTACCAAGGACATTATAGAGGCTGCTACTTGGACCTCCGTGCATACATTTGCCAAGCATTATAACTTACCTTTATACTCTAGATCCCGAGCAGGGTTTGCCACTGCTGTTTTGCAAGGGATCCTAACTACACCATAATTTCTTCTTCCTCCTCCCTAGTTTGGCTATGGTATTCTACCCATTTGTAAGGACTGCAGATGCATCCTTGAAGGACATAGTACAGTTTTGTACCTACCATAAATGTAGATGTCCGAACAGGATAGCATCTGCAGTCAGGATTACCCACCCTCCTTCCCTCTGTGGTACTCCTAGGGTATTTGCCCACCTAATAGCTAGCTGGGGGTCTCTTATGGTGTATTTGTTTGTATATATGTACATACATGATTATTTTTGTGTTTGCCTTCTACTATTTGGAAACATTGGCATTTATCCAAAATTTAGCTATCCAAGAGGGCAACTGGCATCTGGGGCAAGAAACACTGAGGAAAATGGCGTCGGCTGATGCCTTTATACCCGAAGAACTGCAGCTATGACGTCGGGTGAAGTGCGACACCAGCCGAGGCCAGACCCAGACTTTGGAATCCGGCCGACCGAAGGGCTGCCTGACGACAGGACAACCCATTTGTAAGGACTGCAGATGCTATCCTGTTCGGACATCTACATTTATGGTAGGTACAAAACTGTACTTTATGAATGTGCGGCTTCATTTATTAATATACCCTTCTTCTTGAAGTTTTATTGATTCACTGTTTCTTACTGCTTGAAATCCTCACCTTTCTTAAGTGTTTTTGAATATATCTAGATACATTCTTCTTGTTTTACTGAGGCTATATATATATATATATATATATATATATATATATATATTTGTTTTAACAAACTGATTGCAATTTACTATCTCAATGCTTAATTGAGTTACTTTACAGTTGTGGCATTGGGCCAGATTTATGAATGCCTAGACTAAGTGTACATTATTCTGAGTGAACAGACAACACAAGATTAACTCACACCTTCTTCCTCCTAATTTTGGTTTTCCTACTGATTTTCTTGCAGCTTTAAATATCGAGGGGGATTCATAAAGGTTACCACATATGTGCAACTTTGTATACACTTACTACAGTCTTTCTGAGTGTCTAGAAAGCACAAGCAATGTGGTAGGAATATTCCTGAATACAGAACTGTACACTTAGTGTAGGCATTAATGAATCTGACCATTTTATCTTCTTCAAGGAATGTGACTGTAACAGAAAGTCATTATGCTTGGATTTGCACACAGTCTTTGTTCTATTTCCTTGCTGAAATTTCTTTGCATACATCTCACTTGTTCCTGATTTTGCCTTGTATTATTTCCCTGTCTCGTCCGTTAATAATGCCAGAGATTCAGAATAAGTATGAAATTCTAAAGCGCTTGTTAATGTAAAATCTGTTATATTAACTTTTTACCTTAATTAGAGTCTCTTATTTGGGAATTTTTTTCCCTATTATTTTTGGCTTTGTTCAGAGTTCTTGAGCAAAGAAGTGGATAAGTGTGTGTCTTATTAGTGTTATTTTCATTGTGGCTTTCATAGGTACTGACCTAACTGTCGCGAAGCTTCTCATATCTTATTTTGGTATTTTATTTCTTCAGTTGTTTTCACGTTTCTGAGTCCCATTCTTCTGTCAGTCATCTTAGAGTAGACTTACTATATAGTGACTTGCACTGGCAAATATATGTCTTCAAAGTCTGTCAGTAAGTGTGTTTGTGAGAGGCAGATCGTAGCTAAAGATTTCTACTTGCAGTGCTTGGGGTCTCGTCCTTTTTGCTAGAAGCCAAGTTTTTGTGCATAAGCCAATAGAGGTTAAGCCATCGTTAGTACCAGTCCGTCAAAATGCTAACATATCATTTTGACTTCTAAAGTATCAAGAGGCTCTAAATACAAAAATAGTTTTTCAGTGTGGGCAAGCATCCTGCACCCCCTCACATTAGCAGGTACATCCTCCACACACCTTACTACTTATTTATATTAGCTTTAGCTCATTTTCACAAAGGAAGGGAGAACAGTATGTTCTGTATGTAGAGAACCTGTCCTCTAATCCACAATACTGCACTATTAGTCAAGACATGATCACTTTATACAGTTGATCTGTAGGACATTTGAGAGGAACTTAACTGTTATCTCTCATTGAGTTGTCCAGAAAAAAATGGACTATACCAATTGTTTATTGTGCCTAGATCCGGACCTCCGTGTTTAGCAATGTGAATATTTTTCTAAATTCAGGCAGGTTACAAAGGAGACAAAAGGCTCTAAATCCTTATTTGATGGAAAAAAATCAGATAAAACCACTAGAGAGAAAATATCTGAGAAGTATTCCTTCAAGCAGCTGGAGCCACAAAAGAAAATACAAAGAAGCTAATACAGCAGGCATTTGAGTCTGTCTATAGAAGGCAAGAACATAGATTCTTAAGACTCTGGTAATCCACAACTGTCCACCATTTCATCTCAGAGCCGTACAGCTCATTTGCCATCTACAGGGATTTAAAGTCAGCTTCAGAAATACAGGAAGGACCTTCACATATGGTGATGCTCAGCTATATGATAAAACAGATACTGATGTTAGTTACTACAGTGGTCTCTGACATTCCTGTGATTACATGAAAAGAGAAGCACTAAGATGATTTAGGCTGCATGCAGAACTGTGCAGTTGTGTTTTGAAACAGCATCAGCTAAGGCTGCCATAATGCCATCAGCTACATCTTCTGCCCTTGTCAGCACTGATGTTTGGCTAAAAACTATGGCCAAAGAAGTAGTCTCTGCAGCCTCAGAACACCAGCAAGGACATATGTTGGTGCACTTTGAATGCCAGTGGATGTCTGACAAAGAAAAATGGAAAGAGGAGCCCTTCTTTTTCTTCTGAAGATGAAGAAATTTGTTTTATGTTTTACAATTTCCATTTTAGTATATTCAGTCACACTTTGAGGACAATACTTTACACCAGTCTTCTGGTCCACCACACCAAGTGGTCACATTTTGTGACACAGTGAACAATGTAGACGATATGTGTTTGATCAGCTGTTGATATTTTTGGACCAAAGAGAAGATATGTGGAAATGTTGACATTACCAGAATCTAAGGGCATGATTCCCTTATATTTTGAACCATACCTCTCAACTTCTTAGCTTACGAAATCTGGACAAACCCTAAAATTATAGGGGGACAAAGGTACCAAAATAGGGACAGATTTTAAATATTGCTTGTGTAAACTTAAAAAGTTGCTAGAATAACAGAATCTGTGTTCACATGCATTTTCTGGAGAATATGAAGTCTGAAACACAAATGTATGTTGTTATTTAGTGACTTCAGTCCTCAGTGGTTTACCAAAAAAAAAATCACAAATTTTATGAGGGACAAACCAAAAATTAGAGACAAAAATCAGGACATTGTGCAAAGATCTGGACAGATGGGAGGTATGTTTTGAACATTTGAGAAAGTATTAAAACATAATACTAAGCACCAGCTCATAAGTCTGCAGATTTATTATATAATTACACCAAAGATTTGCCAGATGTATAATGTAAAAGCTTATCCAACTAATCTGATTCTTCCCACATCATTGTTTGATGGTACATTTCTGCTTTTTGGGATGCTTCCATTTCAAAGAAGAATACAGGTCATGGGGCAAGTTTGACAAAATGTGATAAGGACTCTGACCAAGAAAATTATTAATTACTCTATACACTTGACTAGATATCATGTTTAAATCTTAGGACATATTCAGGACAACATATAAAAAGTATCACATTTGAAGGGGAAAGAGTCAGTTGCAGCCAGCTGTGAGAATTGCTGTGCATGCTCTGAATTGCTTTAATGAGTCCAGTGATGTTATGCTGGGAGCTACCATGAAGGAGTAGCCACAAGAAAACGTGACTGGATCAGAGCAGAAAAAATCCAGGGGGATGTTAAATGATGATATTACAATTGTGCTTGTTATAAATAATCTCCTCTTTGGCCAAGTATGCATCTATTTATAACTTTACAAGACAGACATTGCAAGAGAATAAAGCTTACAGAAACCCATCAGGAGTCGTGCCACCAACTGACTCCTTACTTTAGACTGTTGTGAATCTAACAAACAGTTACAGAAGAAACAAGGACCTGTCCATTAACCTCCTCCCAATAAAAAACGAAAAAACAGATTGAGCCTGTTGTGATATTCCTATACATCTTAAGTGTATTTTCTGGTGCAGTATTAGTACTTGTTTATTCTTCTCCTTATGAGTCTAGGGATTCTGGAAAGTGTTTCACAATCTGCATATTCTATTATTACTTGTATTTCTAGATCAGTAAATGCACTGTGATAGGTCATGCAGTGTATTTCAGTGAGTCTCCATTTTTTTATAGAAACCAGGTGTGTCATCTATAATTCATAAGTTACACAGAAATGCAATGTGGTTTGATGTTCCACACCTGAAGTCAACTCCTCGTTGGTCCGATCCGACCATAAGCTTATCCCCCTTGATATCCACATCCCGCCCCCACCCCCCGTTAAGGAAACCACAGTAAAACATTTCTCCAAAGCCAACTTCATGTTTCTTAAGACAGAAGTGGTGAACTTCATGACACCCATGCAGATGGACAATACAGATACAACTGCTGAATCCTACACAAATGCACTCTATGAGCACTTACACGAGTGCATGGATCATGCTATCCCAAACAGAACCAAGACGCTATCCTCCAAAAAAAAGAAGCCAATCTGGTGGTCCCCTGCCATAAACACACTGTACAACAGAAGGAAGAAACTGTTGCAAAAGAGAGTAAATTCCCATGAGTGGAGGAGCTCTCTGGTCAGCCTCCGTAAGAAGCTGAGATCCCTTATAAGATCCTCCAAAGCTAGCTCCGAAAACAAAATCGCCAAAAAATCCAAGGACAACCACAAAGCATTCTATAGCTATTCAAGAATGTAAATGGCAACACCCAGATCTGCTCTGAGTTACAGCACAAAGGCATGAAAATTACAGAGCCAACTGATATTGCCAACATCCTGGCAGATCGGTTCAGTGCTAACTTTACCCCCCCTCTCACCCCCTAAAGGGCCCATATCTATACAGGAAGAATGCAGGGTCCCTGTAATCACAACTACGCAGGTAAATGCTGCACTCTCTAAAGCCAAAAACACAGCATCCATGGGACTGCATTTTACACGAACTTCAGAACGAACTGGCTCCGCACTTAAGTACCATGTTCAATAATAGCCTCGCATCAGGCTTTGTGCCCACTGAATGGTGCACAGCAACAGTTATCCCACTCCACAGAGGGGGAGCCACCAGTGATCCTAGGAACTATCGACCTATTAGCCTTATGAGCCTGGTCTGCAAGGTCATGGAACGTATCATCATGGAACTCATAAACAAAGACATTGGTAACCTCCAAACTCTGGATCCCACCCAGTTCGGGTTTGTGAAAGGCAGATCATGCCTCCTGAACCTGATCAACTTCTTTGAGGCAGTCACCAAAGCCGTGGATGAGGGTAAGGTGGTTCACACAGCCTATCTTGACGTCGCCAGGGCTTTCAACACCATCCCCACATTCTGGAATTATAGCTAAACTCACTAAACTAGGTATAAATCCCTACTTCACAAGATGGGTTGCCAATTGGCTCACTTACAGAACCCACACTGTAAAAGTTGCAGACTCCAAATCTGACCTCAAGGCAGTGACAAGTGGAGTGCCACTGGGTTCTGTCCTGGGACCTCTCATAGTTTCATAGTATAGTACTAGGCTATCTGCCCTGGGGCATTTGTAAGCCTAGCCATAGTGATGTGGCTTTTGCCACCCCATGAAATGGTACAAAAATGTACAGAATAAGTTTAGAATACTGTGCCTCTGTCTAGTATTGACACAATGAAGGTCCCCTTATATAATAGAATTAGTTTACTGTGCCCCTGTCTTGCAGTGACACAGATGTGACCCCTGGGGTAAACTTACGATCTCCCATCCACTCATCAAGATTTCTCTTGAAGAGAGTCAATGAGGGGCTCTGCCTAATACGAACTGGGATCTTGTTCCAAAGCATGGGAAGCCTCTGGGTTATGAATCTATCCCTCCAGCATGTCCTATTCATACTTGTGCCGAGGTTTAAGTCTTTAGCTCTCGTGGTCCTGATGGATTTGGATTTTTTGAGGTGGAGCATGTCCATCAGATCCTGATTGGACATGGCCTTGTACGTCAGGCAGAGATCACCTCTGAGCAGGCGGTATACTACTGAATAGAGCTGAAGTTTCTTTAGTCTGGCAGAATAAAACATATGTTGGAGACCCTTGATCCTCTTGGTGAGGTACTTTTGTGGTCTCTCCAGCTGTTGCAAATGCCGGGTGAGGTACATACCAAATGGGGCATTGTACTCAATCATGGGTCTGATGAGGGAGGAATATAGGGGTACAATGACATCCTTGGATCTGGATGTGAATCCCTTCATGATGAGGTGTGCAAGGTAGAATGTTTTTCTAACCACTTTGGCAACGTGGGTGTCAAATGAGAGGTCGCTGTCGACTTGGGTCCCTAGGTCTCTGATTACTTTTTCCGTACTCAGTGGGTTGCTGTCTATGTGATAATTTGTGGGTACTTTGTTTTTCCCAAAGGGGTTGACTATACATTTTTTGGCATTTAGTTTAAGGCCGTGACTCTGGCATCAGTTGTCCATTTCTGTGAGGCCTTTTTGTAGGATGTGTGTGTCTGCTAGTGTATCGACTATGGCGCCTAGTTTGCAGTCATCTGCAAACTTTGTCAGCCACAGCCCTCCCATGTTTGCTTTAACATCTGAGAAATAAATGCCGAACAAGAGGGGTCCCAGGACAGATCCCTGTGGGACACCACTTGTGACTGGCTTTGAGTCTGACATTGCTCCAGCGATTTTAACTTTATGGGTTCTGTCCTTTAGCCAGTTTGCAACCCATCTAGTGACATAAGGGTTTACTTTTAAGCTGTTGAGCTTATCTATGATGCCTGAGTGGGGTATTGTGTCGAAGGCCTTAGCCAAGTCCAGGTATGCTGTATGGACTGCTTTGCCCTCATCGATGGCTCTAGTGACTGTTTTGAAAAAGTTAACCAGGTTTAAAAGGCAGGATCTGCCCTTTACAAAACCGAACTGAGTGGGGTCAAGTATCTGTAGGTCCCCTATGTCTCTGTTTGAGTTCCGTAATGATTCTTTCCATAGCTTTGCAGACCAGGCTGGTTAAGCTTATGGGGCGGTAGTTTCCAGGGTCTGTAGAGGCACCCCCCTTGTGGAGTGGGACCACTGTTGCTGTACGCCAGTGTTCAGGTACATATCCCGAAGTAAGGCTAAGGTTAAATAGCATTTTTATGTGTGGGTTTAGCTCCTCTTGGAGTTCCCGTAACACGCAACCCGGGATACCGTCAGGTCCCATTGATGCTGTGTTTTTTGCTTTGTTTAGGGCGGTTCTCACTTGGACATCTGAGATGACAGGGGGATTACATTCAGCTGGGATAAGTATTTCTTCTTTTGGGGGTGAGGGAGGGGAGAAATTTGCATTGAACCTGTCAGCCAGAATGTTGGCGATATCTGTGGGTTCAGTGTATTTGTTGTTGTTGTGAACCAACTCTGAGCATATCTGAGGGTTTCCGCCCAGGTTTCTAACATAGCTGAAGAAGGCTTTCTGGTTATCTTTAGTGTCCTTAGCAATTTTTCTCTCAAAGTTGGCCTTGGATGTTTTTATGAGAGAATGTAGTTTTCTGCTAATGTTGATCAGAGATGTCTTCCCTTCATGGGATTTTGCTCTGACATACAGTAGCTTCCTTCTTTTGTTATACAATTTGTTTATGGCTGAGGTCCACCAGACAGGACGCTTACCTTTGGTGGAGAGGGACTTGGATTTATTTGGGATTGCATGATCCATGCATTCTTAGAGATGTCCATAGAAAGCATTTGTGAAGGATTCGGCATTTTGGGATGTGGTATCCACTGGCACAGTGGGCTTAAAGGATACCATCTCAGTCTTAAAAAGAATGAAGTCTGCTTTTGAGAAGTTTTTCACTGTGGTCTTTTGTGCTGGAGGTGGAGGTGGGATATGTATATCCAGGGTGATTAGTTTGTGGTCAGATCTCACTAGTGAGGGGTATACTTCCGGTGTGGAGCATTTTGTCCCCATGTTTGTGATGATCAGGTCTAGTATTCCTGTTTGGTATCTGCTTCTCTGAAGTACAGGCTAACACAGAAGGCCTCTGGCTGACGAAGTTCACAGATGACTGCAAACTAGGAGCCAGTCAAGTCCCCAAATGATGTGGACATCCTACAGAAGGGCCTCACTGAGACAGATGCCTGGCGTCAGCGCCATGGCCTCAAGCTCAATGCCAAAAAGTGCAGTGTCATCCCCTTTGGTAAAAACTCTGTACCCATGAACTACCACATAGGCAGCAATCTACTTAATACCGATTGTGTGATAAGAGACCTTGGGACCCAGGTGGACAGTAGTCTCTCCTTTGATAGTCACATCGCCACAGTAGTCAGGAAGTCCATCTACGTAGCACACCTCATCATAAAAGGGTTCTCATCCAGGAAAAAAGAGGTCATTGTTCCCCTCTACTCGTCACTCATTAGACCCATTATAGAGTACAACGCCCCTTTTGGAATGTACCTCACAAGACATCTGCAGCAGCTGGAAAGGCCACAGAAGTACCTCACAAAGAGGATTACTGGCCTCAAACAAATGCCCTACACTGACCGCCTCAAAAAACTCCAGCTTTACTCCGTAGCATATCACCTACTCCGAGGTGATCTCTGCCTAACATATAAAGCTATGTCAAACCCAGAGCTGTTGGACATGCTACACCTAAAGAAATCCCAATCCCTCCAAGCTACATGCTCTAGAGACCTAAACCTTGTCACCACAATAAACAGGACATGCTAGAGGGATAGATTCCTGTCCCAGAGACTTCCTATACTCTGGAACAAGCTACCCATCTGTGTCAAGCAAAGTTCTTCATTAGCAGTCTTCAAGAAAAATCTTGATGAGTGGATGGGAAATAGGAAATACAACCCGGGGATCACTTCTGTCTCTCTGCTGGACAGTGGCACAGGAAAATAACTTTCTTGGGTGGCGTAAGCTATGGTACCTTGCTGACTAGGCTTACGTAGGCCCTTGGGCCGATAGCCTAGTACCTACCTATGAACCTATGATACTTAGCAAATCCATATATAATTTGTTTATATGTAATTTTTTAGCTGAATGTAAAATGGTTGTTTGGAATTCACATGTCAGGCTGTTTCATGATTTGAATGCTGGTAGCATTTTTTTTTTTTGGGGGGGGATATTCCTAGCAGACATTATTGACTTCATTTGTGTATTTTAAACAGTAATGGAAGGCATCAGCCTTTTTTATGCGTTTATTTGACAAAGGGAGGCATTAAATTGTCACAGCAAATTATGTATTTAATGTAGTGCCAAAAGTCTGCCCTACATTTTTAGTTGAAAATAATTTATTTTTATTTTCCAGATGGAGCAGCTGGCAGAGTTCGGTTGCATGTTAGAAACTGTCTTGGGTTCATAGGTGTATACAAGGCTAATGACCATGGGTGCCTTTTTAAACCTAACCATGCATTCCAAATCTGTCCAGCTAGTTTGGTGCCCTAGAGATTATTTTCAGGGGTATATGTAAGCTCGGGCATGAGTGGTCAAACATTTGCAGGTTACCTGTATCCATTAGAGACATAAGTGACAGACCAGGGGTGAATTTCTGATTTACTATCCACTGGTCCAGGTTAAGCTTAAATATGGTCAGGGAAGAACTCTGCTTCACATAAATTGAAACCTGTTCCAGAAAAGGGTTATTCTCTGAGACACATACCTGTCCCTCCAGCATGTCCTGTTTATGTTGCAAGCCATGTTTAAGTCCCTGAATCAGGTAATTCTGATACTATTTGTTTTGTGGTTATGCAAGAGGTTCATCAGAGTGGAATCATGGGATGCCAGATACTGATCACTCCTCAGAGTCTGTAGGAGATAGAGTGTAGGGATAGGGCTTTGAGGTGATCCAAATAGGACATGTTGTTAAAGCCCCGTAGAGGAACTTCTGTAGACGTTCCAGTTGTTACATTTGCCTGATTGGGTAAATACTGAATGATGGGTTTGATTAAGGCTGAGAATGTTGGAACAATTACTTCCTTGGACCTAGAATGATTTCCTTAACTACCTTAGACACATGTTGAGTGAAAGCCAGGTTACTGTCTACATACATCCTCAAATCCCTTAGTGCTGGGTCGACTGTTAGGGGTGTATTGTCAAAGAGGGAGTTTGCTGGGTAGCCGACTTCCCAAAGAGTACTCTTATAAATGTCTTGCCACTGAGACATTATCCATGTCTATGGCACCAGTTATTTGTCTGTATTGTATTAGCCCTTCCTGGAGAGTATTTTTTTCTTGGGGAGGATGCTGTGATTGCTCCAGCGTGCAATCATTTGCAAACATGATCATCTAGAGGCCTTTGACGTTGGTCTTAACATCAGAGTAGTAGATACCATAAAAGGGAGGACCCAGCACTGAGCCCTGAGAGACTCCACCAGTGACTGGCCTCTTTGTGAAGGTGAACTCCCCTATCATAACTTCCTGGGTCCTATCTGAGAGCCAGTTGGCAATTCACTGTGTAACTTATGTCATTATTTAATCATTTCCTTGATAATTCTTTACATGACCTTGCATATGAGACTAGTCAAACTAATGGGTCTGTAGCTTCCAGTGTTTATAGAAGGCCAACTCTGTGGTTCTGATAAATTATGTCTCATGCTGTTTAGGAGACATCCTTTAATATTATTTGGCACATCAGTATGATATTCTTGACCTTGGAGAGTACATTTAGGATTTGTTCCCTAGTGATGTTTGGTGGGTGGTAGATTATGTTCAGTGGTGTTTTTTGAGGGAAGATTGGGTAGAGGGGATAAAGTTTGAGCTGAATTTGTTGGCCATTAGATTTGGTATATCTTCAGGCTCCACATAGGTAGCTCCATTCACAATTAGTTCTACATATTGCTGTGTATAGCATGGATGTTACAGGCATAGCTAAAGAAAGTGTTGTGGCTGTCTTTGTCCTAGAGGTTATTTTTACTTCAAAATTGTCTTTGGTTGACCTGATTTGCGTTTGAGTTGTTTGGTTAGATTGATGAGTGTTTTTTTTTTTTATACTGCTGGGCATTGTATGTACTGACTTTTGCTTATAATTTTCTTTCTTATGTTGCAACAGCCTATTGATGTTTGGATTCCACCATGGTGGCTTGTTTTTTTAGTTTGTTCTGCACTTATTTTTGGTAGACACAGCTGTTTGTATGCATGCACATACTTTAAAGCTTTTGCCTTTGTTTTGTCTTCATTAATGTTGTTCCCGAAAAGACTTGAAACTGTCTCAGAATGTTCCACAACACTGAAATATCATTTTCTGGTTTTGTCTGGTACAAAATAATATCGTCTGCAAATAAAGCCAACTTTTCTTGATTACCATACCAATTATATCCTTGAATTTCTGAGTCTCTTATTTTCTTTGCAAATGGTTGTAAATGTAACACAAATAACAAAGAGGAAAGAGGACTCCCCTGCCTACTTCCTCTGTTCAAACAGAAGTTAATGTAGAGGAACTCACCACATTCATTTCTGCCTCATATACCCTCCTAATTAACCATATTGTTGTGTCAGGGAATGCAAATGCTTCCATTGCCCTACTCATAAAATCCCAGTTGACTCTGTTGAATGCTTTCTCTGCATGAAAACCCTCCAACAACAGTCATATTCTCTTACATTCTGCTTCCCTGTGGTTCACCATTGTTCTGTTAATGTTGTCAAGTAATTGCCTCCCCTCCACAAAACCACAATGATCCATATCTGTCAATTTTGGCATTACCTTTGCCATTTTTTTAGCTATTATAGACATAAACAGTTTAAAATCATTGTTTAGATGCAAAAGCAATCCTTTCAGAAATATGTACAACACATGCAAAAATTCCAGACAGACACCCTACCACACTACAGACATAATATTTCTTAGCATAACATGGCTGACCAAAACAGTCTATATTGTAATGTCCAGAATAGTGTATCCCACACCTAAAATGTCTCTGTTGCAGCAAGCACATTATACAATGACTGGCCATTAGCATTCCAAAATGAGCACGCTGATTGGCCAGCCCAACCAGCATGCCCTTTGTAAATCTGAGAATATACTAACGGAAAAAGATCTGGTCGCCTGGACTTTTTCACATTAGTATATCTCATGATTTTTTACTCCCCCCCCCCCCAAAAAGAAAATGGAAGACCTAAAACAAACGAGGGAAACGGCGCAGACAAAAAAAGGATAATCAGGTACATTCTGAAAAATTAAAGAAATGTACCTGATTATCCATTTTCTTGTCTGCGCTGTTTCCCCTCATTCATTTTAAGTCTCCCGATTTCTTTTTTTTTTTTTTTTTTTTCTTTTCAATTAAAAAAAAAAAAAAAAGCAACAGAGATCTTCCTTTCTCCGTTGCTACCTCTGCACAGCACTGATGTACTTCGTAAGTGTGGGAACATGAATCCCTTACACATGCGCAGTACATCAGAAATGCCCTAGGATACCAGAAAACTGAGGAAGGGCAGCATGGAGGCATTATACAATGACATTATTTAAGAAAAGTAAGTGTTTTTTTCTCAAATAGCCTTCGTGACCAAACCACACCAACTGTGGGTAAATCTAGCATTAACAGACCAGCAAGAGCAGAAACAGATGTAACAGATAAATCAGTCCTTTTATTATGGTTTGGACCGTGCATCCCCCGTGCATAGAACTTTGTTTGGTAAATCTAGCATTACCCACACCCAGCCATGGGTTATTGCTTAAATAACATCACTGCACAGTGCATACAGACACTGAGGTGCCTGGTAGTGTACTAGTCAGTGTAGACAGCACACACATAGGGCTTCTACCAATGGGTATCCTGATTGGTACTGTGATCACATGCCCCCCCCCCCCATTCCATATGAAATGAGGATGAACTGCAGTATGCATGATGACTGAAGTCTGAAACCTTGTGAATCGCTTCACTGATAATGCCTAACTGTGTGTGGTTTGCAAATATATCATGTGCTGAAACACTAAGATATATAGTGCTACTTGGCCGTTATAACAACCTCTATTCAATGCACATAGTTGTAAGGGAACATGTAGTTCTTTCCGATACCAAATTGCTGAATTTTTTTTCCAGCCTCCTAGCTTCAAATGATGTACTTTTTGATGATGTTTGAAGTTCAGATATGTCAGGTGTTTAGAATATGGTTATTATAATAAACAATGCCGTTTGTGATGGATAAGTTTATTATCTGTGCTGCTTATTAGCTGGGGTACTGGTGCAGAATAAAGTGCTGTATTTTTGAAATATGCTTCATAATTGCATCACTGAAGTGTTTGTTAAAAGGAACTTTCATTTTGGTTGTATTGTTAATTTCAGGATAGCTGCAGCTTGTCGGGTCTTTTTATTGGAATATAGAGTAATAAGTCACATCTAATGTTACAGCAGCATGCAGAAATGCAGACTTCCAAACAGTTGTGCAACCGTGAATTTAGTATGTAGAAGCAGGTGTGTGTGTGTGTGTGTGTGTGTGTGTGTGTGTGTGTGTGTGTGTGTGTGTGTGTGTGTGTGTGTGTGTGTGTGTGTGTGTGTGTGTGTGTGTGTGTGTGTGTGTGTATCAAATGATGTACTTTTTGATAATGTTTGAAGTTCAGATGTGTCAGGTGTTTAGAATATGGTTATTATATCAAACAATGCCATTTGTGATGGATAAGTTTAGTATCTGTGCTGCTTGTTATTGATGCAGAATAAAGTGCTGTATTTTTGAAATGTACTTTATATATATATATATATATATATATATATATATATATATATATACACACACACACACACACACACACACACACACACACACACACACACACACACACACACACACACACACACACACACACACCTCAACCCTCCACCCAAAAAAAAAGCAACTTTATGTTTGCTGTTGTTTAGTAGTCATATTGTGCTCCTGGGTCTTTCTGGCTTAGTTTCAGTCTGTGTGTGTGATTAATCTCCCGGATTTTCATTGACAAGGGCTATATATATGTATAGCCTGATTCTTGATAATCTGGCATTCAAATTAGAGAAGTAAATTCAAGTGAGGATAGTCAAAGTGCACCTGTCTCGCATGTATAATATATTATACATAGTATCTATAGTTAATTTTGACAAATGGTGGTTAAATGAGACCATGCGAGTGTCCACTGAAAGTATATGGCAAAGTTTAGAGGGTACCCATTTTTATTCTGCTGAAGAAAGCACCATTCATCTCATTTCAAATAAATGGACTACATTTTAGCAACAGCTAATATCTGTAATGTAAGGCACATCAAGCATTCTAGTTTTTTTATACCTGAAATTTCCATTGTGTAATACCTGTTATCCATGTCATGCTGGAACAAATTAAGCAGGTTTGTAGCCAGCAGACAAAGTCACTTTAAATCTTGAATGCCATTGACAGTTGATATAATTACCATTATTGTATTTATTGTCAGTATAAATTGAGCCACATGGAAACAGAAGCTTGTAGATACTGAAAGATTCATGTCTTACCCCAAAAAGTCATCTCCAAGGTGCTAAAAGTTATTCTTGTATATGCCGTATGTATGTGCAAGATTTACAGATTATTATTAGTCTGACAACTGAGTTCACTTGTGAACAGAATACTCTGTATGTTAAGGTCAGGATTGCTACACCTCAGTGTATTCCCTTTACTCTGAGGTGTAGCAGTTTTTCAGATTTGCATGTATACTTACCAGGGGGTGCTGGACCACTTTAGTGTTCACAGTTGTGGAGTTGGCATTTGTGGGTCTTATATTTTTGCCTCAGACCCAATTCTTACCTGTATAATGGAAAAGTATGCAACGTATTGTATCAGAGTCGGTGAAGAATAATACTTCATATGATACAATAGGTAAGTAAATCATTACGCTCTGGTTACAAACACATGATAACATGAAGCATGAAGTGTAGTGAGGGTATGCTTGAATTTAGAAGCTTTAAGGTACATGTCTGTTATGTTTTGTAGTAGAAATCCTGTTGATCTTATGAATTGTAAAGGTCCATAAGTTACAATCAAGTATGTGTGTGAGCACATGCACATGTCTTTGTGCCTGTATGCTTAGCTGTTAAATGGCACCCGTCTTGTTATATTTCAAAGTCCCCAGCCCTGTGAAAATACATTTCTTCCTCAAGCTGTTGAAAATCCCTAGCAACAAAATATTATAGTTGGTATTGTCACCCTGTCCAAAAAAAAATGAAACTAAGATATGGATGATGTCTGTACAATTACAGAGTGCACAGACTTCTGTAATGTGTGCTCAGCTGCTGTCTGGCTTTCTATACTCAGATAAGTGGTTGGTGTGTGATTTTGATTGTTTGTTATACCACCACACCTGTATTGTACTAGCCTTTTGTTTACATATCTGTATAAAGGTTTTGTTTATGATTCATGCAAATGTTAATTCTGCTTGTCAGAATGTATTTGTCGTAATTCATGAAAACAGTGGATCATTACTGAATCCCATTGTATGTTTGTGGTTGAGATGTTTTTCCTCAACTTGCTGAGGAATACTTAGATTTTTTACTTAAAAGCTCTTGGGAGATTCAGCATGTACTCTAAAACTGAAAAATAAATGTTATGCTGCTAGATAGATGAGTCAGAAGATTCAGGGAGTACTTTTCATGTAGCCAGTGGAGGATCAAACTATGACTACAGTTGCCTCAGATGCAACCCGGAGAACCCATTCTGAGAAATTCAGGGTTCAGAGGACTTTGGACAGCAAACATTACAATTAGTCACACCAGCATAAAGGAGCTTATGGTTGTGATGTGCTGTCAGGGTCATCTGGCTCATTTGGAAGCTGGAAGTTCTACATTTGCTAACAGACAATATCATCATGGCATGGTACACAAACAGGGAGGGACTCACTGATACCCCTTTTGTAGGCTTGCAATGAAAATTTAAAGAGATAACCTTTGAGTGAGGCATGCAGTTTTTCCAGTAGATTTCCTTGGTGGATTTGGTCAGCAGAGCAGAAGCAGATCTCTATAACTGATGCTGGACAGGAATGTATTTATACAACTGGTCCAAAGAAGTAGTGCACCAGAAATAGACTTGTTTGCTTTTCTGAGCTACAGATAGTTGAAGAACTTCTGCAGCAGAGCACCACACATAACAGCATGGGCAGTGAATGCCTTCTTCATTTGGGCAAGTAATTTTCTATATCTTTTCTCTTTGATCCCCATAATCCCCAGGGTGATTAAAAAGGTGAAGGAAGACTGAATCAGAGATGCTGTTGGCTAAGGCAGCATTCATTCCCTTGCTAGTAGGAAAGACAAAGTAAAAAAATATATACTCGGTCTTAACATGTGAACCTCTTAAGCCAGCTGAAGGCATCATTGGTACACCTAAACCTGTAGTCAAATAGACTGATGACAAGGATCATCTGACCTTGCCACCCTTCAGCCACCTTTTTTCAGAAGTTGTACTTAAGATCATGAAAGAAGATAAGAAGCGTGCTACAACAAAATCTTACCTAGCTAAGTGGAATGCATTTTCCTTGTGCCAGAAGAGGAATCAGGACCTCAGTTTAGTAACACTGACTCTGATTCCGCAGTACATGTTTGAGTTGTGCAGGCCAGGGTTGGCTTATGCTTCAATGAGGACATATTTATCCGCCATTTTAGCTTGCATACTTGTGGATCCATCTTGCCCTCACAGCTTTGTGTTAAGCAGCTCCTGAAGGTGGTATTGTGTCTGAGACCACCCAGAAAAAATGTAAATTCTCCATGGGATGTGAAGTTTGCCTTAGAGAAGCTGACTCAAGCACCCGTTAAATAAACTGCAGGGGTGTGCCCCCCAAGTTTTCTTATTCTAAGACCATGCTTTTTCTAGCAGTTACATCAGCTAGAAGGATCTCAGCACTACAGGTACTGAAGTGCAAAAAAGCTTTCCTCATCTTTCACAAGGAACGGGTCAATTTTATGAACAAACTCTTCCTTCCCACCTAATCTTGCCATTGAACCATTCTATACAGTCACCTGATGTTCATCGTGTTTCACTGTTGCAGTCCTTACAAAATGGGGATGTTATGTAGACCAATCTCGCCTACATTCTTACCTGTGAGTTCGGAGCCGAACCTCGGCTCTGATTCGGCCATACTCTAGCTCAAAGTCTTTCAGTTGGCTGGGCTAAGAGATATCCCATACTGCACTGCTCCCTTTCCCCAGATCTCGTTTGCCGCTCCCATAGCTCAGACGTGGTCTCGCTCTTGGCTGTGGCTAAGTATAACTTTTGTGTCTTAATTGACTAATTTTTTGCTCCAAAAGCTATTTTCATAGCTGTGTCTATGTGTGTGTTGTGGTTGTTAAGCAGTTTTGCACTCCTCCTGTTTCTTTATCTACTTTACTGGTATCCCATCAGCTATCTCCCTATGGGTTAGGCCCGTTTCAGTTAGAGGATCTAGTCCTCCCTTGATTGTCTATTTCCCTTCTGTGTTTGTCTTGTGCTTAGGTACCTATCCCCTCCAGGCTAGGACCATTTAAGTTAGAGGACCTAGTCCTTCTTAGTGTTGTTTTTCCTTCAGGACCGTTTGATTTAGAGATCCTGGTGTGTTGTCTGTAGTTTTAGTTATTGTTTCTGTGCTTTTATTCTGGTTAGTCTGTGGTGTCTTATTTAGTATCCTGCCTACTTTGTCTAAAGATACTAAAGAACATAAGCCTTCGGGCTTCAAGAAGTGTAGTAAATGTGGGTACAAGATGTCTATTACCGATGGGCATTCGGTATGTGTTTATTGTTTGGGGGCTATACACCTTCAGGAATCTTGTGCTTTTTGTCATGTGTTCACCCCTCGTGTTCTTCAAGAACGGAAGAACAAGCTGATACTGAAGGGTCTGCTGAAACCCTCCTTTGAGGAAGATTTGGAGAGGTCTTCTAGTGCTAAGTCCTCTCCCGCCAAAACATCTAAAGCAAAGAAACGTTCTCTGGCTCCGTCTGTACTATCAGAGCCTCCGGAGAAAGTTACAAATGTACTTGTGGCATCCTTGGCTCCACTGTCTTCGGTGCCGAAGGAAGTTTCTGATGCTATAAGACCTACATCGGCTCCCAGTTTTTCAGAACCAGTGATGGAGATGCTAGCTCGGAGCCGGTCTCCAGTTTTTAGACCGGTCTCTCCTCCTCGCAGATCTCCTTCTGAGAGGAGGTCTAGATCTCCCACCCTGTCCTCTAGGTCCTCCAGGACACTGTCTGATGTAGATGTGGATAGAGTGGTGCAGTGACTGCTCCAATCACCGGTGCTAGCTAAATTGCTTTCAGCTCCAGCCCAGTCAGCTCCGGAGCCAGTCACCCATCCATCGTCGATATATCCTCCAAGCAAATCCCAGCCTTTGGAGCCAGAGCGGTTGGCGCCGTATGATGCTTCTAGGTCAGCTCCGATGGCCCATCCTGGCTTGTCGGCTCCGATCTCAGCTTCGACCCCGTCGGCACCGTCCACGGGGTCCAGGATTCATGGTTCCTCGATCGGAGCCGAAGGGGAGGCCTTGGGATGCTCTTCGGCTCCCAGCCTCCCACTCAGTGCTTTGGCTCGAGTGATCCAAATTCTTGCTTCGGCTTCGGACCTTGTCCCCTCTGCTCTGAGAGATTCCACGGTTAGTCGATCTTTGGAGCCAGGGGGACCAGCTTTCGAGGTCATGCGGAGTGTGCTGGCCAGATCCTCAGCTGCATCATACAGTTCTGACACTCTTCCCCCTCCAGCCCCGGTAACAGTCTCTGATCGTCCTCTATCTTTGGACAGCAGAGACCCAAGGCCTCAGGAGACACCCAAGAGTGGTCCCCCATTTTCTGAGGGCACACCAGAGTTTGTGACTGAGGAGCCCCCCAGAAAAAGAACATGCAAGAGGAAGCACTTAGACTCCCAGGAAGAGTCTCTCACGTCAGACACTGACCTTGAGGAATCAGAGGGGTCCCCCAAGTTGTCCTGTGAGGATAACTCCTTTTCTGATATCCTAGAGATCTTGAAACAGAGAGGTGACTGGCCCTCAAAACCCCCCTCTGAAGAGGAGTCAGTGTTCCTGAAGGCCTTTGGGGCTCAGCCTTACGCTTCTTGGGTCTCTCCACCCTTCGACGAACTGTTGGATCTGGTTTGTTGTAGGGTGTGGGAAACCCCTGACACTGTGGAACCAGTCCCCAGGAGACCCACTGACAAAGACTTTCTTTCGAAAGGCGTCCCAGTAGATGCCATGGTGGTGGCAGCTGCCACCAAGAAGGAACTGGCTGAGACTTCATCTACCGTCCATCCCCCTAACAAGGAGTCTAGGACCATGGACCTATGGGAAGCGTATGTTTTCTTCAGCGGCCTTTACTCTGCGGTCGCTGAATTACTTATCACATTTTACAAGGCTCCAAAGAGATCTTCTGAAAGAGCTTGGAGATACTCTGCAAGGTAACATATCTGATGCAGTGGCTCAGAAAGTCAATGTTCAGATGTCTACCTTAAATTCTATAGCTAACTCCTCCATGAAGCTGATCTCATATGCAGCCGAAGGAGCGAGTAGGGCAGCGAGTTCTGGAGTCTCTCTCAGGGGACACTCCTGGATGCGCCTTTGTAATTTCGCAGAGGCCTTTAAGTCTACATTCACCAGTGCCCCTTTTGATGGTTCCTCCTTGTTCGGAACCAAGGTGAAAGACACTCTCACTAGGTGTGAGCAAGAGGGTAAAACTCTGTCTGCCGTGGGAGTCCATTTTTCCATGCCTTCTAGACCTTATCCCAAGAGCCAGAAGGGTGGGAAAATGTGGTTCAAGAAATCGCAGAGATTTTTCCTGATGCACAAAGGGAATCCCCCTCCAGGGGCAGGGGAGGGGGTGGCAACTCAGGTAGACGTCACCCTAGAGGCCTGCGTAACCAGGGAGACCATGACTCCTTTCATAGTCCTTCCTACCAGTACTCCTGATGGGAGGCCCGACTGCTCTTCTCCGGAGCCAGTCGGGGGTCGCATCTCACTATACCCAGAAGCCTGGCAGCACATCACTCAGGACCAGTGGGTATTAAAAATTATTTCTGGAGGATATCACATTCCACCCCCCCCCCCACCGCCGGTCAAAAGAATCCCAGATGTTCCACCCAATAAAAGGGATTCCGCAGCGTCAGAAATTCAAAAGCTGCTAGAAAAAGGAGCCATCCAGCATGTCCCCTCAGACCAGCTCAGATTAGGGACTTACACCAGATTCTTTTTGGTGCCGAAAAGTACAGGGGACCTGAGACCCATCTTGGATCTCAGCCGCTTAAACCTCCACGTGAAGAAGTCCAAGTTCCGAATGGTCACATTGCAATCTATTCTTCCATTGTTGGGAAAAGAAGTGTGGATGTTGCTCCCTTTAAAGAAAGTGAAGGCAAAAACGGTTTTGAAATTGTTAGGGATGATGGCCTCAACAATTATGCTGGTGTTAAGGCTACAGTTGCAAAAAATCCTGTTACCTCTGATAGAGAATCTAGGGCCTTGGATAGATGGGGAATAAAGGTTTATACCTCTGCCACCCTTGCTATTTGGTCTGTTAATTGTCTTTTTCATATGCTTAAATTTCAGCAGCATACATTGGAGGCTATTAAGGCTAAAATTGCTAGTGTTCCTTCCCTGAAAGTAAGGACATGCAAGATTTATTGCATTTTACCACTCTTGTGACTAAACATTCTTTACACTGTGGTTTTGACAATTTGGAGGCTTTTTGCAGGGCAGCAGCCACTGGATCTGTTATCAGAAGACATGCTTGGCTCAGGGAACAGCCCCTTTCTGAGCCTGTTAAATGTAAGTTACTGGATGTACCTTTGCATAAGAACAATCTTTTTGGTAACAAAGGAGAAGAGGTCTTGAAAAAAGTAGAGGATAAAGCCAAATCTATGCAAACTGTTAAAGATTTTTGGCTAATTCAGCTTCCTTGTTTTAGTAGGCATTACCCTTCTAAGAATTGGACTTTTCCTGATCCAAATAAACAGCGACGCACTAGGTCTTGGGGTTATAGGTCTTCTAGGGACAGACCTCTACTCCTCATAAGACTAAACAATGGCATGCTTCCTCTTCAAAATATGGGAGTTCTAAGCAACCTTCCCAAAGTAAGGATTCTCTTTGACTCAGCCCTCCCTCTGCCTTCCCCTGCTGGCCAAGGGTTGCCTTTGGGGGAAGGTTGGCCAATTTTGCAGACATTTGGTCCACCATCACAGACAAATGGGTACTCAAAATAGTATACCAGGGCTACAAGTTTTCTTTTCACACTTTCTCTGTCCACCAAGGACATATATTCCTCCAAATCAAAAGGCAGAAACAGAAAAGCAATAGAGCCAGTTTGTGTACTTCAGATAGGCCAAGGTTTCTACTCAAGACTTTTTCTGGTTCCCAAAAAAGGGGGCACCTGGCTCCCCATTCTGGACTTGTCCATAGTGAACACTTTTCTGGTGATTCCCAAATTCAAAATGCTCACTCTTCAGCAGTTGTTGCCTATGCTGGCCAAGGATTCCTGGCTGGTGACATTGGATCTCAAAGAAGCTTATCTTCACATACCAATTCGGGAATGTTGCAGGCAGTACCTTCATTTCAGAGCTGGAAAGCGACACTACCAATTCTCTGCACTGCCCTTTGGCTTATCTACTGCTCCCAGAGTTTTTACAAAATGCCTGGCTCCGGTTATTGCTTTTTGCAGGCAGAGAAACATTCAGATTTACCCTTACTTGGACGATTACCTCATTCAAGCAAACTCTCCAGAACAACGTCTAAGGATATGGATTTTGTAAGGAACCTTCTCACCTCTTTGGGCTACACTCTCTATGAAAGGAAGTCAAGAATGGTACCCACAAGGGAGATTGTATTCCTGAGAGCGAGTCTGAATACAGCCGCCCAGATGGTATTCCTCCTTCAAGAGAAACAAATGCAGCTTTTAACTTACTTCAAGGATTTGGCAAGTATGACCCAGCTGTCTTCATGGCAATTCCCGCAAGTCCTAGGATTCATGGCTTCATGTATTCTGATGATTCCATATGCCAAACTGCTTATGAGGAAAATACAATGGTACCTCAAGAACCTTTGATGTCAATACACACAGGACTTAGACATGATACTTCCTCTGATTCCATGTCTGCAGACAGAGTTTCTTTGGTGGGCGACAGCTTGTTCACAGAACAAAGGCCTGCCTTTTCAGCCACCTCCTGCAAGCATGACTGTCACCACAGATGCCTCGGACTACGCTTGGGAAGCGCATCTAGATGGCAGATGCATACAGGGGACTTGGAGCAACCAAGGGATTCACCTGCACATAAATTTGAAAGAATTGATAGCAGTCCAGCAGGCCTTGCTGGCTTTCAAGCATCTTCTTTCTCCTGGAACTCTTCTACTCAGGACAGACAACACCACAGTCATGTGGTACATCAACAAGCAAGGAGGGACTCACTCTTATCCTCTATGCAGAGAAAGCATGATTCTAGGGTCCATAGCAGCCTCCATGGGCCTACATCTGATAGCTCAGTTTCTTCCAGGCAGACTCAACACCTTGGCAGATCAGTTGAGCAGGCAGGTCTTGGATCCTCATGAGTGGCAACTGTACAAGGCCATCTTCTTTCGCATCATTCAGTGTTGGGGTTCTCTCCAGGTGGATCTCTTCTCATCTCCGAACAATCATCTTCTTCCAATCTTTTGCACAAGGGAACATCACGACAAAGCCTGGAGAGTGGATGCTCTGTCCTTCCCCTGGACACAGCTTTCAATTTATGCCTTCCCTCCTCTGTCTCTTCTTCCCAGAGTGCTGTTGAAGGTTGTTGTTGTGTCTTTCGACTTTTCCTGGTTAGGAGTAGCCACAGCGGAACTCCGGTCCGCTAATGATTGGTAGTTGATTTTTACGTGCTGAGTCACCAGCCCTGACGCACAACCTTCAACGAAGGTACGCCCATTCACACATGTCTCCACACAGAAGACGCTCTAGCTGAGAATCGAACCGGACAGCGTCTTACTGTGAGGCGACAACGCTACCGCAGCACCACCACTGCAGATCTAGAGTGCTGTTGAAGATAAGGGACGAAAAACCAAGGGCCATTATCATAGCTGCAGACTGGCCTAGACAGCATTGGTATCCACTGCTTCACAGTCTCACCCAGTCTCAGCCTTGGCATCTTCCCCAATACCAGATCTCTTGGTTCAGGAAGAGGGAAACATTTCTGCATCCTCATCTTCAGGCTCTGCATTTGGCGGCCTGGTCCATAGTATAAATCTATCTCAACAGATGGTTGAGGTTCTTCGTGTGGCTAGGAGGCCTAGCACTAGGAAATGTTACGCAGATGAATGGAAAAGATTCTGTATTTGGATGCAAGCTAGAGGGGAAGATTATTCTTAATCATCTCTTCCTCTTATTCTTGATTACCTGGCAGGCTTGCTTAATGGTGGGCTTTCCTTTTCTTCAATCAAGATTCATGCCTCAGCGATTTCTGCTTATTGTTCCTTTGAACAAACCCATCTTCTCACATCCTTTGATGAAGCAGTTCTTCAGGAGGGTTAGCAATTTAAAACCTCCCAGAAGGGCACCTACTCCTACTTGAGATCTTAATTTTGTGCTTGAGAAACTTACTCTGCCTCCTTTTGAACCAGCTGCCTCAGCAGATTTAAGGTTTCTTTCATGGAAAACTGCTTTTCTTTTGGCCATTACTTCAGCTAGAAGATTTTCTGAGCTGCAGGCCTTAATGGCAGTAGAGCCTTTTATCATCTTCCATGCGGATAGGGTTTCCCTTCGAACCAGTCCTTCCTTTATGGCTAAGGTGGTTTCTAGTTTGACTCTTAATCAATCTATCCACCTGCCTTCCTTGTTTCCTAAACCTCAGAATAGAGGAGTAAGACTTCTGCACTCCATTGATGTGCATAGACTGCTTCAATTTTATCTGGACAGGACTAAAACCTTTCGGATGTCTGACCAGTTGTTGGTCAGTTCTGCATCTGGAGCTCAGAACAAAGCTATTTCTAAACAAGACAATTTCTAAATGGATTGCGCATTGTATTCCCTTTTTTTACTTGCAGCATGGCAAAGGCCATCCACAGAGTATCAGGACCCATTCTACTAGAGCATCTTCCACCTCAGCAGCTTTTTTGAGAGGTGTACCTACCAAGGACAGTCTGGAAGCAGCTACTTGGACTTCTGTTCACAATTTCACAAAGCATTACAATTTACCTTTGTTTTCTAAATCCATGGCTAGTTTTGCCACTGCAGTGTTGCAGGGCATCCTTACCAACCCTTAAATAGTGGATATTCCTCCTCCCTTTTTTCTTTGGGCTTTGGGAATCAACCCATTTTGTAAGGACTGCAACAGTGAAACACGATGAACATAGTACAGTTGTGTACACTTACCATAAATGTAGATGTTCGAGTGTATTCACTGTTGCAGTCCTGCCCCCCCCCCTCCATCCCCCTTTTTTCCTAAGGCACAGGCTGACTATGTTGTGGATGGTATATTTCCAGGGATTTTCTTTTCCTGGTCTAGCCTTCTTTGGGGCTCTTGACAGTTATGGCAAGAAAAACTGAGGAAATGGCGTTGGCTGCCTTCCTTCAGGTTTACGGTCGAAGGCATATACCAAGACTTTGGTATTCTGGCCGACTGTGGGCTACCGGGAGCCAGATAACCCCATTTTCTAAGGATTGCAACAGTGAATACACTTTAACATCTACATTTATGGTAAGTGCACACAACTGTACTTTTTCTTTCCTAACCCACAGAATAAAGCTGAGAGAATTCTTCATTGTTTGTACAAACGGCTAAATGAAACTAAATGCAAAAGAAGTATGGATCAGCCATTTGTGTCCTTTCCAGCAAACAAGGAGGGAAGACTAGCCTCAAAGTAGATTGCTTATTGCATATCCTTTTGCTATTTTCCCATGACAGAACTCAGGATACATGTAATGTCACACTCTACAAGGTCTGTAACCCCCACTATGATCTTCCGCAGAGGCCTCAAGGACATTCTGGAAGCAGTCTCATGGTCTTTGATATACACATTTTCTAAACACTACATAAAGGAATCACCTCCAGTGGCAAGTCAGTCTTTGGCATTGCTGTTTTGCAGGGTGTTCTGCAGCCTGCACCTGGACATTAACCAAACACACATCAGTTCACAACTCTGGGAATCATCCCAGTGGCTATGGCTACTACAGTGATGATCTATAGAAACACATGGCATAACTGTTAAAGGGACTTACTGTAATAGTAGCTGTTCAAGTAGGACACTGTTGTAGTAATATTTTCCGTCCTCCTTCCTCTATTTCTGGTTTGGACATCCTAACTCTGTGTTGCATACCAGTTCATCTCCTGTCATGACTTCCATGCCCACCTTTAATATGTGGGCTTTAGTCTCCTTAAGTACATAGGGCTTTGGGAGACTCAGTATTCTTAGGGTATTCCAGCATCTGTAACAATGACACCTGGGAGGCAAGTGGTGACAGAAAACCTTATTTTTTGGTGGGAGTGGCCACTGGAGTAAGATGAGGTGATCCTACCTGAGGCTTCTTAGGCAAGAAATACCTAAACATGGTATGAGTGGTTTGTTTTTCAATTGCATTGTACAGGTTATAGGTCACATTCTTCTTCTTTTGGCTTTTCCCAGTTAGGGGTCGGTTATAGGTCACATTAAAGGTGGGAAAAGTTTTAAAATGATTTATTGTCGTCTCATTTTTTTATATCACAAAAACCTGGCATTTTAACAGGGGTATGTACACTTTTTATATCCACTGTATACCCATCTGCCCATGCACGTGTGCTCCACCATATGTACTGACATGGGCTAACTTCACAGATTTGAGCTACCATGCACACATATTCCTGGCACCAGCTCCATGCATTAAGATGGGCCTCCATATTCCAGCTATAGTCCAGTCATTAGAGCAGTGGCATGTGCCAGGTGGTAGCCTGTGTAATTAATAAACCAGAGAAATTCAGCACCATGGAACAATATAAATAAGTTAACACCAATGAAAAAAATTGTCTGTAGTTCATTATATTCTGTGGACTGGGTAGTATAAATAAAACAATGCCAGTGGAAAAGTGTGCTGTAGCCTGTTATATTCAGTGGATGTATTCAGCAAAGAAACTGCTCTATCTGTATATGATAAGCAACTGGTTCACTGATATGACCCAGGCGGTCAAAATAGGTGAGGCCACTCCACCAGGAGGCCAGTCACTGGTGGAGTACCCCAGGGCTCAGTACTAGGCCTGCTTCTTTTTGGCATCTATTTCTCTGAAATGGAAGCAAATGCTGAATGTTTATGGCTGACTAAGTTTGCAGATAATTGCAAGATGGGGGTTATCATTAACTCCCCTACAGACACTAGCATTCTTCAACAAGGTCTATCTCTGACTAACAAATGGTGCCAAAGCTGTGGTCTTAAACTCAATGGTAAGAAATTAATAATTGTACCCTTTGGGAAGTCAACCATCCAGGCTAATTACCATTTTGATAATACACCCCTAAGAGTCGACTCAGTGGTCAGGGATATGGGTGTGCGCATATACAGTAGCCTTACCTTTGACCAGCATGTGACCATAGCAGTGAGGAAATCTTTTTATGTTGAACAACTTATAAGTAAGGGCATGGCATCTAGCTCAAAAGAGGTCATTATCCCACTGTACTCTGCCCTTATCAGACCAGTTGTAAGAGTACAGTGCTCCCTTTGGTAGTTACCTGATGAGGCATATTCAGCAACTAGAGTGACCACAGAGGTTCCTTAGAAAAAGAATACAAGGCATAACAAACCTGCCTTATGCAGAGCACCTGAAAGCTCTTTCCCTCTACTCAGTCTCCTGTAGATTGCTGAGGGGTGATCTATGCCTGCCTTACAAGACATCTGCAGACCCCACTCTTGAATCTCCTACATATTCATAAGTCAAAGAGTACCAGAAATACAAGGTCTAGGGACCAGAAGTTTTGTCTGTGACTTAGAACATGCTGGAGAGACAGATATGTGTCCTAGAAACTAACCTTCCTGTAGAACAGGTTCCAATCCATGTGAAGCTGAGTGTGTCTATTACCCAGTTTAAGTGCAGCCTATACCAGTGGATGGGGAATAGGAAATTTACACTGGGCCTGGCACCCCATGTCCCTTATGGACAGAGGTAGTTTATAAATGCCTGGCCCTCAGTGTCCTATTTGGATACAGAACATCATTATTCTTTTGGGAAAACTTGGCTCTGCTTAGAAAAGCCCCTGGGTTGTTAGCCTAAGTAACAATCTATGAATCTGTGAAACAGTGTGGGAATTAGCTGGTGTACAATCAAAATACCTCTATTGTAAGTTTCCACATTGAAGTGGCTCTGTACTGTAGCATACAAATGATCTGGTCTGGTCTGGGTGGTCAGGTACTGCTCACATGTTTGGTAGAGTATTTTGTGAGTTATCCCTAGTTCATACTGTAAATGACTCATATTTTGCCGTTTTTACCTTCCCATGTCTGCATTGTTATGGACAAACATATAGGTGATGCTGTGGATTTTTGCTATGTTTAGAAGCCATTGGATCTCCACAGCATGTTCACACAGAGATGGTCTGAGCAATGCATAGGTAATGGAATACTTTAGCATAGAATTTCTCTGAATCTCGTTGTCTGTATATAGTTTAGTGGTTCTTGTAAAGGTATAATATTCCAGTGCTGCATTATTCGGGGAACACATGGCTTTAACGAAGGAAATGATTCTTTTGAGTTGAGAAATGGGATCTGAATTGCCCTGACATAGTACGTAAGGCCTTATTAAATGTAATTCTAATGTCTAACAAAAAGCACTTACTAGAAAATGGAAATCAAAAGTATCAGCTGACTGTATTTGAACTAACGAATATTGTAAAAGAGAGAAAAAAAAATGGAAGGGGGATCTTTAAGAAAAGCAAATTACCTATAAATAAATGGAATTCCTGGGAACAATACATGCAGAATAATGTACAGGAGGAGGAGTGAGGTTAAAGGGAGGGCAGGAACTGAGCAGTTTATGTAATGTTGGACTGATAGTTATAAAGAAAGAAAAGAAACGTATGTGATGTACAGTGTATGCAAACTGAAAAACATGTTAGTGCAGCTTATTTTCTTTTTTTTAATTAATGAATATGTGCCTGTCTTGCAAATATTTGTTGTCTTATTTTATTGGGAACTGCTTTTTTGTCAGCTTTGAAAATTAAGGCATTCGCACAACTTATTTCATCTTTGCAAGAAAAAGTAAGACTGGATTTCTTTATTTAGTCATGACTTTTGTCCAGGCAATCATTGTTACAACATGCTAGAGGAAAAAAGCTCTAAAATGCACCTCACATAAATTAGAACATCTTGGCATCTGAGGCCACATGTAGAGCAACCACCACAGAAGAGTTGTGAAAACTTGTTAAACACTTCATTCAGACTGTTAAACATTTCATTTGGACTTAAAAAAAGTCCAAACAAAGTGTACAACAGCTTCCTATTGCATTTTTGTGATGACCCCTGATAGCTGTTCATGCTGTAGTGTGAGACAGTAGCTTAACAGCAGTAATATATATAAAGGCAAGTTAAGCACCTTTCTGAAGTCATAAAGGTGCTTAACAAGCAAGTATTTTCCCCAGGTTCAAAACATAATCACTGTGCTCCATACACTGCAAGTCATTATCTGTCAGAATAAGGCATAAAATGTATCATGGAATATTTAGACTCTGGCAGCCTCCACACCTCATGTTGAAGTGAATTTTGACACTGGTGTAGTGAGGATCTTTGCCTTGGTCCTACTTACTCTCCATTGTCCCTAATTGTAGGTGTGCACAGAAGGTTGCTATAACTTGTGCGTGTGTGTGTGTGTGTGTGTGTGTGTGTGTGTGTGTGTGTGTGTGTGTGTGTGTGTGTGTGTGTGTGTGTTGGGAGGGATGGGAGCTTTAAGATTATTTCTTAAATTCTCCTTGCAATCAAACCTCAGAATCATGCACAGAAGGTCACCATAACTTGTTTATGACAGGGGAAGTGTGGTCATTATTTCTTTAATTTTCCTCATAATTAAACCTCAGAGGAGTACACAAAGGGTCACTGTAACATGTGCTAAGCGCTGACAGTGTGGTCATTATTTCTCTAACTGTTCTCACAATCAGAGGTATGCACTCAAGATCACTGTAGCTTGTGTGGGGGAAATGTACTGTCTAGCAACAACAGTCTGGACTACATTGCTGAGCTCATTTTCGTTTTCACTTTCCTCTTATCTGAACATCAGATGTGTTTACAGGTGGCTAACTTTTGAGGGGTAGTAGTACAGAGACATATTGTGAATGTATTTCTGAAATCAGCAAGCTGAAATATGTTACTATGTTCTGTTTGACAGGTGAATGCACAGGAGGTAAGTTACCTTTTGGGGGTAGGGGCAAAGAGGCAAGCTGTGTATGTGTGTGATAGCAGCAACTTGAAACATATGGCAGAGGCCACCTATTCTTTCACTTTCATCACAATGTGACACCAGCGGGATACATAGAAGTGCACTGTCTTTTTTGACAGGGAAAACATATGAGATATCATTCAACCATTTTTGCAAGCGGCGCAGTGGTGCAGCGGTTAATTTTGTCGCCTCACAGCAAGAAGTTCTCTGGTTTGATTCTCGGCTGGGGTGCCTTCTGTGAGGAGTTTGCATGTTCTTCCCGTGTTCGCGTGGGTTTCCTCCAGGTACTACAGTTTCCTCCCACATTCTAAAGACGTGTCTGGAGCGTTTCTCCCTGGGCCTCTGCTGAAAATAGGCTCTGTCAACAAATGATAAATAAATAAAAGCTTTTGTCCTCTGAGAACTACTTTTTTGTTATCTCTGAACACTAAGTCTCGGGCACAACTTATTTAGTCTTTGAAAGAAAAAAATAAGACTGAATTTCTTTATTTAGTTTTGATTTTTATCAAGTCAATCGTTATCACAGAACACTGTGGAAAAAAGCTCTAAAATGCACCTCACAGTAATTAAAACCCCATGGCATCCAAAGCCCAAACAGCATTCAGACCATAGGCTTAATTCTTTTAATTCTTCCACAGTTATTGCATTGCTCTTTGGGGTAATTTAGAGAGTGTTAAATGATGCAGAAAAAAACAGAAGAGTAAGAATTAATTTCTTTCTTTAGCCACTATTTTTGTTCAAGCCATCTTTGGCTCAGAAGGTTTGAAAAAAAAAAAACTTTAAAATGCAACTCACAGCATCTAGAACCCAGTGAGAAAAGTAGAAAAAAGTAATCTTGATGGTGTGGCAAGACCAGGAAGAGGGAGAACCAGGGGACATACTGGAAGTATGCAGAGGGGGTTAGTGGACAGTGGGGAGCCAATGGAGTCCTTTGCCTTGAGTTTCATTTCAGTAGAGAACAGATTCAAAACATTCATTACTGCCAGTTTGAACACTCCACAAAACATTGTGTAGCATTATAATATATGGGTAAGAAAAAACATGCAAGATGCTCAGTCTTGTCGGATTCCTGGTAGACAGTAATCCTTTTGATTGTATCATTTTTACTGCTACATATCAATCAATGTTGATTTAATTTTTTATCAAATTTCTTTTTATTAAATGTTTTCATTGGGAAAAAAAATATATAATTAACTGGTCCAGCTGGTCAAGCATGCAACGCAAAATTATGCTATTTAATTGAGAACAAAAGAACTAACACAAACAATTTATATAGTATTTACAACACAAAGCAACAAGTTCTTCAAATATGATAGCTGAATATAAAATAAAAATCGAAATCCAAGTTAATCAGTATAGAAAGTAGCCAAAAATCAAACTTCAAGAACAATGCAGAAGAAGATATTTATTTAAATAAAAAACAAGCACTTTCACGCTAATTTACGTTTCATCAAATGTCACAGCTCTTGGTTCTCTAGCTGGCTGGGGCTAGAGGGGATTCTTCTGTCTGGAGTATGCATGTTGTCAGCTTCAAGGAGTGCAGCTGAGTATTTGAGATCCAACAACAAAAACCGATCTCAACACCAGAAATAAAACTCAACTTATTTTAATCCAGTTTTGGTTAAAATAACTGATTTTTTTTTTTATTTGTAGTGTTGTGATTCATTTTTTATTATTTTTTTTTACTACATGGAGTATACATATTTCCATGGGGTATGCCTCGTGCTCCAGTTTCCTTTCATGTATTTTGATGTTACTTCCTATACCATAATCTGTGAATATATTTTCACTCAGACTGTGCCTACAAAAATGGTCAGATCCTATTCATCTAATCTAACAGTCGGGCATTAAGCTGCTCCGTGGATTCAGTATGGCCATTAGCTAATGGTCTATTGTCTCAAGCTTATTTAAACTTTCCCATAATCCTTTGTGACCATCCTTCTCCAAATTGTGCTTGTTTACCACCATGCATTTGGATCTTGGTCATGTAACCAGCAACTATGCGCTCTTTTAAATTTTCAATTCCTTGTTTTCTACTACAACATTCTTCACAGATAGGTCTGTATAGACATAGTCAACTGTGCTTTTTGGTTGGATTGTATGTTCTTTCTCTTTTTTCTTTATTTTAGTGCCTTTGTTCCTCTGCATTCAAATGGTTGCCTAATGTCTCAAATTAAATTTTTATATGTATAAATATATAGGAGTTTCTGTTTATATACACCTTTTGTTTTGTTGTCGATACAGTTTAATTTCAGATTTTCTTATTGTTGTACAGTTCTGGCAGGATGTATAAAACATTTAAAAAGTGCTCCGATTGTGGGCATAAGCTCCCACCTCAGGATATTTTCGATGTGTGCATCTTTTGTTTAGGGCCTGACCACCTAAACATTGATTGTTTCATCTGCAGAGGATTTGGTCAAAAATCTCTCATTGATAGGGAAAATAAATAAATAAATAAATAGGAAATTTCTTCCTGTTGAAACTGCTGGCAAACTGGGAAAAAAGAAAGATAAGGTTGGGGGGAGAGAGAGAGACATGGAATCAAAGAAGTCTAGAACAGAGAAAAGTACAGTTGTGTACCTACCATAAATGTAGATGTTCAAGTGTATTCACTGTTGCAGTCATTACACTTGGGTTATCCTGCTGGCAGGCTACCCACAGTCGGCCTGAATTCCAAAGTCCTGGTCCAGCGTCGGTTGCTGTCGCCTCTTCCCTGACAGTGCACCAGGGGTATAAAAGATGCAGCCGACGCCATTTTCTTCAGTTTTTCTTGCCCCAGATGTCAGGTGCCCCCAAAAGGGTAGGCTGTAAAAATTATGATCATAAAAAAGCATGCACATAACCTTCATCTACAAGAAAGTACACCACATAGGTAGTATAGAATAGATAGGTACAGGTAAGTTCCAGCAAAGAAAAAGGGGGATGGTGGGAGGGTAACCTGGACTGCAACAGTGAATACACTTGAACATCTACATTTATGGTAGGTACACAACTGTACTATGTTCATTGTGTTTCACTGTTGCAGTCGTTACACTTGGGTTGAGTCCCAAAGCTGAGGTTGGGCGGCTAGGCCTAAATAGAGTTTGGAGTGGCTATGAGGCCCTGCAGAACTGCGGTGGCAAAGCCTGCTCTGGATTTAGAATAGAGAGGTAAATGGTAGTGCTTTGTAAAAGTGTGCACTGAAGTCCATGTTGCAGCCTCCAAAATATCCTTGGTTGGTACTCCTCTGAGGAAGGCTGCTGAAGTGGCTGCTGCTCTGGTAGAATGTGGCCTAATGCCCTTGGGCACTGATTTCTCATGTTGTGAATAGCAGAAATGAATGCAGTGGCCTATCCATTTTGAAATAGTCTGCTTTGAAATGGCTTTTCCTTGGGAACCTGCAGCATATGCCACTAAGAGTTGCTCAGTCTTTCTGAAGGCTTTAGTCTTGTCCAAGTAAAAGCGTAGCTGTCTGTGTATGTCCAAAGTATGCAGAAGTCTTTCCCCCTTATTCTGTGGGTTTGGATAAAAGGTAGGCAAATGTATGGTTTGGTTAAGAGCCACGCTGGACAGTACCTTAGGCATAAATGTCGGGTTTGTCCTTAGAGAAACTCTGTCCTGATGGAAAATAATAAAAGGTTCCACAGCCATTAGTGCCTGTAACTCTGAGACTCTTCTTTCTGAAGTTATTGCTAGGAGAAGAGTGGTTTTCCATGACAAGTATTTTATCTCTGCTGTATTGGCAGGCTTAAAAGGAGGCAATGTGAGTTTTTCCAAGACAAAATTGTGGTCCCATGTAGGTATTGGAGCTCTCCTTGGAGGTCTTATGTTTTTGGCCCCTCTGAGAAACTGTCTTATCAGTGGATGAGAAAAAATAGGTGGGTCTGTATTGTAATGAGCTGAAATTGCAGAGGCATGGATCTTAATTGATGAGAAGGATAGGCCTTTGTCCAGCATCTCAGTTAGGTATTGCAAAATCTGAGGAATATTTGGTTCAAGTGAGTCAGTTCCCTGCGCTTGGTTCCAAGCACAGAATTTTCCATTTTTCTGCATAAGATTTTCTGGTGCTGGCCTCCAAAATAACATCCATAACTGCTTTACAGAGAGGTGTGTTCTGAATGATTACATTATCCGCCATACAGCCAGATTTAGGGTTCTGAGTTGGCTGTGCAGGATCTGATTGTTCTATTGGGTCAGCAAATGAGGTATTAGAGGCAATGTCCAGGCTGGGCATTGAGACAAGCTCTTTAGGATTGGGTACCAGTGCTGGCGTGGCCAGTCTGGGGCAATCAGTATCATTTTTGGCTTCTCTTGTCTGACCTTTAGGAGTACCTTGGAGAGGAGAGGCAGAGTAGGGAAGACATATACTGTAAGGGCTTTCCAGCTGAATGAAAGGGCATCCATTTTCCATGCTTGCTTGTGATAAGTCTGAGTGCAGAATCTCTGTAGCTGGCAGTTGTGAGGGGAAGCGAATAGATCTATGTCTGGGCATCCCCATTTCCCTGTTATCATGTTGAAGATTTATGGATCCAGTTTCCACTCGTGAGGATCCATGAGGTTTCTGCTTATTTTGTCTGCCAAAGTATTTGTCTTTCCTGGCAGGAATTGTGCTTGCAGATGTACTTGATAAGTCAATGCTGTGTTCCACAAAGTCATTGCTTGCCTGCAGAGGGGGTAGGAATGTGTGCCCCCTTGCTTGTTTATGTACCATATGACTGTAGTATTGTCCATCTTTATCAGTAGTTGTCCTGGATGAAGTAGGTCCTTGAAGGCTGTCAGGCATTTTGTACAGCTAGCATCTCTTTTTGATTGATATGAAGATGCATTTGGTTTGTGGGCCATGTGCCCTGAATACATTTTCCTGCCATGTGCGCCCCCCAGGCATAATCTGATGCATCTGTTGTTAGTGTCTTCCTGGCAGTGGGTAAGGTGAATGGCTGTCCTTTGTTGTGGTGACAGGCCTGTGCCCACCATTGAAATTCCTGTTGCAGGCAGGGAATGAGAGTAATTACTGTTTCCAGGCTGTGGCAATGTTGAGTCCAAACACTTTTTAGATACCATTGTAGTTTCCTCATATGCAGTCTTGCATATGGAATTAGTAGAATGCAGGATGCCATGTAGCCCAGAGCCTGCAGAATTTTTCTTGCAGATAACTGGGTCTTTGTTGCCATGTCTTTGAAGTAAGAAGTCAGATGCCTTTGTTTGTCTGGCGTGAGATAAGCCATCTGGGCAGTTGTATTTAAGCTTGCACCCAGGAATATTATCTCTTGAGAGGGTACTAGTTTTGATTTCTTTTCGTTTACTGTGTACCCTAGGCAGATTAGTAATCTTTTTACAAATGCTAGATGCTGTAGTAGAATATCTTTGTCCTTTGCTTGAATAAGGCAGTCATCCAAGTAGGGATATATTTGAATTCCTCTTTGTCTGCAAAATGCAATTACTGGTGCCAGGCATTTTGTGAAGACCCTGGACGCAGTAGGTAAGCCAAAGGGCAGTGCAGAGAATTGGTAGTGCAGTGAGCCAACTATGAATCTGAGGTATCTTCTGCAAGATTGTCTGATTGGGACATGCAGGTATGCCTCTTTGAGGTCCAAAGTTACAAGCCACGCCTTCTTGTCCAGCATGGGCTGATGCTGCTGTAGAGTCAATATTTTGAATTTTGGGGCGTCCAGAAAAGTATTTAGAATAGACAGATCCAGAATTGATCTCCAGGCTTTGTCCTTTCTTGGTACTAAGAAAAGTCTTGAGTAAAATCCTTGTCCCTGCTCTTGTTGTGGCACTGGCTGAATAGCCCCCATGTCCATGAGAGATGAAACTTGTTTTTGTGCCCCTTGCCATTGATTGCGTGGCAGGTCTGGCATACCTTTTGCCTTTGGAAGGGTGTGAAAGTGGAACCTGTAGCCCTGAGAGACTATATTTAAGATCCATTTGTCCTGGGTGATCTTGTGCTAGTTTTGTGAAAAAAGTGCTAGCTTTCCCCCTAAGGGTGCTGCCAAAAAATAAGTGCTTGGCATTGGCAGAGGGAAGTCATTGGGACTGTTTTCTATAAGGCTGTGGCTTGTCTTCTCTGCTTTTGGAGGTAGAAGCACCCCATTGTTTGGGCCTGTATGAGCCCTGGGGCTGTTGCCTGCCTCTAGGGCGTTTGAATCTGCCTCTTTGTGGTCTGTCTGACACTGGAAAGGACCAATTCTTAGAGGGCCAGTTCCTGCTAAATCTGGGAGGCTGTACCTGTAAGAAATCCTTTACTGTCTGCATAGATTTTGCCTTATACTCCATTTTTTAACACCTCCTCTGCCTTAACACCAAACAAAGTATCATGCTGTAATGGAGCATCCAATAATTTTGCTTTAACATGATCAGGCAGATTCTGTTCCTTTAACCAAGCATGCCTTCTAATAACAGAACCTGTAACAGCGGCCCTGCACGAGGCCTCCAGTGAATCATAGCCACATTGCAAAGTATGTTTTCCCACTTGTTCAGCTGCATGCAATAAATCCTGCAAATCTTTGTTCTCAGAACATTCAGAATTTGTCAACATTTTTTGTTTTAACAAAGACATTAAGTATTGCTGATATTTGAGCATATGAAACTGACAATTTAAAGCCCTTACAGCCAAGGTAGCAGAATTGTAAACTTTTTTCCCCTGTCTGTCCAAAGCCCTAGAATCTCTGTCTGAGGGGACAGGGTTTTTGGCAGAAGCAGCCTTAACCCCTTTGGGACCCTGTGAGATAGTTTCTGGGTCAGCAGCAGGGTTTTTGTAAAGAAATTTATGGGAGTCTGGGACCCTGTAGTATCTGTCCGGCTTAACAGGGGCAGGAGGTAGAGAGTCTGGAGACAGGCCGGACTCTGAAAAAACATCATCTACTATGTCTAGAACAGGGGGACTTGCAAGAGGTCTGTGCTGAGGAAGTAAAAGAAAGTCTCTATTAGAATCGGAATAATCCTGGCCCTCCCAATGGAAATGCTCCCTCATGGTATGCAGGGTTTCCCCAAAAGAATAGTCCTCAGGAGGAGAAGCTGAAGGAATAGAATCTTCAGCATCAGAATCCTCATAAGGAGGAACAGAATATCCCTGATCAGAAGAGGAATCAGAGGAAATGGAAACCTGATCAGAGGAATCCTATTCAGTGTCTTGCCTAGGCCTCTTATCAGGAGGGGGATGGGAACCCCTGTTCAAAGTAATTAGATCTTCGGCCATTTTGAGCATCTGTTTCTTAGGCATAGAAGCCTGTCCTGGAGAATGCTCTACTGGTTTCCTTGTCTTTAAAACTGTTTTAGACTTTGTCTTGGTTGCTGAAATAGGCTTTATATAAAGTTGTGTAGGTCTGAAGACACCCTCAGAAGCCGATGCCTGCTCAATGGCTCCGGTCCCATCTGAGGGATTAATTTCCGAAGGGCCAATACCTTGAGTATCCAGAGGCCTAGCTGTCTCCACGTGGGAGTCGGAGGCGGCCTGTGGTTCTGAGGTAGCGGGAGTCAGGGGCTGCGAAAGCGCCTCACTGAGCACCGGCGACTGGCCTAGAAGAGGCTTCGTCGTCGGTTTTGGACCTCGGATGCTTGTCCTTGTCTTTATCCTTGCGTTTTTTTATGAATTCCGGTCATCAGTTGTTCCGACAGCATTATGTAGTTAAATCTTCTGCCAAAATAATGAAAAGCAAAATCGTACCGATGCTTAATAGTGCGTTGGTTAAATCTAGTACAAAACCGACAACTAGCAACGTCGTGGTCAGGGCCTAGGCAAGGAATACAGTAAGAGTGGAAAACCTTATGAGGTGTTTGCTTCCCACAAGAAATACAATTGTTAACTTTTTCTGACATCGGTCTGGAGCAAGAAAAAAGTTTCCCCAATGGGGTACTTAGCTTTATTGAGGACTTCGGATCTGAAATTCGATTTAGAAAATCTCAGGAGTCGGCCGACCGGCACTTGCGAAATGCTTTTGCTTTGGTCACCGCGCGGCAAGAAAGACTGAAGAAAATGGCGTCGGCTGCATCTTTTATACCCCTGGTGTACTGACGTCAGGGAAGAGGCGACAGCAACCGATGCCGGACAAGGACTTTGGAATTCAGGCCGACTGCAAGTAGCCGGCCAGCAGGATAACCCAAGTGTAATGACTGCAACAGTGAAACAAGATGAACATCGGGCATCCTTCACCAAAGCTGATTAGGCAGGATCGTTTTCCTTTAGTACCATTGCAGAAATCTCCACCATTGGAAACCATAGCAGGCAAAGATAAGTCTCCCATTAAACTGAGTAGTAGACACTCTTTTGAAAGAAAGTTGACTTGTTTTCTAGACCTCCTCCTACTTAATTCCTTCATTCTTTAGGAGCATGTCAGCAGTGAACTGGGAGTCTATAATGAGAGCCTTCTTGAAGCTGCAGATGGAACTGGGCATCATTCCAATCTTCTCTGTTCCTAGGGCAGATCAAGTTGACCCCCCTTACCTCTTCTAGGTCCTTCCCTGGTGCTAGTTTCTGCACCAGTAGTTTTGGAGCTGGCTACACACCTGATTCCTGTATTATCAGTGCGAATAGCTACTCCGGTTTTGCTGTCAACAATTCCACATCCGACACACTTGACTCCAGCTCATTTGGTGAGTGGGTCTCAGACCAGAACACCTGACATTGACTTCCTGGCACTGTCTAAGGCTACTAGTTGTTTGGAGTCATTCTTGATGTCAGGGTGATCGGCATTTGACCTGACATTTCCGATCAGCACGTCTTATCCATCTGTATCCTCCACATTGGGGCTGCTTATCTTACTTTGGCTTCTGCAGGGAAGGAGTTGGTGCCTAGGAGTGGTCCTTAGATGCAGATGGATTCTTGATCTGCCTTTTAAGGTAGTGGAGTGGATGGTAGCTTGTTCTTCACCAAGGCTGTTGACAGGAGCATCTTTGGTACTGGTCCCACCCCAAGATACCCATCCTTCAGTTGTCCAACCATTAATCAAGGTTCTCAGGAACAGAGCAGTAACTTTTAGAACATCACAACAGGTCCAATCTGACTCTTCCCTAGACTCTGATCAGTCCCAGTCAGAGTTTACTAGGAAGAGAACATGCTTCCTTTTACATGTTCTCTTCCTGGAAAGCACATGACTCCAGTTTGGAGTTCGTTACCTCAGACACAGACATGGATGAGAGCAAGGGTTCTAAAACAGATGAAACACAGAGTATTCTGGCCATCTGATACAGCATCTCAGAATGAGGAGGTGCTCTTGAACGCTTAAGCTGTGCCCCTTCTATCTATTTTTTGGTCCCTTCTGGGCACTGTCTTATACATTTTTCCAGCAGGAGAGCATGGCAGGAATGTGATACCTCTGAATCTGTACCGCTGCAACTTAAAAACATTTTTCATCCTCATAGAATAGGCAGTTTTGATCTAAAGGTCATCTGGTGGACTCGGTGGTAGTTGCTGCAGCCACTAAGAAGGAGATCATGGACTAGTCTTCCAGTCTCTTTTCCCCTAACAAGGAGGCCAGAGAAGTTAACGAGGGGAAAGCACATTTATTCATTGGGCATTTTTGCTATGAGGGTGTTAAACTGTATGACCCACATGAACAGATTGCCGAGGAACCTAGCCAAACAAGCTATGGATACTTTTGGATCAGCCTTTGTCTTAGGAGTCTTCCAAACAACTTTGAGCTATCTTGAACTCAGTGTTTAATGTAACAAATTCTCCATGCACCTTTTTCACAAAGAAACCGATGAAGCAGTCAGGATGGCAGACAGTGATGTAACACTTCGATGCCATGCCTGGCTCTGTTTGTGTGACTTCATGGACAATTTCAAGGTGTCCTTCAGCAATGCTGTCTATGAGGGTTCCCACCTTTTTGGACCAGTGGTTAAAGAAAAGTTAACAAGGTGTGAACAAGATGGTATGACAATGTCTGCTGTATGAGTTAAATCTGAGAACCATCATAAATTGTCCAACAGAAAACAGAATGGTTCCAAATCTCTGTGGTTCAGGAAATCTTAGCATCATCCTTATGACTCCTCTAATAGGGGCAGCTATGGTAGAAGTGGCCTCTTTAATGGACACTACCACATGGTCTAAAAGGTCCACAAAACCAAAAGTACAGGGAACCCTCCTCAGGAAGGCCAAATCAGTATTCCACTTGCCTGACTATCCATCTATGGAGGCAGTCGGGGTGGGGGGGATTGTCTGTGCACCTACATGTATGAATAGCCATCATGCAGGACTGTTGGATGAGAGATATATCCAGAGGCTATACCATTCCATTTTCTTTCACAAAGACAACCACTTCAGAAGCGGCCATTGCCCAAAGTTCCACATCAGCAATTACAAGCAGCACTTCAGGAGATGTCCACCCTCCTTCATAAAAAGAGCCATCCATGAGGCCCCACCAAACCAAAGAGGGTCATGAATTTATTCAAGTTTCTTTTTGGTGACAAAGAAGAACAAGGAGCTCATGCCAGTTCTGGATATCAGCAGGTAAAATCTTTTCATTAAAAAAGACCCAATGAAAATGGTCACAAAATTAATGATTTTGCTCTGTTCAAGCAACTGATTGGATGTGCTGCATGGACCACCAAGACACGTGCTTCACATAAAGATCTCAAAGGACTCTGGAAATTTTTTGTGCTTTCACATAGGAGCCAGTTGTCATAATTTCAGAGCCTGCCCTTCATTATCACCACAACCCACTAGATGTTTACTAAGTGCAAAGCAGTAGTCACAACCCATCTGTGACTGAAATTGATCTGCTCGTTCCCATACCTAGATGTAAGTGATTGGCTACTAGCTGCAACCACCACCGAGTCCTTACTGGTAGCCAGAGATTACTTTTTACAGCTTTGCCTATCCCTAGTTATCTCCATAAACTACCAAAAATCTCAGCTACATCCCTGTCAGTAAATCACTTTAATTGGATCTCATCTTGACACAATCTCACATCAAGTGTCTAACTCCAGAAAGATGATGCACTCTTCAAAGTTCGATTCAAACCTTGTGCCAGTGTCATAACCTCCCAGTGGTGTTGGTAATAAGAATCCTGGGCCTCATGACTGCAGCTATTTCAGTGGTTCACTATATCAGATTTCTCATGAAAATGGATGTTGTCATTCAGTGGTCACAGCTGACAGACCACCACCCATTCAGCTACCATTCATTTAACACATTCCTGCAGGAATCATCTGAACTGGTGATTGAAAACTCTGCTTCTTTGGGAAGGAAGACCATTTGTTTGTCCCATATCAACAGCAATAGTAACCTTGGACAAACCAGTAAAAAAAGCTGCACAAACTCACACTGCAAAATAAGAACCCAAAGTAGGAGCAATTCCACAGCTCACAGTGATCCACAGCAGCAAAGTTGCCAAAGAATATAAGATCCAAAAGGTAAAATACTTAGTTTATTGTAAATCCAGTAAAACCTGAGTGCTTTCGTCCCAAAGTCAAAAGGGACTTTGAGTAAAGAATGTAAACAACTTTCTGAATTTAAACACAAAAGCCTGGGAAAAAGGTAACCAAAGGGTGTTTGAATTTAAGCATATGATAACATCAAACCAAACATCTCTTGGTAAACATTAAAGATCACATAAACTTGCAAACTTATCTGAAATGTTTATCAAAATACCATAAATAACATGTTAACTTTGGGATGAAAGTGCTTCTTTTGGTTTTTATTTTGCAGTAACCATGGACACCTCCTCTCTGTGGTGAGGGAGGCATTTACGGGGGAGGATGGTCCAAGGAACTTGCAGTCAATCAGAGGTCTTGGGCCCTTCCCTGGTTCTAGTTTCTGCACCAGTGATTTTAGACATCTTAGAGATGAAGGCAGTCCTTCTTGAACTGCAGGTGTTCCAGGATCTTTTGTCCTCAGGAGTGTTAGTTGTACATTCAGACAATATATTGGTAGTCTGGTGCATCAGTTAACAGAGAATAGTCAGGTCTTATCCTCTGTGCAAAGAGGCCATGAGAGTATGGCAATGGGAGTTGGATTCAGGTCACCTTATAGTAGCAACACATATTCTAGGGAAGTCCAGCTGGCTGGAGGAGAAGCTCAGCAGGTCCATCCTTTTGCCTTATGAGTGTTCAGTCAGTCGGTCAGTAACTTAAAAAAAAATTCAGTCGCTGGGGCAAGCTTTGCTGCATCTTATTTGCTTTTCTGTCCCTGCAGTAAGTGCAGAAGCTTCTTTTCCTAGGTCCCTCTAGTCTGCCAGTGCCCCACAAGTTTTTTCAGTGGCTTTCCCCCTCTTCTCCAGTACACAAATTTCTGCAGAAAGCATCAGCCTGAAAACCACAAGTGATCCTTTTTACTCAATACTGGTCCAGACAGATTTGTTTTTCTCTGATCAGGCATCATTTAAGACACCCCCCTCCCTTTGGCTTTTTGATCTGCAACTAGATCTCTCACTCTCCTCTGGTTGATCTCACCCTGACCTTCTCAACTTCAAGTTAACTCCATGGTTTCTCCAGTTTCCCTAAAGGCCAGGCATTCATCACTTTCATAGAAGGTTATCCAGATTTGCCCACTTCTCAGAAGCAATCCACTCAAAACATTTATGATAGTAAATGGAAGTGTTTTTTTTTCATCTGGGCTACCAATCGCGGGATTGATCCATATTCTTTCTTCATTGCAGACATTTGCAGTTCCTGTGTTCAGCAGGTTCTAGCTAATCTCCAGTCAAAGTTCAGCTGGTAACCTTTTGTAATTACTATCCCGGATAACAAAACAATTCTTTAACTTCCCATAGGCAATGCAAGGCCTTTCTCAAGGGAGTGTACCTCTGTCTTCCTCCTGTTAAGGACTCTCCTCCCACTTGGGATTTAAATTTGGTATTAGAGGCACTAACAAAGCCTCCTATTGAACCAGCTTCAGCTGCGGAACTGACGTTTTTGTCATGGAAAACACTTTTTTCTGGTGGCTGTCATATCAGCTAAATGAATTTCAGAACTGCACACCTTGTCTGTTAAGGTACCTTATATGGTTTTTAACAAGGATAGACTTGCTTAAACGACTAACATCCTCCCCTTTATCCCTGAAATGGCTGCTGACAATAATATTAACTAGACTATTAATCTTCCAGTTTTGCTTCCAAATTATTCAAAGGGGAGTGTCTACTACACACACTAGATATCTGTGGACCACTCAGATTTTACCTGCACAGGACCAAACCCAATTGTTTGTCTCATTTGCCTCTAGCAGACTGGGCTCCAAAATTTCTAAAGAGACTCTGCCAATGTGGTTATCTGATGATATTTCTTTTGTCTACACTAGCAACAAAAAGGTTTTAAATACAAAACCTATGGTTCATTCTACAAGATCTTTGGGAAGTTCTACTGCCTTTCTCAGGAATTCCTCCATTGATATTTGTGCAGCAGCAATGTGGTCTGCACTACATACGTTTTCCAAACGTTATAAGTAGGACATTATTTCTAGAACCAGATCAGCATTTGGTGCTTTGGTTCGGTTCTTAGATGTATCCTGTTATGATCCAATTTAAGAATTCAGGTAGCTTGGGATTCTGTCCCGTTTTTCATAGCAGATGGACTGATGAAATATAATATGGAAATTATGGACTTATCATAATGCTGGATCCTTTACATCCGTGTTGTCTCCCTCTACCCTCAATCCAAATTATCATGTTTATGCTGCTCACTAATTATTGTTGCTGCTTTTCCCTAATAATATGTGCTCTCAAGGCAGCAGGGGATTGTGGGAAAGTTTAAAGGAACCTGAGGCACTAGATTACAAGCTAATCACTGATTGGATATGAAGAGCAGCTTAATACCCAACAGTTGTATTAGATGGACTTGGATGAAAAATATCCAGTGTCATGGTAAGTACATAACTTTTCCTTCTGATAAGTCCACAGCCCTGGTAAACAAACATAAAAAAATAAAAAGTAAGATGTACAATTAGGTGAATTATTCAACCCATAAGTATACCTCTCAACCTGCGGACATTGAAAACAGGAGAAAGGGCTCTTGAAAAATAGCTGTATTCAGCTAAAAATCTGGACATCTAAATAACACAATAACCCATCCTGCTTCCAGTAGGAATGTGGGTGGTACTTAGAAACACATTTAACAACAGTGATAGGCAAAAATTATAGAAAAATAGAAACACATTGTTAAACTGTGTAAAATCTATAGACTTTAATGAACTATATTACAAAATTCCACCACACAATGTCATTTATTTTATGTTAGAAAAAGGAAGATGTAAGATGTGTGTCAACTTTCTTTAAATTATTTTGCCATTAGTGTGTTGATCATGTATTGTGATTTAGTGTAATAGCTTGAAAATCATATGTGTGATGATGGTGATTCAGAAAATTGTATTAAGGGGTAAATCAAGCCTGAAAATAGGGACAACCTGTGCAAGGGTAAATCAGGCCTGAAAACAGGTGTGTTCCTCTAAAACAGGGACAGTTGAGAGGTCTGTGTCATAAATTGTACATAAATGTGTGGATTGCGTGACTGCTTGCTTTCTGTTCTGGGCTAACATCTTGTCCAGAACTTGACCTTTATACAGCTTCAAGCTTCACTAAGGAATTCTGCACCCCTTCAGAAAAATGCATAGAGGTAGCAGCCTTACCAGAACCAGGTATTACGGTAAATTGATAAACAATCCTGGTGATCTGCTGCTATAAACAAGCTATACAAAATAGAAAGACAATCCTTAAATTATTTATTAGATCCAAAACCCCTCTTCTCAAGAGTATCAGAAGCATTATACCGAAAAAAAAAAAAAAAAAAAACGATCAGGTCTACCAAAGGACCACATAAACTTAGGCTGGCATCTGGAGCCAAAGATAATTATAAATCTTTCTTTAGCTATATTAGAAAAATTTAAAAATATATATATATCGTTCAGAAGTTTTTCATAATGATGCCTCTTGCTCTGACCCAAATATTGACGATATCCTTGCAACCAAATTTAGGGAAAACTTTACCCTCAAGACATCTATTCAAAATCCTGAAATAGCTGATTCACATACTCCCCCAATTATCTCTAAAGATCACTTACTGAAAGTTTCAACCAAGACCAAAAATATTTCCTTAGTGGTACCTGACAATATACACGGTTGCTTAATTAGTAGTGTAAAACATGCTGTTGCAGGCACATACTCCTCACACTGTTTAACCTTTCTGTAGCTACTGTTTTGGTCCCTGATGAGTAGTGCACTACATAAGGGTGGTCTCACAACTGACCTGGGGTAGTAACAGTCTTATCTGACATGCAAGTCTCATCTGCAAAGCCGTGGGGTGTATTATAACTGACCTCATAAACTGTGATATCAAGAAACTTTTTAGACTTGACCCCTAACAGTTGTGCTTTGTAAAGGGTAGATCCTGTCTAATTAATCTGGTAAACTTCTTCAGAAGGTTACACATGCTGCAGATGGTGGCCATAGAGTCCATGCAGCATTTTTGTGACCTGGCCAAGACTTTCAAAACCATTCCCCTTTGCTGGCATCATACCAAAGCTAATTGATTTAAAAATTGATCCGTATGTGGTAAGGATAGCAAACTGGCTGAAAAAAGGAATTGCCACAGTGTGAATTACAGATGCCTCATAAATAAGTATGAAAGTGACCAGTAGTGCCCTTCAGGGACCTCCTCTTCCTGTTGTTTGCTTCTAAGATCTCTATAATCTGAGAGCCAAGACTTCTGGCTAACAAACTTTGCAAATGACTGCAAAATGGGATTTGTTGTTAAGTCACCCTGACAAACCCAAATCCTCCTGAATGAACTTTCCCTGGTAAACTTTTGGTGTACTAAAAAGTGGACTCAAAACTGTTAAATAGTGTAGTATCAGTTTTGGTAGACAACCCCTCCCCTCATCACAACACATAGACAACACATCACTACAAAATGAAATTAGGTACTTAAGCTGGTAGCTCCCTGTCTTTTGACTGTCATGTGACAACAGTTGTCAGGAAATACTTTTTTTTTTAGTCCAGCTAATTGTCAAATGAATATCATTAAGTTCTATACTAATAATCACCCACTGTATACTCAGGCAGTAATCAGGTCAGTTACTGAATACAGTTCCCTTTTTGGGACATATATTATTAAATGTATGAAACAATCAGAAAGATCCAAATGTTCCTAACCAAAAAAATCACAGGCTTAAAGTCCCTGAGCTATCAAGACCGGTTGGAAGCTCTACCCTTTGTTCAGCGTCTTACAGACTTTTGTGGGGAGATCTCTGCCTTGCTTGCTGCATTATTAGAGACCTGGTTTTCCTGGATATTCTGTTTCTCCACAATTCCAATATCTTCATCATTGCTACTGTCAGGGTGTAAATCTTTGCCAACAGATAAACCAAAACACAGTGGAGGGACAGGTTTATAATGGAGCATCTCCCAGCCCTCTGTAATACGCTTTCCCTGCATGTTAAGCAGTGTGATTCAGCAGTGCTTATCGATCATTGGGTAAAGGAAGTGGTGCAAAAGTGTTTGGAAATATGACACATTTGATCAAGGACTTTTGAGATTTCTTGGGAAAATTGAAGCAAAGTATATGGAAAAGAGATTACATTTTTTGACTATTGATATAGTTGATCTCTTTTCAGTTATACCCAGAAAGGAGGGGTTAGAGTAAAATTCCACCTTGCCGAAGGAATTAATTTCAGTCACCATCGAATTAATAGAACTTGGCTTGGAGAACAATTTTTTCACACTTTGAGGAGGAATCTTATCAACTGCACGAACTACAGAACGAACTGGCACCCCACCTAAGTACCATGTTCAATCATCCTCAACTCAGGCTATGTGCCTACTGAATGGCACACAGCGACGGTTATCCCACTCCACAAAGGGGGTGCCACCACGGACCCTAGAAACTACCGGCCCATTAGCCTAATGAGCCTGGTCTGCAAGGCCATGGAACGTATCATCTTGAAGCTTATAAACAAAGATATAGGTAACCTCCAAACCCTGCACCCCACTCAGTTTGGGTTTGTAAAAGGTAGATCATGTCTACTAAACCTGACTGACTTCTTTGAAGCAGTCACTAGAGCCGTAGACGAGGGCAAGGTAGTGCATACAGCCTGTCTTGACCTCGCCAAGGCTTTCGATACCATCCCCCACTCTGGAATTATAGATAAACTCACTAAACTGGGCATAAATCCCTATGTCACAAAATGGGTGGCCAACTGGATCACTGACAGAACCCACACAGTAAAAGTAGCCGACTCCAAGTCCGACTTCAGACCAGTGACGAATGGAGTACCACAAGATTTGGTCCTGGGTCCTCTCCTGTTCGGCATCTACTTCTCTGAAGTGCAGGCCAACACAGAAGGTCTTTGGCTAACAATGTTCGCATATGGCTGCAAACTGGGAGCCATAATAGAATCACTTAATGATATAGACATTCTGTAAAAGGGCCTCACAGAGACAGATGCTTGGTGTCAAAGCCATGGCCTCAAGCTCAATACCAAGAAGTGCATTGTCATCCCCTCTGAAAAAAACTCGGTACCCATGAACTACCACATAGGTGGTAGCTCACTAAACACTGAAAGTGTGATAAGAGGCCTCGGGACACAGGTGGACAATAGTCTCTCCTTTGATAAACACATTGCCACAGTAGTCAGGAAATCCTTCTACATGGCACACCTCATCACAAAAGGGTTCTCCTCAAGAAAAAAGGAGGTCACTGTTCCTCTCTATTCATCCCTCATCAGACCCATTATAGAGTACAATGCCCCGTTTGACACGTATCTCACAAGACACCTACAACAATTGGAAAAGCCACAGAAATACCTCACTAAGAGGATTACTGGCCTCAAACAGATGCCATACGTAGACCGTCTCAAAAAACTTCAGCTCTACTCCGTCGCATATCGCCTACTCAGAGGCAATCTCTGCCTAACATACAAAGCTATGTCAAACCCAGAGCTGTTGGACATGCTACACTTAAAGAAATCCCATTCCCTCCAAACTACATGGTCCAGGGACCTAAACCTTGTCACCACAATAAACGGAACATTCTGGAGGGATAGATTCCTGTCGCAGAGACTTCCCATACTCTGGAACAAACTACCCATTCATGTCAAGCAAAGCTCCTCATTGACCCTCTTTAAGAAAAATCTTGACGACTGGATGGGAAATAGAAAATTCACCCTGGGATCACTTCTGTGGCACTGCTTGACAGGGGCACAGGAAAATAGTTTTCTTGGGTGGCAAAAGCCAGAGAACCTTTTTGGCTAGGCTTATATAGGCCCCAGGGCCAATAGCCTAGTACCTACCTATGAACATGTGAACAAATTACTGGTGTAGCTATGGACGTAGCATGCGCCCTGGTATTTGCTAATCTGATGATGTCAAGGTGCGAAAATGAGTTTGTATTTAATAGCCCTTTTGCCAAGTATTTACATATTTATGTCAGGTTTTTGGATAACATATTTATTTTGTGGGATGGGTCTGTGGAGGGTATAGCAAACTGCTACAACTAATGCAATAAATGCTCCACTCCAAAATATGTAAACAATCCAGCAGCAAACAGAGTCAACACATGGGTGAACATGCACTGTTCATTCAGCAGTAAAAATGACAGTAAAAGCAATTAAAACATATATCTTTTCTTCAAATAAAAATAATAAAAATGATAAGCACTTTACTGTTTTTATTATTTTTATATAAAGTAAAGATATATGTTTTAGTTACTTTTGCTGTCATTTTTACTGCTGAATGAACAGTGCATGTTCAGCTGTGTGCTGATTCCATTTGCTGTTGGATTTTGTAATAGTTATTTGCATTATTCCAGTACCACCCGCATTTTCAGAAGAGAAATTTGGTGAAAGGTCAGGCTTTATGTATCGCTAGGATGACATTTGAGTTTGGGGATGTTTGGAGTGAACTTGATAGACTTGAGATGTTCCTAAACAGGGGTTACCCTGAAAAAAATGGTTGCTGGAATTATTAATGAGGTTTACAAAGGGTGGGGTGTAGCATTTAAACCTTTGTTAGGAACAGGTATGGACAAATCAGGGGGGAGTGGGTAGAGATGTTGGGTATGAAAAAGCTTTAGCTCTTGAGTACAACCTATATACAAATAACATCAGAGGAATTGTTAAAAAGAATTGGAACATTTTTAAGGTAAATAAAGAACTATATTATTTGTTAGGACAAGAACATGTGGTTGTATATAAAATGGGGAAAATTTTTAAACAATTATTTGAAGGTGGTGGACATAATGCCACGTCTATAAATAAGGGGACGGATCCATGTGGTAGGTGCAAGCACTGCTCAGTTTTAGTAAGGGAAAGCAGTTTGATCATGGAAAATGGTTTACAGAGTAGGGTTATTTTTCAAAACAGAAATTGTGGCACTTGTAGATTAATTTATTTAGCTAAATGTGATGGCTGTCCAGCTTTTTATATAGAAAAGATGGAGAGAGCCTTAAAAACCAGAATATATTAGCATGTGTATGACATAACTATAAAAAAAGGAGACCAGTGCCCTTTACAAACATTCCACAGTGTGTAGTAACTTTACTCAGTTTACATTTGGTATTTTAGAAAGTATAAAATTGAATCCTAGAGGCGGTGACTGGAAAATGCTATTACTGAAGAGAGAATTGACATGGCAGCTTAGGCTGTACCCCCTGGCTTAAATGAGCAGGTGTCCTTGAAACCAATATATATATATATATATATATATATATATATATATATATATATATATATATATATATATATATATATATATATCATAGGAATGGGACTTTGAGGTATTAATTGTTTTTGGTACATAATTACTTAATTGATCCATCCGGGGGGGGGGGGGGGGCTGTAATTGTGGTAAGGTATTTAAAGTGTGTATTGTAACTTGAATGATCATCTGATGAAGTCTGTTTTTATGGGACAAAGGTGCTTATCACTGATGGATGTATTATTTTAATAACGTGTCAGCTTTTCACCTTCCTTAGAGTTGAATCGGGCATTTTTTATTTTGTGATTCACTATCATCCTCTAAACGTTAATTAGATAATTGGATGGGTGTCCACAAATGTCCTCCAGGTTTGATTGGTATGGCCCTCCAGAAAAAAATGAAGTGCAGCTTAAAGGAGGGGAGTGGCAAGACATAAGTGATCATTCCATGACCTTGGAATATCTGTGAATCTATGAATCTTAAACTGTTTTTATGTCTTACTCCCACAGCTTGCCAGAAAACCTCTGTCTGAACCCCCCCCCATAAAGATCTGAATAGGGTAAAGTGGGTCAGAGAGAATGAAAGAATAATTAAATACAGCAACAAGATTACTACCTTGGAAGTCAGTCTTGCTGCAGTGAAATGTAACTCTAAGGAAAATTCTGCCCAAAGCAGGCTACCTAGGCTTACGTAGGCCCTTGGGCCGATAGCCTAGTACCTACCTATGAACCTATCTTCATTAGCACTCTTCAAGAAAAATCTTGATGCGTGGATGGGAAATAGGAAATATACCCTGGGGATCACTTCTGTGTCTCTGCTCGACAGTGGCACAGGAAAATAACTTTCTTGGGTGGCGTAAGCCAGGGAACCTTGTTGGCTAGGCTTACGTAGGCCCGTGGGCCGATAGCCTAGTTACCTACCTATGAACCTATCTTCATTCATAGGTTGGTACTAGGCTATCAGCCCTAGGGGCCTATACAAGCCTAGCCATAACAATTCCCTGGATATTTCTTCCCACAGGAGAGCCAAAGCTTGCCTTGATAATCAATGGGTGAAGAGCAATAAACATGCAGGATTCATGCAACTAATGGAAGTAAAACTTTACCTGTAGAAGTGTACCTCTCAGCTGAATTTTGCAAAATGTCCTTGATTCTGCCATACAGTTTTGCTGTCCCCCATAAAACTGTACATTTGCCAATAAATTACTGAGGAACATAACCTCTCAACTGTCCTGAATTTTGCAGAATGTGCAGACATTTGCCTCATATGTGTGGTTTGCTCCTCCTAAAATGTGTGGTTTTCTGGTAAATCATTGAGGATTCCCCTCATAAAATAATGACAAACATTTGTGTTTCAGCTTTCATATGCTTCAGAAAATGCATACTAATGCAAAACCAGTTATTTAAGCAGTTTTTAAGTTTAAGCAATGTTTGATTTTGGCCTTTTGTCCCATCATTGTTTTTAGCTTTATCCAGAACTCATAAGCAAAGAAGTTGATGAGGCTTGGACTCGGACATTAATGCTGGACATTAAAGTTTCACACATTTATTGTTAAGAAAATGCTTGTTGATGCAAAACATGTTGCTTTATTTACATTCTAAATGAATTAGTGATGTTTAGAAATTGTCCTAGATTTTGAACCCTGGTCCATCCCCCATTATTTTTCTCTCTGTGCAGAATTCTTGAGCAAAGAAATGTGATTGGTAACTCCAGAAACATTTGCATTGGCATTCCCAAAGTAACTGTGAGCTCTGTCAGCCAGAAAAAAATGATTTCTTGCTCAAGTCATCTTAGTCCAGCTGCCTAGGCTTTACTGTTGCTTCAGGAAACACCAGTGCAGATGTTTTCCTTGTAATCATTATTTCAGCAGCAGTTCCAGGGCACATTGGGCAGTTAGTCCAAGTGTGTGTGTGTGTGGTGGGGGGTGCTCACCTCCCACCCCCCCCCCCACCCCACCCTATGGTTCCAATGTCCTTGGTGTGATATTCTCCATTCTTTACCAGATGATGAAAATAGCACAACAACAAATTCATTCCTGTGAGAAAGGAGAACTGTTCAAAATGTGTTTAGCTCTACCTGCTGCCCCCCCCATCTCAAAGTAGACATTTTCACCAAAAACATTCCATATTGGCAGAAGAGATGGATGCATAGCCTCAGAACTAGTGGGCTGGCTCATATTTTCAGGCATTTATTATTAATTGATTCACTGTCAGCAAGTAGTTTTAATGTCTCTGAGACTCCTGTTAATGTATTAAGTCTGTTCTGTTTTAATGCAACTGTTCATATTTTGGTCCATACGTCTATACGTTTTCTAAAGTAGGTGTCATTGGTGGTAAATGTACTGCATTTGAGAACTGTCAAAAAAATTAACCCCCCCCCCCCCCTCTGCGACCACTGCCACTTGATGATTTAAGTTAAAGTAAAAATAAAAACATATTAATTAAGTTTGCAGATTTTAATTGGGTAGGGAACACTAAAAATTCCAGCTTTATTACATGTCATTTATAAGCTGTAATTAGTTTTCCATCAGTTCAGCCTTCAAAGGAAATGCAGAAGTAATAATTGCTTCTGCCCATTTTCCTTGCCAAATACCTAAATATTCTTAAAAACCACAATGAAGTTGCGGCAAGGAACCTTATTTCCCTGATGAAATTTCAGCCAGAGTAACCTTTCTCCTACTTGGAAGATCTCCAGCTAAAGGACGTTTTCAAGGTATATATGCTGGTTGTGCAGCCCCACCTGCTGGTGTAGAAACAGGTCTAAAATCTCTTTCCAGTATGTTTGGGATTTATTTGGGGCAGAACTGGAAGAAATATGTCATTAAAGACAAACCTATGTAGTCCTCAAATGTCAGTAATGTGTAGTTTTTGGGTGGCTTTCATAAACTGTTTGTATTTTTTCCTCCATAATATGGAGTTTCATACGTACATATACTTATATGTATGTATATACGTATATATATATATATATATATATATATATATATAAAATATATATATATATATATATATATATATATATATATATACATATGTGTGTGTGTGTGTATGTGTATATATATATATATATATATATATATATATATATATATATATATATATATATATATATATTATAAATTGGTATTCTTCAAATTAACAAAAACCCAAAGACAAAATCACAGAGACTAGATGTCCGAAACCTGATTTTAACAAACAACCATATTGCCAAACCATATGATGTTAAGTTGTCTATCTCACCTTCATTCTTGCTGGTTGGGCTTGGAGCCGATCCTCGGCTCCGACTCGGCCATCTTCAATAGCTCGAGAGCTGTTTACTGGCTCGAGGCTACCCCATATCCCATGATGCCTGGCGCTAGCTACCCAGATTTCATTTGCCGCTTCAGACTGCGAAGTTGTCTTACTGGCTCAGGCTCGTATACTTTATTGTATTTTTACTAGAATTTTTTCTTTATAGTGTACCTAATTACTTAGTTGTACTATTCCCCAGCTAGATTCCCTAGATAGCATTTATCCCTCTTGTTTTTCTTGAAAACTCGTTTTACTTAGAGAGTTTTCCCCACCCCTCCCTTCCTTTAGTGGTAGCCATTTAAGTTAGAGGCTAACCCTGTCTTTTTCTAGTTTAAAAAAAAAAAAAAATATATATATATATATATATATATATGTGTATATATATATATATATATATATATATAAAATATAGATTATTTTTAGGTAGTGTCTGTAGTAGTAGAGTTACTTAGTTTTTTAGTGTGTGCTAGCTGTATAGTTTAGTTAGTTATACCTGCTAACTTGTTTTTTTCTTGTGTGTCTGTGTGTGTTTTCTCCTTGGTGTGTGTGTGTGGTAACATGTCCAAGGATACTAAAGTGTCCGGATTCAAGAAGTGTGACTCATGCTGTCAGAAGATGTCTCTGACAGATGGTCACACTTCTTGTGTCTACTGTCTGGGCGCAGTGCACCTGCAGGACTCTTGTTCAGTCTGTCATGCTTTCAGCCCAAGGGTCCTGCAGGAGCGCAAAAATAAGTTAATCCTTCGGGGTTTGTGTAAGCCACAGGATTCACTGGCTAAGGCCCAGCCTGCGAAATTCTCCAAGCCACCCAAGTCTTCGGCTCCAAGTTCTGAGCTGTCGTTGGGTGAAGCACCACCATCCGCTAAGGCTCCGGCCGGAGCCGATGTACCTCCCTCACAGTCGGCTCCAACACGAACTTCGGAGCAATCCGTGAGTCGAAAGAGATCTAGGTCTCCCTCCTTGGAGTCGATACGCTCGGCTCCACGGTCACCTCTGCTCCAATTGGAGCACAGTCATAAGTCCTCTCACTCCTCTCAGTCCTCCAGACTTTCAGATCATGATTTGGAAAGAGTGGTCAGCAGGTTGCTGAAATTGCAGACCCTAGCAAAAATGTTGTCCAGCCTCCCTCATCAGGTGTCTGCTCCGTCCACGTCTGCAAATATTCCTCCTCCAACTCCTCCCTTGAGTTTGGAGCCGGAGTTCATTGGGGTTCAATCATGGAACCGTCAGCTCCGATACCTTCTCCTTCGGTTCCGTCGTCAGCTCCGATCCCATCCTTGGTCCCGTCCTTGGAGGGATCTGGGCGCCAGGACTCCCTCATCGGCTCCGAGGGGGCGAGTGGCATTGGACCTTTGTCCAACCCCGCTCTCCCTCTCGGAGCTTCGGCGCAGGTGAGCTCGGCTCCTACATCGGCTTCGGAGCCATCCCCCTCGGTGTGGAGAGGGATTCCGATTTCTTTGGAACTGGAGTCTTCTCTGTGTCCGGGCAGGGAATACTTCGAGGTCATGAGAAATGTACTGGCCCCTGAGCCAGTCCCACGATCAACCCCATCGGCTCCTCCCCCTATGGTGCCTGCATCTGCCTCTGCCCCTCCTCCTGACCCCAAGCGTGGGGAACCAGTGCTCCAGGGCACCCCTTTGGGTGTTTCTTCCTCTTCCGAGGCCTCCCCTTATCACTCAGAGGAGCCACTTCGTAAGAGGAAGTGCAAAAGGAAGCACGTCGACTCCCCTGAGTCTGTCACATCAGATACCAACTTAGAGGATTCGGAAGGACCCCCAAGATCCCCCTCTGAAGATGTCTCCTTTTCAGACATCCTTGAAATCCTTAAGCAGAGGGGGAACTGGAATACCCTAGCCCCTTCCAAGGATGACTCGGTATTTCTGGACGCATTTGGTTCCCGACCCTCCACCTCCTGGGTGTCTCCGCCTTTCAACCCACTTATGTCTGTGGTGGCTCGGAAGGCGTGGTCAGCTCCAGACACAGTGGAACCAACCCCCAGGAGACCTGCTAAATTTATAACTGCACCTCAGGACAAACAGTTTTTAACTAAGGGCATACCTGTTGATGCCATGGTGGTAGCAGCAGCCACAAAGAAGGAGTTGGCAGAAACTTCATCATCTGTCCATCCTCCTAACAAGGAGTCTAGGACTATGGACAGATATGGGAAGTGAATGTTTGCTTCAGCGACCTTCTCTATGAAGTCTCTGAATTATTTGTGCCATTTCACCCGCCTTCAGAGGAATCTCCTTAAAGAGCTTGGAGATACCCTCCAACATCCATCAGCTGAGGGGGCTCAAGCTAAGGTGGCCTCCCAGCTGGTGTCTCTGAATTCAGTTGTTAACTCCTCCATGAGGCTCATTTCTTATGCAGCCGATGGTGCGAGTAGAGCCGTAGGCACAGGCGTCACCCTTAGGAGGCACGCATGGATGCAGCTATGTAATTTTGCGGAACCCTTCAGAGCGTCTTTCACCAATACCCCCTTTGATGGTTCAGCTCTCTTTGGACTGCAGGTGAAGGACACACTAACCAGGTGTGAACAGGAAGGCAAGACTCTCTCTGCAGTGGGAGTCTGTTTTTCCAGTCCTTCCAGACCATACCCCAAGGGTCAGAAGAGTGGAAAAATGTGGTTCCGTAAATCCCAGGGAGCCCTGCCTGACACATGTGGTGAGTTCCCCTCCAGGAGCAGAGGAGGGAACAATAACAGACGCCGCCCTCGTGGCAGGGGGAGGTCCGCAGAACCAGGGCAGCAGAGAATCCTCTGAGAAGCCTTTTCAGCATCCCTGAAGGGTTGCCCAGCTGCCCGCCTCTGGAGGCAGTCGGGGGAAGACTTTTGCTGTACTCCATAGCCTGGCAGAATCTAACTCAAGACAAGTACGTACAGTCAGTCATATCTGGAGGTTACAGAATTCCCTTTGCTCAATCCCCATTATCGTCAAACAAGTCCCTTCCAGATGTTCCACCCAATTTAAGGGACCAAGCAGCCAAAGAAATTTCAAAGCTGCTATACAAAAGGGTCATCCAGGAAGTCCCAGCAGACCAGATCGGATCCGGAACTTACTCATGGTTCTTTTTGGTACCAAAAAAGACAGGGGACTGGAGACCCATTCTGAATCTCAGCAGACTAAACAGGTCTGTACAAAGAACAAAGTTTTGGATGGTCACGCTACAGTCCGTTCTACCCTTCCTGGGTCAGGACAGTTGGATGTGCTCTATAGATCTTCAGGATGCGTACTACCACATCAAAATGCACAGGCGCTCCAGAAGATTCCTTCGCTTCCGGCTGGGGGCCAGTCATTATCAGTTCAGAGCTCTGCCCTTTGGTCTCACCACAGCCCCCAGGGTGTTCACCAAATGCATAGCAGTGGTTATGGCTCACCTGAGACATCAGGGATTCCAGGTGTTTCCATATCTAGATGACTGGCTCCTCACTGCTTCCACCAGGCATCACCTCCTGCAAGCCAGGGACTACACTATCAAAACTTGCTCCAGGCTAGGTATCACAATGTTTGTTTGTTTGTGTCTTTCGGCTTTTCCTGGTTAGGGGTCGCCACAGCGGAACTCCGGTCCGCTAATGATTGGCAGTAGATTTTTACGTACTGGCTTGCCGGGCCTAACGCACAACCTTCAGTGAAGGAACGCCCATTCACGCATGTCGCTGCATAGAAGACGCTCAAACTGAGAATTGAACGGGCAACGTCTAACTGTGAGGCGACAACGCTACCACAGCAGGCTAGGTATCATAATAAATTTTGAAAAATCTGCATTGTTGCCCTGTCAGCATATCACTTATATAGGCGCAGATCTAAATACCAGGAACATGTTTGCGAACCTTCAACCAGACAGGGTATCACTAATTCGCCAACAAGTACGGATTTTATTAACATGCAAAACGATTCAAGTCAGGTTCGTCCTCCGAACACTGGGTTCCATGGCATCAGCAATTCTTCTTGTCCCCCTGGCCCGCTTTCACATGAGAATCCTCCAGTGGCTTCTATTCACACAGTGGTCCTTCCAACAGCTTCCCATGTCTCACAAGATTATGATCACAGAAGCATGCAAGAAACACCTCGCTTGGTGGATGGTCTGCCCATCAGTGTCCCAGGGCAGACCATTTGTGCCATCCCCTCCAGTCGCCACAGTAACCACGGACGCCTCCCTGATAGGGGGGGGCATTATCAGGGCAGGACAGTCCAAGGCACCTGGCAGCCTCATGAGTACCATTTGCATATAAATGTCTTGGAGATGAAAGCCGTGCTTTTCAGGACTCTCTCCTATCCGGGACCATTGCAGTTCAAATAGACAATATGTCAGTGATGTGGTACATCAACAAGCAGGGCGGAACCAGATCCTATCCTCTATGTCAAGAAGCACTCAGACTCTGGCAGTGGGCGATCTCTTCCCAACGTTTTCTGATCGCAACGCACATCCCTGGGAGTTCCAATGTCATCGCAGACAGGCTCAGCAGAGCAATTCTCATGCCTCACGAGTGGTGTCTCAATCAGGTAATTGCAGAACAAATCTTTCGCAAATGGGGGCAGCCTTGCTGCGACCTGTTCACCACACCTTTCAACAGCAAGTGCAGCAATTTCTTCTCCCTTCTTCCACTTCCCAGCCACTCCCCCAGAGACGCTGTAGTCCACAATTGGCCTCAGGGACTTCTTTACGCTTTCCCTCCGTTTCCCCTAATACCCAAACTCATACAGAGAGCAACTACAATGGGTTGCAAAATGATCCTCATTGCCCCTTACTGGCCTCGACAGATATGGTTCCCATTCTTGCATCATTATCTTCTCGAGCAGCCTTGGATTCTGGATCCTATTACAGATCTACTGATTCATCAGTCGGGCAGACTGCATCGATCCCTTCAAACACTCCAGCTCACAGCTTGGTTGCTCCACTTCCAACCTTAGCCAGGCTTTCTAATATTTCCTCCTCTGTGCAGGAAATTATCTCATCGCACAAATCCACAACTAGGAAAACTTATGCTAGCAAGTGGAAACGTTTTTCTTGCTGGGCAGAGGCTAAGAATATAGATCCCTTTTCAGCCCCTGTCTACGAGATTCTGGAATTTTTAGTGGAACTCTTTCATTCTGGTTCTGCTTCTGCTACAATCGGGGTTCAGATGTTCTTCATTCCACATTGCTGCAGTCCTAACTATTGGGTAGTCCGCTGTCCAGTCGGCCCGAATACCAAAGTATATGGCTGACGTCGGTCAGGGCGCATTAGACTGACGTCAGTACGTCAGGGTACTAATGCGCATGACCGACGTCATATCCTCAGTCTTTTTTGCCGCATGGTCCGATGCAGAAGCAATTTTGCGAGTGCAGGTTGGCGTTCTGAAAGTTTCTGAAGCCAGAGTTTCAGACCGAATCAAAGTTGGCTAAGTACCCCGTTGGGGAATATTTTGGTTTTTTCTTGCCTCAGTATTTAACCGGATGTCAGAAAAAGTGAATAACTGTATTTCTTGTGGGAAACAGATACCTCATAGGGATTACCATACTTTGTGTATACCTTGTTTAGGGCCTGAGCACGCCGTTGTTGGATGCCGCTCTTGTGCTAGATTTAACAAACGCACTATTAAGAGAAGGTTAGACTGTGCCAGGTTAGTGTTTGGGAAGCGTTGTAATTATAAAATGCCGTCGGATGCTCCGACGCCGGCTTCGGCTAAAAAACGCAAGGACAAAACAGCAAAGCCTAGAGTGGAAGAACCGACAGTCCCAGACGTCGGTTCTTTAGACGGCTCAGTGGAGCCGGAGGTTTTGCCAGGTGTTTCTTTGGAGTCTCAGGGAGAGACTTTACTGTTACAGGATGTATCCTCTCAGGAAGTAGGCCAGGCTGAGGGGGCTTCTCAGGTGGCTGTTCTTCCCTCTCTTCCTAAGGTGGTTAGAGCCTCCCCTTCTGTTTCCAAGGCTTCTTTGAGGGGCAGGCCGAGTTTTGCTTCAGTGGGGTTTCTCCTACTGCTTCAGGGTCTTTGCCTAAGAAAGATATGCTTAAAATGGCAGAGGATTTGATTACTATGATAAGGGTTCTATGCCCCTCCTGATAAGAGGCCTAGGGTGGAACCTGAGTTTGAGAGTTTTGAGCAATGCTCGGAGGCTTCTGAGTCTTCGGCTGAAGACTTGCAGGAGTACCCTCCTTATTCTGATTCTGATGTGGATGATTCTACTCCTTCAGCTTCTCCTCCTGAGGATTTTTCATTTTCAGAGACTCTGCATTCCATGAGGGAGCATTTTAAATGGGAAGGTCAAGATTTCTCTGATTCAGGAAAAGGCTTAGGGAATTCTTGTTTTACCCCAGCATAGGCCTTTAGCTATTCCTCCTGTTTTGAATGTGGTGGAAGATGTTTTTGCAGAGGCTTCCCTGAATCCTGATTCTTTGCCTCCTGCCCCATTTAAACCGGATAGGTATTATAGGGTGCCTGAAGCTCATAAGTATCTTTTTAAGAGTCCTAGGGCAGACCCGGAAACTGTCTCTCAGGGGCCTAAAGGTGTGAAGGCCTCAGTTGTTAAAAATCCTGTCCCTCCTGATAAAGAGGCAAGGGCTTTGGATAGATGGGGAAAGAAAGTGTATACTTCTTCCACTTTAGCCATGAGGGCGTTGAATTGTCAGTTTCACATGTTAAAATATCAGAATTATCTTCTTTCACAATTGAAATCTAAGGTGGATGCTCTGGCGGAAGGTATTGAGTGTAAAGAGTTGCAGGATTTAGTTCATGTGTCTGAACAGGTGGGTAAGCATTCCTTGCAATGTGGTTTTGATGCTGTGCAGGCCTCCTCCAGGGTGGCTGCCACTGGTTCTGTTCTTCGTAGGCACGCCTGGTTGAGAGATCAGAATTTAGCTGAGCATGTTAAGACACGGATTTTGGATGCTCCTTTGCAGTCTGATGTGTTGTTTGGTTCGCCTGTAGAAGCAGTTTTGAAGAAAATGGAGGACAAGGCTAAGTCTATGCAAACTGTTAAAGATTTTTTGCAGGTGCAGCCTCCGAAGTTTAGTAGAAATTGGCCTGCTAAGGGATGGACTTATCCTGCTTATGATTCCCAGTCTAGGGGTCGGTCTAGACATGGTAGGGGCAGAGCTCAGGGTTCTTTTAGGCCTAGGACAGGGAGTTCTCCTGCTCAGACTTCTGGTGAGGGCAGGGGTCAGTCCTTTCGTAAGCAGACCCAATGACCTGCCTTTTCAGCTGCCAGTTTATTCTCGCCTGGCAGCACCGTTGGGAGGAAGACTGTCTCTTTTCAAAGAAAATTGGGATTTAATTACCCAAGACAGATGGGTTCTGGATATCATTCACCACGGTTACAGGTTTTATTTCCATACCTTGCCTCCTTTCAAAGGCATGCCAGACATTCCTCCTCTACAAAGACAAGAGGCTCACAAGCAAATTTCTCTGTTACTCCAAATAGGGGCCATTCAGCCGGTTCCTGTGCCAGAAAGGGGCCTAGGATTTTATTCTCGCCTGTTCCTAGTACCGAAGAAGGGGAACACGTGGAGACCAATTTTGGATTTATCTATCCTCAACACTTATCTGGACATTCCCAAGTTCAAAATGTTGACGTTACAACAGCTTTTACCTCTGCTGGGCAAAGATCACTGGATGGTAACTTTAGATCTCAAGGAAGCTTACCTTCATGTGCCTATAAGACTAAGTTGCAGAAAGTATCTGCGTTTTCGAGCTGGAAATTCTCATTATCAGTTCTCTGCATTGCCCTTTGGCTTATCTACTGTGCCCAGAGTATTCACAAAGGTTCTGGCTCCAGTGATAGCTTACTTCAGGCTAAAAGGAATTCAAATCTATCCTTACTTGGGCGATTGCCTGATTCTGGCTCAAGAAAGGGAAGACCTTCTACAGCATTTGGAATATGTCATAGCAGTGCTAAGATGCCTAGGGTATTCTGTGAACGAAATAAAGTCCAGTCTAGTACCCTCTCAAGACATGTGCTTTCTGGGTGTGAGACTGAATACAGCAGCCCAGATGGCCTTTTTAACCCCGGACAAACAAAAGAATCTTTCCAGTTACTTCCATCAACTATCTCTTCAGTCCGGGCTGACTGCAAGGACAGTCCTTCAAGCCTTAGGGTTCATGGCATCTTGTATTCTGGTGCTTCCCAATGCCAAACTGCATATGAGGAAGCTACAATGGTATCTTTAAAATGTATGGACACAGCACTGCCAGGATTTGGACACTGTCATTCAAATAATACCTTGCATTCAAAAGGAATTTTTGTGGTGGGCTCAGGAATGTCACCTAAAAAAGGGACTCTCTGTGACCCGGCCAGAGGCGAGTCAAATTCTAACGACAGATGCCTCAGACATTGCTTGGGGAGCTCATCTAAATGGAAAGTGGATACAAGACAAGTGGCCTGCCAGACTACAGCATCTACATATCAACATGAAGGAGATGTTAGCAGTCCAGTTTGCATAAATGGCTTTCAAGGAGTTACTTCTTCCAGGGCAGGTGTTGATTCTAACAGACAACACAACTGTCATGTGGTACATCAACAAACAAGGGGGAACACATTCTTACCCATTGTGCAGGCTAGCACTGATTTTATGGGAGACTGCGCTCAGCTTGCAACTAACTCTTCAGGCAAGGTTTCTGCCGGGAGCACAGAACTCCTTAGCAGATGTGTTAAGCAGACAAATCATGGCTCCCCACGAGTGGAAACTGGATCTTCATGTATTTCAAAAGTTGACAGTGTCCTGGGGAACTCCAGACATAGATCTGTTCGCTTCTCCACTAAACCACCAGCTGCCAAAGTTTTGCACAAAGTGTTTTCATCACACAGCTTGGAAAGTGGATGCTCTTTCTTTCAGTTGGAACAATCTTCATGTGTATGCGTTTCCACCTCTGCCTCTTCTTCCAAAGGTGCTTCTAAAGGTCAGACAAGACAAGCCAAGGATGATTTTAATAGCTCCAGATTGGCCTCGGCAGCACTGGTACCCATTACTGAGGAGTCTGGTAAAGAAGCCTCCATGGACTTTACCCTTGATTCCACACCTGTTGTCTCAGAGAGACGGTCACCTGCTCAATGTCAAGCTTCACTCTCTTCATCTAACAGCCTGGCATATTCTGTTTTGAAAGACAGCAGGTCTCAACTTCCTCAACAAGTTTTAAATGTGATTATGGAAGCCAGGAGACCTAGTACAAGGAAAGTGTCGCATGAAAAATGGAAGAGATTTTTATTTTGGAGTGCAGCAAACAATTTGGAGATTTCTGAGCCAAATTTGAGTGTGGCTCTTCAATATCTTACTGAGTTATTGGACAAAGGTTTGTCTTTCTCTTCCATTAAGATTCATGCTGCAGCAATTTCAGCTCACTATGATTGTGACCCACCATTGTTTTCTCATCCTTTGTTCAAGCAATTTCTTAGAGGGGCAAAGAATATAAGACCCCCACGTAGAGCTCCTACTCCTGCTTGGGATCTCAATTTTGTGTTGGAGAAACTTACTCTACAACCTTTTGAGCCTGCGGCTACTGCTGACCTGAAATACTTGTCATGGAAGACTGCTTTTTTGTTGGCCATTACTTCTGCAAGAAGGGTTTCTGAGTTACAGGCCCTTATGGCAGTGGAGCCTTTTTTGATTTTTCATAAGGATAGAGTATCTTTACGTACTAATCCTTCCTTTATGCCTAAGGTGGTTTCTAGTGTGGCTTTAAACCAAACTATTCATTTGCCTACGTTTTATGCAGATCCCCAAAATAAAGGGGAAAAGATTTTGCACACTTTAGCTGTACACAGGCAATTGCGTTATTATTTGAGCAGGACTAAGGATTTTAGGCAGTCTCAGCAGTTGTTTGTTTCTTTTGCTTTGAGTTCTCAGGGCAAGCCTGTGTCAAAACAAACTATTTCTAGATGGATTGGGTGTTGCATTACATTTTGTTATTCCCATCATGGCAAGGAGATTCCAGCTGGGATTAGGCCTCATTCCACTAGGGCTACTGCCACTTCAACAGCATTTCTGAGGGGGTGGCAACTAAGGATATTTTGGAGGCAGCTACTTGGAGTTCAGTGCATACTTTCTCTAAGCATTATCACCTTCCTCTCTACTCTAAGTCTAGGGCTGGTTTTGCCACAGCTATTTTGCAGGGCATGTTGTCAGTTCCTGCTTCCTTATGATTTGCCAGCCTCCCTTACCTCTGCTTTGGGATTCTACCCAATAGTTAGGACTGCAGCAATGTGGAATGAAGAACATAGTACAGTTTTGTACCTACCATAAATGTAGATGTTCGAGGATCCACATTGCTGCAGTCCAATTACCCTCCCTCCTTCCCCTCTGTGTTTAGGGGTGGTTGTGTAGGTGAGGTTATATTCTGCTAATTTTGTATATTTTGTATATATATATATTTTGGTGCAGGTATGTTGGGAGTTTTTGGTTTTTGGCCTTATCTTTTCAGGGTCTTCTGACATCTGGGGCAAGAAAAGACTGAGGATATGACGTCGGTCATGCGCATTAGTACCCTGGCGTACTGGCGTCAGTCTAATGCGCCCTGACCGGCGTCAATATACTTTGGTATTCGGGCCGACTGGACAGCGGACTACCCAATAGTTAGGACTGCAGCAATGTGGATCCTCGAACATCTACATTTATGGTAGGTACAAAACTGTACTTTAGCTGCCATTTCAAATTTTCACATTGGGTTGTCTTCTAATAACATCACGTCTCATAAGCTGTGTAAAGTCTTCCTGAAAGGAACCACTCTGCTTAGGCTCCCAGTGAGGGATCCCCCACCTCTGTGGGATCTAAAGTTGGTGCTAGCTTCCCTAATCTTGCCACCTTTTGAACCTGCGGCATCTTGCTCCATTAAGTTTTTATCCTGGAAGACTCGCTGTCTGGTAGCCATTACTTCTGCCAGACGTGTTTCGGAGCTTCAGGCTCTATGTATTCGTCCCCCTTACTTAGTTTTTCATAATGATAGGGTCGCTCTAAGGACCAATCCTTCCTTCCTTCCTAAGGTCTGTACACAAAATAATTAGAATCAGTCCATGGACCTTCCTGTATTCTTTCCGAATCACACCAATAACGCAGAATATAAATTGCACCAGTTGGATGTTCACAGACAGCTGTGTTTTTATTTGCATAGGACAAAGGACATCAGGAAGTTGGACCAACTCTTCCTTTCCTATGCTGAGGGAAGACAAAGCCTTCCAGTCTCAAAGGTAACATTTTCTAGGTGGTTGTCTCACATTATTTCATTCATTTACCAGCTGAGAAACAAAAAAATCATCTACCAAACCTAAAGGCCACTCTACTAGGGCATTGGCTACCTCGGTGGCCTTCCAATCTAGGTTGCCCATAGAATCTATCTGTGCAGCTGCTATGTGGGCTAACCCACATACCTTCATTTCTCATTAGAAACTAGACATTGCTTCCAGAAACAGGGCTGATTTTGGTTCCACTGTTCTGAAGAGTCTGTTCCATTGAGCCACCCAGGATAGTAAGTGCTAGGGACGCTGTCCCAACCAGCAAGAATGAAGGCGAGATAGACAACTTAACATAAAGAAGTTATGCACCTACTGTAACGTTCCATGTTAGTTGTCTTCTTCTCGCCTTTTTTCTTGCATCCCACCCTCCATCCCCCTATCCTAGTGGATCGAGAGGAGCTCCCTTATTCAGATTTCATTGGCTGAACCTTCTCTGGTTGTCCTTTTCTGCTTAGATAGCTTCATAGTTAGGTCCAAGGGGCTACTAGGGCAGAATGTTTCCTTAGTTATGTCTGGAATAGCTTTTTCAAATGAGATCTGGGTAGCTAGCGCCAGGCATCATGGGATATGGGGTAGCCTCGAGCCAGTAAACAGCTCTCGAGCTATTGAAGATGGCCGAGTCAGAGCCGAGGATCGGCTCCGATCCCAACCAGCAAATGACAGTAAACTGTCTCAATAACTTCTTTGTAAAACTTCCAAGCGCTTCTCAACTGACTACCCCTTCGGGGGGAAAGATTGCACTTCATGCAAAGAACTGGGGACTCATTACCCAGGAGAAATGGGTTTTAAATATAGTGTCCCAAGGATACAGATTTCACTTCCACACGTTACCAACTCCAAGCGGTTGCCAGATCTACCTCCAAATCAGTGGGCAGAGGCCCAAAAGCAAGTACTCTCTCTCTTAAGCATAGGGGCTATTCAGTTGGTACCAGGAGAGGAAAAGGGACAAGGTTTCTACTCGAGATTTTTCCTGGTAACCAAAAAAGACAATTCATGCCATCCTATCCTGGACCTGTCTATTCTAAACACCTTTTTTTTCCGAAAATTCAAGATGCTGACTCTTCACCATTTGCTTCCTATGCTAAGCAAAGATGCTTGGTTAGCAACACTAGATTTAAAGGAAGTATACCTGCACATCCCGATCAGGGAATCTTGCAGAAGATACCTACACTTCAAAGAAAGCTAAACGCACTATCAGTTCTCTACACTGCCCTTGGGCTTATCTACTGCGCCCAGGATATTCACAAAGTGCCTAGTTTCAGTCATTGCATTTTGCAGGCAAAGAAATATTCAAATATACCCAAACCAGGACATACTTTTGAATTATCTGGCTTGTGTACAATGGGTGCTAACTTGTTTAGGGTACACCATAAACGAAATGAAATCACATTTGGTACCCTGTCAGCAAATTATATTCCTGGGAGCAAGCTTGAATACAACTTCCCAGATGGCTTTCCTCGCGCCAGAGAAACAAATCCACTTGATAACCTACTTCAAACAAGTGGCCACAAAAACCCTGCTATCTGCAAGGCAAATACAAGCCTTGTGGTTCATGGCCTCTTGCATTTTTCTAGTTCCATATGCAAGACTGCATATGAGGAAACTACAATGGTATCTGAAAAGCCTATGGTGTCAACATTCTCAGGATCTAGAAGCAATGATTCCTGTCATTCCTTTCTTATGCCTGGAGTTGCTTTGGTGGACAGAGGCCTGCCACCAAAACAAGGGACTACCATTCACAGTACCCTCTGCCACCCAAACCCTAACAACAGATGCATCAGACTATGCATGGGGGGCGCACCTGGTAGGGTAGTGCATTCAGGGCAATTGGAACCCTATTCAAATGCACCTTCACATCAATCATAAAGAAATGTTACCTGTACAAAATGCTCTGACAGCCTTCAAGGACCACATTCTTCCAGGACAATTAATGGTAAAGACAGACAACACTGCTGTTATGTGGTAAATGAACAAGCAGGGGGTACACATTCTTACCCCCTCCCCCCCTGCAGACTAGCCATGGCATTGTGGAACACAGCCTTGAGCTACCAAGTGCATCTACAAGCTCAGTTCCTGCCAGGAAAACTAAATACACTGGCAGATGGACTAAGCAAAAACCTCATGGACTCACACGAGTGGAAACTGGAACCAAGGATTTTCAACAAACTGGAACCAAGGATTTTTAACATGTTGACAAGCAAATGGAGGAGCCCAGATATAGACCTGTTTGCCTCCCCCCAGAACTATCAATTGGAAAAATTTTGCACAAGGACTCCTCACAGACAAGCTTGGAAATTGGATGCTCTGTCCTTCAGCTGGAAAAACCTATCAGTTTATGCCTTTCCACCTCTGCCTCTGCTCTCCAAAGTACTACTAAAGGTCAAACAAGACAAACCAAGCATGTTTGATTGCACCAGACTGGCCACGCCAACACTGGTACCCCCACCTGTGCAGTGTGTCACCGATGGCCCCATGGCACCTGCCTCTGATTCCTACCCTGCTGTCTCAGCAAGAGAACCAGATTCTTCACCCTCAGCTTCAAACACTGAACCTAGCAACCTGGCTAATTACCTAAGCTCTCTTTTACCATACTTCAGTAAACCAGTGATGGATGTCATTTTAGAGACAAGGAGGCCTAGTACTAGCCTTTAATCAGTCCATTCATTTGCCAACCTTCTTTCCAAATCCACAGAACAAAGGGGAACGGATACTTCAAGATGCTCAAGAGTCAGGAACCAAAAATAGTGAGTAGTCAAAGGTCCAAAGTCAGGGGCATTTTCAAAATGTTGATATAATTCACTTAAAAAGGTAACAAAACAACATGTTCTGCATCAACATGCATTTCTGAATAATAAATATGAAACTAACCTCTGGCAATATTGACTAACTGCAATCTTTAGTGACCTACCAGAAAATGAAATATTTTACGAGGACAGGGCAAAAAGATGAACTAAAATCAAGGACACTTGAGAGTTGTGTATCTTTGTATGTGTGTGTGTATGTGTTTGTATGGGTGCAGCGCCTTCCGCTGAAGTGCTTTTTCATTGAGAATGAAAAAGCTGTTACCGTTGTCTGAAAAATCAGCTGACTGAGAAGTACCAGCTTTATCACGTTGAGACCGTGGTACAGGGGGGATCAGGACATATGCCCTTTCCCCACTGTAGTGAGATCTCTGAGCTGGCATATATAAATAGTAGGGGGTGTGAGGGTTGCAGGTGGGCTTGCTCCTCCTGCAAAAATACCGGTTGAGTGTTTTGTTTCATTGCTTTGTGGATCAGTGTTTTTCTGTTTTGACTGTGTGAGGCTGATGAAGTTAGTGTCAGTCTATCTGCATGTTGATTTACAGTTATGAATCCTTATATGTCATCTAATCCGTGTGTGTGTGTGTATGTATGTATGTATATATATATATATATATATATATATATATATGTGTGTGTGTGTGTGTGTGTTAGTGTCACAGTGTTTTTTCAGTTGATGAACAATTATGAATCCAGATACACACACACACACACACACACACACACATAGATAGATGTATGTATATATATATATATATATATATATATATATATATATATATATACATACATATACATAAATATATATAGGTTTACTATTAAAATGTGGAATGACACTTATGTGAAACTGGAATGGATGAAAGTGTCTTCCCAAGTTTCCATAATGTCATTCTGCAAATGTCTGAATGCACAGTAGAGACTGGTAGTGTACATTCGCTAATGTGCGTTCCACTTTCTGATAATGGATCTCACTACACTGAGGATTGGGAAGTTTACCCTTTTGTGATCTCGGAGGTGGAATATATAATTTGCAGGAGCTGTGGGGGATGCAGAGGGCTTGCCCCCCTGCAAAACTGTAGGTAGTTGTGCTGACTACAAAGACCACGTCAGTGTTTCAAATCACTCTTTCGAGTATATTGATAATTTAGCACTTTGAAATTTTGAATTCAACATTTATTTTCTACTCTGATTGAAAATTATTTTGACTTTCCAGATTTTAATTGTAAAACATATATGCAGAGAGAGAGAGAGAGCTGTATAGATCGATGTAGATATATAGAGTTATACTTATAATTTGAGAGTGAGTATTTATTCCAGCGAGCTCTCTTCTCTGTTATAAAAAAGGAAAAAAGAAGAAGAAAAAATCGAGTGCTTGTATGAGTGAATGTTTTTTCAAATGGAGTTGTTGCTGACGGCCTTTTGTATGGGACCTCATTAAAGCAGAGTAAGGAAATTGGCCTTACTCCCCTGTTGTGTGATCTTAGAGTTAGTATATATAATTAGCAGCTGGTGTCAGGGGCATTGCTGGAGCAAAAACAAAATAATTTTAGTTTTTCGCATTTTGATAATTTTTGATTTACTCTAAAATGATCACTTTTTTACGTTCCCTGCTGTAAACGTTTGATTTTTCATAAGACACACACACACACACACACACACACACACACACACACACACACACACACACACACACACAATGGCCCTAACAACTGCCCCCTTTGAGGGATGGGCTAAACATGCATGTCACAGCAGAGGTCCACAATGCCTTCCCTTTGGGGAGTGCACATGCTTGTATACTCAGTGTGAAGGCTGCCACCAGGCAATGGTTTGGTTAGCCTAAACCCCCCCCCCCCCAGTACACACATTTGTCATGCCTTCCATCCTCCAAGGGATTCTGGCAATACAGATTCTGCTCTGTTCCAGTTTTCCTCCCTTGATGGGCATGCCCATCTTCCCTCTGTTAAGTTCCCAGACCAGTTGTCAAACTGAAGTCACCTGTGTCATAGTCAGGGCTTTATCCCTCTGTGCCACCAGAGATGGCTTGGAACAATTGATGTTCAAACATAGATAACCATTGCAGTACCCTAAACTACCCCCCAGGAGCATGTGAGATGCTCCATCTAAAAGGCAGGTTGCATGCTCAAAGTCTTCAAAGCTTTCTTTCTTTCTTTTTTTTTTTTGAAGGACTTTCTGACCACAGTGGCAATGTGGTGGTTGAAGGAGAGGTTGCTGTCAACCTGCGTCCCCAGATCTCTTATAACGCCTTCAGTGTTCAGTGGGCTCCCTTCGATGTGGTAATTAATGGGAAGTGAGGTTTTACCAAAGGGGATGATGACACATTTTTTGGCATTAAGTTTAAGGCCATGGTTTCGACACCAGTCATTGGTCTCAGTGATGCCTTCCTGTAGGATGTCTGCATCACTTGGGGAGTTAATAATGGCTCCCAGCTTGCAGTCTTCTGCGAACTTGGTCGGCCAGAGTCCCTTTGTGTTGACCTGGACTTCTGAGCAGTAGATGCTGAACAGGAGAGGACCCAGGACCGATCCCTGTGGGACTCCACTTGTGACTGGTCAGCAGTGTGACTTGGAGTCTACTACTTTCACTCTGTGTGTTCTACTTGTGAGCCAATTTGCAACCCACCTAGTGATATAGGGGTTGATTATTAGTTTGGTGAGTTTTTCAATAATTCCCAAGTGAGGAATGGTGTCAAAGGCCTTGGCCAGATTGAGGTAGGATGTATGCACTGCTTTACCTTCTTCCACAGCCCTGGTGACTGACTCAAAAGAAGTCAACCAAGTTGAGCAGGCATGATCTTCATTTCACAAAGCCAAATTGCATGGGGTCTAGAGTTTGGAGATTTCCTATGTCTTTGTTAATCAGGTCTACAATGATGTGCTCCATAGCTTTACATATCAGACTCGTCAGGCTTATGGGGTGATAATTCCCAGGGTCTGTAGTTGCTCCCTTTTGTGGAGAGGGATGACTGTAGCAGTGCGCCATTTGGTAGGGACAAAGCCTGAGGTGAGGCTGTGACTGAACAGGGCACACAGATGTGGTGCCAGTTCGTTTTGTAGTTCATGTAGAACACAGCCAGGGATATTATCGGGTCCCTTGGAAGCTGTATTCTTGGCCTTGGATGATGCAGCTTTAACCTGTGCTGCAGTAAGGATGGGTGCCTGGCATTCCTCCTGTATTGTGAGCGGTCCTTTGATGGGGGGGGGGGTAAAGTTGGCACTGAATCTGTCTGCCAGTATTTTGGCAATATCTGTTGGCTCAGTATAGGAGGTACCTTTGTGCACCAACTCAGAGCAAATCTGGGTATTGCTGTGGAGGTTCTTGATAAAATTATAGAAGGCTTTGTGATTGTTTTTAGTGTCTGCCGCAATTCTGCCTTCATAGCTGGCTTTAGAGGATTTGATGAGGGATCTCAAGTTATTGTTGAGGCTAATAAGGGAGTTTTTCCAGTCTTGGGAGTCACCTTTTTTCTGGATGAGTTTCTTCTTTCTGTTGTAGAGTTTATTAATGGCAGGGGACCACCAGATTGGCTTCATTTTTTTGGAGGAGAGCGTCTTGGTTCTGTTGGGTATGGCTAGTTCCATGCATTTATGTACATGTTTGTACAGTGCATTGGTGTATGGTTCGGCAGTCATGCAGCTATTTTCCATTGCCATGAGTGCCGTAAAGTTAGCCACCTCTGTTTTTAGGAGCCCAAAGTCAGCTTTGGAGAAGTTTTTCAAGGTGGTTACCTTTACGGGAGGTGTGGGTAAGATGTGGATTTCCATGGTGATTAGTTTATGGTCAGATATGACCAGGGAGGGATTGACTATTGGTGTAGATCATCGGTTGCCCATGTTAGTAATAACCCGGTCAAGGATGTTCCTTCTTCTAGTGGGGGTCAGAATGAGCTAGTCCAGGGCATTGGAATTGATGAATTCCAGGAAGTGTTGGGCCATTGTATTGGTGCTTGAGTAGTTCTCCCAGTTGATGGAGGAGTAGTTGAAGTCTCCTAGTATGAGAGGTTGGGTTGGACCTTGATAGATTCCAGGGTGCTTAGGAACATGGAGTGAGAGTCTAGGGACATGGTTGGGGAACCTATATCAGGCTATGACCTGGATCTCCATCTTACCCAATGTTAGTTGTACCTGAATTATCTCAGATATGTTATGCTGGGCTACTAGTCTGGAGTTGTGCTTATCCTTTATGAATATGGAGACACTGCTGCCTTTAGAGCTACGGTCCATGTTTTGGGGCCGAAAGGAGTGGAATGAGTTATTGCCTGGTAGTGCAGGGGTGCTTTCTGTCGCTTTAAATCAGGTCTCTGTTACAACACAATGTTGATGTTCTCCATTTTGAGGAGTGCTTCGAGTGAGTGCATCTTGAGATTTAGACTTCTAGCATTGAGCAGCATGACCCTCAGATTGCATTTATTTATAGCTGTTACTGTGGTAATTTGGTTTTTGCAACACTGCCTAAAAAAGGCACTATAGGGGTGGCATGAGCCTTAGCCAGTACCCGGAAACCCAGGGGTGACAGATGCAGGCCATCTCTGGCAAAGCATCAAGTTCTGTCATTCATGTCATCCCAGGCAGATACTGGATCCCCTTAGAATGACACCAGAAACTTAGCCAATTGTGGAAGTCAATCATTTTTTGTTTGTACTGTGGTATCCTTCTGGGTGGTGGTAGGATACTGCTGAGGGCTAGTGTCATACCTGCCTGGGCCACATAATCCGAGAGCTCCATCATGTCTCTTTTCATGTAGTCCAGTGAGGTGCATCTCAGGTCATGCACACCCACATGGACAATGACAGAGTCATACCTTGTACTTGTTGTGGAGTGACTTGAGTGCGTGTGTTGTGTGTTGGATTCTGGCACCTGATAGCTGGCTGTTACCGTCTCCTTATTCAATCTAGTAAGTGGGACATCTGTGTGCTTTACTGTTGTCACCTATGATTAGTGCATTGGGCAAGGTGTTTAGGCTTAGGTTGAGGGGCACACTGTGGAGGTGAGCTATGTGTCCTGTGGTTTGTGCTGTGTTGTGGTGGTCGAATGCATTTCTGTCTTGGAGGTCTCTGCTGTTTGGGTAAATTTCTATTGAGAGCCTCCACGAAGGTGGGTGTGTGGTTTGTGTTTTTATGTGAAAGATATGATGGTGGGTGTTCTGGATGGCTGTGTGTTCCATGTGGTGTGGTGCAGGTGTTGACCTTCTCCTCTTGACCAGTTAGTCAGGTCTTGGCTGGAGAGTGCACAGTTTCCAATTTGATGATATAAGTTTATCTCTCACAAGTCTGAGTGTTGGGAGGTAAGAGGAGAGAGGTATCTGTGTACATGAGGCAGTTGCTACACTGCCTCAGAATGCCCAAGTGCACCAGGTTAATAGGAGAAAGCACAGTGAACTGTCCTTTAATCATGCCAGGAGAGGTGGTCATAACTACTAAGCACTGGCGCTATTTCTGTGAAGAACAACTAGTGCTGATAGCACTTAGGTGTGCTACAATAATTGCTACAAAAACTTGTTGAAGTGCAAGCGATTAAGCTATTTGAAGTGGAAGTGCAAGAGAGAAAGAACTAGCAAGATTCAAGGGAAAAAAACTGAAGAGCAGACTTTCTGGTAACAGTAATAGTTTACCTCAGTTCGGCACTGCTAGGCAGAGCATAAACAAGAGTAAACCCGCACAAATGCAGGCTTGTAAACCAGAAAGTTGAAAGGGATGGAAAAACTGCCCAAACGGCCAGTAAACTACAATTTCTGGGCTAGAAACTACTGCTCTTGTGGATGATAGGCTACCTCGTGCTTACCACTCCCACTGATAAGCTAGAAAGCTTCCCTCCAACACAGAAAGGCTTGGGGGGGGGGCTCAGAAGCTTACAAACAGTCCTGGATACAGCAAATCTGTATCTGGACTAGACCATATACAGGAGAAGTGGGAAAGAAGCTTAGAACCTTTTTTTTTTTTTTTAGAAAAGCAGCTAAACAGCAGTAAAAACAATTCAAATGCAGTGCAAGCTAGCACACTTGAGTGTGTAACAATATTAAAGCAAATGCAGTTGAAGTAAATGCGATTAAATTAAGAAAGTGACTAAAACAGGTGCAGAAAGCAGTAAAGTGGAAAAATTCAAAATGGAAGCACTTGGAGTACCTCTTTCCCCTTCCTGATGCTCTTTCAGCCTGCAGCACACCCAAACTGGATCCACAGAGCTTAAACAAGCACAAACCCATGCAAACGCAGGCTTTTAAACCAGAAAGTTGAAAGGGATAGGAAAAACTGCCCAAACTGCCAATAAACTATAATTTGTGGGCCAGAAACCACTCCTCTTGTGGTAGATAGCCTTACCTAGTGCTTACCACTCCCACTGATAAGCTAGGCGGCTTCCCTCCAACACAGAAAGGCTTGGGGTTGCTCGAAAGCTTACAGACAGTCCTGGATACAGCAAATCTGTATCTGGACTAGACTTGTTACAGGAAAGGCGGGAAATAAGCGCAAATTGTTTACGACTGATTCCATTGTAAACTAACTAGACTCATAAGCTTGATATTAGCTAATATTTTGCTTTATTCTTGTGTTAACCGACATATTTTCATTGTGTCATACGATTACTATTCTATGCATGTTCAGTTATTATTCTGTGTATGTACATTTATTATTTTTTGATTAACTGCCATATCATTACTAGTCTATGCATGTATGTATGTACATTTATTATATAAATATCCTATAACTGCCTTCTACTCATTCTGTAAAATGGAGCATTTCTCCCTGGCCCTACACTAAAAATGAACTAGTGCCAAGTCACACTTTCTTGGTAAGCAAAATCAATAAATAAAGAAGACATTCACATTTTCCATATTTGAACATTTGTCTTGTTTTTGTAGGGTGTTTTTTTCCTCCATCTATCAAGAGTCTCTAGCATTTGTTGAGGAACTTCTACTCAGTCTGGGCTTCCACATCAATTTGCAGAAGTCTTCTCTCATCCTGTCTCAAAGAATGTTTTTCCTGGGGTGTTTGTTGGATTTGGCGTGGGAGAACCTTTACTGTCCAAGAAAAAGTAGAGATATTCCACTGGAATATTGCTGTAAGCCCATGGACAACAATTCCACCATACACTCTGGGCCGCAGTTGCAGATAGCTGAAATTCAAAAAGCCACTTTGGCCTTCCTGTAGAAGCAGAAAGCAAGGCATCTATCTAGTATATCTGCCTCTCTGAGTGGGTGCACCTATATATCATGTACATTACACCACAGAGGTTTTGTAGGTTTAGTTATTATTTTAAATAAATGTTAAACCTACAGACTTTAGTGGTATAATGTACATGCTTTATCAATAAACCTTTGGAGAGAGATATGAACATAACTCTAAAGTTCATTGCTGTAACTCACTTAAAAAAAGTTAATAGAGCAACAAGTTTTGCATCACCATGTATCTGTGAATATAAAAAGTGCAGAACCTTTGAGGACTGGCATTTCTGATGTACACGTAATCCTCAGTGAATTACCATAAAATCAAAATGTTATGAGGGGAAAGAGCAAAAATAAGAGGCAAAGTCAGGGACATCTGAGTGGTATGGGTGGTAATGCTGTCCTGCTTTCCACTTCTGCAGGAAAGCCAAAACATCTTTTTGCACTCTAGCTACCTGAAGCTGCGGACAGTGTGTATGGCAGTAATGTTGCCTGTTACCTTTTGGTCCGCGGGCTTACACCACCATTTCTGTCCAACAGTTCTTCCTGAGTTTCTCTTGCTAAACCAAGCATCAGTCAGGGAGTTTCTCAAGTTTCTAGAGTACATGGCATTGTTAATTTGCATACCGCCCTTTGCTAGACTACTCATGAAGAAAATAGAGTGGTACCTCAGACCAGTCTGACTTCAGCATCTGTGCTTTAAGTTTTCAGATTTCAATTCAGGGATTTATAAAGAGGAAGACTGGATGGTGGGTAGGTTAGATAAAATGCAGTCTAGGTCTTCCTTTCTCCCCCTCCAGTCATTTACCACAGATGCCTCAGATCTAGTGTCGGGAGCAGTTTCAAAAGGGGTAAAAGTACAAGCTTTGTGGCATCCTGTAGACAGACAGGAGCACATAAATATCAAGGAGATGTTGGCTGTTATCAGTGCTTTAAAGGCTTTGAATTATTCCTGGTCCCTAAAACCTCTGCAGGTGTATACAGATAACACCACAGTGATGTGGTAATATAAACAGGGTATCAAATCCTGCCCTGTTTGCAGAATAGCTATGATGGCCTTAGATGTAACAGTTCATCTCAGTCTTTTCAGAACAGATAACTAAAAATAAATCTGCCCCAGAGCTACTTGCATTCAGGCCTGGAAGACAGATGCTGCCTCATTCCATGGACAGGAATGTTCATGTATATTATTTCACCCTTTCCACTGATTATCATTGTTTTTTCCTAAAAATCCAGGACTCTCCAAAAAATTGTGGTGGTGACTCCCTTCTTGTCAAGGCAACAGTGGGTCTCCCTTCTTTTCAGTTTGGCCAACGGCGATTACCACAAGCTTCCCCACAGACCAGATTTAGCCACACAAGATGGGGAGCTTACGACACTGTCTTCTGGAAACTTTTCAGCTAACTGCCTGAATTATCTAATTTTGATACAATTTAGGCACTTTTTTCTCTGAGGACATGCCTTAGGTACTAAACAAAGAAAGATAGCCTGCTACTAGAAAATCAAATGGGCAAGATTTTCTAGTTGGTACCATTCAAAGAACTAGGACCCTTTTAAGGCCCAGTTGCTTCTGGTTCTTTATTAATTGTGTGAATCCGCTGTCCAATGGTTTTCATACTCCACTTTCAACGTACATTTGTCAGCCATTTCTGCTTTTTTGCCCTTAGATCCTCCCCTTTTAAAAAATACTCAAGATAAACAATTTTTTAAAGGAGTTATGCATACTTTCTCACCTAGGAAACAGGTGGTTCCTCCTTGGGATCTTAATTTTGTGCGCAGGAAGCTTACTGTGTCTCCATATAAACCATCTCATAAGGCTGATTTGAGGTTCTTAACATGGAAGACTTTTACTTGTTGGTATCTGATTTACAAGCACTTATGGAGAGTCAAAACTACCTTATTTTTCATAAGGACAAGGATTCTTTGAGAACAAGTCCTACCTTTATTCCTAAAGTTATCTCAAGAATTTACCTTAAGCCAAACTATTAATCTCCTAATCTTCTTTCCTGAACCAAAGAACAAGGGGGAAATTATTCTTCACTTTCCGGATGTACACAGGCAGCTCAGATACTACCTATAGCAAACCTTACCTTTCTGGAAAGCTGACCAACTGTTTTTCTCATTCTCCACAATAAACAGTTTCCAAGCAGGGTTATAACTCATTCAAAATGGGCATCTTTGGTAGCCTGCTAGAAAGTGGTGAACTCTAGGTCCTCTGTACATACTTTTACAAGCCACTACAAACTGGATTACCTTTCTAGATCCAGAACAGGCTTTGCCACGACCATTCTCCAGGGGTTCCTGGATTCTTGTATTATTGGCCTCCTCCCTGTTTTTCTACTCCTGTCTGAGCTATGGTAATCTACCCACATAGCTTAGGCTACTGCAGTAGTAATCCATGTTCGTACATACTGCAGTTGTGTAGGCTAACTCACCATAACGTAAGATGTTTTAATGATACAGAATTGCAGTAACCATCTGTCACCCTTTTTTCCGTTTGTTCAGTGTATGTTGCAAAAGTGTGATTGGTTTTACCCTTTTATATATAGTTACAGTTCTCTCCGTTTCCTGGCCTATATGTTTAAGATTTTTGCCTTGTTCCAGGTCAGTAAAATACTCAAAATTTTTTGAGTGCTCCACTTGCCTTTTATATAGAGTAACTGGCACTCTCCTGGCAGGTGGAGTGCCTGTTGGATGCCCAAAGTTTTGGAAATGTGGCCAGGACAGGAGGGGAAGAACCCACATAGCTTAGGCTACTGCATCAGTGCTCCATTAGAATATTGTTTCTTGATGGAATTACTTAAATTCAGGTAAATGACTAGGCTTAAAAAAGGCTCTAGGGCCATTAGCCTAGTAATCTCCTGTGATCCTATGGCAGTCTAAATAATATCAAATGTTGTGGCAAGATATCGGTTAACGTTATACAAGAAGAAGGGATGGCCAAAATAGTAACAAGCTTTATGTAGATATTAGCTCTAAATGACAGCTGTGAGTTTGTTAGACTTTTGTAGTGACTATTTTATTTGGGACATTGGTTTCTGTGAACCTTCTGGATATGCACATTTTAATAATTTAACTTTATTGTTCCCTCTTCGTAATGTAATTTTTGTGAAATATGTATTTTTCATTCTGTGACATGAAGTGCTATTTTTTGTAAGTAATGTGCAAAAATGATTACAGATTGAGGTAATCCAAATAAAAATAATTAGTGTTTAATGCACATTTTTTTAGTACAGACTTTGGTAGAGAATACTGTTACTTTTTTCCATGTTTCTTAGTGTTTAATGCATATTATCTTAATACAGTCTTTGGTAGAAGAGGGCAAGATTGTTGTTTTTTTTCTCCATGTTTCTGCATGCATAAGTTATTGTGAGTTAATTTCTAGGAAATATAAAATTTAAGTGCTTGGGACTACACAGGTGCCAAAATTAAATAGAATATAATTAATGTATAGCCAGAATTTTCAGGTCAGTAACCAGTCCCCATAATGCAGAGGGATAGCACTCTCTGATTGTGACGCAGACAACCCTCGTTTGATTAGTAGCATGGATGCTAGAAGAAATGGGACAAGGAAGATAAGATTGAGCCGCCATTGCTAGCTTATCCATCCTGTAGGGAGGGAGATGGCTGTAGGTCTAGTTTTAATTGAGTGGCACCTAGAGTGAACACTAGGCTTTATACTGACAGAGGATGGGCTTACTTAGCACACATTTCCCAGCGGTGCATAGAGCAGTAAGGTGGGGAAGATGTGGAGTGACACATATGCCTCCTGTGGTAGGGAGCACATAGTGGAGCTCATGAGAATTGCTGTGGAGTTGAGTGTTTTGGAAAAGTGTGGGGTTTGCTAAGTCTAGCAAACTGGCTTGCTTCCCACTGGCTGAAACTAACCTCTGCAGGCAGTGAGTGGGATGATGTCCTCCAGTCAGGGAATAAATGGACTATAGAACTCTTGTTTGGACTGGAAGGTGCCTGGCTCTCACCACAAGATTGGAGTGAATAGATGATCAGGATGAAAGAAGGGGAACCACTGGCAAGGTCCAAGGAGGGGGGAGAAAGTTTAGATTTCTACACCAAGCTGCCAGGCTCTTACCCTCCTTCCAAAACATGTGTCCTTTCTTTCCCCATGCACATATCCTACTTGTAAAGGATCAGGTGTTTGATCATAACCAAGTTGTGTGTTCAAGAAGTGGGTGTCAAGTCTGCCACACAGACAGTGGCTAGAAGCTGAGTGTCCCTCTGATGAATAAATGGCTTTAAAAGCTGTTTGATACTTCGCTCTTCTACACCTTCTTTGTGTTAACAGCAAAGTGTTTAACAGCTTTTAAATCTGTTTTAACTTCTTGCCACTGATCTGTGGTGGCCAGCACTGATGCTGTTATGCTGTAGCATGACACTAAAGCTTAATATCATTGAGAGGTGCCTAACAACGCTATCTTTTTCCCCACATTCAGAGGATAATCAAGGAGATCCATGTACTGCATATAATTAAAGATGTTAATGTAAAAATGAGACAAACTCCAGGCAAGATGACCAGATTAAAAAATTATAACAAGAGATGAACCGATGTTGTCATTCTTCATTTATCCTTGACTGATGGGTTTGGTTCCGAATATCGGAACCAACTCAGCCATTACTACAGCTCGTGGTGACAAGAAACCCTCGAGCTTAAGTCCTACCCACATTGCCTGTCTCCTAGTTGTCCTCAGATCTCGTTTGCCGCTTCCAGAGACAGACATGTTCATCAGAGCTCTTGAATTAAGTCAGTTATTTCTTATTCTTAATAATACATTTCTTTCTCGCTTTTCATTTTTATTTTCCTATTTGTCTTTCTTGACATCTGCCCTTTCCTTTTTTACAGTGCTGTATTCTTTCTACCATTGTTGGTAGTTCTTTCTGTACAGTTTTTGTACTCCTTCCTGCCATCATCAGTAATTTCAGTCCCCTTTCTTTCATTCTTAAACAAACAAAAAAAAATGCTTTATATTTTTCTCACTATCTTGTCTGGGCATGTTTGTTGGTGTGTCTGACAGTTTCTCCAGTGAGAGTGAGCTTTTCGATTTCTTTAAAGTTTTAAAGTTATGGCTGTCAAGCCTAAGGGCCTTTCTAGGTTTAAAAAGTGCCAGAAATGCGGCCATAAAATTCCTGTCTCTGATGGGCATTCTTTGTATGTTTTCTTTTGGGGCCCGGTACATTTACAAGAAGACTGTTCCATTTGTCATGGATTTAGTCACCGGGCTCTAGCTGAACATAAGAATAAATTGATTTTGAGAAGTATGTACCTTCTGCTTTCACGACGGCCATATCTGATGTTGCCAGGGAGAAAAGGAAATCAGGTGTATCCCCCTCCCTCTTCTTCCTCCTCTTCCATTTCGACAGAGAAGTAAAAAAAGAGAAGCAGTTTGGTGCCACCTTCTTCCTCAGCACCATCCATTAAAAGGCATAGATCATCAGTTCATTTAAGTTCCTCTGAACTGACTGATTCTAAACTTATTCCCTTGGTACCAGCAGTACCTCAGGAGGCAGCCTTACAGAAATCTGCATCTTCGACACTGTCAGTACCAAAACATATGGACAAGGACCTATCGGCGCTAATCAAACCATTTCAAGACCAGTCACTACCTGGGACAGTTTGCTCTCCTTCTGTTTATCCCTGTGCTGATCAACTGCCTTCTCCATTTTTAGAGATGCCTAAATCACCCTTGGTTCTTTCCACCCATTCCACCAAAAGCCTCACAGAACTGGATGTGGAGAGGCTGGTGAATAAAATATCCTAGGCCAGGGGTCTGTCAGGTACACCTTGGGTTTCAGCCCCTGCAGTCACTGGAACCCAACCTTCCTTTACCCCGCCTTCTGTTCCTCCTCTAACTCCATCTGAGACCATAGAGTTTTTGGCTCTGAACTTCCCAGCACCAACTGCATCAGTTCTGGAGATGCTCTTACCTCCTGAGTCAGTGGTCACTCTGAGCTCTTTGGCTGTTTCAGACCTGGAGACCTTTTGGGACTGGGTCTGTGCTGTCAACTCTGGGGAGCAGGCCTCGACTCCTTTATTCTCGGAGCAGGCTTTGCTCCTCGGAGCTTTGGCACACATAAGTTTGACACCGACTTCTGCCTCGGGGGCTGCCCTTTTGAAGTGGGGAGTGACCGAGGTTCCTAGCTTGTCCTTCTCGTCTTTGCTGTCCATTCCATCTTCGGGGGGGTAGGGTCCAGCTTTTGAGGCTATGAAGAGAACCCTGTCTATTGCAGACAACCAGTTGGCTCCTCCTCCTTCAGAGGTCATAAGCACCGTACCCCCACACTCAGATATTCGACCAGCTTCTCCATGGAGACAGCAAGTGCCCAGACTGCAGGAATTCCAGATACCAGATCCATCCATCCTCTTCTGATACCACCCTGGCCCATCCCACCGAGGAGATCCTTCAGAAGGGAAAGCGCAAGAGGAAACACTTAGATTCCCTGGAGGAATCCATCATTGAAGGTACTGACTTTGATGAAGGAGAAGGGTCCCCAAAGTCTCCCCCAATGAAGTCTCATTTGGAGACATCCTGGAATTACTAAAGCAGAGGGCTGACTGGAAGTCCCAAAGCCCTACTCCAGAGGAATCCGTATACCTGCAAGCCTTTAGCACTCACCCGTCTACCTCTTGGGTGATTCCACCTGCTGATGAGCCCATTCAGTTGATCTCTCAGTGGGCGTGGAAAGCTCCAGACATTATTGAGCCCATCCCCAGGAGATCTGACAAAATTCTTTCTCCCCCTGAGAATAAACAGTATTGGGCCATGGGTTTCATTGTAGATAACATGGTCGTTGCAGCCACCACAAAAAAGGAACTAGCTTTGGAAAGTTCCTCCATCCATCCAACTAACAGCGAGTCTCAGGTGATGAATAGGTTTGGAAAGTGGGTTTACGCTTCATTGACCTTTGCCTTATGGTTCTTGAATTACTTGACACATTTTACCAGACTTCAAAGGGATTTGGTTAAATAGTTATCTGATACCCTTGCAGGAGGTGTCTCTGAGGAGGTACAAGAAAAAGTTGCTTTCCAGTTAGCTACCCTGGACTCTGTGTCCAACTCATCCATGAGGCTCATTGCACATACAACCGAAGGGACCACTAGAGCAGCAGTTTCAGTCATTGTCATTAGGAGGCATTCCTGGATGTGCCTATGAGATTTTGCATAGCCATTTAAGTCTTCATTCTTCAATGCGTCCCTTGACGGATTGTCTCTTTTTGACCAAAAAGTTCAAGAAACATTATCCAGGTGTGAAAAAGATGGTAAGACCCTTTCTGCTGTGGGTATATGTTTTTCCACCACCCAAAGATCCTTTTCCAGGAATCAGAGGGTTGCTGGGAAAATGTGGTTCAAAAAATCCAAATGGGCTTTCCAATACACATGGAAACAGTTCTCCCAAGGGCAGAGGGGAGAACTTCAGTGGACAATACTGCAGTAGAGGTGGCCCGCAGAACCAGGGCTTTAGGGATTCTTTCCCTGGTAAGCCCTACCAGCTATCCTGAAAGGAGCCCCGATTGTCTTCCTGTGGAGGAAGTCGGGGGCAGTTATCCTTGCACCTAAACACCTGGCTAGAGATAACTTCAGATTCCTGGGTGTAAAAGATTATATCCAGAGGTTATATCATACCCTTTTCCTGTTCCCCTCCAGTATGCAAGAAAATCCCCGATGATGTCCTTCTATTCACTTGTTGCAGTATTCTTCACTTGAAAGGATATCCCCACTAGATAATGCCCCGACATCAGCCAGTATACAAAAGATTTTCACCACTGTAGGGTACGTGGTATGTCTGGTGTAGGCTGAGTCATATGTAGGCCATAAAATTAATGTATGCATATACCATCCTCAGAACTTTTCTGCACCCGGTCAGAAAACCAGCTACTGAACATTGGTCTTACAGTTTCCAGTGATTTTGTTGTCGTTTTCTCAGGTAAGTGCCCTGTTGGGGAATTTTTTTCTGTCTTCCTTTTTGTTATGTCATCCAGGAAGGGCAAGTGCCAGTGTGGAAGACAAATTCCACATAAGGACAGCCATACCTGGTGTCACTTCTGCCTAGGCCCCAACCATGACCATAGGTCATATAGTATTTGCCAATCTTTTGTTCCAAAGACCCTTAGAAGCAGGCTTAATTCCTTACCTATGTATTTAGAAAACCAGCATCTGAAACTTTTAACTAAACATGTGGAGGGTGCCCCAGGGTCCGATACTGAGCCACTGAAACATAAGGCCAAAAAAGTAAGGCCTATGCCTTCGGCTGCATGTCTGTCATACAATGTCCCTCCCAATGTGCTCGTCGAACCAGAGGCACATGGGATCTCTGGCTCAAAGTCACAGGCCGAACTCATTTCTGAGGTTGCCTTGCATTCAGCCACAAGCACATTGCTAGAGGTTGTGCAGACATTCGACTTGGATGTCGATGGGGAACTATGGCTTGAATGTGTTGAGGACCCTAGGGGGTTAGCTTGCAGCTCTGCATCTGAAGTCCTGGAGTCTGACCTGCCCGATACTAGGCCAATGTCTTAGTAAAAAGGAAGGTATTGGTACCACAATCGCATATGAGGTCGAACTTCTTCAAAAATATCCACAATAATGTCCAGTGTCCAAATAATATCCACAATTGAGTCCACAATAATATCCACAAAATCGAAGTAAACGAATAGTACTTTTATTAAGAACAGGTTACGTGAAACACAACGAGCGTTTTTCGTTCAGCACAGTGTCCGAACTTCTTCAGACAAACACTGGCGCTACCAACAGTCTATGTTTAAATAATAAATTAGATGTGACATCATCAATTCATTAGGTCAATTAAGTAAATTAGTTTAACCTAATTAAAATAACAAGCTCTGTCTTCTATATATAAAAATTCTCCAAACAGTTTTTAAAGTGTAAATCTATTTCTTCTCACACTTTAGATGCAAGTATAGCCTAATAATAGAATAATTTCATTAAAAACATCTTATTTCATATAACAGTTTAAAAACCTAACCAAGCCTTCATAAAGTAAGGTTTGGGAACTTATCAGACAGTCAGGAAATAATCATTTCTTTGTTTCTAAAAGTAATTAATGCAAAAAACAAATTGTTACTAAAAAGAAAAAGGAACACCAATTCGTTCTCTATACTAGTATCTATACTTATTTCTAAAGGTTAAAAAACAACTGATTCTTTGTTGTATGTAAGTATGGGTTAAAATTGTTTAAAAATATATAAAATAAATAGAAATATGTGTGTATGACATATATGCTGCATTCAAAACATACCTCCAAACAACTCCACCTCATCTACCTGTATTTTTATTAAATAATAACTTACAGGTAATGTTTACTGTGCATATTTCTAGCTAATTGTTAGGATAGTTTTACTTGACAAATATATATAATAGGGCTAAACAATAAAGGGGCACATAAGCCCTGACTACTATGTGCCCCTTTATTGTTTAGCCCTATTATATATATTTGTCAAGTAAAACTATCCTAACAATTAACTAGAAATATGCACAGTAAACATTACCTGTAAGTTATTATTTAATAAAAATACAGGTAGACGAGGTGGAGTTGTTTGGTGGTATCTTTTGAATGCAGCATATATGTCATACACACATATTTATATTTATTTATAGGTTCATAGGTTTATACCAGGCTATCTGCCCTAAGGCATTTATAAGCCTAGCCCAAATTTTTGTGGCTTACGCCACCCCCTTATATGAAAAAATACTGTGCCCATTAGTTTGTTGTGCCTCTGTCCAGCAGTGACACAGAGATGATTCCCGGGGTAAACCTACGATCTCCCATCCACAGGTCAAGATTTCTCTTGAACAGAGCCAGCAAGGTGCTCTGCCTCACATGGACCAGGATTTTATTCCACAGCATAGGGAGTCTCTGAGTGATAAATCTATCCCTCCAGCACGTACTATTTATGTCCGTGCTAAAGTTTAAGTCGCTTGCTCTAGTGGTTTTGGTGGATTTGGATTTTTTGAGGTGGAGCATGTCCATTAATTCCGGGTTGGACATGGCCTTGTATGTCAGGCACATTTCACCTCTGAGCAGACGGTATGCGACTGAATAGAGCTGGAGTTTCTTCAATCTGGCAGTGAATTTGAGTGGCAATTTTATATATTTTTAAACAATTTTAACCCATACTTACATACAACAAAGAATCACTTCTTTTTTAACCTTTAGAAATAAGTATAGATACTAGTATAGAGAACAAATTGGTGTTCCTTTTTCTTTTTAGTAACAATTTGTTTTTTGCATTAATTACTTTTAGAAACAAAGAAATGATTGATCTGAAATAGGAGATTCATTTGTCTGCAACCTGTGGGTTATGGATCCGATATCGGATCCGAACCGGCATGGTTTACCAGCTATGGATCCAAGCTCTCAGCTCCTCCCCTCACCCATAATGCCCTGCTCTACCCTCATGACCTCAGATCTCGTTTGCCGCGCTGGTGACCAGATTGTGTTCCATAAGCTCTTCAGCTAAGTGTAGTTTTTTTAGTCTTAAAGTGCTAATTTTTGAAGTTTTGTGTGAAAGTTGTGTGGAAGTGTAGGTTTCCCTATCTTTTAATTATACTTTCAGTGTTTTAAAATTAAATTTTACTTATCCCTCCCCTCGCTGGTAGCGTAGTGTGTGTTTGGGCCTGTTGAGTGGTTTTGTTACTTTACTTTAACTCTAGTTTAAGTAACTTTTTTGCTTTTGGGATGTCTGAACAACCCAAAGCTGTGTTTTCCAAGTGCTCCGAGTGTGGCCATAAGCTTTCCCCGGCTGATGGCCACACTCGGTGTGTTAGATGCCTTGGGGTTGAACACCTCACTTCTGGATGTTCCATTTGTGCAGGGTTCAACCCCAGGGCATTGAAGGAGCGGAGGTCCAAGCTTGTCTTGGCGGGTCTTTTGCCACCGGACTCGGCTCCGGCCTCCGCTCCTTCGTGGGTAACCGTTTCTACGGTTGTCTCCTCTCCGGCTCCTCCTCCTCCTCCTGGGACTCAACCTCCCTGTAGTGGTTCGGAGGAGAGGGAAGCTAGAAAGAAGGACCGGAGGGAGAAGCACCATAAGCGGCGGGCCGAGACCTCTGTTTCGGCCCCGCCAGCCAAGCGGGCTTCTCCTCCGGCCTCCTTGTCTGCTGGCTCTCCCCCTCCTCGGCTCCAGTGTGTTTTTCACCGGGACCTGAGGAGGAGGAGACCCGATCTCCGTCGAGGCTATCGAGGAGGCACTCAAGGCCTACCTCGGTAGCCTTGTCGAGATCAACTTATAGCCTGTCAGACGCTGATCTGGACCGGATGATGAGAAGGTTCATCCAGGCCCAGATGCAGATGGGAGTGCTCTTGCCTCCCCTCTGGGGAGCTCGACCTTTTCAAGCCAATTGCTCCTTCTCCGACCCGCTACGGGTTGAGCAGTTGGAGCCGAGCAGCCGGGCGGGGTGGGTCGCCGATAGTACTGGCCGGATCAGACCCTGCCCTCGAGTGCCGGATCCGACCTCTCAGAGCCTGGATCCGAGCCGGATCCGGGGATCAGTGCTCGCCGGCGCCGTCTGTGTCGGGCGCACTGCCCCGGACCCGGAGCCGGCGCCGGCTCCGATCCACTCCTCGGATCCGAGGGGGAGCCGATTGTCGGATCCTTTGGTCGAGGTCGGCTCCCCTTCGGCTTTTGATGTAGTGGAGAGGGCCCTGTTGAGGGTCTCCGGACCCCTGGCACTTGCTTCGGCTCTGTCCCACGCTCCCTCTGCACTGGGTCAGGCTTCCACCATCCGGCCCTTGGAACAGCCCGCTCCTGTGCCCCAAGCTGTTCCCCTGGAACAGGTTACTGTTTGCGAGGAGTCCTCTGACAGCCCCCCGGAGGATGTTCACCGCAAACATACGTGCAAAAGGAGGCACATTGACTCCCCCGAGTCTCTCTCAGAAGACACGGATTTGGAGGAAGGGGAAGGCTCCCCACGGTCACCCCCCGAGGATGTCTCATTTGGAGACATCATGGAAATGCTCCGCATAAGGGGGGGATGGTCTTCCTCGGACGAGTCCGTGTTCTTGGAGGCATTTGAAGTGGGCCCGTCTACCTCTTGGGTGTTCCCTCCTGCCGACCCCCTGGTGGACCTCATTACCACCAGGGCGTGGAAGGAACCGGACACCGTGGAGCTAATCCCAAAAAGGCCCGACCGTATTCTCAGTCCCCCGGCTGACCGTGCCCATTGGAGTAAGGGGCCTTCGGTAGATGCCATGTTGACGGCGGCCAAAGGGAACTTGCTCAGGAGAGTCCCTCAGTCCATCCCCCGAGCAAGGAGTCTCGGATGATGGACCGCTTGGGGAAGCGGATGTTTAGTTCAGCGACCTTCTCTGTGAGAGTGCTGAACTACCTGGCACATGTGATTAGGATGCAGCGCGATCTTATTAAAGAATACGCTGCATCCCCCCAGAGTCCATGTCGGAGGAGGACAAAGTGCTGCACTCCACCCGCATGGCCACTCTTAGGTCCGTCACCAATACCTCTATGCGGCTACTGTCCCATGCTATGGAAGGTGCCGCTAGAGCCGCAGGGGCAGGCCTAGTTACTAGACGTCAGGCCTGGCTCCGTCATTGCGATTTCTCAGAGCCCTTCAAGGCGTCATTCGCGAACGTCCCCTTCGATGGTTCTGCCCTCTTTGGCAAAACTGTTCGCGACACTTTGACCCAGAGCGAGAAGGATGGGAAGACGCTGTCTGCCGTCGGAATCCGCTTCTCTGCACCCCAGAGGCCCTATTCTAGGAACCAAAAGGGACAGAAGAAGATGTGGTTCCGGAAGTCGCAGCAGTCTCAGCCTGCTCCGGACAACCAGTCCTTCCGTGGCAGAGGAGGACAGGGAGGACGCCGCCCTAGGGGCAGAGGGGCTCCCAGGAACTTCGGGTCCAGAGAACCCTTCTCTGAACGGCCCGCGCAGCAGCCCTGAGGGGTTGCCCGGCTGCTCCACTCTGGAGGCAGTTGGGGGACGTTTTTCGGAGCACCTAGCGGCATGGGAGTCCATAACATCAGACCGCTGGGTCCTCCAGATCATATCCAGAGGATACCGTATCCCCTTTCTTCACTTGCCAAAATTGAAGTCCCTCCCCTACGTTCCACCCGGTCAGTGAGAGGCCGCTTTGGCAGAAATTGGCCATCTGCTAAAGAAAAGAGCCATCCAGCCCGTCCCCCCAGACCAGATCGGATCAGGGTTCTACTCCAGGTTCTTTTTAGTGCCAAAAAAGATGGGGGATCTAAGACCAATTTTAGACCTTTCACTCTTGAACCTGGCAGTCCCCAAGGAGAAGTTCCGAATGGTCACGTTGCAGTCTATTCTCCCCCTTCTGGGAGAAAATCACTGGATGTGCTCCATAGACCTCAAGGATGCGTACTACCACATACTAATGGACAGGCGCTCCAGGAGGTTTCTCCGCTTCCGGCTGGGAGCCAGTCACTACCAATTCCGGGTCCTTCCCTTTGGTCTCACCACAGCCCCCAGGGTGTTCACCAAAGTATTAGCAGTGGTAGCGGCCCACCTGAGGCTTCAGGGGGTACAGGTCTTTCCCTACCTGGACGACTGGCTTCTCACCGCCCCAACAAGGCATCTACTACTATTGGCGCGAGACTCCTTTCTCCATCTTTCTCCCCGTCTGGGCATCACAATAAACACAAAAAGATCCAACCTAGCACCCACGCAGTTCATAGATTTTATAGGTGCCAGGTTAGACAAAAGGAGATTAAAAGCCTTCCTCACTGCGGACAGAGTTCAAAATCTGCAATTCCAGGTGCGGGCCATTCTCCACTCAAGCTCAGTTCCGGCGGAGTTGGTCCTGAGGGCCCTAGGGTCCATGGCGGCAGCGATAGCACTTCTTCCTTTCGCCAGGTTCAATATGCGCATCCTTCAATGGACACTCCTAGTTCAGTGGTCGTATCTTGCTCTTCCTATGCATCATCCCATTGCGATCAGCAAGGCTTGCAAGCGGTCCCTCCTGTGGTGGCTGCACTCTCCACATCTCCACGGAGGCCGCCCATTTTGTGCTTCTCCCCCTCTCGCCACGGTGACCACGGACGCCTCCCGCCTCGGGTGGGGGGGGGGCATTTTGCAGGCCGGACGTTCCAAGGCACGTGGAACGATTCAGAGACCTTACTGCATATCAACGTTCTAGAGATGAGAGCAGTGCTCTTAGCGTTGCTAGCACTTCAGCCCTTTCCTCCCTTGGGAACAATTGTGATTCAATCGGACAACATGTCGGTTGTCTGGTATATCAACAAACAAGGAGGAACCAGGTCTTACCCTCTTTGTCGAGAAGCCATGAGAGTGTGGGAATGGGCAATCTCCACCAACTGCTTTCTCATAGCAACGCATATTCCGGGTCGGTCCAACATCCTGGCGGACAAACTCAGTCACACCATTCTCACCCCTTACGAGTGGTCTCTCAATACTCGGGTAGCGGAACGCATCTTCGCACGGTGGGGAACTCCTTGTTGCGATCTTTTTGCCTCCCCCTCAAACACCAAGTGCGACAGTTTTTTTGCTCTGATACCTCCTCCCGGAGGTTCCCCAAGAGACGCTCTGGTGCATGCTTGGCCACCCGGTCTTCTTTATGCTTATCCCCCCTTGCCTCTGATGCTCCAAGTTCTTCAGAAAGCCTCTCGGTTGGGGTGCAGAATGATTCTCATTGCTCCATTTTGGCCTCGACAGATCTGGTTCCCCTTCCTAAGGTCTCACTCAGTGAATCCTCCTTGGATTCTAGATCCCATTCCGGATCTGATATCTCATCCATCCCACTTATCTCCTCCGAACCTGGACAACCTGAAGCTGACCGCTTGGCTGCTCCAGTTCCACTCTTGATCAGGACTCCCGGTATTTCGTCCCCTGTTAAGGCCATCCTGGTGGCAGCTCATAAGCCATCCACTAGGAAAGTCTACCGCAGCAAGTGGAAGCGGTTCTCTTTGTGGGCGGGCGGCAAGGCCTAAATCCTTCACAGTTCCTCTCCCTTTGGTGCTTGATTTTTAACCACTCTTTTTAATGATGGTGCCAGCAGTTCCACGGTCAAAGTACAACTTGCGGCAATTTCTCATTATCACATTGGTCATGACTCCAATCCACTGATGTCTGCCAAATTATGTAAGATTTTCCTTAAAGGTACTTTTCTTCTCAGGCCCCCTGTAAAGCAAGCGGTTCCTCCTTGGGACCTTTCCTTAGTTCTTCAGGCCTTGACCGCCCTTGAACCGGTGGCTACGGTAGATCTGAAATTCTTATCTTTCAAGACCGCCTTCTTAGTAGCCATTACTTGACCAAGAGAGTCTCAGAGCTTCAAGCATTATCAGCTAAACCTCCTTACTTGGTCTTTCATCCGGACCGTGTTTACCTCAGGACCAACCTGTCCTTTCTTCCTAAGGTAGCTTCTGAAGCAAACATTAATCAATCCATTAACCTCCCTGTTTTCTTTCCTAAATATGAAAACAAAGGTGAATACAAGCTTCACTCCTTAGATGTTCACAGGCAACTTAGATTTTATCTAAACAGGACGGCTGGTCATAGGCAATCCGACCAGTTGTTCATTTCCTTTGCTAAATTTAATTTGGGCAAACCAATTTCTAAAGTCTCATTATCTCGCTGGATTTCACAATGTATCTTATTGGCTTATCAAGCTTGGAAGGCCCGACCGGAGGGTGTACATGCCCATTCAACCCGGTCAGTCTCTACCTCGGCAGCCTTTAAGGCTAGGATTCCTCTAGATGATATTTGTGCAGCAGCCACGTGGGCTTCATCTCATACTTTTATTTCCCACTACAAGCTGGATCTTACATCTAGGGGTAGAGCATCCTTTGGCTCCGCGGTGCTCCGGAATATCCTTCCATGATGGCCGCCCAAGATTCAGGTAGCTGGGGACTCTGTCCCACAGGTTGCAGACAAATGAATCTCCTACTTCAGATTTAGAAGTTATGTACTCACCATAACGTTCCATCTGAGTAGGTGTATTAATTTGTCTGCAACCATCCCGCCCTCCTATCCACCTGGCGTTTCAGTTTCCTGCATATGATGTGTTTTACCCTTTTCAGGGTGTTCTTGCTGTTGGCAAACTCGATCTGAGGTCATGAGGGTAGAGCAGGGCATTATGGGTGAGGGGAGGAGCTGAGAGCTTGGATCCATAGCTGGTAAACCATGCTGGTTCGGATCCGATATCGGATCCATAACCCACAGGTTGCAGACAAATGAATACACCTACTCAGATGGAACGATGTTCTTCATCTCACATTGCTGCAGTCCTTACACTTGGGTAGTCCGCTGTCCTCGGTCGGCCCGAATATCAAAGTATAAGGCTGACGTCGGTCAAGGCGCTCAAGACTGACATCAGGACGTCAGGGTATAAATGCGCATGACCGACGTCATATCCTCAGTCTTTTTTGCCGCATGGTCCGATGCAGAAGCAGCGTTGCAAGTGCCGTTCGGCGTTCTGAAATTTTCAATTGGAGTTTCAGACCAAGTCAAAGTTGGCTAAGTACCCGTTGGGAATATTTTCGTTTTTCGTGCCTCAGTGGTTTACGGATGTCAGAAAAAGTGAATAACTGTATTTCTTGTGGGAAGCAGATACCGCATAGGGACTATCATACTTTGTGTATTCCTTGTTTGGGGCCTGAGCACGGCGTTGTTGGGTGTCGCTTTTGTGCTAGGTTCAATAAGCGCACTATTGCGAAGGTTAGATTGTGCCAGGTTGGTCTTGGAAGCGGTGCAATTATAATATGCCGCCGGATGCTCCGGCCGCTTCTTCAAGAAGCGCAAAGACAAAGCAGCTAAACCCAGGCAAGAAGAGTCGTCCGTGCGGACGCCGGTTCTTTAGAGGCGTCAGTGGAACCAGTGGTTCCGGAGGCTTCTCTGGAGTCCCAGGGGGAGACTTTGATATTGCAGGATGTGGCCTCTCAGGAGGCAGGTCAGGCTGAAGGGGCTTCTCAGGTTACTGTACTCCCCTCCCTTCCTAGGGTGGTTAGGCCCTCTCCTTCTGTTTCCAAGGTTTCTCCCAGAGGCAGGCCAGGTTTAGCTTCTATTGGTGTCACTCCTAGTTCTACAGGATCTGTGCCCAAGAAGCACATGCTTAAAATGGCAGAAGATTTAATTACTTTGATTAGAGGTTCTTTGCCCCTCCTGATAAGAGGCCTAGGGTGGAACCAGAGTTGGGGAGTTTTGAGCAGGCTTGGATGTTTCAGAGTCTTGGCTGAAGACTTGCAGGAGTACTCTCCTTATTCTGATTCTGATGCAGATGATTCGACTCCTTCTGCTTCTCCTCCAGAGGATTTTTCTTTTCAGAGACTCTTCATTCCATGAGGGAACATTTTAAGTGGGAAGGTCAGGACTTCTCTGATTCCAGGAAAAGGCTTAGGGAATTTTTGCTTTTACCCCAGCATAGGCCTTTGGCTATACCACCTGTTCTGGATGTTGTGGAAGATGTGTTTGCAGAGGCTTCACTTAATCCTGATTCTTTGCCTCCTGCTCCTGTTAAGCCGGATAGGTATTACAGGGTGCCTGAGGCTCATAAATATCTTTATAAGAGTCCTAGGGCGGACCCAGAAACTGTTAGTCAGGGACCTAAGGGTGTCAAGGCCTCTGTTGTAAAAATCCGGTTCCTCCAGATAAAGAGGCCAGAGCTTTGGATAGATGGGGAAAGAAAGTCTATACTTCTTCCACCTTAGCTATGAGGGCTTTGAATTGCCAGTTTCACATGTTGAAATATCAAAACTATCTTCTTTCTCAATTGAAGTCTAAGGTAGATGCTCTGGCGGAAGGCATTGAGTGTAAAGAATTACAAGATTTGGTACATGTCTCTGAACAGGTGGGTAAGCATTCTTTACAATGTGGTTTTGATGCTGTACAGGCCTCGTCTAGGGTGGCTGCCACTGGATCAGTTCTTCGCAGGCACGCCTGGCTGAGGGATCAGAATTTATCTGACCATGTTAAGACAAGGATTTTGGATGCTCCTTTACAGTCTGATGTGTTGTTTGGTTCACCTGTGGAGTCAGTCTTGAAGAAAATGGAAGACAAGGCTAAGTCTATGCAGGCTGTTAAAGATTTTTGCAAGTTCAGCCTCAAGTTTAGTAGGAATTGGCCTGCTAAGGGGTGGGCGTACCCTTCTTATGATTCACAGTCTAGGGGTAGATCTAGGCGTGGTAGGGCAGAGCTCAGAGCTCCTTCAGACCTAGAACAGGAGTTCACCTGCACAATCTTGGTGAGGGCAGGGGCCAGTCCTTTCGTAAACAGGCCCAATGACCTACCTTTTCAGCTGCCAGATCCTTCTTGCCTGGCAGCACCTTTGGGAGGAAGGTTGGCACTCTTCAAGGAAAATTGGAGTTTGATTACCCAAGACAGATGGGTATTGGATATCATACACCAAGGTTACAAGTTTTATTTCCATACCTTGCCTCCTTTCAAAGGCATGCCGGACGTTCCTCCTCAGCAAAGACTAGAGGCTCACAAACAAATTTCTCTGCTACTTCAAATAGGGGCCATACAACGGTCCCTCTGCCAGAAGTGGGCCTAGGATTTTATTCTCGCCTGTTCCTAGTACCAAAGAAGGGGAACACGTGGAGACCAATTTTGGATTTATCTATCCTCAACACTTATCTGGACATTCCCAAGTTCAAAATGTTGACGTTACAACAGCTTTTACCTCTGCTGGGCAAAGATCACTGGATGGTGACTCTGGATCTCAAGGAGGCTTACCTTCATGTTCCTATCAGGCTAAGTTGCAGGAAGTATCTGCGTTTTCGGGCTGGGACTTCTCATTGTCAGTTCTCTGCATTGCCCTTTGGCTTATCTACTGCGCCCAGAGTGTTCACGAAGGTTCTGGCTCCAGTGATAGCTTTCTTCAGGCTAAGAGGAATACAGATCTATCCTTACTTGGACGATTGCCTGATCCTGGCCCAAGGAAAGGACGAACTTCTTCATCATTTACAATATGTGATAGCAGTGCTAAGATGCCTGGGGTATTCTGTGAACGAAATAAAGTCCAGTTTAGTACCCTCTCAGGACATGTGCTTTCTGGGTGTGAGACTGAATACAGCATCCCAGATGGCCTTTTTGACCCCGGACAAACAAAAGAATCTTTCTCTTTACTTCCATCAGTTGTCTCATCAGTCCAGGCTGACTGCAAGGACAGTCCTTCAAGCCTTGGGGTTCATGGCATCTTGTATTCTGGTGCTTCCCAATGCCAAACTGCATATGAGGAAGCTACAATGGTATCTCAAAATGTATGGACACAGCACTGCCAAGATATGGACACTGTCATTCAGATAATACCTTGCATTCAAAAGGAATTTTTGTGGTGGGCTCAGGAATGTCACCTAAACAAGGGACTCTCTGTGACCCGGCCAGAGGCGAGTCAGATTCTAATGACGGATGCCTCAGACAAAGCTTGGGGAGCTCATCTAAATGGAAAGTGGGTACAAGACACGTGGCCTGCCAGACTTCAACATCTACATATCAACTTGAAGGAGATGTTAGCAGTCCAATTTGCATTAATAGCTTTCAAGGATTTACTTCTTCCAGGGCAGGTGTTGGTTCTAACAGACAACACAACTGTCATGTGGTACATCAACAAGCAAGGGGAACACATTCTTATCCTCTATGCAGACAAGCAATGATTTTGTGGGAGACTGCTTTCAGTTTACAGCTAAATCTTCAGGCAAGGTTTCTGCCGGGAGCACAGAACTCCTTAGCAGATGTGTTGAGCAGACAAATTATGGATCCCCACGAGTGGAAATTGGATCCTCATGTATTTCAGAAATTGACAGTGTTATCGGAACTCCAGACATAGTTCTGTTCGCTTCTCCACTAAACTACCAGCTGCCAAAGTTTTGCACAAAAGGTTTCATCCCACAGCTTGGAAAGTGGATGCTCTTTCATTCAATTGGAGCAATCTTCATGTGTATGCCTTTCCACCTCTGCCTCTCCTCCCAAAGGTACTCCTGAAGGTCAGACAGGACAAGCCAAAGATGATTTTAATAGCTCCAGATTGGCCTCGACAGCACTGGTACCCATTACTGAGAAGTCTGGTGCGGGAGCCTCCATGGCCTTTGCCTTCAATTCCACACCTGCTGTCTCAGGAGAACAGTCATTTACTCAATGTCAAACTTCACTCTCTTCACCTAACAGCCTGGCATATTCTGTTTTAAACCCTGGAGGGTCTCAGCTTCCACAGCAAGTTTTGAATGTTATTTTGGAGGCCAGAAGGCCTAGTACAAGGAAAGTGTACGCAGATAAATGGAAGAGATTTTTATTTTGGAGTTCAGCAAAGGAATTTGATGTTTCTAAGCCTAATTTAAGTGTGGCTCTTCAATATCTTACTGAGTTACTGGACAAAGGTTGTCCTTCTCTTCTATTAAGGTTCATGCTGCAGCAATTTCTGCTCACTATGACTGTGACCCACCATTGTTTTCTCATCCTTTGTTTAAGCAATTCCTTAGAGGGGCAAAGAATATAAGACCCCCACGTAGAGCTCCTACTCCTGCTTGGGATCTCAATTTTGTGTTGGAGAAACTCACTCTACAACCTTTTGAGCCTGCAGCTACTGCCGAGTTGAAATATTTATCATGGAAGACTGCTTTTTTGTTGGCCATTACCTCTGCGAGAAGGGTTTCTGAATTGCAGGCCCTTATGGCAGTTGAGCCTTTCTTAATTTTCCATAAGGATAGGGTATCTTTGCGTACTAATCCTTCCTTTATGCCTAAAGTGGTTTCTAGTGTGGCTTTAAACCAAACTATTCATTTGCCTACTTTTTATGCAAACCCCCAAAATAAAGGGGAAAAGATTTTGCACACTTTGGATATACACAGGCAGTTGCGATATTATTTGAACAGAACTAAAGGGTTCAGGCAGTCTCAGCAGTTATTTGTTTCATTTGCTTTGGGTTCTCAGGGCAAGCCTGTGTCAAAACAAACCTATTTCTAAGTGGATTGGGTTTTGTATTGCTTTCTGTTATTCCCATCATGGTAAGGAGATTCCAGCTGGGATTAGGCCTCATTCCACTAGGGCTACTGCCACTTCTACAGCTTTTAAGGGGTGGCAACTAAAGATATTTTGGAGGCAGCTACTTGGAGTTCAGTGCATACTTTCTCTAAGCATTACCACCTTCCACTTTACTCTAAATCTAGGGCTGGTTTTGCCACTGCAATTTTACAGGGCATTTTGGCAGCTCCTACTGCTTTATAGTTTTGCCATCCTCCCTTACCTCTGCTTTGGGATTCTACCCAAGTGTAAGGACTGCAGCAATGTGAGATGAAGAACATAGTACAGTTTTGTACCTACCATAAATGTAGATGTTCGAAGATCCACATTGCTGCAGTCCAATTTATCCTCCCTCCTTCCCCTCTGTAGTTAGAGGCGGTTGTGTGGTTTGGGTTTTGAATATTGTGGATATTGTATATATTGTACATATGATTAGTGCAAGGGTGGTTGGTTGTTTTTTGCTGTCTTTTGGTTTTGACCTTTCTTTTTAGGGTCTTCTGACATCTGGGGCAAGAAAAGACTGAGGATATGACGTCGGTCATGCGCATTTATACCCTGACGTCCTGATGTCAGTCTTGAGCGCCTTGACCGACGTCAGCCTTATACTTTGATATTCGGGCCGACCGAGGACAGCGGACTACCCAAGTGTAAGGACTGCAGCAATGTGGATCTTCGAACATCTACATTTATGGTAGGTACAAAACTGTACTTTTTCCATGATAAGTACTGTAATTCTGCTGTTGCTGCTGGCTCGAAAGGAGGGAGTGTCAACTTTTCTAGCACAAAATTCAAGTCCCATGCTGGCAATGGTGGCTTCCTAGGTGGTTTTACATTTTTAATTCCTCTCAGAAACTGCCTGAGCAGAGGATGTGAGAAAACTGGAGGATCCAAGTTGTATTCTGCTGAAATAGCTGATGCATGAATCTTAATGGAAGAATAGGACAGGCCATTGTGGAAGAGCTCTGCCAAGTATTCCAGGATGTTAGCTATGTTTACCAGTGACACATTTTCTCCTTTTGCAGTACTCCAAATGAGATATCTTTTCCATTCTGCTGAATAATTTTTTCTTGTTGAGGGTCTGCGAGCCTCCAAGATAATGTCTTTAACCCTTTGAGATAAATCTGGGTTATTTGGTCTTATGCAATGTTCCAGGCAGCCAGCTGCAGTGTTTTCAGGTTTGGATGCAGGGTTTTGAAGTTGTTCTGTGTTAACGGTAAGAGAACTAGGGGCAGAGGCCATATTTGTTCCCGAGACATACTCCTCAGTAATGGGTACCAGTGTTGCCTTGGCCAGTCTGGAGCTATCAGGATGATCCTTGGACGGTCTTCTTTGATCTTCAATAGCACCTTGTGCATCAAAGGAAGAGGTGGGAATGCATATGCTGTCAGGTTTTTCCAACTGAAAGATAGGGAGTCCACTTTCCAAGGAAGTGGGTGGTACGTCCTCGTGCAGAATTTTTTCAGTTGGTGATTGTGTGGGGATGCAAATAAGTCTATTTCTGGTAGTCCCCATTTCCCTGTAATGGTTTTGAAGATGTCCGGATGCAGCATCCATTCGTGGGCATCCGTGGTAGTTCTGCTTAGGATGTCTGCTAGTATATTTTCTTTTCCTGGCACAAAAATTGCTTGTAACTGAATGTTGAAGCTCAGGGCCACATTCCAGAGGTCCATTGCCATCCGGCATAGAGGGTATGAATGTGTGCCTCCCTGTTTGTTGATGTACCACATAACTGTGGTGTTGTCCGTCCTTATCAACAGTTGACCCTGTCGAAGAAATGGTCTGAATGTCTGAATTGCCAGTTTTACTGCCAGCATTTCCTTTTGATTTATGTGTAGGTGCAGCTGGTCTTGAGTCCATAAGCCTTGTATGCACTTGTCCAGCATGTGTGCCCCAACCGAGGTCTGAGGCGTCCGTTGTGATGGTCTGGCTTGGTTGAGTGCTGTGGAAGGGCAGTCCTTTGTTTGATTGACAGGCCTGAGCCCACCATTGGAATTCTTGCTTCAGGCATGGAATTATTGGAATTTGGGTTTCTAGGCTGTGCTTGTGCTGAGACCATAAATTCCTTAGGTACCACTGTAACTTTCTCATATGTAGTCTGGCATGTGGAATCAATATTATGCAGGATGCCATGTAACCCAGGGCTTGCAGGACTTTTCTTGCTGTTAGCTGGTTCTGCTTTGTTAATGCCATGAAGTAGAGAGGGAGTTGCTCCTGTTTTTCTACTGTTAGGAATGCCATTTGTTTTGATGTGTCCAGCTCTGCACCCAAGAAGGTTATCCATTGGGATGGTATCAGCCTTGACTTTTTTATATTGACTGTGTATCCCAGGGCTTGCAGTAGATGAATGACCTTTTTCAAGTTTTTTGTTAATTTGTTTTTGTTGTCCGCTTGTAACAGGCAGTCGTCCAGGTAAGGGTAGATTTGAATTCCCTGAAGCCTGCAATGAGCAATTACTGATGCCAGGCATTTCGTGAATACTCTGGGCGCAGTAGATAAGCCAAAGGGCAATGCTGAGAATTGATAATGCTCTGATCCTGCAAGAAATCTGAGGTATCTTCTGCAATTTGGTCGTATGGGGACGTGCAGGTATGCCTCCTTGAGATCTAGAGTTACCAGCCAAGACTCCTTGCCCAGCATAGGAAGAAGTTGCTGTAGGGTCAGCATTTTGAATTTTGGAACAATGAGGTATGTGTTTAAAGCGGACAGGTTGAGAATAGGTCTCCATTGGTTTTCTTTTCTTGGTACCAGGAAGAGTCTGGAGTAAAATCCTTGCCCTTGTTCCATAGATGGTACCCTTTCTACAGCTCTCATCCTTAGTAAGTGAGTTATTTGTTCTAGAGCTTCTGTCTTCTGATTTGGAGGTAGGTTTGGCATTCCTCTCTTCCTTGGTAGAGTATGGAAGTGAAACCTGTAACCTTGGTCTATTGTCTGTAAAATCCATTTGTCTCCTGTGATGTAATGCTAGTTTACTGAAAATAAGGCTAGCTTCCCGCCTAAGGGTGCTTCTAGTTGTTCCCTGGTAGGCGGTGCCAGAGCCAAGTCACTGTGATTGTCCTGTGGAAGTGGTGGTGGCTGGATCTGTGGCTGTACCTCGCTGGTTGTTAGCCTGCCACTGACATCCCCTGTAGGCACCTCTGGATTAACCCCTGCCTCTTGAGCACCTATTCCTGCCTCTCTGAGCTCTGGAGGTGTCTGGAAAGGACCAATTCTTGGAAGGCCAGTTCCTGCTAAACCTTGGAGGCTGGACCTGCAAGAAATCCTTGACTGTCTGGACAGATTTTGCTTTCTCTTCCACCTTCTTCAGCACCTGCTGTGCAGGGGAGCCAAACAAATTGAGCTTATCCATGGGAGCATCTAGGAGCTTTGATTTAACATGGTCTGGTAAGGACTGCTCTTTTAACCATGCATGTCTCCTGATCACTGTACCAGTCATGGCTGATCTAAAGGAAGCCTCCAGTGCATCATAGCCGCATTTTAAGGAATGATTACTGACCTGCTGAATGTTATGTACCATTTCCTGAACAGATTTTTGTCTAATGGTTCATCCGAGGACAGTTTTTTAGTTAACTGGTCTAACATAAATTCCTGATACTGAATCATGTGGAATTGACAGTTCAAGGCCCTAGCTGAAAGAGTAGCAGAAGTGTAAACTTTTTTACCCCATCTCTCTAAGGCCCTAGATTCCCTTTCAGAGGGGAGGGTTTTTGGCAGAGGTAGCTGCTACAGCCTTGGGTCCCTGGGAGATAGTTTCGGGATCTGCAAAAGGAGCCTTATACAAATGATAATGTGTGTCCAGAACCCTGTAGTACCTATCGGGCTTAGCAGGGGCCGGAGGAAGAGAATCAGGAGCAGTACAAGCATCATTAAATGCATCATCCACAACAGTAAGTACTGGAGGAATGGCTAAAGGCCTATGCTGTGGCAAATGCAAAAATGTTCTAAGCCTTTTCCTAGAGTCTGAAAAATCCTGGCCCTGCCATTGAAATTGTTCCCTCATAGCATGCAAGGTTTCCCCAAAGGAAAATTCCTCAGGCGGAGAGGCAGAAGGAATGGACTCTTCTGCATCAGAGTCCTCATATGGAGAATAAGGGCCCTCTGGAGGGTTTGAATTATCGGATTCATCAGAGGAGTCATCTGAAGAAACTGGCTCAGGGGGCTCTACTCTAGGCCTCTTCTCTGGAGGTGGGTGAGAGGCCCTGTCTGGGTGTGGTTGGGATCCCCGGATCAAAGAAAAGAGATCCTCTGCTAGACTAAGCATTTGTGAACTAGAGCTAGGCCTGTGAGAGGGGGTCTTAGCAGGCACAGTTTTGGTAGATTTTGCTGCTTTAGCCCTGGCAAAGGCCTTAATCGACATGGATGCAGGTGGCCTAGCAGCTCCACGTGCAGGGGTAGAAATATCCAAAGGGATAGTATCAGATAAATCCTGTGAACCTGCAAGAGCGGGTGGGATTTCAGTAGCAGATTCAGCCATGCTGGATGAGGCCTCGGTAGGAGGTAAGCTTTCGGCCGAAGGAAGAACCGTGGACTCGGTTTCAGCCGAAACCGAGACACTCGCGGTTGGCTTAACCGCGGTTTCGGCCGAAACCGCGGACCGCAAGTGTCTGTCCTTTTCCTTGCGCTTTTTAGATATTTGCATAGTCGGAGTATCCGACGGCATAATGTAAGCAAAAGAGGAGCCGAAAAGCTCCTCAGCAAATTTCGACCGATGTCTAAGCGTCCGCCGGTTGAAAGAAGCACAGGCTAGACAAGCTGCTACGTCGTGGTCTGGGCCTAAACAAGGTAAGCAGTAAGAGTGGAAATCTTTATGAGGTATTTGTTTCCCACAAGTTAAACAGTTATTCACTTTTTCTGACATCGGCTGAGGCAAGAAAGAGTCCCCAACGGGGTACTTAGCTTTTTAGAAGTCTTCGGTAGTAGTAATCTCTGGTTCTGACCGACCGGCACTTGCGAACAGCTTCTGCTTCGGGCGCCACGCGGCAAGAAAGACTGAGGAAGATGGCGTCGGCTGATACCTTTATACCCGAATAACTGCAGCTATGACGTCGGGTGAAGTGCGACATCAGCCGAGGCCAGACCCAGACTTTGGAATCCGGCCGACCGAAGGGCTGCCTGACGACAGGACAACCCATTTGTAAGGACTGCAGATGCATCCTTGAAGGACATCCAGGACTTCTCAGAACCCTCCTCAACAAAAGCAGCCCTTTCCTGACAGAGCAGTGAGTCTGTGACTACCCTGCTTCTGTTCTCCTCCCCATCTCACTCTGCCTCTCAAAAGCTCTCAAGGTGTGGGAAGGCATTACCCAAGACAACTGGGTCCTTTCTATCATAAGAAATGGATATTTTATGGTCTGGCAATCCACTCCCACTTTTCTGGGTGCCCCCCCCCCCCCGAGGTCAGCTCCATCCCTTCCCAGACTTCCTTTCAGACCTCTGCTTACAAGGCTCGATTCAAAACGTCCCTGCCAATTCTAAGAGAAAAGGATTCTATTCAAAGATGTTTCTGATACCCAGAAAGTATGGCCCCTGGAGGCCAATTCTAGACTTGTCCCACCTCCACACATTCTTAAAAGGTCCCTTCCTTTAGAATCCTTACTTTCCAGACCCTTTTCCTTCTACTCCTTCTTCAGGGTTTCATGGGATCTCTGGACATAAAAGATGCCTATCTGCACATCGCTTTTTGCCCACATTACAGGAAATATCTCCATTTTCTTTGGGTTCCTGGCATTTTCAATTCTCTGCTTTGCCCTTTGGCCTCTGTACAGCTCCAGGAGTTTTCACCAAATGTTTGGCTCCAGTCATTGCCCATTGCAGGCTACTTGGAATCCAGATATTCCCATACCTGGATGACCTACTCCTACCGGCCACAAGCCTGCTGATTCTGCAACACAATTTTCAAAGTACCATTTCCCTACTGGGAAACCTGGGGTTCACAATAAATTACAAAAAATCTACCCTCTCTCCAACCAAAGTCCACATTTTCCTTGGGTGCAGAATTCAGACAGACACACTAAGAGTATCTCTATCCCCACAAAAAGCAAAGGATCTTCACATTTTCTTCTTGTCTGTTCTGCCTTTACACCATATCACAGCCAGATAATTCCTCAGAGTACTAGGGTTCATGGTCTCTACCATTCTCATGGTACTTCTGGCAAGACTGCACATGAGGAAACTCCAGTGGTTCCTCAAGTCTGTCTGGGCCCAACATTCACACCCTCTAGAATTCCCCATTCCCCTGATCCCATGCTTGAAAAAGGAAATTCTCTGCTGGTATCAACAGGTAAGCCTAAATTCAGGACTACCTCTCCACCCTCTGGATCCAGTCCACAAACTTTACACAGATATCTCAGACACTGGCTGAGGTGTGGCCATGGGAAAATACTCTGTCCAAGTAAGGTGGTCTCTCTCCCAGAAAAGGGAACACATCAACATAAGGGAAATGAGAGCTTTGCTCCTGGCCCTTCAAACCTTTAGACCCCTTCTTTGCCGAGGCCCACTGAAGTTGTTCACCGACAATATGACTGTACTCTGATACATGAATAAGCAAGGGGAGACCAGATCCTACCTCCTTTGCAGGTTGGACCTCTTAGTATGTGATTTCCTGGAAAATGACAACATGACCATTCAGACGCTGTACATCCCCTTGGACAGAAAGCTTGTGGAAGATTGACTGAGCAGAACCTGGACTCAATCCCAAGAATGGATGCTTTCCCAGGGATGTGTTCCTGGGGATCTAGTTCACTTCACCAAAAACTCATTTCACAGAATTTCATTTCACCGAGACCAAATCGCCAAAAGCTCAAATCACCGAAAACTCATGTGACCAAATCCCATTTCACCGAAAATAGTAGTGGCAGTGTATTTGCCCTTTTCCGCACTGTAATGCGATCCTAAAGTTAGTATGTATAGTTAGACCCCCCCCCCAGATTGGTTAAAAACTACTTACTTACCCTCTTAACATAAACTGGACAATATAAAACCAAGCTAGGTGGGAGGCTGTGCCCCCCACACCCCCCAACTATGTATACTAACTCCAGGATCGCACTACAGTGGGGAAAATGGCATATACGCTGCCACTAATATTTTTGGTGAAATGGGATTCGGTCAAATGATTTTTCTGTGATTTGAGCTTTCAGCGATTTTGTCTCGGTGAAATGAGTTTTTGGCAAAGTGAAGTAGATCCATTCCTGGACATAGACAACTCATGAGATACTCTGAAAGTAGACTTGTTTGCCTCTCCTCTGAACAGGCAACTTCTAACAGTTTGTGCCAGAGTTCCAAGTCCTCTGGCTTGGACAATGAATGCCCTGTCTTTCTCATGGAAGGGGATGTTTCCCTATGCAATCCTTCCTCTTCCTCTAATACCAAAAGTCCTGCTGACAGTTGGGCAGGACTAACCAAAAATCTTGCTGGTGACTCCCTTCTGGCCAAGACAGCACTGGTTTCCCCTTCTTCTTCAGTTAGCTCAGGGCCATCACCACAAGTTTACCCCGAGAGTGGACATTCTCACACAGAATAAAGGATCCCTTTTTCACTCTCACCTATCAACTCTTCCATTGTCTTTGTGGGTGATAGGGTTCTAATTCCTTTCAGACACCTTTTTTCTGAAGATGTGCTCAGGGTTTTGCAGGTGGCCAGAAAATCCAACACTAGAAAATCATATGTTTCCAGATGGAAAGAATTTTCTTTCGATCTAAGGATCAGAATCCGTTAACCGTGGATATTTCAGTGTTTTTATCCTACTTGTTTGAGTTACTCAGTGCTGGCTTGGCTTGTTCATCAGTCAAAGCCCACGTCACCCATATCTGCATGTCTGCCCATATCTCCTCCATGTTCAAGGTGAAGCAGTCCCTTAAAGGGGTCCTCCACATTAGACCTCCCAGGAAACCCCATCCCTCATTCCTGACCTCAGCTTTGTATTAGAGAAATTGATTATGCCCCCATTTGAACTAGCAGCATCCGCTTCCCTCAAGCATTGCATCTGGAAAACGGTCTTGCTGGTTGCCTTGACTTTGGAGTTTTACGGTGTCAAGTTGGCAGCCTGGCACCCAACCTTCCACAGAAGGCACACACATGCACTCACTCACACCTAGGGCCAATTTAGAGTGTCCAATCCACCTACAGCATGTCTTTGGGATGTGGGAGGAAACCGGAGCACCCGGAGGAAACCCACACGACCACAGGGTGGATATGCAGACTTCGCAGAGAAGGCACCCCAGCCGAGGATCGAACCGGAGAACCTCTTGCTGTGAGGCGGCACCGCTAACCGCAGCACCACCACGGTCACATGAAACTTGCTGTATATTTTAATTTTGATGCACTGTGTCAAAGAAAGAGCAGTGAATCACAGAAGCACTGTAAAGAATAACTGTGGGCATCTCCCTTTCTTTTTCTTCTCAGAGGACTCTCTTGCCTGCAGAATTGTTTGCTAGCAGAAAGAAAAGGCATGCTGGTAGTAACCACACAGAGTGGAACAGTGTAGGCAGTCATCTTGGGCATCTGGTTCACACTCGCCTTCCCTGAAAGAGGTGTAATTTTATTTTTATGCAACAGTGCTTGCTGTATCCTTGGACGTTTCAGAAGGGTTGTGCCCCACACTGAAGTCTCTGCAGCTTTAGGAATATTTGTGATGACTGACATTGCTTGTGATTGATGGGCAGTACAGCTGAATAGAAATAAATGGTAAAATAATATGAAAATCGTGATCAGTCTTTCAGTGCAAATTCAGTAGTTCCACATTCGGATAGTGATGTCTGTGCTGCATGCAAAAAGAGCTCCATCCCCGCTTTAACCACCTGCTGAAGTCTAATACATTGTATTTTATAACAGGGGGCAACAGCCCTCCTGTACATGACATACTGTTGTCTTCTATGAAGTACATGAATTGACTATGAACAAGGTTAAAGTAGCAATTGCTCATTGTGCAACAGTAAAGGCTTATTTCTTAAAAATCAGTTTGTTATTTTGTATATTGTAGTCATTCACCTCCATCCCAGTCATTGCATTGTAATATGATTCTATAAGTGAGTGGTGACATTTTATGTTTAATTGCTAGGTATACCTTGTATTTAGAAATGCATAGTTAAAATAGTATTTTTTCAACATATTGCCTGGTTTTAGATAGAGCTGCATTACAGAAGTCTGAAATGCCAGGTTAACTGCACAGAAGAAATTCTGTTTATTGAAGATACATGCAGTTGCGGTCTGTCTGTGCAGCTCTTGTATGAAAGTGGTAAGTTCTGTTTTAGAATGCTTATCCAAGAGCTACAGCACTCAGCTGCATACAGCATTTATTTAGTGTTCTAAAACATAAGTACGGTGCTTAATAGTGCTGTAAATTGTATAAAGTGAGAAAGCAGTAAATACCATCTCCATGTCGTAACTTGCTTTCAATAAAATGCTTTTTTTGACGATGTTAAACTTGGCTAGAGTGATGGCCTTCAAGTGACTGACTATTGTTGGAAAGTACAGTTTTGTACCTACCATAAATGTAGATGTCCGATAGGTATGCATCTGCAGTCATCACATATGGGTTGTCCTGCCTTAGGCAGCCCTTCGGTCGGCCGGATTCCAAAGTAAACATTTGCAAAAAAAAAAATATATATATATATATATATATATATATATATATATATATATATGTATAAACAAATACACCATAATAGATCCCCCAGTTAGCTAATAGAGAGGTAAGCACCCTAGGTGTACCACAGAGGGGAAGGAGGGAGGGTAAACCTGACTGCAGATGCATACCTATCGGACATCTACATTTATGGTAGGTACAAAACTGTACTATGTCCTTCAAGGATGCATCTGCAGTCATCACATATGGGTAGAATACCATAGCCAATCTGGGGGTGGAGGTACTAGGAAAGGGAAGGTGTAGCTAAGATACCCTGCAGGACAGCCGAAGCAAAGCCTGCTCTGGATCTGGAATATAAAGGTAAATTGTAATGCTTGGCAAATGTATGCACGGAGCTCCATGTGGCAGCTTCTAAAATGTCTTTTGTAGCCACCCCTCTTAAAAAGGCTGTGGAGGTGGCTGTGGCTCTCGTAGAATGAGGTCTAATGTTAGCTGGTACAGTCTTTCCATGAAATGAGTAACAAAAGCGGATGCAATTCCTTATCCATTTTGAAATTGTCTGTTTGGGAATTGCTTTTCCTTGAGTACCAGCAGCGTATGCTACCAGCAGCTGGTCAGTTTTTCTGAATCCTTTAGTTCTGTCCAAGTAGTAGCGCAGCTGTCTGTGAATGTCCAGGGTGTGCAGCAGTTTCTTCCCTTTGTTTTGTGGATTTGGGAAGAAGGTAGGCAAGTGAATAGCTTGATTCAGTGAAACCCTGGATACCACCTTTGGCATAAAAGTAGGATTAGTTCTTAATGAAACTCTATCCTGATGGAAAATAATAAAGGGCTGAACTGCCATCAGGGCCTGCAATTCCGAAACTCTTCTTGCTGAAGTTATTGCCAGAAGGAAAGCAGTCTTCCATGAGAGGTACTGTAGTTCTGCAGATGCTACTGGCTCAAATGGAGGCAGTGTTAGTTTTTCCAACACGTAGTTAAGGTCCCAAGCAGGTAGAGGAGGTTTCCTAGGAGGTTTGATGTTTTTGATTCCCCTTAGAAACTGTCTTAGGAGAGGATGAGAAAAGACAGGAGGATCAGTATTGTACTCTGCTGAAATTGCTGAAGCATGAATCTTAATAGATGAGTAAGAGAGTCCATTGTGGAACATTTCTGCCAAATATTCCAGGATATGTGCCATGCTCATCTTTGTCGCATCTAGGCCCTTTGTGGTGTTCCAGATGAGAAATCTTTTCCATTTTGCTGAATATGCCTTCTTTGTGGAAGGGCGGCGAGCTTCCAGAATGATATTCTTTACTCTCTGGGATAGCTTATCCTGAAGAGGAGTCAAGGTATTCTCCAGGCTGTTAGTTGCAATGTTTTCAGGTTGGAATGTAGAGTTTTGTAGCTGTGCTGTGTCAGTAGAAGTGGCCATAGAGGTAGGGGCCATGGCTTCGTACGTGACAAGCTCCTTAGCAGTGGGTACCAGTGCTGTCTTCGCCAGTCCAGAGCTATCAGGATCACTTTTGGCTGCTCTGCCCTGATCTTCAGTAACACCTTGGTCATTAATGGAATAGGAGGGAATGCATACACTGTTAGATTTCTCCAGCTGAAAGAGAGAGCGTCCACTTTCCACGCTTGTGGGTGGTATGTCCTTGAGCAGAATTTCATTAGTTGATGATTGTGGGGGGATGCAAATAAATCTATGTCCGGGCTCCCCCAAAATTGTGTTATCTGTTGGAAAATGTCTGGGTGCAGCATCCATTCGTGTGCATCCATGATATTTCTGCTTAAGCTGTCCGCCAGTATATTGTCCTTCCCTGGCACAAACTGAGCTTGTAGCTGTATATTGAGTTTCAAGGAAAGGTCCCATAGATTCATTGCCAGCCTGCACAGAGGGTAAGAATGGGTACCTCCTTGCTTGTTTATGTACCACATAACTGTGGTGTTGTCTGTCCTTATTAGTAGATGGCCTTGATGCAGAAAGAGTTTGAAGGCCTTGATTGTATGTATCACTGCTAGCATTTCTTTTTGATTTATGTGCATGTGCAGCTCCTTTCGTGACCACTGTCCTTGGATAGCTCTGCCCTCCATGTGTGCTCCCCAATCTAGGTCTGAAGCGTCTGTTGTAATAGTTTGGGAGGTTTTTGGCTTTGTGAAGGGCAGCCCTCTATTGGACTGGCTGGCCTGAGCCCACCACAGAAATTCCTTGTGAAGGCATGGGATGAGTGGGATTAAAGTTTCCAAACTGTGACTGTGCTGAGTCCATAAACTCCTTAGGTACCACTGTAGCTTTTTCATATGTAGCCTTGCTTGTGGAATCAAAAGAATACAGGATGCCATGTAACCCAAGGCCTGCAGGATTTTCCTTGCAGTCAGCTGAGTTTGTCTTGTCAGATTCTTGAAGTAATCCGGTAGTTGACTTTGTTTTTCTTCTGTGAGATAAGCCATTTGGGTGGTTGTATCTAGATCCGCATCCAGAAAGGTTATTCTTTGGGATGGAACAAGTCTTGATTTGTGCATGTTGACTGTATATCCCAAGGCCTGTAGAAGATTGATGGCATAATTTAAGTCCTTTATCAGAGTTTGTTGGTTGTCCGCTTGTATAAGGCAGTCATCCAGATATGGGTAGATTTGAATCCCCTGGAGTCTGCAGTGTGCTGTTCCTGATGCCAGGCATTTCGTGAATACTCTGGGCGCAGTAGATAAGCCAAAGGGCAATGCTGAGAATTGATAATGCTCTGACCCTGCAAGAAATCTGACGTATCTTCTGCAACTTTGTCTGATAGGGACATGCAGGTATGCCTCCTTGAGGTCTAAAGTAACCAGCCAAGACCCCTTGCCCAGCATGGGAAGGAGTTGCTGTAGAGTCAGCATTTTGAATTTTGGCACAATGAGATAAGTATTCAGTACGGACAAGTCGAGAATAGGTCTCCATTGATGCTCTTTTCTTGGAACAAGGAATAGTCTGGAGTAAAATCCTTGGCCTTGTTCTGAAATAGGAACGCTTTCTATGGCTTTCATTTGAAGTAAGTTTGAGATTTGTTTCAAAGCCTCTGTCCTTTGTTTTTGGTGGCAGGCCTGGTATGCCTTTTCTTTTTGGCAATGTGTGGAAATGGAACCTGTATCCATTGTCTATTATTTGGAGTGTCCATTTGTCTCTTGTAATGTTGTGCCAATTTCTTGAGAATAAAGAAAGCTTTCCGCCCAAAGGTGCTTCTAATTGAGCCCTGGTTGGCGGAGTCAAAGCAGAGTCATTGAGTTTGTCCTTGTGCAGCAGTTGCAGATCCTGAACTGCCTGTCTGGATTGGAGGTTGCCATTGACGGCCTCTGTAGGAGCCCCTAGCTTGGCCTCTACCTCTGGCACTCCTGTTTCTGCCCCTTTGAAATCTTTCTGTGCCCGGAAAGGACCAATTCTTGGAAGGCCAGTTTCTGCTAAATCTAGGTGGTTGGACTTGAAGAAAATCTTTAACTGTTTGTACAGATTTTGCCTTTTCCTCAAATTTCTTTAGAACATCTTGAGCAGTGGAACCAAATAACTTTTGTTATTCCAGTGGAGCATCCAAAAGCTTAGCTTTAACATGTTCTGGCAGAGATTGTTCCTTCAGCCAAGCATGCCTGCGTATGACAACACCTGGCATTGCTGACCTACATGAAGCTTCCATTGCATCATAACCACACTGCAAGAAATGGTTGCTAACCTGCTGGGAATTATGTACCAGATCCTGAAGGGATTTACGGTCAAGGGGTTCAGAAGAAGACAATTTCTTATGCATTTCTTCTAACAAATACTCTTGATACTGTATCATGTGAAATTGACAATTTAATGCCCTCATAGCAAGAGTGGCAGAAGTATACACTTTTTTACCCCATCTCTCCAATGCCCTGGACTCCTTTGCAGAGGGGAGTGGGTTCTTAGTAGAAAATGCTGCAACCCCTTTAGGGCCCTGTGAAATAGTTTCAGGGTCAGCAGAGTGGGCCTTATAAAGAAAATTATGTGCGTCCAGGACCCTGTAATACCTATCAGGCTTAACAGGAGCCGGAGGCAGAGTGTCAGGGGTCATACTAGAGTCAGAATATACATCATCAATCACATTTAAAACAGGAGGAATAGCCAAAGGTCTATGCTGAGGTAAATGAAGAAAAGTTCTTAGTCTTTTCCTGGAATCAGAATATTCCTGGCCCTGCCATTTGAAATGCTCTCTCATAGTGTGAAGGGTCTCCCCAAAGGAAAGCTCTTCAGGAAGGGAGGCTGTGGGAATAGATTCCTCTGCATCCGAATCCTCGTAGGCCGAGTAAGCCTCCTCCTGGTAGTCTGAGTGATCCGAGCCAACAGAGGCCTCCTCTGAGGAAAGGGGATCAGGGGGATCCATCCTGGGCCTTTTGTCTAGAGGGGGTTGGGAGCCCCTGTCCGGATGAGGCTGAGAGCCCCTAATTAAGGAGATCAGGTCCTCTGCCAAAGTTAAAATCTGTGAACTAGAAGAAGGTCCCTGAGGAATAACTCTGGGAGGCATGGTTTTAGTGTGTTTTGCAGCTTTAGCCCTGGTGAAGGCCTTAATAGACATGGATGCAGGAGGCCTGGCTGCACCACGTGCTGGTGTAGCTTTATCTAAAGGTATGGTGTCGGAAGATTCTAATACACCAGTTTCGGAAGGCAATTCTGTAACCGACTCGGTAGGAGCCTCCAGGACCGAGGCTGTCGGTTGTATTATTTCAGGGTTCGGAAGGTCCAAGGACTCTGTATCAGCCGAAACCGAGACACTCGCGGTAGGCCTAGCCGCGGTTTCAGCCGAAACTGCGGGCCGCGTGTGTCGGTCCTTGTCTTTCCGTTTCTTAATTAGATGCGATGTTGGGGTTTCCGACGGCATTTTGTAGGCAAAACTATCCCCAAAAAACTCTTCTGCGAACTCCGACCGACGTCTAAGAGTGCGTCGGTTGAAAGAAGCGCAGGCAGAGCAGGCCGAGACGTCGTGGTCTGGGCCTAAGCAAGGAAGACAATAAGAGTGGAAATCCTTATGAGGTATTTGTTTCCCACAAGTTAAACAATTATTAACTTTTTCTGACATTGGCTGAGGCAAGAAAGAGTCCCCAACGGGGTACTTAGCTTTTGAAGTCTTCGGATAGCGAAATTACAGGAGCTGGCCGACCGGCACTTGCGAACTGCTTCTGCTTCGGGCACCACGCGGCAAGAAAGACTGGGGAACATGGCGTCGGCTGACGCTTTTATACCCCAGGCGTTGTGACGTCGGGGAAGGAGCAACATCAGCCGACGCCGGACTCAGACTTTGGAATCCGGCCGACCGAAGGGCTGCCTGAGGCAGGACAACCCATATGTGATGACTGCAGATGCATCCTTGAAGGACATCTGTTTTCTTGTGGCTTCATTGCAATCGAAGGTTGCAGACCCCTAACATGTTAGTTCTTTACCACAAGGTCAAACTTTCAGAGTACAGGTCAATGCCTGACCCATTTTGAAGTAAGTCATACCTCTTAGCACAAAAACTCTGGACAAAGTCAACAGTAATGGAGGGACAGCTGCCCAAAATCAGGTACAGATTTTAAGTATTCCTCTTACAAACCTAGAAAGTTGATAAAATAACAGGGTTTGCATTACCATGCATTTACTGACAGACTTGAAGTCTGAAACATAGATGTCTTTTATTTATTAACTTCAGTCCACAAAAGATTTGCCAGAAAAACAACTATTTTGTGAGAAACAGGTCAAAATATGAGGCAAATATTTGTACATTTGAGAGGTATGAGACAAGTCCATTATTAATCACTCTGTCTCTCTGTAAGTGCCCAGAGGTAGCAAGCTTACTTAAGGTTAACAAGAACACTCACTCCACCTTATCTGAAGGGATTGTGAGGGTAGATTCACAGCTTTCACCTTGAATGGTTGCATTACAGGATTCTTGCACTGTTCTACTCCAGATGGGCAGATGTAATCTCTTGTTGACTATCTTGATACCTAAAGTTGGTTCATTGAGGTACCAATCATGGGATGGTGATACTTTGGACAGAGGACTACCCTTCTGTGGCAGTTCTCCAATCCTTTCCTGTTTAGTATATCCTGGATGAGGAGAGTTCATCTTGTTTATCCTTGGACCGTAACCTAAAAAGGTACACATCAAGTAGATGTTTATGAGCTCTTGAAAATCTGTGCAGGATAGCATACTGGGGAGTTCAGCCAGGTATCTTGCACAGCAACAACCACCCATGGATGCTAAACATTTGAAAGTCACTTTCTAGTCCCGTGATGCCTAGTGCCTCTCACTCACAGAATAGCCTTTTCACAGTACTATAAGCAAGATTGCTTCTGTGGGTAGTGGAGGATGGTGGCATTCTTCCACACTATAGCTGATATGACAAGTCATGGGATCCAAAGGCCACTCTGTCTGAGATGGAAAATGATAATCACCCCCTCCTCCTGTCTTTCTCTCCACCATAATGTTCTTCCTTTGGAGAGGCTTTCAGGCTTACAAGTAACAGCTTGCACTGGTTTTGAGTCTCTATCCCCCCCCACTCCAAAGTGCCTGACAAAGTTTCTGGGGAAGAAGCCAGATGAGCCATGGGCTATAGATCCCTTGGAGCCAGTCATCAAGGGTGCCATCAGTGCTGCAGCCTGCCTGTGCCCTTTCAGACCCAAAAAGGTGGAAGAGCTTTACTAGCACCCATGTGAGTAATTTCAGAGGCTTGCTAAGTGTCATAGGGCTGATCCCTGTGTGATCCTTTGATCCAGTATAGGTTCCAGAGACAACAGTATATTGACACTTTACTACCTGACAAGGAATCTAGAGCTTTGAATATATGTGAGAGGATAGTGTACTGTACTGAAGTATGGGGTTTAGGCACCATAACGGCTAGTTTTACTTGTTCATTTCTACTTCTGTTTGATAGGGAAAGCTCTGGAAAAGCTCACAAAGACCTTCCAGAATTTTTACTCATTATGAAAATTACCTTGCCTTTTGTATGGGTGCAGGATAGAAGCCTTTACTGCAGTTTGCATATTACTTTGTTATGACATGTAAAATTACAATTCTGTTGTTACCAGTGATCAAAGATTTGTAAAACCAGGTAGCCTGGCAACCACCTATGAATCTGTTGTGATTCATTTAATTGGACTACCATAGATAATACAAAATAAAACGTAACTCAGATTTTCTCAGGTGTTAGTGTGATAATGCTGTTATTCTGTACAGAGGCACACATTCTCTGTATTCTACCATACGTTTTGGAATAGTCTTCTAACAAGCAGCAGTAGCAGTGAATCTATTGCTGAATTTAGTGCTAACTTTATACAGGTCATCAGAGTTAGAGCCTCCTGCTTCCCTGTCCCTACATTACAAAAAATAAATAAATAAATAGCTCCATTTTCCCCTCGTCCTCCCTTTCACATCTCTACTTTTTTTCTTCTGGTTCCACACTGGTGACTTATCGATTCCTGTCCTCTTGGCCTCTCTATGAATCTCTTCATTCCCTGGGTGGCAGCCCCTTGGCATATTCATTCCCTGAGTTGAGAGTCATACATACATGAAATGAGAGCTGCCATCTTCAGCTTGGAAGTCTGGATTTTGCACTAAGCCCCAGCATCCCCCTGTGGATGCCCAATTACTTCCAAAGGTTTGTCTTGCACTAGGCTTGTGTAGTGTAATCAGTTGGCCCTGCCTGTTTGTAGACTGCCTATTTTTTGTGAGCCCCAGTCTCCACTGGGAATTAATCTACAGAGGCAGGGCATGCACGGTTTGGCATTCTCTACCCATCCCTCCCCCACCCAAAAGAAGGAAGCAGACTAAGCCTCATCTTTCCTCTCCTCCTTTGTGCCAGCACCAGCAAGTGCCCAAGCCTTTAATTAACATGAATCACCTGGGTATTAGTCAGGACTTAATCCTTCTATGCCAGTTGAACTGGCACTTCTGTGCCTAATTACATGGCATCCCTTTATAAATCACATTTACCCATCCCGAATACTTCACATTAGATATTCTGTCATAATCTGTCACTTGATAACCATTTCACAGTCTCCATTAGTTTTTGTCCCAGTTTCTAAATTATGTTGTCGAAACATATTAATTGCCTTTACCAGGTCTTGACTTCACATCACTGTATGTTTAGCTCTCCTTTGCCAGGTCATATACAAGACATTGTTTTCTTATGCCACACTGTTGAACTGAATGCTTATTTTATGTTACTTGCTTACCTCGTATTTTTAATTGTATTACTCTGTCAGTACGTAGAAAGGCGGCCACGGTGGTGCAGCGGTTAGCGTTGCCGCCTCACAGCAAGAGGTTCTCCGGTTCAATCCTCAGCTGGGGTGCCTTCTGTGCGGAGTCTGCATGCCCTCCCTGTGGTCGCATGGGTTTCCTCCCACATCCCAGAAACATGCTGTAGGTGGATTGGACACTCTACATTGGCCCTAGGCATGAGTGTGTGTGTGCCTTCTGTGGAAGGTTGGGTGCCAGGCTGGCAACTCGACACTGTAAAACTCCACTGCCAATCATGAGTGGACAGGTGGCGACCCCTAACCAGGAAAAGATGAAAGAAGAAGAAGACTCTGTCAGTACTTAGCAATGATTGCCTGCATTATACTGATATTGAAATTATTTCATTCACTGAGTTTGCATTAGCCTAAATTACTATGAAGTCTGTTATGTGACTGTTTTATACCAGTGCCTAGTAATGTTTACGTATGTTACCTGTATTACCTGTACTCCTGTTCCTTACTTCTGAAATCTTGCCATTTCTTTGCTCTGTGTACTGTTTATCTAGGCTGTTGCTGAAGTAGATCCTACTGGGTCATCTCAACACTGCATTTCATAGGTTCATAGGTAGGTACTAGGCTATCGGCCCTAGGGCCCATACAAGCCTAACCAAAAAGTGTACCCTGGCTTTCGCCACCCAAGAAAATTATTTTCCTGTGCCCCTGTCGAGCAGAGCCGCGGAAGTGATCCCCTGGGTGAATTTCCCATTTCCCATCCAATCATCAAGATTTTTCTTGAAGAGTGCTAATGAGGAGCTCTGTTTGACATAGATAGGTAGTCTGTTCCAGAGTATGGGAAGTCTCTGGGACAGGAATCTATCCCTCCAGCATGTTCTGTTTATTGTGGTAACAAGGTTTAGGTCCCTAGAGTGTGTAGCTTGGAGGGAATGGGATTTCTTTAAGTGGAGCGTGTCCAACAGCTCTGGGTTTGACATAGCTTTGTATGTTAGGCAAAGATCGCCCTTGAGTAGGCGATATGCGATGGAGTAAAGTTGTAGTTTTTTGAGATGATCTGCATAGGGCATCTGTTTGAGGCCAGTAATCCTCTTTGTGAGGTATTTCTGTGGTCTTTCCAGTTGTAGATGTCTTGTGAGGTACATACCAAAAGGGGCGTTGTACTCTATAATGGGTCTAATGAGTGATGAGTAGAGGGGAACAATGACCTCTTTTTTTCTGGATGAGAATCCTTTTGTGATGAGATGAGCCACTTAGAAGGATTTCCTGACCACCGTGGCAATGTGATTATCAAAGGAGAGACTACTGTCCACCTGTGTCCCAAGGTCTCTCATCACATTTTCGGCATTAAGTAGACTACCAGCTATGTGGTAGTTCATGGGTACAGAGTTTTTACCAAAGGGGATGACAATACACTTTTTGGCATTGAGCTTCAGGCCATGGCTTTGACACCAGGTATCTGTCTCAGTGAGGCCCTTTTGTAGTTTGTCCACATCGTTAGGTGTTTCGATTATGGCTCCTAGTTTGCAGTCATCTGCAAACTTTGTTAGCCAAAGTGTACAGAAAGGCATAGGGAAAAAACACACCTGTAGTTCAATGTCATCAAGTGCAATGGGAATTATGCATACTGGTATAGGAATGGAGACATTGTAATTTTATAGAATTTCCATTTTTCCAATTCCAATTTACCAGACAATAAGCAAATGTTCAGACTGCATAGAACCTTTTTGGTAGTTGTCACCGTCATACATATTATTATTTCACAGCTCAGTGTAATTAATTTGCTTGTTTAACAGGTCTCTGCATTCTGCAGGAAAACTGCCTGAAGGTATGTATTACTCTCCTGTTTTGTTTTACTGATAAATAACCTTATTAACAACCTGTTCATCATTATGTACAGAAAGGCATAGGGAAAAAACACACCTGTAGTTCAATGTCATCAAGTGCAATGGGAATTATGCATACTGGTACAGGAATGGAGACATTGTAATTTTATAGAATTTCCATTTTTCAATCAGTATTTAAAATCAAGCTACATATTCAGCACAGTCTCTCCTTATTTTACTGTATTTTAATTATCACATATAGAACGTAGCACAACTTAGCTGCTTTTCTCAGTGTTGCATTTCTGTGTTTTCTAGCTCTGTGGTGCACAGTGTTAGGTTTGCATAGCATCTTGCATTACCTTCTTTAGAAATTTGTTTTTAGTGGCTTTTACATCTTACTGCTCATTACATTCCAGGCATTTGACCAGGAAGATTCTACTCAATTAGGTGTTTGTAATTCTGTCTCATTTCCATCCCATTTGGAGCCATTCATCAAATCTTTGCTTGTCAAGACTGTACATAAACTACTGCCATACAGTGACAAGCTAGCTTTTAGTGTAAACTTTCATAGTTTAGTGAGCAATTCAGGCACCTGTGGTTGGCAGCATGAGCAAATGGGGAGGAGTACCAGCAGTTAAATAAAATAGCCCAGAAATATTTATTAGATGGCAGAGAACACATGTCAACACAGGTCAATGGTATAAGTTAGTAGAATAAACAGCCTGAAAGAAAGGATAATAAACTTTTTTTTATCGGTGGTGGTGGTGGTGGGGGGCAACAGTAGCTTTTTGTAGGAAGAATCCTTAACTGAGCAACAACATTTTGTCATTATGGTAGCCACCACTGGACCATCTAGGGAAATAAAGTCTCATAAAACAATGGTAAACAATTTAGAATTATGAAGGGACATCAGTACAATTTAGAATTATGTAGGGGCATCAATACTCCATAGAAAACCAAAATATGATTACATTTTCCAGTTTCTGACCATAGTGAGTCCCTTACAGTGCGTATAGGGAAAGGTTTATATCATGACATGATGCATTGTCTGGCCCACTCATTGAACTGTATTACAGTCATGGTATTCATTACCAGCAGTTTCCTGTCATTTTGCAGAACTTAAATACAACCTCTGGAATTGTGTGTAATAGCATTAACAGATTATGTTAGTTACATTGCTGCTTCCCATATATGGCTTGCCTTATACTGTCATCCCAATAAACTGTTAATTTACTTGTTTGCACAAATTGGTGAATGGGATCTTTTTTTCAATCACTGCCTTGTTTTATAACAAAAAGTAGATACAAGTAACATGAGCAAACAGCATAGGCAGAGATTACGAAGGTTGCACTCACATAAGCTTCACCTGTACCTTAAGACGCCACAATAGCAGCAAAACCAGAATGTCATACAGGTATCTAACCTTAGTAAGTCAAATGTCATATTATATGGATATCCCACTAACCACAGTAAGTCAAATGTATAGAGTCACAATATTATGGCAGGGAGAGACTGTAGAACAACAAAAAACATGGGTTTAACATTCAGCCAATCCAGATTGCAAAGCCCTAAGGCAACACTGCAACCTGGCAACCCCAAAAACTTTCTAGTAATTGAGGATTCCTTAGTTGCTTACCTGTCTGGACTTTTTGATGACTTGTTGACATTGCCCAACTGCTTAGTGCCATATTTTGTGACACCTCAGCTAGGGTAAAAGGATTATTATGACACTCTCATGGGAATGAACTATCTAAGAAAGCTCTTGTCCTTGTACATGTTGGGATTCTCAAATATCATAGTTAACATAGGAGAAACACATCTGCTTATTAATTCTACCATCACTTGATATGGCATTATAATGTCAAGAAAACTATTGGCATTCAGTCAGTAGCTAAAGATGTGCATGAAGCTGTAGGCAAACTATTCAGTGCCTGTCAGCCTGAAGTGTGAAGAATAATGCTAGCCAGAGTCCTTTACACCTGATTAACTTCATCTCTGCCTCTGAGAGGGCAGATACCCCAGTGATGTCTTTTTTAGACATATTCAAATAAAGTAAAAAAAAAAAAAACATATGCATGCAGAGTGGTAGTTGAGATGGTTACCTCCTTTAGTTGGTCCATTTTATCATATGTTAACTTCTAAATATTGTAAGAAAACGTCAAGGAGCTTTTTGGTCTATAGTATTGGGGAAGGTAGTGTCAGTCAGCTGATAATGAAATAAATGGGAGTAAATAATGGAATGTGAGAACTGTGAAGAATAAGAGGGTCTCAGAGGGGTGCCCTTAATGCTTTATGACCTGTGGTTAGAGAAGTGAAAAAAAGTGTTGAGACTAAACATGGAGGAAGTTGTGAAAAAACTGGAGGCTGTCTGAATAGAGTTGTGGAACTTGACTGTGAAGTGTGCATGAAAAGAATGACCATGGTGGATGCCAGCTCCATTGGTGTAGTGGGATAAAGCTCTGAAAATGACTTAGGTGATCCATATTTGAGTAGTGATGTGGGGAGGAGGTGTGTCTTACTTCATAGGAAAATTTTAAAAAGTTCTGTTGTACAGTAAACTGCAACTCGAGCAACTGACACTCTCAAGCAAACAGCAAAAAAAAAAAAAAAAAATCAAAGAAATACAGTATAATTTTCATGTGTTGCATTTTCTGCCCCCCCCCCCCGCAGAGACATATGTTACGTTTTTAGAGTTTTAAAAAGGAAGACAAGAATAAATTCTGTCTCTCCCCAACCTGAGAACAAGTCAAACCAAACAAGCAGCATTGGTACAGTATTAGTCAGGCCTATTTTAATAGTAAGTTTCAAGCAACCAGAAACTAGAGTTATCCGGCATCTACCAATCCTCATCAGTGCCTGTTAACTGAGAGTTTACCATAATATTACTGTATCTCATAAAATCTCTCAATTTTTCCTCTCCAAAAAATTCAAACATTATCTAAAAAACATTTATACAGCCCTCAGCATTGGGCAAATGGTGAATTAAATAAATATTTCTATTCCCAAATAGAAATAATAATATTTGAATATGTTGGGGCAAAACAGGACCCCATAGCAACACCACTAACTTGCTGAAAAAAATCGCCTTCAAAATAAAATTATTTTTCAAAACCATTTCCATTAAATCAAGACAAGTCCGAAATTCATTTTGGATGAATTCACTCCTTTGGGAAAGTGCTTCCTCTAACCATTTGGGGCATAACTGAAAATAAGTCCACCACATCTATCATAACAGATATAATCCCCTCATGAAATAATGCAAGTTTAACCATTCTTAAGAAGTCCCAGGAATCCTTGAGAATGCGAATTTCCCCAACCAGATCTTTTTCAATTTGGAATCAACATATTTAGCCAAGGTGCAAGTCTTGGACCCGCTTGCTGACACAATAGGTCGCAAAGGCAGGTGTTACATATTCTTATGAACTTTTGGTATGGCAAATATTGTAGGTACCCTAGGCTTATCCATATTTAAGTAATGATATGTCTCAATATCAGTCATTCCTTCTAACAATAAATCATTAAGATTCAATTCAGTCTTTTTGTAGACCTAATTAATTTCAATTTTAGAAACTCCAGTATATTTATTAATGTCTCCCAGAGTATCCATCATTTTGGCCTCATATATTATCTTATCCATAATGACAGTCCCCCCCATCTTTATCTGGCTTCATAATTCTAATACATTTATTTTCTCTTAACTCTTCTTTTAACTTTTTCTCCTCTCCGCTAAGGTTTGAAATAAACTTATTATGTAAAATTCCCTTCCTTAGCCTTTCTTCTACTAAAACCTCAGACATTTTTAACTGAGGTTGTAGTGGGGGATTGAACGTAGATTTTTTTCTTTAACATTTCTTTATCGTTCATAGGTTTCTCCCAGGAAATAAAATTTCAAGGTTTTTCTTGTGCAGAAGCAACTTCAAATCTAACAGTACATTACTAATATTACTTTTTATCTTGGGAATAAATTTAAATCCCTTAGAAAAAAAGTGAAAAATAGGTGGGACTAATTTCAATATTACTGTAATTAAAAATATTGAAGTTTTTGTAGGTATATTTAACATTGTCCTTCAATATCTCCATTCCGCCTCCCTCAGATATCCTCAGACCTGTCTGAAGGGCAAACTAAAAGATTACTCATTGTCTCCCTCTTCCTCTTGGTTTCCCTGTGATGGAATTGTAATTGTAATGTGGGGGAATGTCCTTCAAGGATGCATCTGCAGTCCTAACAAATGGGTTGTCCTGCCTCAGGCAGCCCTTCGGTCGGCCGGATTCCAAAGTCTGGGTCTGGCCTCGGCTGATGTCGCACTTCACCCGACGTCATCGCTGCTGGGGTATAAAGGCATCAGCCGACGCCATTTTCCTCAGTCTTTCTTGCCACGCGGTGCCCGAAGCAGAAGCTGTTCGCAAGATCCAGAGATTTCTACTACCGAAAACTTCTAAAAAAGCTAAGTACCCCGTTGGGGACTCTTTCTTGCCTCAGCCGATGTCAGAAAAAGTAAATAATTGTTTAATTTGTGGGAAACAAATACCTCATAAGGATTTCCACTCTTACTGCCTTCCTTGCTTAGGCCCAGAACACGACGTATCAGCTTGTTTAGCCTGTGCATCCTTCAACCGACGGACGCTTAGACGTCGGTCGGAGTTTACAGAAGAGTTTTTTGGCCCCGCTTTTGCATATAAAATGCCGTCGGAGACTCCGACTACACAATTAGCTAAAAAACGCAAGGAGAAGGACCGACACTCGCGGCCCGCGGTTTCGGCTGAAACCACGGTTAGGCCTACCGCGAGTGTCTCGGTTTCGGCTGAAACCGAGTCCTCGGTTCTTCCTTCGGCTGAAAGCATGCCTCCGATAACCGAGGCCACACAGGCCATGGCTGAATCGGCTTCAGATTTTACTGCTGCAGAAGCAGTCACCCAGGATTTGTCAGACACTATTCCTTTGGACATCTCTACTCCTGCATGTGGGGCTGCTAGACCCCCTGCTTCTATGTCTATCAAGGCCTTTTCCAGGGCTAAAGCAGCCAAAATTTCCAAGGCCTTACCTACTAAAGCTCCCTCTCACAGGCCTACTTCTAGTTCCCAGATACTCAGCCTTGCTGAGGACCTTATTTCTTTGATCAGGGGGTCCCAACCTCACCCAGACAGGGCCTCTCAACCCCCTGCAGATAAGAGACCTAGGACTGAACCACCTGAATCTCTCTCTCTTCAGACTATTCGTCGGATGGCTCAGATTTATCTGACCATCAGGAAGGCCCATATTCACCTTATGAGGATTCTGATGCAGAAGACTCCATACCTTCTGCTTCTCCTCCTGAAGAATTTTCTTTTGGGGAAACCCTACACTCAATGAGGGAACACTTCCAATGGCAGGGCCAGGATTTTTCAGATTCAAGGAAAAGGCTAAGGACTTTCTTACATTTACCACAGCACAGGCCTTTAGCCATACCTCCTGTACTATCTGTGGTTGATGATGCATATAATGATGCCAGTACTGCCCCTGATTCTCTTCCTCCGGCCCCTGCAAAGCCTGACAGATATTACAGGGTCCCGGACTCTCACTACCACTTGTATAAGGCTCATGTTGCAGACCCAGAAACCATTTCTCAGGGCCCTAAGGGTGTTGCAGCTGCCTCTGCCAAAAACCCTCTTCCCTCTGAAAGGGAATCTAGAGCATTGGAGAGATGGGGTAAAAAAGTTTATACATCTGCTACTCTTTCTGCCAGGGCCTTAAACTGTCAATTTCACATGATACAGTACCAGGAATTTTTATTAGACCAGCTAAATAAAAAACTGTCCTCTCCTGAACCTATAGACCGTAAGTCCCTTCAGGAATTGGTACATAACTCTCAGCAGGCCAGTAATCATTTTTTAAAATGTGGCTTTGATGCACTGAAGGCTTCTTTTAGATCAGCTATGACTGGAGCAGTGATTCGAAGGCATGCCTGGTTAAAAGAGCAATCCTTACCAGACCATGTTAAGTCAAAACTCCTAGATGCTCCTATGGAGATGCAAAGTTTGTTTGGCTCCCCAGCACAGGAGGTTCTAAAGAAAGTGGAAGAAAAAGCAAAATCTGTCCAAACAGTCAAGGATTTTTTACAGGTCCAACCTCCGAGGTTTAGCCGGAATTGGCCCTCGAAAAATTGGTCCTTTCCAGACACATCCAAATCACAGAGAGGCAGAAATAGACGTCCAAGAGGCAGAAACCAATCAAGAGGTGCCTACAGGGGTCGTCAATGGCAACCTGCCAACCAGAGAAGTGCTGCCACAGCTGCCACTACAACTACTTCCACAGGACAGACACAGTGACTTGACTCTCATTCCGCCTACCAGGGAACAATTAGAAGCACCCTTGGGCGGAAAGCTAGCTTTATTTTCAGAAAACTGGCATTGCATTACAGGAGACAAATGGACTTTACAAACAATAGACAAGGGCTACAGGTTTCACTTCCACACTCTACCAAAAAGGAGAGGAATGCCAAACCTTCCACCAAGCCAAAAAACAGAAGCTATAAAACAAATCATCAGTTTACTAAAGATGAGAGCAATAGAAAAGGTACCACCTATGGAGTAAGGCCAAGGATTTTACTCCAGACTATTTCTTGTACCAAGAAAAGAAAAACAATGGAGGCCTATTCTCGACTTGTCCGCACTGAACACATACCTCATTGTTCCAAAATTCAAAATGCTGACCCTCCAGCAACTTCTTCCCATGCTGGGCAAGGAGTCTTGGCTGGTGACTCTAGATCTCAAGGAGGTATACCTGCACGTCCCTATATGACCAGATTGCAGAAGACACCTCAGATTTCTTGCAGGATCAGAGCATTATCAATTCTCAGCATTACCCTTTGGCTTATCTACTGCACCCAGAGTATTCACAAAATGCCTGGCATCAGTAACTGCTCATTGCAGGCTTCAGGGAATTCAAATTTACCCATACCTGGTCGACTGCCTAATACAAGCGGACAGCAAGACAAAACTAATAAAGGATTTGGCCAAGGTCATACACCTGTTGCAAGCCTTGGGATACACAGTCAACATTCAAAAGTCAAGACTAGTACCATCCCAAAGGATAACAATTCTAGGTGCAGAACTGGATACAACAACTCAGATGGCTTTTCTCACAGAAGAAAAACAAAAGCAGCTACCAGTCTATTTCATGGCACTAACAACACAAACTCAGCTTACGGCAAGGAAAATCCTGCAAGCCCTGGGTTACATGGCATCCTGCATAATATTGATTCCGCATGCCAGGCTGCATATGAGAAAGTTACAATGGTACCTAAGGAATGTATGGTCTCAACACAAGCACAGTCTAGAGGCCCAGATACCAATTATTCCATGCCTGAACAAAGAATTCCTGTGGTGGGCTCAGGCCTGTCAGATAAACAGAGGATTGCCTTTCCACAAACCACATCCAGGCCAGACAATCACCACGGACGCCTCATACCTAGGCTGGGGGGCACACATGGAAGACAAGTGTATACAAGGCCTATGGTCCCAAGACCAGTTGAACCTTCACATAAATCTAAAAGAGATGCTGGCAGTGAAACATGCAATCGAGGCATTCAGACCATTCCTCCAACAAGGACACCTGCTGATAAGGACGGACAACACCACAGTTATGTGGTACATCAACAAACAGGGAGGTACTCAATCATACCCTCTATGCCGGATGGCAATGGACCTGTGGCATTTGGCCCTGAATCTCAACATTCATCTGCAGGCCAGATTTGTACCAGGGAAAGAAAATACACTAGCAGACACCTTAAGCAGAACTACCACGGATGCTCGCGAATGGATGCTGCATCCAGATATCTTCAGAACCATAACAAAGAAATGGGGAATGCCAGAGATAGACCTGTTCGCCTCCCCACACAACCACCAATTGAAGAAATTCTGCTCAAGAGTATACCACCCACTTGCCTGGAGGGTGGACTCTCTATCCTTCAGCTGGAAAAACCTGACAGCATATGCATTTCCACCTCTTCCTTTGATGTACAAAGTCCTACTGAAGATCAGAGAGGAACAGCCAAAGGTAATTCTGATAGCTCCGGACTGGCCAAGACAACATTGGTACCCGCTTCTGAGAAGCATGTCTCGGGCACACTCATGGCCTCTACCTCTATGCCCCTTACTTCTAACACAGAACAACTACAAGACCCTGCATCCAAACTTTAAGACACTGCAGCTAACTGCTTGGAATATCCCATGAAACAAAATCAACCAGATTTATCTCAGAGGGTTAAGGACATTATTCTGGAGGCTCGCAGACCCTCCACAAGGAAAACATATTCAGCCAAATGGAAAAGATTCCTCATTTGGAGTGCAGCAAAGGGAGAAAATGTCTCAATGGCAAACATAGCACACATCCTGGAATACTTAGCAGAACTGTTCCACAATGGCCTGTCCTACTCCTCCATTAAGATTCATGCATCAGCAATTTCAGCAGAGTACAACATGGATCCTTCTGTCTTCTCTCACCCTCTACTCAGACAGTTTTTGAGGGGAATCAAAAACGTAAAGCCTCCAAGGAAACCACCTCTGCCTGCATGGGACCTCAACTTTGTGCTGGAAAAATTAACACTTCCCCCCCTTTTGAACCAGCAGCAACAGCAGACTTACAGTTCTTATCTTGGAAAACTGCATTCCTGCTAGCAATCACTTCAGCAAGAAGAGTATCTGAGTTACAGGCATTAATGGCAGTACAGCCTTTCCTTATCTTCCATCAGGATAGAGTGTCTCTGAGAACCAATCCTACTTTTATGCCAAAGGTGGTCTCCAGGGTATCCTTGAACCAAGCTATACATTTACCTACATTCTTCCCCAACCCACAGAACAGGGGGGAAAGACTACTACACACCTTGGATGTGCACAGACAACTACACTACTACCTGGACAGAACTAAAGCCAGCAGAAAAACTGACCAGCTTCTAGTAGCATATGCAACAGGAGTGCAAGGAAAAGCAATTTCAAAACAGACAATCTCAAAATGGATAGGAAATTGCATTAGATTCTGCTACTCTTTTCATGGAAAGACAACTCCTGAAAATATCAGGCCTCATTCCACGAGAGCTACAGCCACCACTACAGCTTTCCTACGAGGAGTGGCTACCAAAGACATTTTAGAAGCTGCTACTTGGAGCTCCGTGCATACATTTGCCAAGCATTATAATCTTCCTTTATACTCCAGATCCCGAGCAGGTTTTGCAACTGCTGTTTTGCAAGGGATCTTAACTACACCATCATTATCTTAGTGCCTCCTCCCCCAGTTTGGCTATGGTATTCTACCCATTTGTTAGGACTGCAGATGCATCCTTGAAGGACATAGTACAGTTTTGTACCTACCATAAATGTAGATGTCCGATAGGTATGCATCTGCAGTCAGGATTACCCACCCTCCTTCCCCTCTGTGGTATTCCTAGGGTACTTACCCCACTCTTAGCTTGCTGGGGGAATCTATTATGGTGTATTTGTTTGTGTATATATATATATATATATATATATATATATATGTATATATATATTTTGCTCTCTCTTGTTTGGAATTATCTGCATTTATCCAAATTTAGCCTTCCTAGAGGGCACCTGGCATCTGGGGCAAGAAACACTGAGGAAAATGGCGTCGGCTGATGCCTTTATACCCCAGCAGCGATGACGTCGGGTGAAGTGCGACATCAGCCGAGGCCAGACCCAGACTTTGGAATCCGGCCGACAGAAGGGCTGCCTGAGGCAGGACAACCCATTTGTTAGGACTGCAGATGCATACCTATCGGACATCTACATTTATGGTAGGTACAAAACTGTACTTTCTTGATCTTCAGTCTCTCTGACCTCAGAAGGGGGAAAGTGTAAAGGATCCTTAATGTTAAAATGTTGTTCATTTTCTATAGGTCTGTTGTTAAAATATCTATCCTGTCTCTCATAATGTTCACCTCTATTTTTATCAAAATTTTCATACCTGTTATCCCATTCCCTATCTCTCACTGGCCCATGGGACCTTAGATAACTTCTGTTCTCCATGTATTTGCCTAAATCCCTCTCAAGCTTCTTGTATTTGCTTTTAATTAAAAATTTGCATCTCTCTTCAATCTTGTCTTTAATATCAAAATACTTTCTCTTCTCACTTTGTACTGTAAACGTTAAGTCATTAGTAGTATAATTATTAGTTTTTTCAGTGTGCTTAGTAATGGTTGCCTTTCCTTTATTATTCTGTTTCATAAGTGCCTTCATAATGTTAAATCCACATTCATCAAAAATCTTAAGCAGTTCATAATGAAAATCACTACCTTCCTCCATGTTATTGAGGAATTTGTACACACGCTAACCTTTAGGTACCTTTCTTATACACTCCTGAAGGTAGCATTTATCTAATTCTAACGTTTTGTATCTTAATAAATAATCTTGCAATTTAAGCACATTATTTTTATAATTGTCCAAATGAATGTCACATAAACCAACAGGTCCTTTCTCTTCAAAAGATAACTTTTTTGTAAGCCAGCTGCCCAAATAATTAAATTCACAGTCCTGAATACCCTCCACTTCAAAACACTCACCTTGATTCTTTAACGCACGGCTTGCACCTCTTCCATCTTTGCTTCATTCATTGTGTTCATGCCTACGTTGGTCATTCGAGGAAAAAAGAATGTTAGGAAAACCACTTGGGCTAGAACCTGAAGCTCTGTTGTTGCTGCATGTATTATTTTGTTCAGAATCCACATTTGCATCGGCCGCCATTATTTCTGGTTTCATTTTAGGCAATGCACCTCCTCTCAATGATGCAGCTTCCTGGTTACAAGCCAGAGACCATGTAAACTCAGGATTGATCAAGGTATTACAAATAGGAGTCAGTAACTGAACATGTTGTGCTAGCTGTCCCATGTCTTTCCTTAAATCGTAGATTTCTATTCTCTGACCATCCTGGGTTTGTCCCATCGCCTGTCCTTCGATATCTCTGACAAAGCAACAAACTCAAAACTAAAACTGGAAAAAAGTTCAGAAATCCAACCATTAATAAAATGTACAGCACTCCAGGAACCAGATTGCCGACAAAACGACAAAGTCAAAGCAAAAACTGGAAAAAAGTGCTGAAATCCAACCAGTAATAAAATGAACCGCACTCCAGGAACCAGACAGGCACAATGCGAAAATTTAATACTTTAATAAATCTTATTAAAAGAAAATAATTTGATTGACTATATACATGGAATTGTCGAAATTCCAAGCCTAGTAATATAAGAATTATCTAGACTGTCATTCTCACACTGTCCTGTTGAAAGGATTTAATTTAGTTAAGAAAATTTAATATAGTCAGAGCTCTGCAGTTTGTATTCTATGTTTTGAGAGTTTAACATTTATATATATATATATATATATATATATATATATATACACCCACAGAAGTGTGTGTACATATATATATATTTCTACATATCTATATTTATTTTTCTGTGTGTGTGTGTGTATATATGTAATATATATAGACATACACATGCACACAGATGTTTAGATATATGTGTATCTACACACACAGCTCTGAATCAAATCATATGTATTTTCAATTGCTTTATGTTTATTTGTCTGAATTATCTACTGTCTCATTTTGTTTTTAATTAATTGTTCTTCTCTAAAAGTGTAAACCTGTGATATTAAAGGTGAATAAATTACAGCTACTTAGAATATTATTGTGTTCTCCATATATCTTAAAGAAAATATAATAAAACTTATATTACCATAAACTATACATTTTCCTGTTTATCTTCTCTCTTCCCCCATTTCTTCCATTTTCCTATCTTGAATATCTATGTTTTTCCTCTCCCTTCATTTCTTGTGTATCTAAGGAGATTTACAGTTTGTTTTGTACTACTAATTAAATGTCTAATTTATGTGATTAACGATTAGAAAAGTTAATATCTTTATATATGAATTATTAATATGTCAAACATTAAAGGCAACTCTCATTGTTTCTTTGTGAATTGCTAATTCATTCTTTCTTCCTAATCCTTTATAACCCTCTCTGATTGATTCCTGTAGTTATGCAATATTTTATGTGGCTTACATGTTATCCTTTTTTAACAGCAGCTTTAGTTCTAAATTCAACTGAAAACTGTATCAGTACTGTTTTTTTTTCACCTAGGATTCCCCTATTCCTTTCTCTTTGCCTATTCTCTGATATCAATCATTAATAGGGAAGGCAGTCTTCAGCCTGCAGTCAAAATGTATTCTTCACCTTTCCCCATTCTATTACCTTTCCCTCTTTATAATTATTTGCTCTCAATACCTTGTTTCCTTTGCCAGTTTTCTCCAGTAAATTCCATCCCCCTCTTGGCTGCTCTCTGTACCCCTAATTGCAGTCATGTCTATTAGCAGAATCCCCTTTCTCTATTCCCATGTTAGCTTAGTTTTTAGAATAATTTCTGCTACTTTATCAGTATAATATTGTCTATATATGTGCGTATAATATTGTGGCTGTTATTCTCCTTAAGGATTTACATCCAAATTTGCAGTTTATCCTTATTTCTTGAGCTTCCCCTCTTGTTTCTTCATCACACTTTTCCACTTTGACTTATGGCTTTCTGCTTGTGCTGTGTATAGGAGCTTTAACTGTGTAGCTCTAGAATATCCCTTCAAATCAGGTAATTCCATACCACTTTGTTCTATTGCAAAGATTAGCTTATCTCACTTGACTCTTGCCCTCTTCCCCTCATAGATAAAATCCTTCAACTCTATTAATTGCTATTCATAACTCCTCTTCTGGTTGCTAAACATATGCCTGTCCTGTGTATAAAAGTGAAGGGACTAAAAACATTTTCACTGTTTGTATATTGCTATCCTTATTCATAAAGCAGAGCTTCCAGTTTCTCAGTTTTTGTATTATTCTCAGTTTTTGTATTAGCTTTTGTTCCATTTCTTCCCACATATCTTTAGTTGCCATGACAGAATCCTTTTTAATCCATATTCCTAAGTTCTTCATTTTATCATGTCCCCATAAATAATGATCTGATGTCAATTTTCATTGTGTCCTCGATTGATGGGATCAGATCCGAGCCCTCGGATCCAACTCGGCCATTGTAAAAGCTTGGGGCAACCTTGAAATTTCGAGCTTCTCCCTTACCCAGAATGCACCACTCCCATTACCTCAGATCTTGTTTGCTACTTTCAGCGAAAAGAAGTGGTCCGTTGTTCTCTCAAGCTTGGGTGATAAGTACATTTCAAAACTTACAAATTAATTTGTCTTCAGTTGCCTTTACACTACTTCAGATAAAGTTTCCTGCTTAGGCTTTCTGCCTTACCTTTCAACAAATCTCTGATTTCTTTCCTGTTACTGTTCGCAGTATTTCTAGTTGCTATTGTTAGTAACCCTCTTTCTCTCTTCTGTGATTGTTGTAGACTTTAGTACCATTGTTGGTACTTCTTCCCATTCTTCCTTTTCTTCTGCTTTCCTTCTATTTGAAAAAAAAAAGGCTTTCTCTATTTAAGTTCTGTCTGGTTTGATTGCTGTTGTGGTTGTGACTTTGCTTGGCTCTTTGTTTTTGCTGATGGCTGAAAAGGAAAAGAGGCCGTCTGGGTTCAAAAAGTGTAAGAAGTGCGGTCAGAAGATCCCATTGTCTGACTCACACCCCTTGTGCATTTTTTGTTTAGGTCCTCTCCACCTCCAGTAGAATTGTGAGATCTGTCACGCCTTCAATCCTAGGGCATTGATAGATTGTAGGAACAAGCTTAGCCTTAAGGGTCTCTTGCCTTCTTCCTTTGATGAGGCTATATTCCAAAAAGAAACCAACAAAGTTGAGAATTGCTTCTCTGAGCACCTCATCTGTATTCTCCAGGTCCTTGGAAAAATCACTCAAGAGCACTTCTTTGGATCCAGTTCTTTGGATCATATGAAGAAGAAGCAAAAATTATTGGATCCTACCCTTCTTCAGATCCATCTAAGACCAAATTTAAGCCTTGCAATCTGACAGTTTCTTCGCATCCAAAGTCTCTGACAACTAAAGAATTGTTGGATCTGAAAACCTTGGATCTGATGTCTGCTTTACTAATTCTGACTAGAATGAGGTACTTTCCTTCGGTGGACCTGGTCCCATCTACAGTTTCTTCCCTATTTTTAGAAAGATCAAAGTCTCCATCTGCTCTGTCTACTTGTTCATCCAGTATTCTCGCCAAAGAGGATGTAGACAGGTTAGTGAGAAAGATCCTCTCGATACAGAGCCAGTCAGCCCCTTCCTCGGCTCCTACCCCATTGGGTCGGGAGGTCCATGTATCCACTACTACTACTCTACCATTTCCTCCTTTGACTCATATCCAGGTTTCAGAGCCCTTGGATCTAAGTCGTCTGGCACCATCTTTTTCAGGTCAGAGGATTCTTGTATCCCCAGATCTGCGACTCACTCTAAGCTATTCACTTCAATCAGATCCGGAGAGCTGTCAGAGCCGATTCTACCCCATCGGGTCCAAGCCGCTGCAGTCGATTCCAAGGGTTTCAGAGACATCTCTGCATCTCAGAGCCTTAGCGATTATTAGTTTGGGTCCGACTTCAGCCTCTGGGCAGCTGTCCTTGGAGCAGGGCAGACCAGGGATCCGAGGCATGGCCTTTTGGATATGGGTTCCTTTCCCTCTCCAAGACGGTTTGCATGTAGGGTTCTGGAGAGAGCTTTGTCTGCACCTCAGATCCAGGCAATGCCGCCACCTTCAGATCCCATGTCTTCTTCTTTTCTGCCTTTGCACCTTGAGTCTCAGCTATTCTCTTTACAGGGACAGCTGATACCAAAACCCAGGCTTCCCAACAGGGTTTCCCTCGTCTTCTAATACCTCCCTGAAATATCCCACAAAGGAGGTCCCTAAGAAGAGGACATGCAAGATGAAGCATATCGATTCCTCTAAATCAGTCAGTGAGGATACAGATTTTGATGAGGATGAAGGGTCCCCACGGTCACCTCCCGACAATGTCTCATTCAGAGACATCATTGAGATCCTGAAACAGAGAGGTAGCTGGAAGTTCACCAACCCTTCTTCAGAGGAATCAATACTACTGTAGGCTTTTGGTACCAGCTCGTCTACTACCTGGGTGGTCCCACCCTCTGATGAGTTCCTGGAGTTTGTCTCACAGCAGGCATGGAATAAACCTGACTCCATTGAGCCCATTCCCAAAAAGCCAGATAGGATTATGATCCTTCCATAGTCTAAGCAGTTTCGGTCAAAAGGTCCTGTTGATGTCATGGTCATGGCAGCGGCAGCTAGAAAGGAACTTGCTGACAAAAGTACCTCTGTCCATCCCCCTGACAAAGAGTCATGGGCGAAGGACAGATTTGGGAAGTGTGTCTATGCTTCAGTGACCTTTGCCTTAAGCTCTCTGAACTTCTTGGCACATTTTACTAGACTTCAGAGGGATCTCATTAAGGAACTTTCAGGTATCCTCAAAGGAACCGTGTCTGAAGAGGTGAAGGATTTAGTCACTTCTCAGCTAGCAACACTACAATCCATTTCCAACTCGTCCGTGAGGCTTATTTCTAATGTGGCAGAAGAAGCCTCAAGAGCAGTGGGTTTTGGCGTAGCCATTAGGAGACATGCCTGAATGCATTTGTGTGGTTTTGTGGAGCCTTATAAGTCTACGTTTGTCAATGCTACTTTTGACAGCGCCTGTCTTTTTGTCCCCAGAGTAAAATATACTTTATCAGCTGTGAGAAGGACGGAAAACCCCTTTCTGCCATGGGCATACGGTTTTAAACCCCCCCCCCCCAAAAGTCCTGTTCAAGGAATCATCGAGGTGGTGGAAAGATGTTGTTCAGAAAATCACAAGGATCTTTCCAGAACACGTGGAGGCTCTTCCACCAGAGGCAGAGGAAGAAGCTTAAATGTTAGATGCCACCCTCACGGCAGAGGAGGCCTGCAACATCAGGTGGTCCAGAGAATCCTTTGACAAGCCCTTCCAGTGCTCCTGAATGGAGGCCAGATTGTCCCCCTCTGGAGGCAATTGGGGATAATTTGTCCCTGTACCAGATGGCCTAGCTAGAAATAACAAAAGATACTTGGGTGCAGAGGATTGTATCCAGAGGATATATAATTCCATTTTCCCTTTGTCCTCCAAACTTTAGAAAAATCCCCGATGTTCTACCCAGTCAAAGGGAATAAGCAGCAAATACAAAAACTGCTTAACAAGAGAGTCATGCAAGAGGTCCTCCCCACACCAGAGAGGATCTGGAACTTACTCGAGATTCTTTTTAGTGCCAAAGAAAGCAGAGAACTGGAGACCAATTCTGGATCTCAGCAACCTGAAACAACTGTGTTCTGAAGACAGAGTTCCAGATGGTCACAATTTAGTCGATTCTTCCAGTTCTGGAAAAAGACAATTGGATGTGCTGAGTAAATCTCCAGGATGCGTACTGTCAAATAAAAATGAGCAGATGATCCAGAAAATTCTTACGCTTCTGGCTAGGAGCCAGTCATTACCAGTTTAGAATACTGCCCTTTGGTCTCACCACAGCCTCTAGGGTGTTCACAAAATATATGGCAGTGGTAGAAGCTCACTTGAGACTGCTTGGATTCTGGGTGTTTCTTTACTTAGTCAACTGGCTCATCTCTACTCTAACCAGGCATCAACTTACCATGGCAAGAGAAAAAGTAATCCAGATTTGTGCACAATTAGGCATAACTTAAATTTCAAAATGTTACATCTTCAACCATCGCAAACTATAGAGTTCATAGGAGCGCTACTCGACACAAGGTCAACAGTAGCTTTTCTTCCTCTTTCCAGAGTTCAAACCATAAGATCGCAAGTCAACAATATACTTTGCAGTAGCACAGCACCCGCTCATCTGGACCTACAAGCATTAGGATCGATGACGGCAGTGATACCTCTTGTTCTGCTGGTCAGATTTCACATGAGGATTCTTCAGTGGATGTTGGCATCTCGATGGTTGATATTTCAGCTACCTGTATCTGCCCCAATTCAAATCACCAACTTGTGCAAGAAAGATATGTGGTAGACCCAGTCAGAACTACTACTACAAGGCTGACTATTTGTCCTTTCTCAGTCCAAGACCATAGTGACCACAGATGCTTCCCACCTTGGGTGGGGGGCATTACCTGGACAGGACAGTCTAGGGCATGTGGTGGCCCTGAAGAGACCAATTTGCATATCAACATTGTGGAGTTGAGCAGTGCTTTTAACACTGCAGGCCTTTCAAGATGCTCTCCTGTCAGGAACAGTTGCGATTTAAACAGACAATGTGTCAGTGGTTTGGTACATTAGTAAACAAGGTGGAACCAGATCATACCCTCTTTGTCGAGAAGCAATACAAGTGTGGCAGTGGGCAATCTCTTCCAACCGCTTTCTCTTAGCAATACATAGTCCAGGAAAGACCAACATACTGGTAGCCAAACTGAGTAGGTGCATTCTGTTACCTTATGAATGGTCCCTCAACCAGAAAGTAGCGGACATGATATTCCACAAGTGGAGCCAGCCTTTATGCGATCTTTTTGCTTCTCCCCTAAACAAGTGCAGCAGCTACTTTGCCCTTATCCTCCCCACAGGGGGAGTCACCATGGGATGCTCTACTTCACGTTTGGCCCCCTGGGATACTGTATGCTTATCCTCCAATCTCTCTGATATCAAAATTCCTTTAGAGAGCAGCCAGGTTGAAGAGCAAGGTCAATGTTCATCGTGGTTCACTGTTGCAGTCATTACACTTGGGTTATCCTGCTGGCAGGCTACCTGCAGTCGGCCTGAATTCCAAAGTCTAGGTCCGGCGTCGGTTGCTGTTGCATCTTCCCTGACGTCAGTGCGCCAGGGGTATAAAAGATGCAGCCAACTCCATCATTCCCTCCAGTAGAGCTCTTTTTAGTGTGTATGTTTAACTCCTAGTGGGCGTGGCTTCAGCATTTAAAAATTGAAGTTATCACCTTACATTTTTAACAAATACCCATTGACAGAGGTCATATATCAATACAATTGTGTTTTCTATCATGTATGCTTCAAGATAAAATTTTCCAGTACCTTGTATGTAACATGGTTTTGGAATTATTAATGCAAATATGAACAGGCAATATTTGACGCCTAGAGGAGCAGTAGGGTGTAACTGCAGAAACGCCTGGAGATGTCACTCGGCTGTAATGAGTTAAGTCTTTCTTGCCGTGCGGTGCCCGAAGCAAAAGCAGTTCGTAAGTGCCAGTCAGCCAACTCCTAAGATTTTCAAAAACGAATTTCAGATCCGAAGTCTTCATTAAAGCTAAGTACCCCGTTGGGGAAACTTTTTTCTTGCTCCAGTCCATTGTCAGAAAAAGTTAACAAATTTATTTCTTGTGGGAAGCAAATACCTCATAAGGATTTTCATTCTTACTGTATTCCTTGCCTAGGCCCTGATCACAACGTTGCTGGCTGTCGGTTTTGCACTAGATTTAACCAACGCACTATTAAGCGTCGGTACGATTTTGCCTTTCATTACTTTGGCCGAAGATTCAATTATATAATGCCGTCAGAACAACCGACGACCGGAGTTTATAAAATACACAAGGAAAAAGAAAAGGACAGGCATCCGAGGTCCAAAACTGACGACGAGGCTTCCGCTAAGCCAGTCGCCGGTTCTCAGTGAGGCACTTTCGCAGCCCCTGGCGCCCGCTACCTCAGAGCCACAGGCCGCTGACGACTCCCAAGTGGAGCTAGCTAGGCCTCTGGATACTCAAGGTATTGGACACTCTGAAACTATTCCCTCAGATGGGTCTGCAGCCGCTGAGCAGGCATCGGCTTCTGAGGGTGTTTTCAGACCTACACAGTTATATGTAAAGCCTACTACAGCTTCCAAAGCAACGACTAAAGCAGTTCTAAAGACAAAGAAACAAGTACAGCATTCTCCTGGACAGACTACATGCCTAAAAGACAGATGCTCAAAATGGCCGAAGACCTAATTACCTTGATCAGGGGTTCCCATCCCCCTCCTGACAAGAGGCCTAGGCAAGAGACAGGATATGAATCTTCAGATCAGGTTTCCATTTCCTCTGACTCCTCTTCTGAACAGGAATACTCTCTTCCTCCTTATGAGGATTCTGATGCTGAAGAATCTATCCCTTCAGCCTCACCGCCTGAGGATTATTTTTTTGGGGAAACCCTGCATACCATGAGGGAGCAGTTCCACCGGGAGAGCCAAGACTATTCAGAATCCAAGAAAAGGCTTAGAGATTTTCTTTTACTACGTCAGCACAGGCCTTTGGCTATTCCTCCTGTGTTAGACATTGTGGATGATGTATTTTCAGAGTCCGGACTTTCTCCTGACTCTTTACCTCCTGCCCCTGTTAAACCAGACAGATACTACAGGGTTCCAGATTCACATAAATTTCTTTATAAAAACCCTGCTGCTGACCCAGAAACTATTTCTCAGGGTCCCAAAGGGGTCAAGGCTTCAACTGCAAAAAACCCTATCCCCTCTGATAGTGATTCAAGGGCACTAGACAGATGGAGAAAAAAGGTTTATACTTCTGCTACTTTGGCTGTGAGGGCTTTAAATTGTCAATTTCATATGCTTAAATATCAGCAATACTTAATGTCACTGCTAAAACAGAAAATGTTTTCAAGTTCTGATTGTGCAGAAAATAAGGAAATGCAGGATTTATTGCATGCAACTGAACAAGTGGGAAAGCATACATTGCAATGTGGTTTTGATTCTCTGGAGGCCTCTTGCAGGGCTGCAGTTACGGGTTCTGTCATTAGGAGGCATGCTTGGTTACGGGAACAGAATCTGCCTGATCATGTTAAAGCAAAGTTATTAGATGCTCCATTACAGCATGATACATTATTTGGTGTTAAAGCAGAGGAGGTGTTGAAGAAAATGGAGGACAAAGCAAAATCTATGCAAACAGTAAAGGATTTCTTACAGGTACAACCACCCAGATTTAGCAGGAACTGGCCTTCAAAGAATTGGTCCTTTCCAGTGTCAGACAGGCCACAAAGAGGCAGATACAGACGCCCCAGAGGCAGATCCCAGCCCCAGGGCTCATACAGGCCTAAGCAGTGGGGTGCTTCTAACTCCAAAAGCAGAGAAGACCAATCACAGCCATACAGGAAACAGTCCCAATGACTTTCCTCTGTCAGCACCAAGCACTTATCTTTTGGCAGCCCCCTTAGGGGGAAAACTAGCACTTTTTTCTCAAAATTGGCACATGATCACCCAGGACAAATGGGTCTTGAATATAGTGTCCCAGGGTTACAGGTTCCACTTTCACACCCTGCCAAGGGCAAAAGGTATGCCAGACCTGCCACACAATCAGTGGGCAGAGGCACAAAAACAAGTTTCATCCCTCATGGACATGAGGGCCATTCAGTAAGTACCACAGCAAGAGCAGGGACAAGGATTTTACTCAAGACTTTTCTTGGTACCCAGAAAAGACAAAGCTTGGAGACCAGTACTGGACCTGTCTATTTTAAATACATTTCTGGACGTTCCAAAATTCAAAATGTTGACTCTGCAGCAACTTCTGCCCATTCTGGGCAAGAGGGCTTGGCTTGTAACTTTGGACCTAAAAGAGGCATACCTGCATATTCCAATCAGACAATCTTGCAGAAGATTCCTCAGATTCACAGCTGGCTCAATGCACTACCAATTCTCTGCACTGCCCTTTGGCTTATCTACTGCGCTCAGGGTCTTCACAAAATGCCTGGCACCAGTAATTGCATTTTACAGACAGAGGAATTCAAATATATCCTTACTTGGACGACTGCCTTATTCAAGCAGAGAACAAGGACATTCTTCTAAAGCATCTGGCGTTTGTAAAAAGATTACTAATTTGCCTAGGGTACACAGTAAACGAAAAGAAATCAAAACAAGTACCCTCTCAAGAGATAATATTTCTGGGTGCAAGCTTAAATACAACTGCCCAGATGGCTTATCTCATGCCAGACAAACAAAGGCAACTGACTTCTTACTTCAAAATGTTGGCAACAAAGACCCAGTTATCTGCAAGAAAAATTCTGCAGGCTTTGGGCTTCATGGCTTCCTGCATTCTGCTAATTCCATATGCCAGACTGCATATGAGGAAACTACAATGGTATCTAAAAAGTGTTTGGACTCAACATTGTCACAGCCTGGAAACACTAATTACTCTCATTCCTTGCCTGCAACAGGAGTTTCGATGGTGGGCACAGGCCTGTCACCACAACAAGAGACAGCCATTCACCCTACCCACAGCCATGCAGTCAATAACAGATGCTTCAGATTATGCCTGGGGGGCCCACATGGCAGGAAAATGTATTCAGGGCACATGGCCCACAAGCCAAAGGCATGCTGTTGTTGCGTCTTTCGGCTTTTCCCAGTTAGGGGTCGCCACAGTGGAACTCCGGCCCGCTAATGATTGGTAGTTGATTTTTACGTGCCAAGTTACCAGCCCTGATGCACAACCTTAAACGAAGGTATGCCCATTCACGCATGTCTCCACGCAGAAGATGCTCTAGCTGAGAATCTAACCGGACAGCGTCTTACTGTGAGGCGACAACATTACCGCAGCACCACCACTGCGGGTTTTTCTTCATATCAATTAAAAAGAGATGCTAGCTGTTCAGAATGCCCTGACAGCTTTCAAGGATCTTCTCCATCCAGGACAACTACTGATAAGGACGGACAATACTACAGTCATGTGGTACATAAACAAGCAGGGAGGCACTCATTCCTACCCCCTATGCAGACAAGCCATGACTTTGTGGGACACAGCATTGACTTATCAAGTACACCTGCAAGCACAATTCCTGCCAGGAAAGACAAATAGTCTGGCAGACGAACTAAGCAGAAACCTCACGGATCCCCACGAGTGGAAACTGGATCCACAAGTCTTCAGCATGATAATAAAGAAATGGGGATGCCCAGACATAGATCTATTTGCCTCCCCTCACAACTGCCAACTACAGAGATTCTGCACAAGGATGTATCACAAGCAAGCATGGAAAGTGGATGCTCTATCATTCAGCTGGAAAACCCTAACAGTATATGCCTTTCCTCCTCTGCCTCTCCTCCCCAAGGTACTCCTAAAGGTCAGACAAGAGAAGCCAAAAATGATTCTGATTGCTCCAGACTGGCCCCGCCAGCACTGGTACCCAATCCTAAAGAGCTTGTCTTAAGGCCCAGCCTGGACATTGCCTCTAATTCCTCATTTACTGACCCAACAAAACAATCAGATCCTGCACAGCCAACTCAGAACCCTAAATCTGGCAGCATGGCGAATAATGTAGCCATTCAGAACACACCTCTCTCTAAAGCAGTGATGGATGTTATTTTGGAGGCCAGGAGGCCCAGTACCAGAAAATCTTATGCAGAAAAATGGAAAAGATTCTGTGCTTGGAACCAGGCACAAGGAATTGACACGTTTATACCAAATATTCCTCAGTTTTTACAATACCTGAGATGCTGGACAAAGGCCTATCCTTTTCGTCAATTAAAATCCATGCTTCTACCATTTCAGCTCAATACAATACAGAACCACCAATTTTTTCACATCCGTTGCTAAGACAGTACCTCAGAGGGGCCAAAAACATAAGACCTACAAGGAGAGCACCAACACCTGCATGGGACCTCAATTATGTCTTGGAAAAACTCACACTGCCACCTTTTGAGCCAGCCAATACAGCTGAAATAAAGTTCTTATCTTGGAAAACAGCTCTGCTCCTAGCAATAACCTCTGCAAGACAAGTCTCAGAGTTACAGGCACTCATGGCTGTGGAACCTTTTATCATTTTCCATCCAGATAGGGTTTCTCTGAGGACGAACCCGACGTTAATGTCCAGTGTGGCCCTTAACCAAACCATTCATTTGCCTACCTTCTATCCAAACTCACAGAATAAGGGTGAGAGACTCCTGCATTCTTTGCTTGGACAGAACTAAAGCTTTCAGACAGACTGAGCAACTCTTAGTAGCATATGCTGCAGGATCACAAGGAAAGGCTATCTCAAAGCAGACTATTTCAAAATGGATAGGCCACTGCATTCGTTTCTGCTATTCTCAGCATGGCAAATCAGTGCCTAAGGGCGTTAGGCCTCACTCAACCAGAGCAGCAGCCACTTCAGCAGCCTTCCTCAGAGGAGTACCAACCAAAGACATTTTAGAGGTTGCAACTTGGAGTTCAGTGCACACTTTTACCAGGCACTGCCACTTACCTCTCTACTCTAAATCCAGAGCAAGCTTTGCCACTGCAGTTCTGCAGGGCCTTATAGCTTCTCCTAATCCTATTTAGACCCAGCCACCCAACCTCAGCTTTGGGATTCAACCTAAGTGTAATGACTGCAACAGTGAAACACGATGAACATAGTACAGTTGTGTACCTACCATAAATGTAGATGTTCGAGTGTATTCACTGTTGCAGTCCAGATTACCCACCCACCATCCCCCTTTTTCTTTGCTGGGACTTATCTGTACTTCTGTATCCTATACAACCTATGTGGTGTATTTGCTTGTAGATGAAGGAAATGTTTATTTTTGTGCATGCATACTTTATTGGCATAATTTTCAGCCTACCTATTTGGGGGCACCTGACATCTGGGGCAAGAAAAACTGAAGAAAATGGTGTCGGCTGCATCTTTTATACCCCTGGCGCACTGACATCAGGGAAGAGGCGACAGCAACCGATGCCGGACCTCGACTTCGAAATTCAGGCCAACTGCGGGTAGCCTGCCAGCAGGATAACCCAAGTGTAATGACTGCAACAGTGAATACAGTCGAACATCTACATTTATGGTAGGTACACAACTGTACTTTCTCAGTGTTGCCTTTTGACCTCGACAAATTTGGTTCCACTTCCTATGGCCTCATTTGCTCCATCAACCATGGATTCTGGATCCAGTTCCAGATCTTCTATCTCACCCAACATAAATCATTCATCTGTATCTTTCAAAGCTTGGTTTGACCATTTTCAGCAACAGCCAGACAACCTATGCTCTCCTTCCCAGTTTAACGAATTCTATTATCTTCGCTCAAACCATCAATGAGAAAAACGTACCCTAATAAATGGAAAAGATTTGTCCATTGGGCATTTAAAAATGATGTGGATCCCTTTTCTGCACCGATTCATGCTATCCTGGACTTTTTATCATTGCTTTTAGACCAAGGGGCCAGTTCTTCTACGATAAAGGTTCAGTTAGCAGCAATTTCCTTTTTCCATGTCCCCCTTGATGGCTCTTCTCTTATTTCGCATAAACTTTGTAAGACTTTTCTACGTGGAATACTTCTGTTGAGGCCTCTTGTTAGATCCTACTCCCTCATGGGACTTAATGCTGGTACTGTAAGCTTTGGTTCTTCCACCCTTTGAACCTGCAAATACTTGCTATCCCAAATTCCAATCTTGGAAGACTATTTTTGGTGGCCATTACTTCGGCTAGATGAATTTCAGAAGTTCAGGCTTTATCGGTGAAACTTCTTTACCTAATTTTTCTTAAAGATAAAAGTTATGTTGCGAACTAATGCATTCTTTTTGCCCAAATTTGTATCAGAATCCAACCAGTCTATCAACCTTCCAGTTTTCTTCCAAAATATTTCCTAGATGTGCATAGACGGTTATGTTTCTACTTACACAGAACAAAGGACTTCAGAAAATCAGATCAGTTATTTGTTTCATTTGCAGAAAAGAAATTGGGCAAGCCCCTGTCTAGAGTTTCCCTAGCCAAATGGCTCACTAATTGCATTTCTTTCATTTACTGTAAATTGAATTTGCACTTACTAAGCAATTGCATGTTCATTCTACAAGATCCTTAGCAGCCTTCTCTTCATTTCATTCAATAGCCTCCATGGATGATATTTATGCAGCAACTTGGGCTTCATCTCACACCTTCATATCTCATTACAAGCTAGACTTAGTTTCTGGAAGTAGGGCATCTTTTAGCTCAGTGGTGCTCAGGAATATCCTTCCTTGAGGCTACTGTGGGATTATAGTCAAGGATGGAATAAAAATTGATAACATCAGATAAAGAAGTTATGTACTTACCATAACTATCTACCTGTGTTGTCCAATTTTCATTCCTCCTCAACTCCCCACCCACCAACCCCCATCCACTGTTATGTGAAGAGAGAGTAGATAGATCCAGTCTTGGGGTGTTTACCTTGCCTTTTTAAATCCACATATACCTTTGTGCTCCTTTATCTGCTATACTTCTACTTCATTTTTTTTTCTATTTGAGAAAAGTGTTAATATTTTGCAATAATCTGCAAACAAGATCTGAGGTAATGGGGGAGTGCATTCTGGGTAAGGGAGAAGCTCGAGAGTTCAAGGTTGCCAAGAGCTTTTACAAAGGCCGAGTCGGATCCTAGAAGGAATGAAAATTGTACAACACAGATGGAATGCTATGGTAAGTACATAACTTCTTTATATTGTTAAACCAGTTTGTGTGTGGGTACATAGTTTCCACCGGTTGCTTTTGTTTTACCTTCATTAATTTTGTAGCCTGAAAAGACTTGAAACTGTCTCAGAATGTTCCACAATACTTTAATGTCCTTTTCTGTTTTTTATCCAGTACAAAATAATATCATCTGCAAATAAAGCCTACTTTTCTTGATTACCGTAGCAGTTATGCCCTTGAATTTTTGAGTCCCTTATGCTCTTTCCCAATGGTTCTGAATATAACACAGATTTTACATTTGTTGAAACATAACTTATTAGAGAGGATCCCCACTTTAATTTTTCCTCTGATATTCTCCTAATTAGCCTTATTATTGTGTCAGGGAATGCAAATGCTTCAGTTGCCATACTTATAAAATCACATCTTACTCTTTTGAATGCTTTCTCTGCATCAAAACCCTCTTACATTCTGCTTCCCTCTAGATCATCATTATTCCATTCTTTTAGCCATTATTGACATAAATACTTTGTAACCACAGTTTAGAGTCAAAATTGGCCTATATAAAGCTGGATCTGTTGGGTCTTTGGCATCTTTAGATATTACAGCCCCCCACAGCTTTTCTAACAGGATGCTGGTGCTACTCCTCCTTTTAAAATACTGTTAAACGAAACCTTCAAGATCGTTATCACTTTCTTCCCTCCTAGCTTCCAAATTTCCACAGAAATACTATCTATTCCTGGAGACTTTCCTGTACATTGGTTACACATCACCATTTTTTATTTCACCTCCTCCTATCCTGTTAGTAATTGAGCCTCATCTACCTCTAACCTTGGCATATTTAATTATTCCATAAATATTTCCATTTGTACATTTTCCTTGATTTCCACATTTCTCTGCTTTATATAGATTTTCATAAAATGTATAAAATATTTCAAATGCCTCTACAAGATCTCTGGCTAATTTCATTGTTATAGGTTCCCTAAGATTGGCAACAGCACTGATGTGTGACACTGATATCCACCCATTTTGAAAGGAGGTTGTTTGGCCATCAGCTGTTATAATTCATTACTGGTTGGTTCACTGGAAATGTAGTAAGTAACTGAGATCTTGGTAAGAGTTTAGTAATCTGATTGGTAGAACTGTACGATGAATGCAGGAAAAAAGGCACTGCCAGTGGAAGGTATCAGTAGCCTTTTCTTTGAAGCATAGAGTGAGTGAGTGTGCGCGCGCGTGTGTGTGTAAAATTGTTGGTTAAATCCGAGTGTTTTACGCACGCACACACACACACACGCATACACACACGCACGCACACACACACACACACACACACACACACACACACACACGCACTACTTCACTCGAAGGTACTGAATTCAGACTGAGGCAGGTAAAATACTGAGGATCCAGTGATTAGAATCCAGTTTTGAAGATAATGGTCTAAAGCATGTCTGAGTATGGCAGGTGCTAGTGCACACTTACCATAAATTCATAAAGCCAATCACTACTTCCCTCCCCCACCACCCCTCATATGTACTAGTTGCCAGTGGTGTAGGCTTAGGGTCCATAAACCCTGTACCACTCTTGGTTTGGTGACAGTGGTGAGATTCAAACCCCATCCTGTGTCTCACATATTTTGATGTCAGTGAAAGGATTCCTACCCTTTCTGTAACAGTTTAAATTGACTTAGAATGAGATATATAAGGAAAGTTAAATGATATTACAGAAGAGGTAGTTGGTAAAGTGTATTGGTTCCCAAAAGATAAATCCAGATCTGAAGTAGGCACTTCATTTGTCAGCAACCTTTGGGATACGGATCCGATCTCGGATCCGAGCCGGCAACTTCTACCACAGCATAGATCCGAGCTCCTAGCTCCTCCCTTTACCCATAATCCCCTGCCAACCCTGACTGACCCCAGATCTAGTTTGCCGCGCTTCAAGCTACAAGCTGGATTTTCGAGCTCCTGCTACTTAGTGAAGATTTGTGAGAAAATTTTTCTATTTTTATCCCCCTTTTCTTCGTGTGAGTGAGAGCGAGTGTTTAGGTACCCCATAGCCCTTTATCTCGCACATTTTAATTTAATTTAATTTAATTTGTGGTTATTTTTCCTCCCTGCCCTCGCTGGTCGTAGTGTGTGTTTGTGGTGTGTGTAGGGGCCTAGTGAGTGTGTTTCTGTGCTACTATGTCGGAGGCCCCTAAAGCCATCTTTTCAAAGTGCACCGAGTGTGGCCATAAGCTTTCACCGGCGGATGGCCACACCCGGTGCGTTAGGTGCCTTGGGGTTGAACACCTCTCCTCGGGATGCGCGATTTGCACGGCGTTCAACCCCAGGGAACTTAAGGACCGGAGGTCGAAGCTGATTCTGGCGGGCCTTTTGCCCCCGGATTCAGCTCCGGCCTCCGGTGCTTCTGTGGCCGCTACCCAGCCCTCGGTGGCAGCCACCCCTGCCTCCCTCCCTCCGGTCGGGACTCAACCTCCCGTTTCGGCTCTGGAGGAGAGGGAGGCTGGGAAAGCCAAACGGAGAGAGAAGCACCATAAGCGGCGGGCCGAGGACTCCTCCTCTGCCCTGCCCGCCAAACGAGATTCTCACTCCAGAGCTTCTGGATCGCCTCCGGTCCCCTTGCTTCTCACTGGGACCCGAGGAGGAGGGGACCCGGTCCCCGTCGAGGTCATCGAGGCGGCACTCTAGGTCTGCCTCGGTGGCCTCTTCGAGGTCCACTTTTAGCATGTCAGATGCAGACATGGACCGGATGATGAGGAGGTTCATCCAGGCCCAGTTGCAGATGGGAGTGCTCTTGCCCCCCCCCCCTCCGGGGGGGAGCTCTCGACCCCATTTTTTACTCCAATCGCTCCTTCTCCGACCCGCTTTTACTCCAATCGCTCCTTCTCCGACCCGCTTTCCGGGTCCGGAGCGTTTGGAGCCGAGCCGCGTTGGATTCGGGGGTGAGTCGTAGCCGACAGTACTTGTTACTTCAGCTCCGACTGGTCCCTCGAGCTTGTCGAATCCGACCTCTTGGAGCCGTGGACAGAGCTTCGGATCCGAGGGATTCGGTGTGACTTCGGCTCCGTCCCGGCTGGAGCACACGGGTCCTTCGGATCCGATGGTCTCGGCCCCGGGTCCGGTCCCCGCTTCGGATCCGAGTGGGAGTCGACTCTCGGATCCTATCAAGGGCGGCTGCCCCTCGGCTTTCGCTGTGGTGGAGAGGGCACTGTTGAGTGCATCTGGGCCTCCAGTCCTGGCTTCGGCTCCCCCCTGCACTCCCTCTCAGCTGGTTCAGGCTCCCATCACCCGGCCTTCGGGGCAGCCTGCTTCAGCGCCTCTGGATGTTCCTTTGGAACATGACACTGCTGGTGAGACTTCCTCGGACAGCCCCCCCGAGGAGGTTCCTCACAAGGTTAAGTGTAAGAGGAGGCACGTGGACTCCCCCAAGTTCTTACGGAAGATACGGACTTAGATGAAAGGGAAGGCTCCCCAAGGTCAGCTCCCGAGGATGCCTCCTTTGGAGACATCATGGAAATGCTCAGGATTAGGGGAGGGTGGTCTGTCCCCAAGGCTTCCTCCGATGAGTCCGTATTCCTAGAGGCGTTCGAAGCAGGGCCATCTACCTCTTGGGTGTCCCCTCCCCCCAACCCCCTGGTGGACCTTATCTCCACCAGGGCTTGGAAGGAGCCGGACACTGTAGAGCCAGTCCCCAAGCGCCCAGATAGGATCCTGAGTCTCCCTGCAGAAAGAACCCACTGGAGTAGAGGTCCCCCCATGGATGCCATGTTGGTGGCGGCAGCCACCAAGAGGGAGTTGGCTCAGGAGAGCTCCGTGGTCCACCCACCGAGCAAGGAGTCTCGGGCGATAGACCACCTTGGGAAGCGGGCCTTCAGTTCAGCAACCTTCTCCATGAGGCCGCTGAACTATATGGCACATGTCATCCGGATGCAGAGAGATCTAATAAAAGAATACGCTGCCTCCCCCCCAGAGTCCATGTCGGAAGGGGACAAGCAGCTGTACTCCTCCCGAATGTCCACTCTACATTCCATTTCTAACACCTCTATGTGGCTCTTGTCTCACGCCATGGAAGGAGCCGCTAGAGCTGGCGGAGCCGGCCTGGTAATGAGGCACCAAGCCTGGCTCCGACATTGTGACTTCTCGGAACCCTTTAAGGCGTCATTCGCGAATGCCCCCTTTGATGGTTCTGCACTGTTTGGCAAAACCATTTGCGACACTTTAGTCCAGAGCGAGAAAGACGGGAAGATGTTGTCTGCCGTCGGAGTCTGCTTCTCTGCTCCCCAGAGGTCCTTTTCCAAGAACCAAAAGGGTCAGAAGAAGATGTGGTTCCAGAAATCGCATCAGTCCCAGTCTGCTCCGGACAACCAGTCCTCTCGTGGCAGAGGAGGACAGGGAGGACGCTGCCCTAGAGGCAGAGGGGGTCCCAGAAATTTTGGGTCCAGAGAACCCTTCTCTGAGAGGCCCACTCAGAACCCATGAGGGGTTGCCCGGCTGCTCCACTCTGGAGGCAGTCTGGGGGCGTCTTTTGAGGCACCTAGCAATGTGGGAGTCCATAACAACCGATCGCTGGGTGCTTCGCATCATATCCAGAGGTTACCAAATTCCCTTTATTGTAACCCCCAAAACCAAAAGCCTCCCCGACGTACCACCCAATCAGAGGGAGGCGGCTGCTACAGAAATTCAGCAGCTTTTACAAAAAAGAGCCATCCAACCCGTCCCCCCAGATCAGCTCAGATCAGGGTTTTACTCCATGTTCTTTCTGGTGCCAAAAAAGACGGGGGACTTGAGGTCCATCCTCGACCTCTCTCTCTTGAACCTGGCAGTACCCAGAGAAAAGTTCCGGATGGTCACGCTACAATCTATTCTCCCCCTGTTACGGGAGAATGACTGGATGTGCTCGATAGACCTCAAGGATGCGTACTATCACATTCTTGTGGACAGACGCTCCAGGAGGTTCCTTCGCTTCCGGCTGTGAGCCAGTCACTTTCAGTTCAGGGCCCTCCCCTTCGGTCTCACCTCAGCCCCCAGGGTGTTCACCAAAGTCTTGGCGGTTATAGTGGCCCACCTGAGGCTTCAGGGAATTCAGGTCTTTCCGTACCTGGACGACTGGCTCCTCATCGCCCCAACAAGGCATCTGCTCTGTTCAGGCAGGGATTACTTCCTCAATCTTGCTCCACGCCTAGGGTTGACTGTCAACATGGCCAAATCCTCTCTGGCTCCTACACAGGTAATAGATTTCATAGGGGCGAGATTGGATTCCAGACTAATGCTTGCTTTCCTGACTCCCAATCGGCTTCAGAACCTGAGGTTGCATGTTCAGGTTCTGCTCCAACTTCCTGCTCCACCGGTGGAATTGATCCCGAGGGCTCTAGGGTCCATGGCGGCAGCAATTTCTCTGCTGCCCCTAGCCTGTCTAAATATGAGGGTCCTGCAGTGGACCCTCAACGTGCAATGGTCCCTGTCTCGCAACCCCCTGTCCCATCCCATTCCCCTAAGCAGGGCTTGCAGGGGGTCGCTCGTGTGGTGGCTCCAGTCCCCGAGCCTTCACACGGGACGACCATTCTCAATGCCTCCCCCCGTCGCCACAATGACCACGGACGCCTCTCGCCTGGGGTGGGGGTGCACTATTCAGGCAGAACGATCCAAGGCACGTGGAACGACATAGAGACCTCCTTGCATATTAATGTCCTAGAGATGAGGACGGTGCTTTTGACGTTGCAGGCACTTCACAGCCTTCTTCCGATTGGGACGATTGCGGTACAAACGGACAACATGTCAGTTGTCTGGTACATCAACAAACAGGGGGGAACCAGGTCTTATCCTCTTTGTTGCGAAGCCATGAGAGTGTGGGAATGGGCGATATCCACCAACCGCTTTCTCATTGCAACGCACATTCCGGGACGGTCCAACATCCTAGAAGACAGGCTCAGTCGTTTGAGTCTGACCCCATACGAATGGTCTCTCAATCCTCTAGTAGCGAAGCAAATATTTGCCCAATGGGGGCAACCCTGTTGCGATCTTTTTGCCTGTCCTTCAAATACCAAATGCAACAGTTACTTTGCTCTAATCCCCCCTCAGGGGGAGTCCCCGAGAGACACTCTAGTACATGCTTGGCGTCCCGGTCTCCATTACGCTTACCCTCCATTGCCCATGATGCTGAAACTCTTACAGAAAGCCAGTCGGTTGGGGAGCAAAATGATCCTCATTGCCCCATTCTGGCCTCGTCAAACGTGGTTCCCGTACCTGTGGTCTCATCTTATTCATCCACCCTGGATTCTGGATCCCCTCCCGGATCTCATTACTCACCCTCTGGGTCTTCCGACCCCCAACCTGGTCAACCTCAAGCTGACGGCTTGGTTGCTCCAGTTCCACTCCTGATAAGGACTCCTGGAATCTCCTCACCTGTCAAAGCCATCCTAGTAGCAGCACACAAACCGTCCACCAGAAGGGTCTATCGGAGTAAGTGGAAACGTTTCTCCATCTGGGCGGAGCACCATCGCTTAGATCCTTTCACGGCGCCTCTTACGTCGGTTTTGGATTTTCTAACTACCCTTTTTCATCAGGGGGCTAGCTGCTCTACAGTCAAGGTACAACTAGCAGCGATTTCGCATTATCATGTAGGGCATGAATCGGGCCCTCTAATTACCTCCAAGCTCTGTAAAGCTTTCCTCAAGGGTACCTTCCTTCTCAGACCTCCTGTTAGGGAGGTAGTACCCCCATGGGATTTATCTTTGGTTCTACAGGCCTTGACAAGCCCCCCTTTCGAGCCGGCGGCTACGGTTGATCTTAAATACCTCTCTTGGAAGACGGCCTTCCTGTTGGCCATTACTTCAGCTAAAAGGGTCTCTGAGCTTCAGGCTCTCTGTGTTAAACCGCCGTATTTGGCCTTCCATCAGGATAGAGTTTACCTCAGGATCAGTCCGTCCTTTCTGCCTAAGGTATCTTCGGAAGCTAATATTAATCAATCTGTTAATCTTCCCATGTTCTTTCCTAACTATCAGAACAAAGGAGAGTACAAACTGCATTCTTTGGATGTGCACAGACAATTACGCTTTTATATTCATCGAACTGCTGGTCATAGGCAATCTGACCAGTTGTTTGTCTCCTTTGCCAAAACCAATTTAGGCAAGTCAGTTTCTAAAGTTACCCTGTCACGGTGGATAGCTAGTTGTATCCTCTTGGCATATCAGAGTTCGGGAAGGCCTGCACCTCAGGGAGTCCGCGCTCATTCTACTAGGGCCGCTACTTGGCTTTTAGATCTAGGGTCCCCTTGGATGATATTTGTTCCGCAGCCACTTGGGCTTCATCTCATACCTTTATCAGCCATTACAAACTGGATGTTGTCTCCAGAGGTAGGGCGTCCTTTGGCTCTGCAGTGCTCCGGAATATTCTTCCATAACGGCCACCCAGGATTCAGGTAGCTGGGGACTCTGTCCCAAAGGTTGCTGACAAATTAAGTGCCTACTTCAGATTAAGAAGTTATGTACTCACCATAACGTTCCATCTGAGTAGGTATCTTCATTTGTCTGCAACCATCCCCCCCTCCTTCCCCCTGACCTATATGATTCTGTTTAGGATCTGTCTTAGATAAGCCCCTTCCGGGGCACAGTAACAGTTGTTATATTGGGCAAACTTGATCTGAGGTCAGTCAGGGTTGGCAGGGGATTATGGGTAAAGGGAGGAGCTAGGAGCTCGGCTCTATGCTGTGGTAGAAGTTGCCGGCTCGGATCCGAGATAGGATCCGTATCCCAAAGGTTGCAGACAAATGAAGATACCTACTCAGATGGAATGCTATGGTGAGTACATAACTTCTTATTTTCAGCCCAGATGAGAAATGAACTTCAAAGAGATGCAAGAAAGTATGCATGATTAATATGCAGGTTCTTTCGATAAAGAAATATAACAATAGTAAGTGTAAAAGTATACCCTGAAAGATGGTTGTGTGGACTCTTGTAAAAGTAAACATATGGCAGGAAAAGTAAGAATGTTATTAACATTAAGCTTAAGAGGATGTGTAAGGCATTTGTGAAAAGATACATTAACTGATTTTAAAGTGAAAGTAATAATTGTAAAAGGCCAAAAGTCTCAGCAAAAAAGACTGATTTAGAATTTTTTCTCTGCTTGAAGACATTGATATCTGTGCCATTACTGAAACATGACTTAAAGATCCAGTGCATAATCACAAGTTTCCAAATGTGTACCTTCTTTTACTGTTATTACAGATCTGATGCGTAAGTAGTGTGTCAGTATTTGTAAAAAGAATAGCTAAAAGCCAGAAGCCTCAGGAGTAGAAATTGCTCATACTATATAATAGCAGTGGCACTGAAGATAACATTATAGGAATGTATTACACAGTGTATGCCCTGCAGATCATGAGGATTTCTTACTAAATTCCAGGATGTAAAATTTATGAAGAAATTAGTCCTTAAAGGGAATTTTAACTATCTTGTGACTGAGAAAACTACTCGTGTGTGTGTGTGTGTGTGTGTGTGTGTGTGTGTGTGTGTCTATATATATATATATATATATATATATATATATATATATATATATATATATATATATATAATGTGTGTGTGTGTGTGTGTGTGGTGTGTGTATGTATATGTGGTTTCACTTTGTAATTGCGAAATACTGAAATCTCAAATTTCAGTATTTCGCGACCATAAAGGCGAATTTTTAGAATGTTGAAAGTGCATAATCACAAATTCGAATATTTTGAATTTGCAGTTATGGCTTTACATTATGTGACGTGCGCTGTTTGATTTGGATGTTGTTCGGCGTAGTGTATGGATTTATGTGGAATCTCAGGTAAGTGAGTGTTTTGTAAGGGTTTTGGGTGGGAGTTTGAGTGTATGTGAGATTGTTTGTAAGTTGTATGTGTGGGTTAGGGTAGGAAGGTGAAGGTATGAGTATGTAGTTGTTGGATGTGTTGGTATTTGTCTGTGGGTCGTGTTTGTGTGTGCGACTGTGGAATGTGTGGGTCTGAGTGTACTGTCTTTTACTGTTTGTGCAATCTCAGAGTTAGTATATATAAGTAGGGGGGGGTGGGGGGCGCAGGAGGGCTTGCCCCCCACTTATGTGTAGTGTAAGTATGTGGATGTGTGGTGTTTTGTTTTTTTGTGCTTATTTGTTTTGTAGTGTGGGTGTTGTGGTTTATGTGTGGTGTGGTATGGTGTATGCTGTGTGTTCGGGATTTGTAGTTTCAGGATTGTGAAGGTTTGGTATTTGAAGGTTTCGTCTTTATGGTCGTGAAATACTGAAATTCGAGACTTCAGTATTTCGCGATTGTAAAGTAGAACTGTATATGTATGTATGTGTATGTATGTATATATATATATATATATATATATATATATATATAGAGAGAGAGAGAGACTATTAACAGTGCAGAATCCTAGGGATGACACTATCTTGGTGGTTATCATGCTTATAAAATTATAATCTTGCAGCTTTACACCCATTAGTAGAGACTGTCAAGATAGGTGAAGGCTGCCAGCTTAGCTAAACTTAGCTTAACTGTCATCTCTGTGTGCTCTTAAGGGAAATTGTACTTTACTGTGTGTGTATTTATTATCTTTTCCCTATATGGACGCCCCTCACTGGTGTTAGTTGTGAGGATTGAGGCTCCTTGATTGCTGGGCCAGGGCGTCACATATTAATTGTTTGGCAATGGTGGGATAGCCACACCACATATTAAATGGTTGGCAAATACTAATTGGCTTGTAGTGTTGTGGGTAGTGTGAATTCCTGTGGCTTGTGTACAGTGATCACTGAAGGTGTTTCTGTACTCTAAATCAGCCATGCAGCGAATACTCAAGAGTTCAGATCACAATTGTTTTATTTCTTTTGTTAGCTTAGTTAGTCAGGGAGAGAAGGCAGCATGTCAGCAGAGGAGTACGGAAAGCTGACAAGGAGCCAGCTGGCTGAGATATGCCAGGCTAAGGGACTGGTGCATGGAATCCTGACTAAGGCAGACATGATTGCAGCTTTGGTCACAGCTGCATCAGTAAACAGCAACCAGGAAGATGATCAGACTAGCAGTGGAGATGTACCACACTCAGGGAATTGACAGTTCAACCTTTCTGCAGTGGACTTAAAAATTCATCTGGAGCTAAAGAGACTTGAGTTGGAGACCAGGCATTTGGAGATAGAAGCAGCTGAGAGACTGAGGTGTCTAGAGAGTGAGGACAAGGAGAAACTGCAACGTTTGCAGGCTGAGGAGAATGAGAAACTTCTACAGCAGGAAGCTGAGGAAAAGGGAGTGGCAGCATGAGAAGGAGATTCTGACTCTTCGCCAGAGTCATGGAGGTAATGGGGAAGGGAGTAACTGGAGCCCAGAAGCACAAAAGGTCAGTAAATTTCTTCTTCAGCTTTCAGAGGGGAATAATTTTGATAGTTTCATTCACATGTTTGAGAGGGTATGTAAACATTATGATGTTGACCAAAGGCTCTGGGTATGGTTCCTGACCCCCTTACTCCATGGTAAAGCTGTAGCTGTGTTGTCTAAAATTTCTGATCAAGAATGTTTTGATTATACTACTGTTAAGAACTGCTTGTTAGAATTTTTTAAGCTAACACTTGAAACGTGTAGGAAAAAGTTTTGTGAGTATATACGCAAGGCAGATGAAAGTGTGTGTGAATATATTGCTAAACTGAGCACTTATTTTCATAGGTGGGTGAGTGGATGTCAGGTCATCACTTCTGAAGGGCTGGCAGACCTTTTGGTGAGGGAACAAGCCCTTGGCACTTTGCCTGAGGACATGAGGATCTGGTTAGCTGATAGACAATGTGCTTCTTCAGATGATTTGGGAAGAAGGGAGACATATACCTAGCAAGCAGGGAATCCCTGCACAGGAAAGGGACTCCCAGTACTGCTTATGGGTCTAAAGGAAACCATGGTGGGCAGCACAGACTGCCCCAATAGAATCTGCCAGTAGCAGGGGAAGTCATAGTCCAGGTATACTTCCGGGACCTAGGGTTAAATGTTTTGAATGCAACCAGTGGGGCCATGTGGCATACAAATGTCCATGGAGGCAAGGTAGGGAACAAAAGGTTAGGGAGCCAGTGTGGGGAAGACAAAATGCCAATAGTAGGTTGACTTGAGACAACAGGGGTACCGAACTACCATCCTGCAGATGTCCTGATAAGGAAGGATTTGGATGAGGCAGTACCATGTGCTTATGCAGTTACACTCAGTCAGGCAAGGAGACAAGGAGGATGTGGGTCTGGTAGCCTGGGGGAGACCCAGATAGACTGCATACTTGCAGCCAGGACTGGTGAGGTGGTTACTTCAAGGAGGGAGCTACTCTGTAGCAGTGAGACTGAATGTGAGCCCCATCTGTTTGTGGGTACTGATGCTCCCTTGGACAGAGTGACTGCAATGGTAGAGGTGAGTAGTAGTACCCAGGCTGACAGTGAGGCACCACTGTCAGAGGATGCCAGACTTCCTGTGGAAGGGGAGCTGGGAAGGGTTGCAAAGAGAGAGTTGAGACAGGCTCAGCTCTCAGACCCTACATTGCAGGGCCTGAGGCAGGTAGCTAGTGGGGCACCTGATTCTCAAGGGAAGGGGGAATCTTTATACTGGGACAAAGGGTTACTGTATAGAGAGTGGACTCCCAAGGGAGGGCTAGAAGGTGAGAGGGTACAGCAGTTGGTAGTGCCTAGAGCTTACCGTCTGGTGATTCTAGCGATAGCCCATGATATTCCCTTTGCAGGTGATATGGGCATAAAACGTATAAAGAGACATATTATGAATAACTTCTATTGGCCTGGAATTTCCAGAGATGTAGCAGGGTACTGCAGGACCTGACAGTGCTAAAAGGTAGGTAAGGCAGGAGACAAGGTGAGAGCTCCTTTGATGCCTTTGCCTGTGATTGAGGAGCCAGTTCAGAGGTTAGCTATGAATATTGTGGGGCCTCTGAGTACCCCAAGTTCCACAGGGAAAAAGTATATCCTAGTGGTAGTGGATTATGCTACAAGATACATTTGAGGCAGTGGCTTTGTCCTCTATTGAGGCAGAAAAGGTGGCAAATGCTTTGTTAGAGATTTTCAGCAGGGTAGGTTTCCCAAAGGAAATACTTACTGACAGAGGTGCCAATTTCTTTTCAGGCCTACTGGCGTGTCTGTGGAAATACTGTCGAGTGAAGCACATGAAGACCATCCCCAGACTAATGGTCTTGTTGAGAGGTTAAACTCTACACTAAAGTCCATGCTACAGGCATTTGCGACCAGTTAAAGAGGGAGTGGGACAAATATTTGCTCCATCTGTTTGCTTACAGAGAGGTTCGCCAGGAATCACAGGTCTTTCACCCTTTGGGTTGCTGTATGGGCATAGGGTGAGGGGACCTCTAGATTTAATTCGAGAAGAGTGAGAAGGTGAGTGTGAATCCCACCAGGAGTCTGTTGTGGCATATATTCTAAACCTCAGGACAAGGCACTGGGAACTCATGGACTTAGCCCAGGAGAACCTGGCAGAAGCCCAACAACAGAAAAAGGTATGGTATGACAGGAATACTCAAGCTAGAGAGAATGCTGTAAGGCAGCAGGTAATGGTTCTCATTCCTGTCAGACACAACAAGCTACAAGCAGCTTGGGAGAGATCCTACAAGGTGGTAAGTGATAACTACATGGTAGAACTGCTAGGCAGAAGCACAAATTGTAACATGTTAACATGATGAAACCTTACCATGATAGGGAGGTCCTTGTGCTGAGCATTTGCAGCGGATTGCAGGCAGAGTCTGAGGGAGATCTGGTGACTGATCTCCTCAGTGAGGCTCGGACTGACACCTTAGTGGAAAGGGTAGCAGTGTCCCAGCAGCTATCTCCTACCCAGGTACGAGAAATCCGAGCAGTGTTACTGGAGTTTGGGGACATGTTCACTGGGAAACCAGGGTGCACCCACCTGGTGCAGCACCAGGTGGCTACAGGACCCCAAAGGCCTATTAGGCAGGTCCCTTATAGACTGCCTGAGAGAGTCAAACAGACTCTGAGGGAGGAGATACAGGAAATGTTGGAACTAGGGGTAATTCAAGAGTCCCTGGGCCTCCCCAGTGGTGCTGGTGCCAAAGAAGGATGGCAGCACCAGGTTTTGTGTGGACTACAGGAAATTAAATAGTCACACAGAGTCAGATGCTTACCCCATGCCTACGACAGAAGAGAGCCTAGAGCAGCTAGGTGGGGCTAAGTATCTTACAACTATTGATCTTACCAAGGGTTACTGGCAGGTGCCCTTGACGCCCAGTGCTAGAGAGAAGTCAGCCTTTGTGACTCCTTTTGGCTTGTATGAGTTCACAAAGATGCCCTTTGGGATGACAAATGCCCCAGCAACTTTTCAGAGGCTGGTAGATCACATCCTAGCAAGAGCAGGAAGGTTTGCCCTTATTTGTCTAGATGGTATGGCCATCAACAGCCATTCCTAGCAAGAGCACCTTCAACATGTCAGGGAGGTGCTGGGGAGACTACAGAGGGCAGGGTTGACCATTAAGCCCAGCAAATGTCAGGTGGGTATGGCAGAGGTCTCCTACCTGGGACATAGAGTGGGGAGTGGTAAGATCAGGCCAGAATCTGCCAAAGTAGAAGTCATTCAGGCATGGCCTGCACCTTTTACCAAAAAGCAGGTGAGGGCATTCTTCGGGACAGCAGGGTACTACAGAAAGTTCTTTCCCAGTTGTAGTACCATAGCTTCTCCCCTCACAGGCCTGACAAGGAAGAACAGGCCAGATAAGTTAGTGTGGACCACAGCATGTGAGCAGGCATTCCAGAAGCTTAAAGAAGCTTTGGGAGGACCCCTGTGTTAGCCAGTCCAGATTACAGCAAAGAATTTGTTGTGCAGGTGGATGCTTCGAACCATAGAGTGGGGGCTGTACTTAGCCAGATTTCTTCAGAGGGAGAAGAGCACCCAGTGGTTTATCTCAGTCATAGGCTCTAACCCAGCGAGAAATGCTGTGCAGCTGTAGAAAAGGAATGTCTAGCCATAGTGTGGACACTGCAGAAAGTTTAGCCTTATCTCTATGGAAGAAAATTCACTGTAGTGACAGATCACAATCCCCTAACATGGTTAAACAGACCCAGCCAGCAAAATGCCAAGTTGCTAAGATGGAGCTTAGGGTTGCAACCATATGAGATGTCAATGCAGCACCACAGTGGGATTAGCAATGCCAATGCAGATGGGCTCTCAAGACAGGGAACGGGATAAGGTATACTCAGATAGACGTAACCCTCTCAAGCGACGTTTCTCAAGGGCCACTTGAAAAACTAGCTTGAGTTCTCCAGGGGGGAAGATGTGTGAAGATAGGTGAAGGCTGCCAGCCTAGCTAGATAGAATTTTGTAGATAATTCTGTCATTTGTAAATATTAATATAAGCCACAGGCTTGTTTTCTTAAATGTGAAAGACTGTATTGGATGTTGAACTGAAAAAATGTAACAACAGTGCACTGCTGTAAGAAAGCTGATAAGCCAAACATTTCCTGAAATTCTTTGATCTAAAACTCAGAGTCAATATGTCTAGAAGGAGGCATTCTGCCTGTTGTTTTGAGGCCAGAGTTAATGGCTAGAATTTGCATGTGTAATTTCTTTTATTGCTCTGGCTTCCTGACCAGCTGCAAGATCAAAAGGGCTTTTAACTTCTGAGTTTGGGTTAGCCTGGGAACCAGAAAGAAATGATGTAATCTGAAATGAATCAGTGGTACTGTGTTATCAATTTAAGGACAGAGAGAATCAGAGCATTTGAGCATTTGTCTTGAGAACATCCAACATCACCAGCACTGTCTTGCTCTATATGTAAGTTTATTTTAGAACTGTGTTTTCTCTTAAATATAGCTAGGAACTGGGAAGATTAGATTAGTATTTTTTTTTTCGTATTGATGTCAAAACTTTCCTACTGTATTATTTTAAGTATTTCTCTGTGATCTCTGAACTCTTGGCTAGCACTGTGTAGTAAGAAGTATTGTCTTGTGTTTTTATTATTTATTATTAAATATTTTTAAACCTTTCAGCTGCGGCTGTTTTGTCTAGAGATAATTTAAGCTCTAGAGTACATTGCATGTATATAGTGATACAGGCCAAGCCACTCCAATAAGCCTTGACTGTTCAGTTGCACTTACCATTTGGATAATAACATTGCACAGTAATAATTGGACACTCTTTGTTAAGGGCCTTTTTAGTAGCTGATAAATATTAGTGGGTGGTGGCAAGTGGTACTACCGTATAGTCTGTGTAAAAGGAACACAGCTGGAGAACCAGTGCCAGCCTTCCCCAGGAGTGTCTGTGTGGTTGTATATAACTCTTATCTCAAAGTGTGTGTGTCAGCTACTTGGACAGGGAGATGAAGCACTGGTTGGGCAGAGAGGGTGCTGGAGGTTTTAGCTTGCCCACTAGGCTGAGATCTGGACCCTATAGCTGTGCCAGTGGGGAGTCTTACTGGGGAACTGGTGAGAAAGGGAGAAACCAGCCCCAGACTGACTGTGATCTCTGTGTGCTCTTAAGGGAAATTGTACTTCACTGTGTGTGTATTTATTATCCTTTCCCTATATGGACGCCCCTGAATGGTGTTAGTGGTGAGGATTAAGGCTCCTTGATTGCTGGGCCAGTGCAAGGGCATCACAGAGATCATTATACTGTCATCTGTAACTTGATAGTAAAATCAAACTCCACTATAAATAATCCTTCATAGACTTTACCAATTGAAATTTTGATGTTATGAATTACATACTTTTGAAAACAGGCTGGGATACTATGTTCAATGACCGAAATAATTCAGCATTTGGATACTACCAGTGACTTCTATGATATTGTTAACTACTGCATTCATCAGCATGTATTGGTAAGGCACAAATATAGAGGTACTTTGACAAAAAATATGTGATGGAATTACAGAATGAATATGGTATACAGCAGAAACAAGAGATACTATTTTGGTTTCAGAAATGTTCTAATCATACAAATAAATGTAGAGTAAATAAAGTACAGAGATTACTTTTTTTCATACTATGTATTTTCCAGATATAACTATGAACTGAACTCAATCGCAGATGTTGAAAGCAGCAATAAATTATTTTTTAATGACACCAAAATGTGCAGAATACTGTTGTGAATTTGGTATGTTATCAGTAAACAATGATGTGATTAACCAGTTGCAGGACATAGTGAATGTAGTTGCGGAGAAATTTTGTAAAGACTTCGCAAAAAGCAAAGGAATATATCAAAGTGCCTTAGAAATAAGGGGATACATATATAACTATAGGTATGAAAACTGCTGCCACACAAAGTGAAAAACGTAAGTTTCATAAAAGCAGACAACATACGTGGTGGTTTTCTACATAGAATCACGGAAAGCACATGTAAATCATGTTAAACAAAATGTTAGCTTGTGAATATATATTTGCTTTATGGCAACACCCTGCAGTGGTACTGTTTTATTGGGGGGAGTCACATCCGACTCAGAGTTTTAGACCCATAAGCCTTACAAGTTTTGTAAGTAAATTCATAGGGAGAGTTACAACAGACTTTTTTTCAAAATGGCACAGGGGACTTACTAATGTTAGATATGGAACAGCATGGTTTTGGTAAGGGGAAGGCTTGCTTTTTGAATGTTGTGGCATTATTTCAGGACATAAAAGCAGCACTCGATGAAGATCTGACAGTGCATACTACCTGTTTTGACCTTGGTAAGGCATTCAGTAGTATTCCACAAGCTGGAATGATTGACAAGTTAAAGGCATTGAATTTCAATCTATATGTAATTTATTGGGTAAAACACAAGTTGAGGAGGAGGGTGCAAGATGTCTGGGTGGTGTTACCTGTCTGTCCCAATGGGGATTCCGTGTGACATCTGACAGGACTTGCTACTGAGGTTGCATCTTTTTGGAAATGTGCTTTAGATAACCAAATATTCTGATGACTGCAGAGCATGCAACATGATTACTTCAGTAAAATATGTCACAGCTCTTAAAGATGGTCTACAAAAATCACATACCTGCTACAGTAATAATGACCTCTCCTTTAATTTAATTAAATATCACATCATGAGACTGGCATAAAGGACCTAACTAATAATTACAAAATAAACTGCTGAATCATGAAAAATGCTAACCATCACTAAAGAGCTAAAGACACTGATAAGATAGCAAATTAAACTTTGACCAGTATGAAAGTCAGAAAAGAATATTCTGTCTGCATGGTGTAATGAGGTATTGACTACGACCCAGATGACTCGGGATTAGTTAGTGGCTTAGGAGCTGAAAGAGTTATGTGGGGGAAGGTGGAAGTGAGTGGCCAATGCTGAATTGCCCTTCCAGTAGGAGGAGGAGGGAGGTGCACTGCTAGCATCTGTTGGAGAAAGGTATGTGATATGCAGCCTATGAGCTAGAGCTGGGTACTTGGCTCTGCCAAGCCATTTTCTTGCTCTAACTTGTATAGGGTGTGTGCAGGAATATCCACTTCCATAAAGTAAAACACAGCAGGCCGTACCTTATACAGGTGTGCCCGTCAGCAGCTGGAGAGAGTTTGATCCGTACTAGAAAAAACTGATGACTGCATGGATGATGGCCTCCTTCATTTGGCTGTTACCCAACAGGGGAATGAATGGAATGATTGATTACAGGTCTGATAGTTATTAGACTGAGAGGAAAAACACAGTGCAAAACAAAAAAAAAGCATATTCTAAAGCTCATATAATTTTAAAGCGGGTTGGCTTATCACTTCAAGGAGAACATTGTACTGCTATATGCCGCAGTGATCCATTCCACTACTGAATATAGTGCTTTTTTAGCCTCTGAAGAAGTGAGTGGAAACAACTTGAAAATTCATGTTAATTTCTTATTAGAAAAATCATAGGGCTGGAAAATTTTAATTATTCAGAATGGCTTCAGGAATGGTCCCATTCTTTTTTTTTAATAGTTTTTTTTTTAAGAGGTGATCTGTACTTGGTGTATAAGGCAGTGTCTGATCTGATTCTATTTGAAAGCCTGTATCTGGAATGTGCTGCTCTGAGTGGTAACATCAGATCAGAGAGCCTGTTGTTAAAAATGCATGTATATATAATAGACAAACATGACAAATGTGGGTACATTGAATAAGCTGCCCCTTACAGTTCCATCAGTTAAAAAAACACACAAACACACACGTAAATATATATGCATGTGTATGTTTGGGAAGTGGAGGTCCAGCAGTCCAGCTCCTTGAAGGGCAGTAAATGATGTCATAAGTATGACAATCCAACCTATGAACAATGCAAACATGCAGCATAACTTGTGATGTAGTAGTAAAGTATAAAAAGTGGAAGACCTTTTTTTATCTTTTGTTTTTTTTTTACTGCCAAGTACAACTAGTGCACCTGTTCATAAAAGTAAATGCAAGTGCTATAGAGATATGGGCTAATATAATGGTACACTAGTTCAAAGGCTTCACTATTGCTTCCATTCCAAATTTTGCAGGTTTAGCCTGTTTCATGCTTCCATAAAAAAGAGTGATGCAGATGTAATTATCCCCATCTCTACTTACTTTTTTTGTACATCTTTCAGTGCTGTGAGCTGTGCATTACGCTTTCATATAATTGTGTTTATAGTAAAGTGTACTTTACATATTTAAGCATTAATAATGAATGCTTTCTTGTAAATGTTTAATTTACTTACTGTCACACCTTGTATTTTACATGCAGTTTTTCAATCTTTGTCAAATGTCTTAATGGCACATGCAGTCCTTACTTGTTAGTGTCTTTGGCATTGTGGCCTGGATTGTAGCTGAAAAGGGTCCGTGGACCGATTCACTTACCTTGGTAATACAGTATAAATAAAGTACAATATATACTTTGTTTTATTACAACCAGAAGAGACATCTACCACAGAACTCCTAGAACAGAAAAGGACCTAGGAGAGCACTGCAGGAGTTGCAGTGGAATGCCAGAATTGATTTCGGATTGACTGCTTGATCTAAAGGATCTGTTCGACATTATCAGCCTTAGAGTAATACGTTGAGATATGTCATACAGTGTTCTAGATTAAGTATTTTGAAGATTATTGAGCATTTTAATCCTAGTAGGGACTCTCAGTCAGTTTGCCTAAGCCAGGGTATGCCAATGTGACAGCAATGCTTCCTTTGTGGCCCACTTGTGTTTAAATGGCAAATTTTGTTTTTTGTTCTTTAGAATTCATTTAATAGTTTTTATGCATTTGCCTCTTTTCTTGATATAATAGACGAGTCTTTGTGGCTTCTGTTCAAGCAGCTTTATTATGTACAAACACAATAAGATTATAGCTATTCACTTTAACTTTGATAACTTATATACAAACTAACTACATTCATTCTCACATGCTTACTTTCTGGCTGCACTTTCAAAGTGGCACTAGGTACAACATGTGCCTGGTATTATTATGTGCACATTCATCACTTGTTATGCTTCTTAAAGACACACACACACACACTGTGCTCTACATCCTCCCTCTTTTTGGAAAACTTGATAGAGAGGCTATCAATTAACATGCAAGTAGTACAAATAGCTTCTGTCATGCATTATACAAAACTGTGTATGTATATACAGTTATGTTCAAGTTGCCATGTATCTCACACCCGGTCTGGACGTACGACCAAATCGTGTGATGTAAAACTGGGATTCAGGCTTAGCAACTGGACTTATTTTTTTAGTGTTCAACCTTCTGAGTGGTGGAAACATTCTTAGGACTGGAATCAGATGGTATGACATGTTCTGGAACAGGAACATTGTCTGAGTGATTTTGAGACTTGGAGTCTGTATGCCATAGTAACAATTCTGGTACAGGAAGGAGGTGCCTGCGATTCCTCCTGTACTGCACACCCTCGGAGTCCACAAGGTAGGACCTTGGCTCGGTACAAACACCTGTTATGTGTCCAGTTTGATCGAAACCTTTTGCCATTTGTGTCTTCACTGTCTCTCCTTCTTTCAACGGATGAAGAAATCTGCTACATTTGTCATAACTGGACTTCTGGATAGAACGTTTCTTGAACAATTGGGCTCTGATGGTTCTAATGTTTTTAGCTTTAGGCCTCAGTAAACTGGAACTAATAGGCAATGTTGCTCTGGTTTGCCTGGATAGAAGTCTCTGAGCAGGCGACCCAAGTATATTGTCACAGGGTATTTTTCTGAGAGTAAGTAGATTCAAGAAGATATTGGTAATGTCACGCTTTAGCCTTTCAGTAATTGCTTTGCACTCTGTACTGCATGTTCAGCTAGTCCATTTGATTGTGGATATTCTGTAGTATTAGTAACATGTACAAAGGCTCATTTTCTTGCAAATTTCTGAAATAACTGACTAGTAAATTGAGTACCATTGTCAGAAACAACTTTGTGTGGACTACCATGGACTGAGGAATGACATTTCAACTTGCTTTTAACAGTAGTGGATGTTAGATTAGGTAGTAAGTCAATCTCAAACTGTTCAAATAAGAGTTTACCAGTACTAAGTAATGTTGATTCTTCCACTCGAATATGTCATTGGCAACTGTTGACCAAGGTAGTTGAGGAAGTTGACTTAGCTGAAGTGGTTTTCTTTGTAAATGTGGTTTAGTAATATTTCATACCGAATGAGAAGAAAGTACTTTATCAATGTCTTTCACTAGTGAAGGCCAAAATACTAGTTCTCTCACCCTTCTTTTGGTAGAGTTGGAAACTGGGTGACCACAATGCAAAATCTGGATATATTCATGTTGTAAGGAAGAACAATCTTAGGACCTTTGAAAATAATGCCATCTTCCGTCAGCATCTCGTCTCTGTTAGGAAAATAAGTTTGCACTTCCAGTGGTACACTAGATTGCTTTTATGGCCATCCAACATTAATGTAGTGATTGAGCTTTTACAAAATTGGATCAGTCTTTATATGATCTCTCAGCTCATCAAGTCTTGTGGTAGAAATATTACGCACTGCCATTGCATCAAAGTCAAAATTCTCTGTGTCAAGCTGTTCCGTTGTATTTCTGAGGGATCTGGATAAGGTATCAACCAGATAAAGAAGTTTGCCTTTTGTATATACAATTTTGAAGTTGTACTTTTGCAGTTTGAGCATCATTCTTTGTAATCTTGCTGGAGCGGAATGCTTAGGCTTCTTCAGAATGGTAACTAGAGGTTGATGATCAGTTTCAATTTGAATTGCTCAACCGTAGATATAATCATGAAACTTTGAATATGTAAGTACTATTGCCAAAAGTTCTTTCTCAATTTGAGCATACTGCATCTCTGTTTGGGTAAGTGTTCTAGATGTGTAGGCTACTGGTATGCCTTCCTGAAGAATAACTGCGCCAAGACCAAATTTTGAAGCATCACAGGAAAGAGTGACTGGTTCATTTACATCATAGTATCTTAATGTAGGTGGAGTGACAGTTTTCTGCTTAAGATCTTCTAATGCCTTCTGGAGCTGTTTCAATCAAGACCATGTAACATTTTTGCGTGTTAGCTATCTTAAAGGTACTGTCAAGTCACTGAAGTCTGGTATAAACTTTCCTAGATAGTGACCATGCCTAGAAAATGTTGTAGAGCTTGAATATTATCTGGTGCTGACATCTCAAGAGTAGCTGCTTGCCTGGACGGATCTGGTCTTAAGCCAGTGCAGGTAAATAAATAACCTACATGTGTAACTTTTGGTAGTTTGAATTTGCACTTGAGTGGATTGAGCTTTAAGTTCACTTCATGCTCTCTGTCTAGAACTCTTTTAAAGTTTCTGTCATGCTCCGCTTCACCATTGCCTCCAACCAGTAAATCATTTACTATTATGGCACAAGGATAACCTGAAATATTTTGCTCCATTGCACGCTGGAAGACTTCTCTTGTAGAACTTATTCCAAATGGCATCCTTAGCAATCTATATCTGCCAAACGGGGAACCAAAAGTGGTCAGTATTGAGGATTTGCGATCAAGCATCACTTGCCAAAATTAACTTTTTGCATCTAAGACAGAAAAAAACAGTAGCATTCGGTATTAGGGCTGCGACCTCTTTGACTGTACGCATTGGATGATGTGGTCTCATTAACGCTTTGTTCAAATCTCTTGTATCAGTACATATTCTGATTTCGTCTGAGCCTTTCTTATGGGCTGCTACCATTGACGACACCCATTCAGCTGGTTCTTTAACTGGACAAATTACACCTTGCTGCACCATTTTATCCAACTGAGCAGTGACTTTGTCTTGCATAGCTATTGGAACTTTTCTTGCTGGTCTGACTACTGAACTGACCTCTGGGTCTGACTTCATAGAATACACAACTGGACATTTGCCCAACTTATCATCAAAAACATCGGCTTATTCTGAGAAAATGGCTTCAGAAAAATTGGAACTAGAATATATGCTTATATAATGAACTTCTTTGGTAAAAGAAAGCAGATTCATTCTCAGACTGCCTCTGAGACCCAGTAATGACTGCACAGGTCTTCAAACTACAAAGAATAACAAGTTGTAACAGTTCGTGGCTAAATGACATGAAATTACCACTGAGCCTTCGGTTTGAATTTCTTCACCTCCATAAGCAACAAGTTTCTCACTACTAGTCACATTGAGTTGCTCATTAGTTCTCACCTTAGCAAATGTGTATGCTAATATAACATTACACTTTGAACCAGTGTCTGGTTTGAGTTCGGTGGATTTACCATTGACGTGGACGGTACAAAACACTTTGTTCCTTGCCAGTAAATTCACTTTGTCGACCCTTTCACCAGTTACTGATGCATCATCTACATAGAAAGTAGACTGCTGCAGTTCTACTTGATCAGTTTGCTTTTTTGAGTGACCTCTCTTTGTAACTGTGCGAGGTTTACTTGATTTGCAAAACCTTTGAAAATGGTTCCATTTTTTACAATTGTGGCATTGCTGACCAAATGCTAAGCATTTTTCTCTTTTAGACTCATGATTTGCATCACAATTGGGACAGTTAGCAATAGAGCTAAATATGGCTTTTGTTGACTCATACTTGTACTGCACTGAGCATGTTCCTTTCTTAGAACTTGCTGGAAAACTATGTGGTTTCCCTGGTGAACCAGCAGTGGCTGTGGCTGTCATGTGCTTAGGCCTCCTTCTGTTTACCAAGTGTTGCCTGCTGCCTACTTTTGCTCTGGAACCTGCTGAAGTCATGCTCTTGTCATTTGCAAGCATACTTGTGTGCCTTTCTGTAACATCATGGATTTGACAAATCTCAGTGGCTTTACTCAATGTTAAATCACTGACACAAAGCAAAATCTTTCTCATAGCAGCACTGCTAATACCACATACAAGCCTGTCCTTTATCAACTCATATTTTAAATCATCAAACTGACACGCTTTGGCCTTGTTTTTCAGGTCAGTAATATAAGCTGCAAAAGTTTCCTCTGGTTTCTGATATCTTGTGTAAAACAAATGCCTCTGTAATGTAATATTTGTCTGGGGATTGCACATTTCCCTGAACTTGCGCTTCAAACACTTGGGGTCTTCCCTTGATTCAGCCTCTACAATAATATGACGATTTTCACTTTGTCCCTCATATATTGATGATCGTTTATCATCATTTTGAGAAACCTTTCAAATAACTGAACTATGTGAATGAATTAGGCAGGAGAAGCTCAGAGTAAGAAACATTTCGAAATAACTGCACTTTGCGAGTAGACAGTACACGACACACTGAAACTTCCAAAAATGGCGGCACTTTGCTAGATAATTCTTTACAGTGCAAGAAACAGTCTGTAATGGCAACACTTTGCGAATAGACCCACCACAAGAAACTTTTCAAATGGCAGTATTTGACTGCATTTTACGAAATAGTTGCACGTTGCACTTTCCACACAATTAAACACTGTAAGCACTTTTACACATTTTGTTATACTTCGAATAAATCTAGTTATGCCCTTGATACAATACAAAGTTGTAGTTATGCCAAAACACAGCATTTTACCAAAAACCATGCAGTCGCCTTGCTTTATTTTTGCTTAATGTGCCCTTTTTTACCCTTGTTATATTTGTTTTGCTTGTTTAATCTCTTTTCATCCCCGTTGTACTTTTCTTGTGCTCGTTTTACTCTAAACATGCCCGTTTTGCTCTAAACACATTTGTTTCACTTTACACATACTTGTTTTGCTTCAAACATATTTGTTTCATCAGATATCTTAATCTTAAACATTTCAATTAATAAACCTTTTATGCCTCTCACTTGTTTAATAATGTGGTTTGTGCCCTTGTAATGCTCTGTTTTATCTCTTTTATAAAGTAAACTGTGCAAGTTTTTATTACCTTTGGTTCTTTTCTGGCTGTTTTTCGTGTTCGTTTCTCTTAGTTTACCTGTACTGTTATCTCTGCACCTCATGGCTCCAAATATCTATCTCTAGAATCCTGGTTCTGACACCATGTCACTCGTCTTGTCTCGGTATAATAGACGAGTCTTCATGGGTTCTGTTCAAGCAGCTTTATTATGTACAAACACATTACGATTATAGCTATTAACTTTAACTTTGATGACTTGTATACAAACTAACTACATTCATTCTCACATGCTTACTCTCTGGTTGCACTAGGTATAACATATGCCTGGTATTTATATGTGCACATTCATCACTTGCTACGCTTCTTAAAGACACATATACACTGTGGTCTACACCTGTAAACAGTGGTAGTGCATATTTAACAAAAAAAAAATGGAAGAGGGACACCATTAGCTAATGCTGAGCTACCTTCTATTACAAGGTAACCAAATCTGTTGCTTTTGAAAAAAGTAAGACTTTCTTAACTGTTTCTTGGCTGCATAGTGTATAGTGATAAAGCCTGGACTGTGCACCAGATGACCTGGGTCCACTTTGCTGCCTTTGTACTGGAGGAGCCATCTGGTAGGATGGGATTGAGTGGCTGATGCCAAATTGCTCATCCTGGAGGGAGGGAGGGAGGCATCAGGTCTGCTTCAGGAATGACTTTCGTGGTGATCATGGTGAAGTGAGGCCATAACTTAATGTGCACTTGACTTTACCTAACCGCAGTGTGACAGTAGCATTCCAGGAGGAGTATGTGCTGAAGCATGCATACATTTGGTAGACAGAGAAGACAGCAGGGTTCTCTGGCCCTTATGTTGTAAGCATGCATGTCAGCCACCAGGGATGTGACTTAGGTTGTATCTTCTTCTTTTTTCTGCTTTTCCCGGTTAGGGGTCGCCACAGCGGATCACCTTGTCCACTCATGATTGGCAGTGGAGTTTTACGGTGTCGAGTTGCCAGCTCGGCGCCCAACCTTCCACAGAAGGCACACACACGCACACACTCACACCTAGGGTCAATTTAGTGTGTCCAATCCACATGCAGCATGTCTTTGGGATGTGGGAGGAAACTGGAGCACCCAGAGGAAACCCACGTGAACACAGGGAGGACATGCAGACTCTGCACAGAAAGCACCCCAGCCGAGGATTGAACAGGAGAACCTGTTGCTGTGAGGTGGCAATGCTAACCACTGCACCACCGTGGCCACCCATGTGGCTTAGGTTGTATAAAAGTAGAAAATCCTGTTGCCTGCCTGGATGATGACTCTGATAATGAATGGGCCAGTTGATTGCAGGAGGGGGTGAAGTGATGGTTGCCATACAGTGGGGATAAAAAAGAAACAGGAAAAATCATAGCTATTTGAACTGTTTTCATCACTTGGTTACTGCATCAGCCAAAGGTGCTGTCTTTCCTGCTGCATACCCAACACCCACAGAAACCAAAATCAATGCCTTATATGAAGACCGACTACTATGTCTTGCCTTTTATCACTGGAGCTATTTATTTTTAATGCCAGTATTGTGATTGGTATATATAATGTGTCTGCTTTTAAAAAATAACTTCTGTTGTTTATCTTTAGACCTGTGCCAAAACATCAAAAACACGTGCTAGTCAATTATAAGTGTTGTGCATTTGATCATGTTTGTTGTACTACCAAAAATCTTTTTCTCTTGCCTCTGTTTTGTTGAGCTCTTCCTTTACTTGTTGTATCTTTTGGCTTTTCCCAGTTAGGGGTCGCCACAGTGGAACTCCGGTCCGCTAATGATTGGCAGTAGATTTTTACGTGCCGACTTGCCAGGCCTGACGCACAACCTTCAACGAAGGTACGCCCATTCACGCATGTCTCTACACAGAAGACGCTTTAGCTGAGAATCGAACAGGACAACGTCTTACTGTGAGGCAACAACGCTACCGCAGCACCACCACCGCAGATACTATTTCAGAAAAAATTGTTAAGAGCTTAAACTAACTTTACTTGAAGATTATAATGATATAGTGGTGTATGATACTTGTGTGTTACTTCATCACCAAGCAGCATACCGCATTTTCATATGATAGAATGTAAACCAACTGGGCAGTTGGTGACTTCATTTACTGGTGATAAAGTGATACTGTACTTTACAGATATTACAGTTCAACTGCTGTTAGCCAGACTTCTACATCCAACTTCAGTATTATGTAAAATAGTTTATAACATTGTGGGAAACACTTACTTTATACTCATGAGGCAGTCTTTCTGTTATCCTTGTTATAAAGACTGTGTTGGCTTGTCATCATTTCTGACAGCCATTCACATTGAAGGCTGTGCAGTGAAAGTGCTGTTCTTAATGTGAGTTATGTACACTACTATAGAGTTTCCATTCTAAATGTACATACATCTTTAAAAAAAAAAGCTGTTTGCTAGCAAATGCTTTCATCATGTCTAAATGTATTTGCCAGTCTTACTAATTTATTTGCCTTTGATTACCAGGAACTTTGACGAGGCAAAGTCCTTTTTCAGCAGATGCCATGGGAGAAAAGCTCCACATTGAGAGCCGTAAATAAGGAGGGTGAAGGGGGACTTCCCTGGATACACGCTGTTAGTGGGCATGATTGGTAGTTGCTGATTGTGCACAAGTACAGTACCAGGATTCTTTGAAGGAGGGGTGGCTGATATCCTGGTTGCTTAAATAAATGTATTTAGTCATAGTTTTTTTTTTTTTTTGTGCGTGTGCGTCTGTATTAGTGCCGGTGGCAAGGAGCTTACATAAGTTGTTTTCTACAATTCCCTTTTTCTGGTCTTCAAATTTAGAAGCCTTTTTATGTGTGTGTATATGTGTAAGTGTGTATATGTGTTTGGGTTTACATGGGTTTTCTTTGGATACTATAATTTCCTCATCCCAAAGACATTCAGTAAGTGTACTGGCAACTTTAAATTGTCCATAAGTATGTGAAGAAAGGCCTGGCAATGGTCCATAATGAATAACTGCATCCTATTTAATCAACACATTATTATTATGATTCATAATATGTAAAACATAGGACTCTGCTTGTCAAAACGGGTATGTCTAAGGTACACAAAGAATTTTTTTTTTGGTAGGGGATAAACTACTTTGCACGTCTGACATGAGGCACCCCCCCCCCCCCAACCTTGAACTATATATATATCTGAGATCACAGAACTTTGAATAAGAGGGAGAAAGTGGGGAAAATTTTAAAACTGATCTTCTCATTCTCTGAGAATCTGGATATCATGACAAGATGCTGGTGATCTTTAAGGTTTAGATTTCTGAAAGTCGATCAGCTATCATGCAACAAACAGTAGGGCTTCTGCCTGGCAGTCTACTTCTGTTCCTTACTTATCTTTTAAACTCTGTGGATGGCACTCACTGTTCATGGAGTCAATGTAGAAGTCAGATTCAACTCTGTAGCATCGGCTGGAGCACTGGATATATAATGTAACACGTAGCTACCATGTAATGTATAGTATATAGTTTATACGGTACTTTTCCGTTAAACCCCTACCATGCGTGTTGGGACTCGGGCTGCCATGTTTTGCCCTGTTTCTTAAGTTTTTATTGTAGTGATCCTTTCACTACAACAGTTTATTTGTTATTTAATATATTTTCTGCTTCTGGTTACCAAGTCTGAAGAGACATTAAGTGGACGCAGGTGCACCAGCCAAACGGGATGGGATCTATCCCAATTTTCTATTCCTTTGCATTGCCTACAATGCATACTGTACTGCCACAGTCAGGAAGACCTGCACAAAACCAGGACCTAACAGGAGAACCTCAGCCTAATTTACCCGGTCCAAATCAACAAATTTATTTAGAGGTCTTGCCCATTTCTTCAACCACGATGACTTGCCAAATGACGATGTTCAAAATCTTCTTCGCTTAGTCAAATGTCGACACAGGAAAACAGTTTAATCTATGAACGTTCGAACAGTCTAAACACCCATAACAGGATTAATCCTTTTCTGGACCCTAATAGTCGGCAGGCTGTGTCTGACATGAAAAACAACAGCAACAACACAATGGGATATGCAAACACGTGCAAGAACTTAATTTTTAAATTAGAAAAGCTGTTGATCTCTTTTAAAAACATTGACTATGATGACTTATACCTCACTGGTGCCAAAAGGACTTATAGAGTCTCAGCTTTTCCGAATAGGACAATTTTTAGTTCTCTTCTTTATAAAGATCTCATTACAGTTGTTAATGAAGCCGGTTAACAAGCCTTCAAAGTTTCAGTTAAGCATAATAACATTGTGTTAGAGACTTTGGAAAAAGACATTAATGAGTCAATGATTTTCATCACTTGATTAACAGTTTTTGGTCCCAGATTGCCGTGTCTGGCCTGATTCCTCGGCGGGCCATGCAGGACACTGCCAATGCATGACTCAGCGAATTCAGTGCATGAGTCTGAAGGATCTGCACGGCCCACCGAGGAATCAGGCCAGACACGGCAAACTGGGACCAAAAACGCATGGTAGGGGTTTAATGCTCGAGAGAGAGAGAGCATTTGCTACTAGTACTTCTCAGATTGCCTCACAGCAAGAGGTTCTCCCGTTCGAGTCTCGGCTGGAGTGCGGGGAGTGCCTTCTGTGTGGAGTCTGCATGTCCTCCCCGCGGTTGGGTGGGAGTTCGAAAGACATGCGTAAATGTGCGTGCCTTCATTGAAGGTTGAACGTCGAGCTGGCACCTCGGTGTTCGTGAAAATCTACTGCCAATCATTAGCGGACTGGAGTTCCGCTGTGGCGACCCCTAACTGGGAAAAGCCGAAAGACAACAACTTTTCAGATAGTGAAGAGCTCTTATTTGAGATACTGCACCCATTTCTTGTCATTTGGATATTAAAAGCAAGGTTTAAAGTCAGTCCAGAAGTAGAAAGTTGCTCAGTAGCTGCCATGAGAATAGCTTACAAAGTTTAAATAATATGTTCTTTGAAAAGCGGAAAGGTATTGAAATTACAGAAGTATGCAAATACCACTGTGAGTTAATGAGGGAACATTTCAGGATAGGGTGGTAAGGGAATGGAAATTACTTTTACATTTGTGAAAAGGATCACAGGTGCTATGGTGTAAATGCGACATGAGTTTATTTACCTTATGGTAAATACTCTGTGATTTTAGGACAGTACATATTTTCCTTATTACTTTTGCTTATTACAAAGAACTTAGACTATGTAGTCAAAATCACTATAAAATTATAGAAACAAGTAAAATTCTAGGGCAGCAAGCCCTTATTTTGATAATAAAGTGAAAGTCAGTATTTTACAGTGATTGTTGGTATGGTTTATCCAGCAAACCAGTTTATTTATCAAAAAAATATGCCACTGTGTGTATCTGTAAAGATGACAGTCCTGTTTAAAGTACATTATTATAAGCGTGGGCTACAAGAGTTTATTAACATGCTGTACACACGGGTAGAGTGAGACAGAGGCAAAATAGCTTTGGTTGGATCAGTATGTCTTGTTTTACTAGAACAAGCTGATGCTTTCAGCTTTATGAACTTAGTGGTGTTATCATAGATGTACTGGGCCTTTAGGTACTTCGGCATCTTTAGTCTTGTGTGACTGTGGCTGACCTGATTTGGAGTGCTACCTGCTGGAGACTTTATGAATGTTTTAGCCGTGCAGACAACTGCTGTGAAGTAAGAAAATTCAACATGTCTTTTTGGGCATCCCTCTGTACTGATTAATGTAGTACTCAACATAGTTTCCAAGTGCCTTCTAGGGATAGTTACCCTGAAAATATGTTTGCTGTTTAGAAAACTCATAAATGTAATTTTATGGACAGTGTTTGCTCTGCTTTAATGTGCCACTTCATGTTAAATTGTACACATTGTAATGGCCTGTGCTGGAAGGAAAAAACTGTTTTTTAAATGATTAGGACTTGATACATAGCCATATTAAACATTTAGAAAAGTAGTTTACCATGAGAAAGTCTTAAAAAAACATTGAGGGTTGGGGGCACATAAAGACAGCTTTGAACCCTTATTGTCTACCCTTTAACCGCTCTAGGAAGAGACATTCATTGTAATCTAAAATGCACCCTGCTTATTGCTTCGTTTACTATAGATTTGTATCTATTCTGTATCACAGTGAGTTTCCCAACTGTTGCCAAATCACCAGTATTTATGTGTGCATGTGTTTGTGTGTGCACTTACCACTCTCTCAGTAAACAAATATTTCTTTGTATTCCTCCTCAGTTGTTCTTGCTTTTTTGTAAGTTATTCTTCTTATTCATGCATAATTTATTTTTATTAAAGATGCTATCTAGCTGAACTTGATATCTCTAGATAGCTGAAACTTTTATCATATGTCTCCTGTGTATCCTTTCTTCCAAAAACACATGAATGAAGATGTTCTTCGTGTTTCACTGTTGCAGTCATCACATTTGGGTTATCCCTGCCAGGGTAGCCCTTGACCAGCCTAAATACCAGAGACTTAGTATTTCTGCGTTGGTTGCTGTCATTTGAGGATTGACGTCAGGTCGACAGTGGTATAAAGGAAGGCAGCCGACGCCATTACATCAGTTTTTCTTGCCATGGAGCCCGAAGCAGAAGCAGTTTGCATGAGTGCTGGTCGGCCGTTACCTGAGTTTCATTTCCGAATTGAAGTTGAAGTCTTCGAAAGCTAAGTACCCTGTTGGGGATCCTTTTCTCTTGCACTAAGTGATGTCAGAAAAAGTTAATAATTGTCTTGCCTGTGGAAAGCAAATACCACACTGGGACTTCCACTCTTACTGCATCACTTGTCTAGGCCTAGACCACGACATCCCTCGTTGCCGGTTCTGTACTTTGTTTAATGCCAGAACTATTCGTCAATGGGCCCTTATTGTAGCCAGATGTTTCCGTTTACAGTCCTTGAATTCCGATATGGCTTTAGTAAGCCATCCGACAGCAGATCTTCTGAAAAAACGTAAAGATAAAGACAGAGACAAGACCTCCCAGGACCAAACCTTCCGACGATGCTTCCGCTAAGCTGGTCGTCAGTCCTCCGGAACTCAGTGGGGCACTTTCGCAGCCCCTGATGCCTGCTTTAGTTAATTTGCAGGCCACTACTGAGACCCTTTCGGAGTCCGGTATGCTGCAGAACTCTTCTTCGTCTAAGGATCTTGTGGTCATCCCTACCTTGGATGGGTCCCGAGCCGCTCTGCAGGCACCGGCTTCCGAGGAAGTCCTTTGCAACACCAAATCCCGACATAAACCGACGCCTTCTTTCACGGCTACCGTTCTTTCGAAAACCGCCGAGTTCCTTAGGCCCAGGGGTTGAACCACCCCCAAAAAAAATGACTACCCATTCTCAGGTGCCTGCTCCTTTGCTTCAGTCTCAAATGCTTAAAATGGCAGAAGACCTTATCATGCTGATTAGGGGAAGCCATACCACTCCCTCAAAAAGAAAAGAGATCTGTCCCCAGTAGTTTTGTCTGAACAAGAGTCAGATTAATCCGATGTATATGACTATGAAGACATGCAGCCCCTCTCCACATATGAGGATTCTGATGCAGAGGAATCCATTCTTTCAGGCTCTCCCCCAGAGGATTTTTCCTTTGGGGAAACCCTGCATACTTTAAGGGTGCATTTCAAATGGAGAGTCAAGACTACCCACAGTCTAAAAAGAGACTCAGGGAATTCCTGGACCTTCCACAACACAGGCCCCTAGCCATTCCCCCAGTCCTAGATGTGGTAGATGATGTCTTCCTTGAATCCAGCTTGACTCCAGATGCCCTCCCTCCTGCTCCCAGAAAACCATACAGGTACAACAGAGCCCCTGACTCTCACAAATATATTTTTGAAAATCCAACAGCGGACCCTGAGGCCATTACTCAAGGACCAAAAGGGATTAACCCAAACTTAGCTAAGAATCCCACCCCCCAGACAGGGATTCGTGAGCACTAGATGGGGTAAAAAGTATACACCCCTTCTACTCTTGCTATCAGGGCACTTAATTGTCAGTTCCATATGCTTAAATGCCAGCAACATACCTTGAAACTCTTTAAACAAAATATTTTCTGCTTTCCTGCATGGGCAGAATCTAAAGATTTACAGAAGCTAATGCATTTTGCTGGTCAAGTAACTAAACACACTTTGCACTGTGGTTTTGATGCCTTAGAAGCTTCTTGCAGGGCAGCAATCACTGGATCTGTCATTAGAAGACATGCATGGCTTAAGGAACAACCCTGTCAGACCATGTCATATCAAAATTGTTGAATGCACCCTTGCACAAAGATAACTTATTTGGTACTAAAGCAGAAGAGGTCTTAAAAAAGTTGGAAGAAAAAGCAAAATCTATGCAGACTGTTAAAGATTTCTTGCATGTACAGCCCCCTAGATTCAGCAGTCGTTTTCCCTCCAAACACTGGTCCTTTCCTGTTCCTAGTAAAGAGGGCCAGCCTAGGCCCCGTGGAAACAGACCTCCCAGACAGCAGTCCCAGGGGTTGCAGAGATCTAAGCAGTGGACTACCTCCACTTCAAAACTAGGGAGTTCTAAGCCACTGCCTAATGATAGGAACTCACAATGACTCACCCCCTCTCGACCATGCTTCTCCTCCCCACCTTCACATACCCCTAGGAGGAAAACTCTCCTTTCACTCGAGCACCTGGGCTACCATTGCCAAGGGCCAATGGGTTCTGAACATTTTGTCTCAGCTACAATTTCTCCTTCCACACTCTTCCAACCCCAAAAGGGTTCCCAGATCTAACACCAAATCAGTGGGCAGAGGCTCAAAAGCATATCCATTCCCTGCTCTCCTTAAGGGCAGTAGAGCACGTTCCTGCGGAGCAGATAGATCAAGGCTTCTACTCCAGACTTTTTCTGGTGCTCAGAAAAGAGGGCACCTGGCACCCCATCCTTGATCTATCCATTCTAAACACCTTCCTGGTGATCCCTAAATTCAAAATGCTCACCCTCCAGCAGCTGCTAACCATGCTCTCCAAGGACGCTTGGATAGCCTCCCTGGACCTAAAAGAGGCCTACCTCCACATTCTCATCAGGGAGTCCTGCAGAAAATATCTCCGCTTCAGGGCAGGGTCTCAGCACTTTCAGTTCTCTGTGCTCCCAGAGTTTTCACAAAATGCCTGGCTCCAGCCATTGCCTTTTGCAGACAAAGAAATATTCAAATTTACCCCTACTTAGATGACTGCCAGGAAAAGCTGCTCAAAGACCTGACCTTTGTAAAGGACATACTAACCTCTCTAGGGTACACAATCATTGAAAAGAAATCCAAACAGGTACCCACCAAAAGGATAATCTTCCTGGGAGCATGTCTGGACACAGCATTCCAGATGGCATGCTTAACACCAGAGAAACAAATTTTCTTATCAGCTTACTTCTCTCAACTGGCCACCAGGCCCCAGCTTTCTGCAAGGAAAATCCTGCAAGCCCTGGGGTTCATGGCATCTTGCATACTCCTCATTCCATATGTCAGACTGCACATGAGGAAACTTCAGTGGTACCTAAAGAGCCTTTGGTGTCAACACTCTAAAGATCTGGAAACTCTTGGAATTTCTTTGGTGGGCAACAGCCTGCTCCCACAACAAGGGACTGCCTTTCAGCCCACACCCTCACCACAGACACATCAGACTATGCTTGGGGTGCACACCTGGATGACAGGTGCATTCAGGGCTAGTGGAACCCCCAGCAACTCCCCCCGCACATAATTCAAAAAGAGATAATGGCTGTGCAGCACGCCTTGATAGCTTTCAAACCCCTTCTCTCTCCAGGCATTTTCCTGATCAAAACAGACACCACTGTGATGTGGTACATCAACAAGCAGGGAGGGACTCACTCCTACCTGCTGTGCAGGCTGGCCATGACCCTTTGGTTTGCAGCCTCTTCCATACAACTACACCTGTTATCACAATACCTGCCAGGCTCTCTCAACTCCCTGGCAGACCAATTAAGCAGAAAGCTTTTTTGGACCCCCACGAGTGGCAGCTCAACAGAAACACCTTCTTCCTAATAACTCAGAAATGGGGAATCCCGGAGGTCGACCTCTGTGCCTCCCACACCAACCATCAGCTCAGCAAATTTTGCACCAGAGAGCATCACTGCTTGGCATGGAAAGTGGATGCCCTGTCCTTCCCCTGGGTAAACCTCTCGGTCTATGCCTTTCCTCCCCTACCTCTCATTCCCAGGGTACTGCTCAAAATAAGGGAAGAAAAACCAAAGACCATTCTCATAGCTCCAGACTGGCCCAGACAGCACTGGTACCCCTTGCTGCACAGACTGTCCACACTGCCTCCATTGAATCTTCCTCAGATTCCAAACATCCTAACCCAGATGGAAGGTGAATTCATGCACCCCCAAGTGCAGACACTCAATTTGGCAGCTTGGCTTATACCCTAACCCCTGACCAATCTGCCATCCTCAGTAAACAGGTTCTGGATGTTAACAGACAGGCCAGACACCCTAGCACCAGAAAGTCTTATGCAGATAAATGGAAAAGGTTCTGCACCTGGATCCAGGCTAAGGGGACCAATACGGCACAGCCCTCCATCCTTCTCATCCTGGATTACTTAGCTGACCTACTACACAGTGGTCTCTCTTTCTCCCCTATAAAAATTCATGCCTCTGCTATTTCTGCTCATTTTCCCACTGAGCAGCCTCTTTTTTCACACCATTTAATTAAACAGTTCCTCAGAGGGGCTAGCAACTTGAGGCCCCCCAGAAGGGCACCAACACCAGCTTGGGACCTTAATTTTGTCTTGAAAAAACTCACCCTGCCTCCTTTTGAACCAGCTTCTTCTGCAGAGCTAAAATTCCTCTCCTGGAAGACAGCCTTCCTCCTGGCCATCACTTCAGCCAGAAGAGTCTCTGAGCTGCAAGCACTCATGGCTGTGGAACCCTTCATCATCTTCCATGCAGACAGGGTATCCCTCAGAACTAACCTATCCTTCATGCCCAAGGTGGTTCCCCTGTGGATCTCAACCAATCAATCCATTTTTCCCACCTTCTTTCCTAACCCTCAAAACAAGGGGGAAACTATTCTGCACTCTCTAGATGTGCACGGACAGCTCATATACTATCTGTACAGGACTAAACCCTTCAGAAAGTCTGATCAACTGCTGGTTAGCTTTGCTTCAGTGGCAGAGGGCAAAGCCATCTCCAAGCAAACTACTTCCAAATGGATAGCACACTGCATCCATTTCTGCTACAAACAGCATGGCAAGCCTCCCCCCAAGGGGGTCAGGACACACTCCACCAGAGCAGCCTCCACCTCTGCAGCTTTCCTCAGAGGAGTCCCCACCAGGACAACCTGGAGGCTGCCACCTGAACATCTGTTCACACGTTTACCAAGCATTATCACCTGCCTCTCTTTTCCAAATCCAGGGCAGGGTTTGCCTCTGCAGTCTTGCAGGGCATGATAGCCAGCCCTTAGCTTCCTTGACTGCCTCCACCCATTTCCTCAGCTTTGGGAATCTACCCAAATGTGATGACTGCAACAGTGAAACATGAAGAACATAGTGCAGTTGTGTACACTTATCATAAATGTAGATGTTCGAGCGTCTTCACTGTTGCAGTTCCTGGTTTCCCTCCCTCCATCATCCCCCTTTTTTCTTTTTGTTACCTTTCTTCCTTGTTGTTCTACTTTCCTTACAGGGGACATATTGGTATTTATTTTCCACTGGTAGGGTTCTGCCACCATAGTCTGGCCTCCTACTTTGGGGGTTCCTGACAGGTTAGGGCAAGAAAAACTGATGGAATGGTGTTGGCTGCCTTCCTTTATACCATTGACGATCTGACATCAGTCCTCAAGTGACAGTAACCAATGCAAAAATACTAAGTCTCTGGTATTCAGGCCGGCCGAGGGCTACCCTGGCAAGGTAACCCAAATGTGATGACTGCAACAATGAAGACACTCGAACATTTACATTTATGGTAAGTGTGCACAACTGTACTTTTCTTTACTCTTTCCTTGTAAGACTTCATGTACAGACTTTGTACCATCTTGCTAACATTCCTCTGAGTAGTCTCAGTTATAGTTATATCCTGTCAGTACTTAAGGAATGATCTTACCAATTGTTTGCTTAGTGGAGCTATAACCTACACATTTCTGCTTGTAATTCTCTTTTTCTATTTTTTAAGATTTACATATTTTCTTCTATCGTCTTATCACACTTCTGTTTCAGTTGCAGGCCACCTGAAATAATTACCCCATATTCTCTCCCCAGTTGTTTCTAACATTACTTCACCCTTTAATATATAGCCTTTCTGTGGCTTTTCCTACTGGTAACACTTTTCTCTCTTTTCTGTCTTTTCTTTTCAAGCTCTCCCAAGCTTTTCATACCATCTTTTCACAGTTTTGTTTCACATGCAGGTCATCTGAAATAATTACCCTATTTTCTCACCAAAGCTGTTTTTAACAGTACTTAACTGTCAATGTGTAGTCTTTTTCTTCATTTTTTTCCCTTCCAGAGTACATTACTCTACAGTGTGTTTAAGCTGCTTTAAATAATACCATTCTAGTCATTTTGCCAGGTCTTCTTCTGTCCTCACTCCTTCGGGCTTACCTCGTGTGTTACAGATTTCAGTATCATCTGCAGGGGCACATGCCTTTTTTTCCAGCCCTTTTGATTGTCGCATTTCATAAACATCTTACTACAACAGCAGTTGCCCTTCTCTTCGCTGCTGCAGTATTCACTCCCTCCCTACTTCCCCCTTTTCTCTAGTCTGTTCTTTCTTGTCCTCCTGGCCAAGGGGTTCTTCTCCATTTTTCCTTCTGGTTGAAGTGTTAACCTTTGTGGATCTCTAGTGGCAATTCCCATTTTTCTCATTATAGACATTGTGTACTTTCAGTCTTCCTAATCTACCATGGAGCTTACTTCTAACTAGGTTACCTCCACAATGCCTGATTGAAAGCTGCATTGCTTCATTGTGTGTCATATGCCTTGCCATCCTCCAGAAATAACTCATGTACTCAGCTGCTTCTTGGTTTATTGCTTTAGTCACCCAGGTAAACTGTTGTGAATACATGCTTGAAGTTCTGCAGTCCCAGCTGTTCTGGTGTTAAACAAGCTACCATGAAGAGCTTTCCTTGATGGGTCCTATGTTTGTATTTATCTTGTTCACTAGTCAGCTTACAGCATAATGTTTCAGATATTCCTGTGCTTGAGAATGGATTTGCACCCATTACAACACCTTGTTGTAATGTACACACAGACACTGATTACATTAATATACTTGCCTTCATATCAATATGCTTGCTAGTTTGTTTTTTTATTTTGCCACTCATGTAATTCAGATCTTTAACCTTGTTATGTCTGGGGAAAAATATGTCCTGCATACATATGCCTGTTCTCTATCTCAGTGGTGAATATTTTCAAATTCAAGAATGGTAAAAAAATGGTTTTCTCATGTCCAGTGAGAAGGTTCCTTTGAATGTCAATGGGACTGTCAGAGTTTCACCAGGGGATTCTGCCTGGAAGATTGGCTGTGGCTGCTGTCTCTTAGTAGTCTGTCCACCTATACCGCAATCTCATGGGTTTCAAAGTAACGAGTATCATCTTGAAGAAGTGGGGTTCATTTCCACTTTGCCCCTCTATTACTTTGGGAAACCTTGCACCATTTCTTACACTGCATTGCCTCTCAAGGTGTTTATAGTGTCTTTCTCCTGCCAGCTTGGTTTGTTCTCCATTCTAATTGCAGGGAGTGCCCCTCGAGTTATCTGATAATTGATTCTTGCTACTTAGGATTAAAGCTTCTTGTCTTAAGGCATCCCTTCAGTACATCTGGAGTGGTTGGCTCAAATTTATGAGAAGACACAGGATAAATCCTTACCAAGGTCTGTGACACAGGCACTTCTCAATCTTGGTTCAATCTAGAGTCATGGGTGAGGATTTCACCTTTTGCTCTTTCTTTTTGATGCCAGACTTAGCTTGCTGGAGCCCTCTCCGTGTTGTGTACCACCCTTGATACCTGCATAAAGGTTGTTCCCACACTGGCATCCTACATGTGCAGATCTTGAACTCAGAATCTCTTGAGTCATGGTACAGTCTAGATCCCAGAGTATGGCAACTCAAAGTTTGCTCCACATTTGTTTCCTTGGAACAGCTTGGTCACTGTTTCTGATACAGACAAAACTGAAGTCTCTGCATTATGACAGTTCATGTGATTAGTAGTCTTTTAAGGACTTTACGTGGAACTTGGGCTCCTGCTTAAATCTAGGTTAAGTGAGTCTGGGAAGCATGTCCTGGTGGCTTGTTTTTTTTTTTTTTTTTTTTGCCCTCCCATGAAGTCTGCCTTTGTTGATGCTATTTTGCAAGCTTGGAGGTACTCAACTCTGTTGCTTTTGCCATCAGGAGGACTGATGTCCAGTATTAACTTCTGTAGGACTTTAGCAAAACCCTTTCTCTCAATCTCAAAGCTGACCTCTCCTTAGTATTAGGGATTACTCAAGAGCTCCCTGAGGCCATGCCCCACTCCTGCCCAAGAAATAGACAGATTAGTTGACAGGTTGGTTTGAGAAGGGATTGAGCTGTCAGGGAAATGCCTTCCTCTTCCATGTTGTGGCTTAGGGCCATCAGCTGTGCATACCACTTGCCCATCTTCCAGGATGACCTAGCAGTAGAGATGGCTGCTTTACAAATCCTTCCAGAGTCTGGGATTAGGGAGAATATTGCCTTGACCCTGGTGGTTGCCCTGCTGGCACAGGCCCACATTTTATATGTTTAGCACCTGCAGTGTATAAGATTTGGATTTTTATGCCAAAAGATGATGAGGGTGAGCCAGCTTCATAGGCATAGAGGAGGAAAGTGCTGTATACGACTCAGGTGATCCAAATTTGATTGTTAGCATGGGCAGAAGCATAGCTGGTTCAATCAAAACACACAACCCCTTCAGGTCTTAAAGTGAAGAGCAAAAAAAACTTTGCTGTAATAAGCTGATCACTGCATTGTAAGCATTTTGACTTATTACAATTAGATCTATGCCCTCCCTCTCAGCTCTTCCACTGACACACCAACCAGGTGGCCAGATGCGCAACACGCCACGCCACCCCACCCATTCAGATTCCTTCTATGCCATGCCCCCCGTGAAGATATGTGAAGGCTGCCAGCCTAGCTAGATAGAATTTTGTAGATAATTCTATGTCATTGTAAATATGAATATAATCCACAGACTTGTCCTCTTAAATGTAAGAAAACTGTGTTAAATGTTGAACTTCAAAAATGCAACCACAGTGAACTCTGCCGGAAAAAAGCTGATAAGTCAAGCATTGTATGACTGATCTCAAAGCTTGGAGACATAATGTCTGAACTGAGGAATTCCTTGTATTGTTTTGAGACCAGATTTAATTGCTAGATTTTACGTATATAATGTCTTTTATTGCTGTAGTTTCCTGGCCAGGTGCAAGATCAAAGAAGTTTTAAAACTCTGAGTTTCTGTTAGCCTGGGAACCAGAGAAGAATGATGTAATATAAAATGAGTCAGCAGTGATGTATTATGTTTAAGACTTCCTCAGAGTGAGAGAGCATTTTGCATTTGTCTTCAGAACTGACCACTCACCAGTACTCTACCTTTGCTCTATATGTAAGTTTATTTAGAACTGTGATTGTTGTTAGAGTTAGATAGGAATTTAGTCAGATTTAGTCTAGCTGTTTTCTATATTTATGTCAGACTATTCTACAGTATTAATTTAAGCCTTTTCCTGTGATTTCTGAACTTTTGACTAGCACTGTATTGAATTGAGAAGATTTGTCTTGTGTTTTTATTATTTATTATTAAATATTTTAAACCTTTCAAATGTGGCTGTTTTGTGAAGAGATAATTTAAGCTCTAGAGTACATTGCATGTATATAGTGATACTTTACAAAGCCACTCCAAATAAGCCTTGCTGTTCGTCACACTTACTAACTGGATAATAATATTGAAAAGAAGTAATTGGACACCATTTGGTTAGGGCCTTTTTATTAGCTGATAAGAGTAGTTGGTGGCAGTGATTACTACCTTATAGCCTGGAAGAAGGGGGCATAGCTGGAGAACCTGTGCAAGCCTTCCCCAGGAGTGTCTGTGTGTTTGTATATAAACCAAATCTCAAGGTGTGTGTGTGTGTGTGTGTGTGTGTGTGTGTGTGTGTGTGTGTGTGTGTGTGTGTGTGTGTGTGCCAGCTACTTGGGCAGGAACACGAAGCACTGATTGGACAGAGAGGGCACGGGAGGTTTTGGTTTGACTACTCAGCTGAGATCTGTACCCTATAGCTGTGCCAGTGGGGAGTCTTATTCGGGATCTGGAGAGAAAGGGAGAAACCAACCCCAGACTGACTGTGATCTCTGTGTGCTCTTAAGGGAAATTGTACTTTACTGTGTGTATTTGTTATCCTTCCCAATGTGGACACCCCTCACTGGTGCTAGTGGGGAGGATTGAAGATCCTTGATTACTGGGCCAGTGCGCCGGTGTCACACCCCAACCCTCCTTTATATGTTATTAAAAAATAATTTCTTCTTTTAAACTATAGTAAACTGTTTGCTACAAATGTAGAAAACATCTACCTGCAGGGAACACTATAGCTGTCATGGTTTAGTTTTAAAAAAAAATTCTTCTTTTTAAACACTAGCAAACTGCTTGCTGTTAATGTAGCATATAGTTGCTACAGTTTATACCCTGCCAGCCCAGAGTGCTAAAATGCTCTTGTTTTAGTTTTGAAAAAAATCTTCTTTTTAAACTTTAGCAAACTGCTTGCTGCAAATATAGCAAACAGTTGCTACACTTTATATCCTGCCTGCACAGAGCACTACAGCGCTCATGTTTTAGTTAAAAAAAAATGTACTTTTTAAACTGTAGCAAACTACTTGCTACAAATGTAGTAAACAGGTGGGACAGTTTTTACCACATACAAAGTGCTGTAGTGCTCCGGTTTGGCCACAAAAGCAGTACCCGCTTTTAAAAGCCAGAAAGCTGGTATTACATTAAAGAAAGATCATGATCAGCTGATTGTACCCCCAGACACTTTACACCTGGGACAACTGCCCCTCCTGCCCCACTCTAGCTATGCTACTGAGCATGGGTGGCTGCTGCAGCTGCTTTGGGCAAGCTGTGAATGCCTGTCCACAGGAGAAAAAGGGGTAGAATAGTCGTCCTATGACACGGTGCCTTCAAGGGGTGGCGATGCTTAGAAGTTGTCCTGGGGTGTGCTTTCATCTCACCAAACTGTAAATCCAGTAGTCTTCTTGAGCAGGTTCATGAAGGCATGCATGTGCATGAGGAAGTATAGTTATCACCCTGCCCAAAGGAAGGGGTAAGAGACTTAATAGATAAATGTCTTCATTGCTAGGACAACCTCTATGTTTGCCTGATGATACCATCCACAGAACTGGGGCATGTTTGATGGCGAGTTGGGGCAAAAAGTATTCAGAAAAAAATGAAGAATCAAAAACGAGGTGATATATTATACAGTAATATTTTTGCAAAGGGTTTCATTAAAGTATTGTGTAAGTTGTTTGAGCCCTTTTGTTTAATAATAAATAGGATGTCTTTAAATTTGTTCTTTACATCTTCTCTTTAATTCTGTTCTCTGATGTAATTGGTAATAGAATTGTTAATGGATATTTTTAGGGAATGTAAATAAAATGATCTGTGATGTTCGTTCTTTAAATCTTCTCTTTAATTCTGTCTTGTGATGTAATTGGATAATATAATTGTTAATGGACATTGTTAGGGAATTTAAATTAAATGATCTGTGATGTTTTGATGTTCTGATGAAGTTCTGTAATAAATGAATGAAAGCACTTAAGAATAATGCATCTTAGTTGATTTTGCTCTTTGCCGTGACTTGGCAGTGTTTTATTATTAAAAAATGAGGTGATATACTACGAGTTCATTTTTGCTTTTGCAGCTGTGATACGGTGAGAAATTAGAACATATGACTAGGCTGCTACTTGGTGTTCTAATACAGAAACCATGATAATTTAAAGAAATTATACTATTTCCCCCTTTTCAGTTGTAAATGTTCTCCTTATTCTTCGAACTGAACACATTGGCTGTTGTATTTTGTACTCCAGTACTTATTTTTTATTTTATTTCCATTTGTTTACCAGGAGAGTTTGACTGGGCCTGCGAAGGCCCAGGGCGAAAAGCTCCACAAATACAAATTGAACAAGTACAAAAGGCATTTTGAGAGATATATATACAGTATACTAAATAAAGTAAAAATATACAGTGTAAAATGAATGAGATGCATAAAGTCTACAATACAAGATATATACATGCTTGAGTCATCTGGAGAGAATCGAGGTAAGTTTAAAAATACTAGAAATGACACTGATGAGAAATTAGTAGAGGAGGAAATCTAGATTAATAGAATTTTAGGATTATCTGAAAGAAAAAAGTTAAGGGAAAGGAGTGGTATTGACAGGCAGATATAAGGAGATTTTAGAAGAACGCAGTTAAGGGAGAGAGACAGGAGAACTGGGGAAGGAGAAGTTAGTAAACAGAGAGAGCTAGTGAAAGAGTAGGGAGCTGGTCAGTGGTGACAGTACTTGTCAGACTGTTATTTATTTCAGTACATTTAAAGTATTCTGCATGAGTTTATTTGGAAAACCACTTGAAATGTCAGGACTCAAAATGCTGAGTCGTGTAATGTGCAGACTGACTGAAAATCTAGTTTACATACAGTAAGTCTGAGAGTGCCATTTCTCAGAATATTCCCTTTTCTGTGAGGTATGGGGTTCTTGGAGTTGGTATGTACAAGTTTAAAGGATAATAAGGGCTTGCCCTCAGCATCGGGAGTGCAGGGGAGCTTGCAAAAAGAAGCAAGTTTAAAGGAGAAGAGCAATGATCATTACTCACTTTTCTCCTGTACTTTCATTTGGTGGTGGTGGTGGTGGCGGCTTGGGATTCAGCATTGAGAGTGCTGATATTTCAGTAAGGGTCCTTTTACTTGTTTACTTAGAAGCATGCATTAATCTCTTCTGTCACTAAATATTCCACATATGGAAGACTGACATTAAAAAGCGCTCTGCAGTGAAAGTTCATGTGTTACAGTTTCAACAAAGCATTTTTTTTTCAGTGTTAATGATAGTTGTCATGCTAGTGGTTCTTCCAGCTGAAGGCAGACCCAGTAGGGTTGCCACCTTTTCAAATGCCCAAAGTGGGACATTTTGTGTAGAAACGTGAAATTTTGCAGGACAAAACCTACTCACAGCCAGTGCAAAGGACATAACTTGGCTTGTTGGCTGTTGGTGAAGCACCCTCCAAGAGGAAAAAACGCTGAGAGAAGAAGGGAGCCACTTTTGAGATTTTAAGTATTTTTTCTCTGTTTATTTGCTAAGTTTTTCTGCATAGCTGCCTAGCTTGAGCATTTTCTGGCTTGTTAAACTTGATTTCTGTATTAGTAGCTGTATTTAGAGCACAACCAAAAGCTGTTTGCTGAATTTCCTGTTTGCACTTAATTTTAAATCGTTTTTTTCTTAAAACTTGCATATTTTCTGTCCTTGACCTAGCACTCTTGTGTGGGGTCATTTACTGCACTGTTATAACTTGATATTACTTGTGAACCTCTGCTATCTCTGTAAAAAACAAAACAAAAAAAAATCTTGCTTTTTCCCACTTTTCTGAGAGTTAAAAAAGTTCAGTTACAGGCTTGCTGTTCCTGAACTGTTTGAAAGTTTCTGTGAGGCCATTTTTGCTTGGGCTGAGGGAGGGTCTCTGTGTTTATCAGTGGGAGTGACTAACATTGAGCAGCTTCCCTGCCCCCGGAGAGGTGGTTACTGACTTGAAACTGTAGTTTTATTGGCCACTAGGGGTCATTTCCATAACTCCTTCATCTTCCTCTCTTAAAACCTAGTTGCCTCGTGGTTTGAGCGTCTTTTCAGGCTTGTTGGCTGTTGGTGAAGCACCCTCCAAGAGGAAAAAACGCTGAGAGAAGAAGGGAGCCACTTTTGAGATTTTAAGTATTTTTCTCTGTTTATTTGCTAAGTTTTTCTGCATAGCTGCCTAGCTTGAGCATTTTCTGGCTTGTTAAACTTGATTTCTGTATTAGTAGCTGTATTTAGAGCACAACCAAAAGCTGTTTGCTGAATTTCCTGTTTGCACTTAATTTTAAATAGTTTTTCTTAAAACTTGCATATTTTCTGTCCTTGACCTAGCACTCTTGTGTGGGGTCATTTACTGCACTGTTATAACTTGATATTACTTGTGAACCTCTGCTATCTCTGTAAAAACAAAACAAAAAAAAAAATCTTGCTTTTTCCCACTTTTCTGAGAGTTAAAAAGTTCAGTTACAGGCTTGCTGTTCCTGAACTGTTTGAAAGTTTCTGTGAGGCCATTTTGCTTGGGCTGAAGGAGGGTCTCTGTGTTTATCAGTGGGAGTGACTAACATTGAGCAGCTTCCCTGCCCCGGAGAGGTGGTTACTGACTTGAAACTGTAGTTTTATTGGCCACTAGGGGTCATTTCCATAACTCCTTCATCTTCCTCTCTTAAAACCTAGTTGCCTCGTGGTTTGAGCGTCTTTTCAGGCTTGTTGGCTGTTGGTGAAGCACCCTCCAAGAGGAAAAACGCTGAGAGAAGAAGGGAGCCACTTTTGAGATTTTAAGTATTTTTCTCTGTTTATTTGCTAAGTTTTTCTGCATAGCTGCCTAGCTTGAGCATTTTCTGGCTTGTTAAACTTGATTTCTGTATTAGTAGCTGTATTTAGAGCACAACCAAAAGCTGTTTGCTGAATTTCCTGTTTGCACTTAATTTTAAATCGTTTTTTCTTAAAACTTGCATATTTTCTGTCCTTGACCTAGCACTCTTGTGTGGGGTCATTTACTGCACTGTTATAACTTGATATTACTTGTGAACCTCTGCTATCTCTGTAAAATCAAAAACAAAAAAAAATCTTGCTTTTTTCCCACTTTTCTGAGAGTTAAAAAAGTTCAGTTACAGGCTTGCTGTTCCTGAACTGTTTGAAAGTTTCTGTGAGGCCATTTTTGCTTGGGCTGAAGGAGGGTCTCTGTGTTTATCAGTGGGAGTGACTAACATTGAGCAGCTTCCCTGCTCCCGGAGAGGTGGTTACTGACTTGAAACTGTAGTTTTATTGGCCACTAGGGGTCATTTCCATAACTCCTTCATCTTCCTCTCTTAAAACCTAGTTGCCTCGTGGTTTGAGCGTCTTTTCAGGCTTGTTGGCTGTTGGTGAAGCACCCTCCAAGAGGAAAAAACGCTGAGAGAAGAAGGGAGCCACTTTTGAGATTTTAAGTATTTTTTCTCTGTTTATTTGCTAAGTTTTTCTGCATAGCTGCCTAGCTTGAGCATTTTCTGGCTTGTTAAACTTGATTTCTGTATTAGTAGCTGTATTTAGAGCACAACCAAAAGCTGTTTGCTGAATTTCCTGTTTGCACTTAATTTTAAATCGTTTTTTCTTAAAACTTGCATATTTTCTGTCCTTGACCTAGCACTCTTGTGTGGGGTCATTTACTGCACTATTATAACTTGATATTACTTGTGAACCTCTGCTATCTCTGTAAAAACAAAAACAAAAAAAATCTTGCTTTTTCCCACTTTTCTGAGAGTTAAAAAGTTCAGTTACAGGCTTGCTGTTCCTGAACTGTTTGAAAGTTTCTGTGAGGCCATTTTGCTTGGGCTGAAGGAGGGTCTCTGTGTTTATCAGTGGGAGTGACTAACATTGAGCAGCTTCCCTGCCCCGGAGAGGTGGTTACTGACTTGAAACTGTAGTTTTATTGGCCACTAGGGGTCATTTCCATAACTCCTTCATCTTCCTCTCTTAAAACCTAGTTGCCTCGTGGTTTGAGCGTCTTTTCAGGCTTGTTGGCTGTTGGTGAAGCACCCTCCAAGAGGAAAAACGCTGAGAGAAGAAGGAGCCACTTTTGAGATTTTAAGCATTTTTCTCTGTTTATTTGCTAAGTTTTTCTGCATAGCTGCCTAGCTTGAGCATTTTCTGGCTTGTTAAACTTGATTTCTGTATTAGTAGCTGTATTTAGAGCACAACCAAAAGCTGTTTGCTGAATTTCCTGTTTGCACTTAATTTTAAATCGCTTTTTCTTAAAACTTGCATATTTTCTGTCCTTGACCTAGCACTCTTGTGTGGGGTCATTTACTGCACTGTTATAACTTGATATTACTTGTGAACCTCTGCTCTCTCTGTAAAAACAAAAACAAAAAAAAAAATCTTGCTTTTTCCCACTTTTCTGAGAGTTAAAAAGTTCAGTTACAGGCTTGCTGTTCCTGAACTGTTTGAAAGTTTCTGTGAGGCCATTTTGCTTGGGCTGAAGGAGGGTCTCTGTGTTTATCAGTGGGAGTGACTAACATTGAGCAGCTTCCCTGCCCCGGAGAGGTGGTTACTGACTTGAAACTGTAGTTTTATTGGCCACTAGGGGTCATTTCCATAACTCCTTCATCTTCCTCTCTTAAAACCTAGTTGCCTCGTGGTTTGAGCGTCTTTTCAGGCTTGTTGGCTGTTGGTGAAGCACCCTCCAAGAGGAAAAACGCTGAGAGAAGAAGGGAGCCACTTTTGAGATTTTAAGTATTTTTCTCTATTTATTTGCTAAGTTTTTCTGCATAGCTGCCTAGCTTGAGCATTTTCTGGCTTGTTAAACTTGATTTCTGTATTAGTAGCTGTATTTAGAGCACAACCAAAAGCTGTTTGCTGAATTTCCTGTTTGCACTTAATTTTAAATCGTTTTTTCTTAAAACTTGCATATTTTCTGTCCTTGACCTAGCACTCTTGTGTGGGGTCATTTACTGCACTGTTATAACTTGATATTACTTGTGAACCTCTGCTATCTCTGTAAAAACAAAACAAAAAAAAAATCTTGCTTTTTTCCCACTTTTCTGAGAGTTAAAAGTTCAGTTACAGGCTTGCTGTTCCTGAACTGTTTGAAAGTTTCTGTGAGGCCATTTTGCTTGGGCTGAAGGAGGGTCTCTGTGTTTATCAGTGGGAGTGACTAACATTGAGCAGCTTCCCTGCCCCGGAGAGGTGGTTACTGACTTGAAACTGTAGTTTTATTGGCCACTAGGGGTCATTTCCATAACTCCTTCATTTGTCCTCGGAGGAGTGGTTTAGGGCAGTGACTTGTGGTTTGTTGGCCAATTTGGGTCATTTCCTGTCTTTTCCAGCCCCTGCTATAAAGCACGCTTTAGCGATTTAGCCGATTTAGCCCGATTTAGCGGAGTTGCTACTGTTGCACACTAGGGCAGCGCCGGTTAAGCAGGTTTAAACTATTCGGGCTACCTAAAGTCCACTCTTCAAATTTTCCCTTAAAACTACCTTCCTCGAACTATACTACTGATCTAATCAGCGTATCCTATAATTAAAAGATCATCTCTACTTGACTCCAAGTAGACTATTCTCTATCTGTTAAACGTAGCACTTGCTCCTACAGTACTTATTACCTTGATACGGCACTCTTGTCATAGATAGTACCCCAAAAGGCAACCCCCATTTCTCGGTCACCCACGTCCCCGGAATCTTTTTAAAGTTTTTGTCTATTCCTTCTAGCATGTCGAGGGATCAGTTGCTAGTGTCCTCTCCTGCTCAGCTGGTGAACCTGGGAATATTGAGGCAATGTTACAATTGCCTCATGTACACAGACAACCCTCTCCTCCTCCCACAAAACACAAATACATGCGAGAGATGCAACTACACGGCCAAACTGGAGGCTGAGCTCTCTCAACATAGGACTGGCAAGACCAGTCAGGAGGAGAAGGTTACCACACACACTATAGACCCAGTCTCACATATTACCATTACAACCTCAAATCATACACATAAACACACAAAGACATACTCGGAGGCTCTGATCAAAAATCTACCAAAACAGCAGAGGCCACCAAAGCAGACACCCAAACAACCACCACCTCAGAACACAACACCTGCAACACATAGACCTCACAGTCAGAGTGTCAAACAGTCACAGCCCTTAAGGCCAAACACAATGCCAGACACACTAGTCATTGGTGACTCCATAGTCAGACACACTGACGTCCCGCTCACCAGACTGAGTAAGGAGAAGGTCACAGTAAGCTGCCTGTCGGGCGCTAGAATCCGCCACATAACGCAAGCACTCAGGTCTCTCAACAGCAGGTACAAATATGATTCAGTCATTGTCCACGCTGGTGTAAACGACCTGAGACGTACCTCCTTGGACTACATGAAAAGAGACATTGAGGAGCTCTCTGATTATGTAGCCCAGACAGGTATGACCCTGACCTTGAGCAGTATCCTACCTTCACCAAGAATGATGCCACAATACAGAGATAAGATGATCAGCTTTAACAATTGGCTTAAACACTGGTGTCATTCAAAGGGGATCCAGTGTCTGTCTGCCTGGGATGACATGCTGGACAAGCCACGCTGCTTCGCAAGGGACGGCTTGCACCTGTCACCCTGGGATTCCGGATATTGGCAAAGGCTCTTGCCACCCCATAGTGCCTTTTTAGGCAAGGCTCAAATTCTAAACCTACCACCCTAGAACACAAAAAGGAAAAAACTAAGGGTAATGCTGCTCAATGCCAGAAGTCTAAATCTCAAAATGCACGCACTCGAGGCCCTTCTCAGTATGGAGAACATCGATGTCTGTGCTGTGACAGAAACCTGGTTCAAGGCTCCTGAGAGCACCCCGGCTATCAGGTTTTACCTCATATCATGCGTTCCGCCCCAAAATCTGGACAATACCAAGAAAGGAGGGGTATCCATATTCATCAAGGACACCCACACCTCAAGACTGGTGGCAACGCACGATGCATCGGAGACCATCCAGGTGCAATTAACCATAGGCAAGACTGCTCTGCAAATTGTAGCATGTTACAGGCCACCCTCACAAACTCAGGAACCTCACATGGCCTTCCTGAAAACACTAGAGGGGATAAATGTATCACCAAACACCATCATACTAGGTGACTTCAATTACCCTAATATAGACTGGGAACACTACTCAAGCCCAAACACCCTAGCCCAAAAGTTCCTGGAATTCATAAACTCAAATGCCATGGAACAACTAGTCACCATCCCCACAAGAGGAGATAACATACTTGATCTCATCATCACGAACATGGGAGCACAATGTTCAACACCGGAGGTGTACCCCTCACTGGTGAGATCAGACCACAAACTAATCTCGCTGGAGGTCCTCATCCCACCCCCACCTGAAATAAAAAGACCACAGTAAAGAACTTCTCAAAAGCCGACTTCACACTTCTAAAGACTAGTGTGGTCTCCTTTAAGGCCCCGAGCGGCGGAAAACAGTACTCAAGCCGCTGAATCACTTACAAATGCCTTCTACCAGCACCTGCAGGACTGCATGGATAAGGCAATCCCAAGCAAAACAAAGACTCTTTGTACCAAAGGCAAGCATCCAGTCTGGTGGACCCCAGCCATAAACAAACTCTACAACAAAAGGAGGAAGCTACTACAAGATAGAGCAAAATCCTTAAAAGGTAAGACACCCTTGATCACTATAAGTAAAAACTAAGAGCTCTCATAAAATCATCCAAAGCAAATTTCGAGAGAAAAATAGCTAAAGACTCAAAAGACAATCATAAGGCCTTCTTTAGCTATGTTAGAAACCTGGGAGGAAACTCCCAGATATGCTCAGAGCTAGTTCAAAATGATGTGAAGATTACTGATCCTACAGACATTGCCAACATACTGGCTGACAGGTTCAGTGCAAACTTCTCCCCTCCCCAAAAGGAGAGATATCTATACCAAACGATTGCAGCCCCCAAACATCTCCAGCCCAAGTGAGAACTGCTCTCTCCAAAGCAAAAACACAGCATCCATGGGACCTGATGGTGTCCCCGGCTGTGTGCTCCATGAACTCAATGAGGAATTAAACCCACAGCTAGGACAGCTGTTTAATCAAAGTCTTACCTCTGGATACGCCCAGGAGTGGCGCACTGCAACTGTGGTACCACTTCACAAAGGCGGTGCCTCCACCGACCCTGGAAATTACCGCCCATTAGCTTGACAAGCCTTATCTGCAAAGCCATGGAGAGGATCATAATGGACCTCATAAATAAAGACATAGGGAATTTGCAGACTTTGGATCCAACCCAGTTTGGCTTTGTCAAAGGCAGATCATGCCTTTTAAACTTGGTTGACTTTTTGAAACAGTCACCAAAGCCATTGATGAGGAAAGGCAGTCCATACAGCCTACCTCGATCTGGCTAAGGCCTTCGATACAATACCCCATTCGGGTATCATTGAAAACTCATCAGCTTAAATGTCAACCCATACATCACAAGATGGGTTGCAAACTGGCTGAGTGACAGAACCCACAGGGTCAGAGCTGCTGGCGCCATGTCAGACTCAAAGCCTGTCACAAGTGGTGTCCCACAGGGCTCAGTCCTGGGCCCACTCTTGTTTGGCATCTACTTTTCCAAGTACAAGCAAACACAGGAGGGTTATGGCTGACAAAGTTTGCAGATGACTGCAAACTGGGCCATAGTAGAAAACACATCTGACACAGATATCCTTCAGAAGGGTCTCACAGAAACGGATAACTGGTGCCAGAGCCACGGCCTAAAGTTAAATGCCAAAAATGCATAGTCATACCCTTCGGGAAAAACAAGGTTACCCCTAGCTACCAAATAGGTGGCAATCCACTGAGCACAGAAGAAGTTATCAGGGACCTGGGGACCCAGGTTGATAGTAGTCTGTCATTCGACACCCATGTAGCTAAAGTAGTTAGGAAGACCTTCTACATTGCCCACCTTATCATGAAGGGATTCTCATCTAGATCAAGGGAGGTCATAGTCTCCCTTTACTCATCACTCATCAGACCAATGATTGAGTACAATGCCCCATTCGGAATGTATCTGACCCGACACTTGCAGCAGCTGGAGAGGCCACAAAAGTTCCTCACCAAAAGGATAAAGGGTCTCAAAAATCTGTCCTATGCTGCCCGACTGAAAGAACTCCAGCTCTATTCAGTCGCTTACCGCTTGCTCAGAGGTGACCTTTGCCTAACATACAAGGCCATGTCAAACCCAGATTTGATGAATATGCTTCACCTCAAAAAATCTAGATCCATCAGAGCCACAAGGGCGGGAGACTTAAACTTTGACACGGCTATTAATAGGACGTGCTGGAGGGATAGATTCATCACCCAAAGACTCCCTATGCTGTGGAACAAAATCCCGGTACATGTGAGGCAGAGCACCTCGCTGGCCTTGTTCAAGAGAAATCTTGACCAATGGATGGGAGATCGCAGATATACCCCAGGGATTACCTCAGTGTCACTGCTCGACAGAGGCACAGAAAAATAATGGGTATAGTTCCCCATACTAAAGGGGTGGCCTAAGCCACAAAACGATGGGCTAGGCTTGTAAATGCCCTCGGGCAGATAGCCTAGTATGAACCTATGAACCTATGAACCTATGAACTTCATTTTTTGTCAAAATAAGAGCTTACTTTTGTAGCATTTGAGATGATTATGCTAGTTCAAATAATATTTATTTATTTTTATTTTTTATTTTACATTTGTTGACCGGGATAGTCCGACTGGACACATGTCCATTTTCAGAGGAGGCCTGGGGAGAAAAGCTCCAATAGGACAAAGTAGATTACAACAATATATGACAGATAACATACAGTTGTTGATTATACATTTAATACACAGATGGGAAAAAATTCACTGGTATGTACAATAACAATTGTAAAAAAGAAACAAGACCTTCATGTTGTTGGTTTCAGGTAGAGTGTAGATGGCTTAATGCCTAGGTGGAAAGTAACATTACTGAGGAAATGGACGGGGAAAAAATGGATTAGTCTGGATTGGAACATTGGCAAAGCCAGTGGGATTTGAAGTGGTGGGAGAGGCCTTTCTTGAATGTATTTAGGGAGGTGGAATTGGTGAGACTAGGTGGAAGAGAATTCCACCTAATATTTATGTGTTTCAGAAAATAACTGTTTTATGCAACTATTAAAGAAATTGTAAGAAATATATTTTGTCTTAAAATCTCAGGACATTTGCCATTTTTTAGGCTTTCTGCAGGACACAACTGCCCAAAGTGGGACTGTCCCTCTCAAAGAAGGACATGTGATCATCCTTAGACCTGGACATCAACATTTATTTATATTTAAGGAAGAGTTTCAGTCAACATTCTAAAAGTGCTTCTGGATATCTCAACAGACTGCGGAGTTATCTGTATGTCCCTTTTTTCTCTCAAAGACTCAGCTTGTTTTTTTCAGCATATGTCACTTTTCGGTACTTCACTATCCAAAGACGTAACTACGAATGATGATGGTTGCTGATTGCTTGTATTGGCTACTCTGTTGAATTGTTATTTTTTCTCCTTCCTTCAGTTCAGAAAGAGTTCTGGTTTTCTGTTATAATACAACATGTTCTTCATATCAATCACACTTCCAACAGTATTTATGTCCAATGACAATTAGCTGCGGGTAGATGCCAAGCTGTGCTAACTGCAGAGGTCTGTAGTCATCTCAGTTTGAGATGACTGTTCCCTAACATGGGGACACAAGCCTATATCCTGGATAAAACAGTTAGCCCATATCACTTTCACATCTGTTTGTGTCAGAGGAGTATGCTCTATTTCAGAGAGAAAATTGGTGGTCACTTTGTTCAGTCTCAGCTACCAAGCTCCTTTCCAGAGAAATGAACAGAGTTAAGTTCCTAGTTAGGAACATATTTTTTTCTCCTTACATTCATACATTGGTTAATTTTTGGTGTTTTGCTAATGAAAGATTTTCAGAGACGTCATTTTTCCTTCCTGGGGCATGTTTCATACAGGCCCTAAAGCCTTTTTAGCTGAAGGCACAAGATCCCACACAAAAACTTATATTTAAATTCTTATTTTGTCTGTTAGAGTCCCAACCCATGAGACTTCCAAATTTGTGTGGTTTATTCATATAACCTGTAGAAACAGAGAAACCACACTTTGCCATGATTGACACAGAAGAAACTGGAGGTCATTATTCAGGCCACTGAGAGGTTACCCAAGCTCATGGGAACATTTCTACCTCCCAAAGAGCACACAGGAAAGAGGAACACCATAAGGATGTCAGGGTAGAGTGAACCTACAAGACAGACACTTTGATGGCGTGGAAGGCTGATCAGACAGCATCAGGAAGGCCTGAGGACAGTGTTTCATAAGACAATTTCCCAGTCACTGGTATTACATCTGCCAGCCTCTACCAATTCCCTTTGGTGGCAGACATGCAGGCAGCCACTAGTCTTCTAGGCCTTATACTGAGGAGGTGGTATATCAGAAGTAGAAATCACTTTGGCTAACATGTCGGGTATATGCATTGCAGTGGTGGTATAGTAAGGCAAAAAAGGAATCATCTGTACCATCTCTTACTGTAAATGACCTAGGTCAAGAAGCAAACTGATGGATCATGTTCTGTCATCCAGAAAGTCCTTTGCAGCCAGGGTAGCTTCTCCATGCCTCTCTGTTTTCACAGTTGTGTACATATGTCCACTGTTTGTTATCTACTTCGGAAACCGCACAGGACCCAATACTTTAACTGGGCCTAGCTGTAAAGGATTTTAATAGGCCAAGAATATAAACAAATACATACGTCTCCCTGGGGGAGGGTGACAAAGTACAGTTGTGTACACTTACCATAAATGTAGATGTTCGAGTGTATTCACTGTTGCAGTCATTACATTTGGGTTATCCTGCTGGCAGGTTATCCTCAGTCGGCCTGAATTCCAAAGTCTTGGGTCCTGCGTCGGCTGCTGTTGCCTCTTCCCTGACGTCAGGTCGTCAGGGGTATAAAAGATGCAGCCGATGCCATTTTATTTAGTTTTTCTTGCCCCAGATGTCAGGTGCCCCCCAAAAGGTAGGCTAAAGTTATGCAAGTAAAACATACATGCACCAAAATAAGCTTTATCTTCATCTATAAGCAAATAAAACACCTAGGTTGTATAGATTAGAGAAGTAAAGATAAGTTCCAGCAAAAATTAGGGGGGATGGCGGGAGGGTAACCTGGACTGCAAGAGTGAATACACTCGAACATCTACATTTATGGTAAGTGTACACAACTGTACTATGTTCTTCTTGTTTCACTGTTGCAGTCATTACATTTGGGTAGAGTCCCAAAGCTATCGTTGGGGGGCTGGAGCTAAACAGCATTAGGAGCGGCTATGAGGCCCTGCAGAACTGCAGTGGCAAAGCCTGCCCTGGATTTGGAGTAAAGAGGCAGATTGTAATGTTTTGTAAAGGTATGCACTGAACTCCAAGTAGCAGCCTCCAAAATGTCTTTGGTTGGTACTCCCCTGAGAAAGGCTGCAGAAGTGGCTGCAGCTCTGGTTGATTCTGGCCTAATGCCCTTAGGCAATGGTTTGCCATACTGTGGGTAGCAGAAACGAATGCAGTGACCTATCCATTTTGAAATAGTCTGCTTGGAGATAGCCTTTCCTTGTGATGCTGTGGCATATGCCACTAGTAATTGCTCTGTCTTTCTGAAAACTTTAGTTTTGTCCAAGTAGAATCTAAGTTGTCTGTGTACGTCCAAAGAATGCAGAATTTTCTCCCCCTTGTTCTGTGGGTTTGGATAAAAAGTTGGCAAATTAATTGTTTGGTTAAGGGCAATACTGGATACCACCTTAGGCATAAATGTAGGGTTTGTTCTCAGAGAGACCCTGTCTGGATAGAAAATGATAAAGGGTTCCACAGCCATGATAGCCTGCAGCTCTGAAACTCGTCTTGCAGAAGTTATTGCTAGGAGCAGAGCTGTTTTCCAAGATAAGAACTTTATGTCTGCAGTAGCAGCTGGTTCAAAAGGAGGTAAGGTGAGTTTTTCCAAGACATAATTGAGGTCCCGTGCAGGTGTTGGCGTTCTCCTTGGAGGCCTTAAGTTTTTGGCTCCTCTGAGGTACTGCCTTAATAAAGGATGAGAAAAGAGTGGTGGCTCTGTATTGTAATGAGCCAAAATGGCAGAGGCATGGATTTTAATTGATGAAAAAGATAGGCCTTTGTCCAGCATCTCAGTTAAATATTGCAAAATCCGAGGAATATTTGGGACAGCTGTATCAGTTCCTTGAGCTTGGTTCCAAGCACAAAATCTCTTCCATTTCCCAGCATAGGATTTTCTAGTACTAGGCCTTCTGGCTTCTAAAATGACATCCATCACAGCTTTACTGAGAGGTGTGGTTTGTATGGCTACATTATCTGTCATGCTGCCAGGTTTAGGGTCCTGAGTTGGCTGTGCAGAATCTGATTGTTTTGCTGGGACAGTAGATGAGGTATTTGAGGTAAGGTCCAGTCTGGGCACTGGGACAAGTTTCTTAAGATCGGATACCAGTACTGGTGTGGCCAGTCTGGGGCAATCAGAATCATTTTTGGTTTCTCCTGCCTGACCTTTAGGAGTACCTTGGGGAGGAGAGGCAGTGGAGGAAAGGCATATACTGATTGGTTTGTCCAGTTGAAAGATAAGGCGTCCACTTTCCAAGCTTGTCTGTGATAAGTCCTTGTGCAGAATCATTTTAGTTGATTGTTTTGAGGAGAGGCAAATAGATCTATGTCCGGACATCCCCATTTCATTGTTATCATTGCTGAAGACTTGTGGGGATCCATGAGGTTTCTGCTTAGTTCGTCTGCCAGAGTATTTTCCTTTCCTGGCAGGAATTGTGCCTGCAGAGGAACTTGGTAAGTCAATGCTGTGTCCCATAAAGCCATGGCTAGTCTGCACAGGGGGTAAGAATGAGTGGCCCCTGCTTGTTTATGTACCAAATGACCGTGGTGTTGTCTGTCTTTAACAGTAGTTGTCCCGGATGAAGTAGGTCCTTGAAGGCTGTCAGGGCATTTTGAACAGCTAGCATCTCTTTTTGATTGATGTGTAGAGGCTTTTGGTTTGTGGACCAGGTGCCCTGAATACCTCTTCCTGCCATGTGTGCCCCCCAGGCATAATCTGATGCATCCTCTGCCTGGCTGGGGGTAGTGAGAATGACTGTCCCTTGTTTTGGTGACAAGCCTTTGCCCACCATCGAAATTCCTGTTGCAGGCAGGGAATTAGAGTAATCATTGTTTCCAGGCTGTGGCAATGTTGTGTCCAGACACTTTTTAGGTACCATTGAATTTTCCTCATATGCAGTCTTGCATATGGAATTAGTAAGATGCAAGATGCCATGAAGCCCAAAGCCTGCAGAAATTTTCTTGCAGATAACTGGGCCTTTGTTGCCATTTCCTTGAAATAGGTAGTCAGTTGCCTTTGTTTGTCTGGAGTGAGATAAGCCGTCTGGGCAGTTGTATATAAGCTTGCACCCAGGAATATTATCTCTTGAGAGGGTACTAGTTTTGATTTCTTTTTGTTGACTGTGTACTCTAGGCCTGTTAAGAGTCTTATCACAAAAGTCAGATGCGGTAGTAGAATGTCCTTGTTCTCTGCTTGTATGAGGCAGTCGTCCAAGTAAGGATATATTTGTATTCCTCTTTGTCTGCAGTAAGCAATTACTGGTGGCAGGCACTTTGTGAAGACCCTGGGCATAGCAGATAAGCCAAAGGGCAGTGCAGAGAATTGGTAATGCTTTGAGCCAGCCTTGAATCTGAGGTATCTTCAAAGCCCCAGGGCCAGTGGAAAATACGGCCCAAACCGCAGAATCCTTTACAAACGCATTCTATGGATACCTACAGGAATGCATGGATTGTGCTATCCCAAATAAAACCAAGACACACTCCTCTAAAGGCAGGAGACCTGTCTGGTGGACCCCAGCCATAAATAAGCTGTACAACAGAAGGATGAAGCTACTACATGATAGAGCAAAATCCCTGAAAGGGAAGGCAACTCTGATCAGTACTAGCAAGAAACTACGATCCCTCATAAAATCATCTAAGGCTAGCTTCGAAAGAAAAATTGCACAAGACGCTAAAGATAATCACAAGGCTTTCTTTAGTTATGTCAGAAACCTGGGTGGAAACTCCCAGATATGCTCTGAGTTAGTGCAAAATGACAAAAAATACACTGAACCCACAGACATTGCCAACATCCTGGCAGACAGGTTCAGTGCAAACTTCTCCCCCACAAATGAGCAAATGACTATCCCAACAGAGTGTAGCCTCCCTGACATCACAGATGCACAGGTGAGAGCTGCCCTCTCCAAAGCAAAAAACACAGCATCAATGGGACTGGATGGTGTCCCGGGCTGCGTTTTACATGAGCTCCAAGAAGAACTGAACCCTCACTTAAAATCACTGTTCAGTCTCAGCCTTACAACAGGATATGTACCCAAAGAATGGCGTACAGCAACAGTGGTCCCACTTCATAAAGGTGGTGCCACAACGGACCCCAGAAACTATCGCCCTATAAGCCTAATTAGCCTGGTCTACAAAGCTATGGCGCGTATCATCATGGAACTCATAAACAAAGACATTGGGAACCTTCAAACACTGGATCCTACCCAATTCGGCTTTGTTAAGGGCAGATCTTGCCTCTTGAACCTGGTCAATTTCTTTGAAACAGTCACCAAGGCCATAGACGAAGGGAAGGTAGTCCACACAGCCTACCTTGACCTTGCAAAAGCCTTCGACACAATACCCCACTCGGGCATCATAAATAAGCTCACCAGCTTAAATATCAACCCCTATGTCACAAGATGGGTTGCAAACTGGCTTAGGGATAGAACCCACATGGTCAGAATTGCAGGTGCCATGTCAGACTCTAAACCAGTTACAAGTGGCGTCCCACAAGGCTCAGTCCTGGGACCTCTCTTGTTCAGTATATATTTCTCTGCGGTACAGGCTAACACAGGAGGACTATGGCTGACAAAGTTTGCAGATGACTGCAAACTGGGGTCAGTCGACTACCGGCTGACACAAGCATCCTCCAAAAAGGTCTCACAGAGACGGATAACTGGTGCCACAGCCATGGCCTAAAGCTAAATGCCAAAAAGTGCATAGTCATCCCCTTTGGGAAAAACAAAGTGCCCACAAATTACCACAAAGGTGGTAATCCATTAAGTACGGAAGAAATAATTAGGGATTTGGGGACCCAAGTAGATTGCAATCTCTCCTTTGACAATCACATTGCCAAAGTGGTTAGAAAGACATTCTATATAGCCCACCTTATCACAAAGGGGTTCACATCTAGATCAAGAGAGGTCATTGTGCCCTTTACTCATCACTCATCAGGCCCATAACTGAATACAGTGCCTCATTTGGGATGTACCTTACCCGACACCTGCTACAACTAGAAAGACCCCAAAAGTACCTCACCAAGAGGATCAAGGGACTCAAACAGATGCCCTATGCAGTTAGGCTAAAGAAACTCCAGCTCTACTCAGTTGCTTACCGCCTACTCAGAGGCGATCTGTGCCTGACGTACAAAGCCATGTCCAACCCAGAATTAATGGACATGCTCCACCTCAAGAAAACCAAATCCATCAGAACTACACGCTTCAGTGACTTAAACCTCAGCACAGAAATAAATAGAACATGCTGGAGAGACAGATTCATATCCCAGAGGCTCCCCTCACTCTGGAACAAAATCCATGTCAACTAATCCATGTCAGACAGAGCCCCTCAATGACCCTCTTCAAGAAGAATCTTGACGTTTGAATGGGAGATCGTAAATTTACCCCTGGGATCTCTTCTGTGTCACTGCTAGATAGAGGCATGGTAAACTAACCTTAAATGGGCTATCTTCTGTGACCTACTATACAGAGGCACAGTCAACTAATCTAAGAAGAGTGGCGAAAGCCAAACACACTCTGGCTAGGCTTGTAAATGCCCTAGGGCAGATAGCCTAGTATCAACCTATGAACCTATGATTGTCTGATTGGGACATGCAGGTATGCCTCTTTTAGGTCTAAAGTCACGAGCCAAGCCTTGCTACCCAGCATGGGCAGAAGCTGCTGTAAGGTCAACATCTTGAATTTTGGTATATTCAGGAAAGTGTTTAGAATAGATAGGTCCATTATTGGTCTCCATGCTTTGTCCTTTCTGGGTACCAAGAACAGTCTTGAGTAAAATCCTTGTCCCTGCTCTTGCTGTGGTACTTGTTGAATAGCCCTCATGTCCATGAGAGCTGCGACTTGTTTTTGAGCCTCTGCCCATTGATTTTTTGGCAGGTCTGGCCAACCATTTGTCCTTGGCAGGGTATGGAAATGAAACTTGTAGCCTTGTGACACTATGTCTAGAACTCATTTGTCCTGGGTTATAATGTGCCAATTTTGAAATAAAAGTGCTTGTTTTCCCACTAAGGGTGCTGCCAGAAGATAAGTGCTTGGCGCAGGCAGGGGGGGAAGTCATTGGTACTGTTTCCTGTATGATTGTGATTTGTCCTCTCCACCTTTGGAGGTAGAAGCACTCCACTGCTTAGACCTGTAGGATCCTTGCGGCTGTGATCTGCCTCTAGGGCATCTGGATCTGCCCCTAGGGCATCTGGATCTGCCCCTTTGAGGTCTGTCTGAGACTGGAAAGGACCAATTCTTTGTAGGCCAGTGTCTGCTAAATCTAGGTGGCTGTACCTGTAAGAAATCCTTGACCGTTTGCTTAGATTTAGCTTTGTCCTCCATTTTCTTTAGCACCTCTTCCGCCTTAACACCAAACAAGGTATCATGTTGTAAAGGAGCATCTAATAATTTTGCTTTAACATAGTCAGGAAGATTTTGTTCCTTTAACCAAGCATGCCTCCTGATGACAGAACCCGTAACAGCGGCCCTGCAGGAGGCCTCCAGAGAATCAAACCCACATTGCAAAGTATGCTCTCCAACTTGTTCAGCTGCATGCAGTAAACCCTGCATTTCTTTGTTTTCTGCACATTCAGAATTTGCCATCATTTCTGTTTAAGCAGAGTCATGATATATTGCTGATATTTGAGCATATGAAACAGGCAATTTAAGGCCCTTATAGCCAAAGTAGTAGATGTGCAAATCTTTTTTCCCCTCTATCCAGAGCCCTGGAATCCCTGTCAGAGGGGGTAGGATTTTTTTGCAGTAGAAGTCTTGACCCCTTTTGGACCCTGAGAAATAGTTTCTGGGTCTGCAGAAGGGTTTTTGAAAAGGAATTTATGAGAGTCAGGGACCCTGTAGTATCTGTCCAGCTTAACAGGAGCTGGAGGTAAAGAGTCGGGGGTTAGACTAGACTCCGAGAACACATCATCTACAATGTCCAACACAGGTGGAATAGCTAGAGGCCTGTGTTGAGGTAGTAAAAGGAAGTCTCTGAGCCTTTTCTTAGATTCTGAAAAATCTTGGCTCTCCCAGTGGAAGTGCTCCCTCATGGTATGCAAGGTTTCCCCAAAAGAGTAGTCCTCAGGAGGAGAAGCTGAAGGAATTGATTCTTCAGCATCAGAATCCTCATAGGGTGGAAGAGAACATTCCTGATCAGAAGAGGAATCAGAAGAAATGGAAACCTGATCTGAAGATTCATAGTCTGTCTCTTGCCTAGGCCTCTTAGGAGGGGAATGGGAACCCCTGATCAAGGTAATTAAGTCTTCGGCCATTTTGAGCATCTGTTTTTTGGGCATGGAGGCCTGTTATTGTGACTGGTGAACTTGTTTCTTTGCCTTTAAAGGTGTCTTAGTCTTTGAAATCGGTTTAATATATAATTGTTTAAGTCTGAATACACCCTCAGAAGCTGATGCCTGCTCAGCGTCTCCGGACCCATCTAAGGGAATAGTCTCCGAGGCTCCAATACATTGAGTTTCCTGTGGTCTGGCCGACTCCATGTGGGAGTCGGTAGCGGCCTGCAACTCTAAAGTAGCAGGCATCAAGGGCTGCGAAAGCACCTCACTGAGAACCGGCGACTTGCTTAGGAGAAGCTTCGTCGTCGGTTTTGGACCTCAGTTGCCTGTCCTTTTCTTTTTCTTTGCGTTTTTTGTGAACTCCGGTAGTCAGATGGCTATTCGACGACATTGTATAATTAAATCTTCGCCCAAAATAGCTTAATGCAAAATCGTACCGACGCTTAATAGTGCATTGATTAAATCTAGCACAAAACCGACAACTAGCAATGTCGTGGTCAGGCCCTAGGCAAGGAATAGAGTAAGAATGAAAGTCCTTATGAGGTATTTGCTTCCCATAAGAAATACAATTATTAAATTTTTCTGACATCGGACTGGAGCAAGAAAAAAGTTTCCCCAACAGGATACTTAGCTTTAAATGAAGACTTCGGATCCGAAACTCAAACACGAAAATCTCAGGAGTCGGCCGACCGGCACTTGCGAACTGCTTCTGCTTCGGGCATCGCGCGGCAAGAAAGACTAAATAAAATGGCGTCGGCTGCATCTTTTATACCCCTGACGACCTGACGTCAGGGAAGAGGCAACAGCAGCCGACGCAGGACCCAAGTCTTTGGAATTCAGGCCGACTGAGGGCAACCTGCCAGCAAGATAACCCAAATGTAATGACTGCAACAGTGAAACACGAAGTACATCTGGAAGCATGCAATAAATTATTGAACTGGGAATATTTCCTGTAAACATTACTACAAAGTGTACCATCCTCCAATACTTTAACCGCAACATCCAAAAAGGTGATGGTCTCCAGATGGTAATTAAGTGTAAATTGAATCCCCATTTGTTTTCATTGAGATACTCCACAAACTCCCTCAAATATTGCTCATCTGAACACCAGATTAGCCAGCAATCATCTAAGTAGCGGCACCAGATGTCAATCTCCCCAAGATATAAATTGTGACTGGCATCATATATTAAGTAGTGTTCCACAAAACCCATGAACAAATCCGCATAAATAGGAGCGAAAGATGCTCCCATTGCAGTACCCTTCAGTTGTAAGTAGCATACATTGTCAAAATAAAAGACATTTTTGTCAGCACATGTTCTGTTAGACATTGGAGGAATGTGTTAAATCCTGGTGAGTATACGGAAATTCTTGAGAGCTAAAACTCCAATGCCAGTAGACCTGCCCAGTGTGGAATATTTGTATATAATGCACTAACATCTAACGTGCATAATAACCAACCCTTTTCTAACTACATGTTATCTGTTATGTTCAAACATTGTGTGGCATCCTGAATTCGTGCTCTTACATGTGCCTAAAGAGGTTTCAAATATTTTTTCAGATATTCTGACATAGGTTCTGTCAAGGATCCTCTCCCTGACACTATTGGTCTACCCGGAGGTTTATCATAATTTTTACGTATTTTGGGTAGCATGTAAAAGATTTGTCTGACTTGGCTTACCACAGTTAAGTGATGTTTATTCTACTTAGATACGATACCTTCTTCACAAGCCAAAGTAAGAAAATTATCTCTTTCCTGTTTGAAAATACTAACTGGGTCCAAGTCCAAGCACTGGTAGTATTGCTGATCTGAAAGTTGGCTGATAGCCTCATTATAGTACATATGCCAATCCCAAACTACCACTGCTCCCCCTTTGTCTGCTTGATTAATAACTACATCCTTATTTCTGCTCAATCTTTATAAAGCCATGCGTTCATCTTTTGTGATATTGTCCTGATTATACTCTGCATATTTAACATTGGAAAAGTGTAATTCCTTCAATACTAAAGTCTGAAAAATGGCTACATTTTTGTTCATAGGAGGTACAAATGTTGAAGTCCTAAACCTAAAGGTGTGTATACCTGCAGCACCAGGTTCAGAATTTTCAAAGTATAACTTCAGATTTAATTTACGGCAGAAAATAATATCTTGTGCAAAAGAATATTCTGACACCATAAATTTTGGAACATATCACATGAAGCTAATGTACAAATGTAAAAGAACAGACATCAGGAATCAGAGACATATACGTCTACTTTATACTCCCATCGTATTCCTAGGTTTCTTTGTCAAAAAAAAAAAAAAGAAGATTTAAATGGTTGTTTAAAGTTGTTACAGGAGGGGAAAAACAAGATTATTAGTTACCAGGGAAGAAAATAAAAGATAGCATGACTTACGTTGTGAGTTATGAGGTACCTAGAAGAAAGGTAACCTAAAAGTTTTTTTGTTACTTTAAATGAAGAAAAGGATGTTAAGAAAATCCTGATTTTTTTAATAATGGGAAACTGTATACTTGTTTGTTTGTCAGCTTTTCCCGGTTAGGGGTCGCCACAGCGGAACTCCAGTCCGCTAATGATTGGCAGTAGATTTTTATGGTGCCAAGTTGCCAGCCCGACGCCCAACCTGCAGCGAAGGCACGCCCATTCACGCATGTCTTTTGGAGGCCAATCGACCGTGGGGAGAACATGCAGACTCCACACAGAAGGCACTCCAGCCAAGAATCGAACAGGAGAACCTCTTGCTGTGAGGCAACAACGCAACCGCTGTACCACTGCGGCTTCTAATTATGGAAAAAAAATCAAAAATATTGGCGAATGGACCGTGTGCAGTAAATTTGCTTCGTCTATATTGGATGCATGTCAGTTATATCCTTTCAGACTTGATTTTTTTATTGTTCTACAGAGAAGGGTATGTCTAGTGTGAGAAATGTTTTCTCAGATTCTTTACCAATCATCTCTAACCAGTGTACTCTGCTGTAACCTGTTTAAATATATTTGGGTTTGAGATATCTGTTCTGTTTTGCATATGTTGTAAAGTAGTAGTGGGTGGCCGTTTTTGCATATTGTCTGAATGAGAGAGACTACAGAAGTACACTAAATGCGACCATTTTGGAAGGCCACATGAGTACACACTCCACCTAGTGAACAGGTGAGTAAGCTTTCCCGGAATCCTGAGCAGATGTTATTATTCACTGCAAATTTAGTTCAAGTTATAACAGAAAAGTGTTCTTTGAATCAGGTACAGTGCAAGTAAATATTAAGTACATAGTTAGATATTACACACAGAGATGCATAATCTGGCCAAAACCATGCTGCTTACTTTTTTCCAGATTTTCTTTTGTAGTATGTTTCTTATCTGATCTACTAGAACTTAAAAGTTTTCACTTCTGTCTGGTAACTCTAGTTTGAAATTAAGTCCCTTTCACTGGAGACCTCCTCTAGGCTAGAGGAGAATAACAAGCCAATGCCTTCTTGGGGGAAGTGAGATCTGTGTGTTCTGCTGTGGAGCTGGTCTCTAGTGGTGGTTGGCATGCAAGTGAAGGAACAGGTACTGTAACAGGCTGCCAGGGCAGTGCTTAGAGCTCATTGAACTCACTTTGTCTGAAACTGCGAGACTGACCCAAAGAAAACGGATGACTCGGAACACCTTGAAAGTTAGATCTGAGGTGATGGGAACATCAGGGTAATCAGCAGTCATCTAAAGGTGAAATGCAGTTTTAAGACACTAATAATATGGGTAAGAGTTGTGCAAGGATCATTGCTACAGGTTTTCAGATCCTGAGGAGACGTCTGTATGAGTTGACATAGTGTAAGGAATGTATTTGCAACTGGTGACTTTTTCCAATAGTTTTTTTTTTTTTTTTTTTTTTAATCATTACTCATAAGTGTTTCTTTAAAAAAAATAATCAAACTTGGTGTATGATGTTAGGAAGTAAAGGGATTATTAGACCAAGTTTACTTATAAAAACAATCTGTACAGTGTCTCATATGTCGTTTCTTTCTTTCTTTTTTCTTTCCTAAACAGGGTGCTGTGTTCTTACTTTGGAAACCATAAATATTTTAAGGAAGTATATATCCTTCTTTGATCTGCCACTCAGCTGGCTTCATAGTGAGGAGATCTTTTTTGCCCTAACTCTAAAGGAGTACATTAAAGTCAAGGTAAGAGGCATCAGCACTGTGAACTCTTCCTACAGTGCTTCATAATGCATCTACTGTTTGGACTTGACCTCTATGAAAGCCTGAAATCAGACTAATTGTTTTCGAAGGAAGTCTTACAGTTTGGATTGTGCGTTTTGGGTTAGCTAGTCAGAGTGTTTGTCTTGTTATTCTGGAGGTGTTTTTTGCAGTGATCAAGAATTCGGTATGTGTATTTTATGGCTACTGTTTTTAAACTTGGATGGTATGGATAATGTCAAAATATTGGGGTCTGTATAAGTTATATATTAGCTTTTTAAAGTATATAGACCTGTTGTTTACCTCTGCCAAGTTGTTTTTTTCTGTAGGGTACAAACTCCAAAGCTCACTTCTGGTAAACGTCTGAAATTTAGGGTTCAAATGTCTGCCATTGTTTAGAATGGATTCTATTAACTCAGTAATTGCATTTGTATTAGTCAATTTTTTACCTTCTTCAAGTGATTCACCCTTGTTTGAATATTCATCTTACTGCTCAGATGAAACAAAAGGGTTTATATTTTTTCTGTATAGGCCTCTTTAGTGAGCCACTCATGAGGCCTTACCTTGTCACCCCCATCTGATAAAACAGCAGTGTCTGCCTATAAATGCAGACTCCATTTTATTTCATATTCTGCAGAGTGGGGTGTCCAGATCCAAGAAATCTTCTTCAATTATGAGTAATTTTCCAAAAGTTTATTAAAAAACACTTTCTTAAAAATAAAAACTGTAGTGGTTAAGCGCTTTCATCTATCGTATAGACTTCATCAGAACACCAATTTGTATGACATGATGGTTTAAATAGTAAAATTAACCAATCAGCTCCATAAACTAATCAAATAATTAATACATAACTTCGTCCTCTTAAAGTGCAAATGCTAAATAAAATGTGTATGAATAAATCGTATATGTAGTTGCAACATATACATCAATACCTTTCACAATTTGATTAAGTAACATGTAAACCTAATAAATAATAATAAATAGTAAAATCACACTTTAGATTCCAGAATGGCCTTGATGGATATACCGTCATTTATGCCAGGATGTACCGTGGAGTTTAATAGTATTTGCCATCTAGATTCTCTCTCATTTAATTTCTTAGTAATAGATCTCCCTCTAGGATTTCCTCTCACCTGCTCTAGTATGGCAAATTTAAATTCATCACATCCAGGACTTTTGACCAAATGTCTGTATAAAGCGTTAGTTTCGTCTTTTTTCCTTATACAATAAAAATGATCATATATCCTGCTCCTCAGAACATGAACATTTTGTACATTTGGCCAGGTATACCACATGTTGTGTGCGACAGTTGCCATTCTGGAAGGTTAAAAAAAGACTGACTAATGTTGTCCAATTTTAGCGTGGCTACTTCCATGATTGCATAGCACTGATTATAATTACCACCCCCTCCCTAACTCCATTCTTTGTATTATTGATCTTCATCTCAAATTTATTCTTAAGGTTAAAACCTGTTTTATAAACAAAAAAATGATTGCTCTCCTATTAACTTGTAAATATTGTCTTCGGATTTCAAGATGTTCCAATTGCCTGTAATTACATTACGAATATCCTTAGCAAAATTTCCATACTGTACTATACATGCCTGTTGGAATTGATTCTGATTCTCTGAGGCTCCAATACCATTATTCTGTAAATTCACAGTCCCCCTTCCTAAGAGTGGTGTATATTTTTTACCCCATTCATCCTTTGCATATTTTACAGTACTTTCTATAAGGTTGCTGGGATGTAACCCCTTTTGGAGAACATATTTCCAATAAAGTCAAGTTCTTTAATCATATCGTTAAACTCAGAAGTCATTCTTGCTGCCCTAATGCATTGTCCCTTAATGATACTGGCCTTTTGCTTGTAGGGATGACAGCTAGAATACTCCGTAAGTATGTGTTACTAAACATACTTTTTCTGTGTATTTTGGAACCAAAGTGATCATTCTCTATATAAATAAATGTGTCCAAGTAGGAAATGCCCTTAATGTCACATTTGTAAGTGAATTTTAAATATTCACTAGACTTGTTTAAATAGTCCATAAATACCTCCAATTCTTGCTTGGATCCATTCCATAAAATAAAAATGTCGAATAAAAAATGGACATAACACTTGATTACCGTGTTCCACTTACTTTGAAACACACATTCCTCTTCCCAGTTGAGTAATACTAAGTTACTAAAAATGGGTGCACAAGCTGCACCCATTGCTACCCCATTACATTGTCTGTAATATTCTCCTTCGTAAAAAATGTAATTATATTTTAAAACTGCTTTCATGAATTCTAAAATTAGAAGAATCCAATATTCTAGCTGTCATCCCTACAAGCAAAAGGCCAGTATCATTAAGGGACAATGCATTAGGGCAGCAAGAATGACTTCTGAGTTTAACGATATGATTAAAGAACTTGACTTTATTGAAAATATGTTCTCCAAAAGGGGTTACCCCAGCAACCTTATAGAAAGTACTATAAAGTATGTAAAGGACGAATGGGGTAACAAATATACACCACTCTTAGGAAGGGGGACTGTGAATTTACAGAATAATGGTATTGGAGCCTCAGAGAATCAGAATCAATTCCAATGGGCATGTATAGTACAGTATGGAAATTTTGCTAAGGATATTCATAATGTAATTACACGCAATTGGAACATCTTGAAATCCGAAGACAATATTTACAAGTTAATAGGGAAGCAACCATTTTTGTTTATAAAACAGGTTTTAACCTTAAGAATAAATTTGAGATGAAGATCAATAATGCAAAGAATGGAGTTAGGGAGGGGGTGGTAATTATAATCAGTGCTATGCAATCATGGAAGTAGCCACGCTAAAATTGAACAACATTAGTCAGTCTATTTTTAACCTTCCAGAATGGCAGCTGTCGCACACAACATGTGGTATACCTGGCCAAATGTACAAAATGGTCCTGATGTTCTTCATCTCACATTGCTGCAGTTCTTACACTTGGGTAGTCCGCTGTCCTCGGTCGGCCCGAATATCAAAGTATTAGGCTGACGTCGGTCAAGGCGCTCAAGACTGACATCAGGACGTCAGGGTATAAATGCGCATGACCGACGTCATATCCTCAGTCTTTTTTGCCGCATGGTCCGATGCAGAAGCAGCGTTGCAAGTGCCGTTCGGCGTTCTGAAATTTTTCGAATTCGGAGTTTCAGACCGAGTCAAAGTTGGCTAAGTACCCCGTTGGGGAATATTTTAGTTTTTTCTTGCCTCAGTGGTTTACCGGATGTCAGAAAAAGTGAATAACTGTATTTCTTGTGGGAAGCAGATACCGCATAGGGACTATCATACTTTGTGTATTCCTTGTTTGGGGCCTGAGCACGACGTTGTTGGGTGTCGCTTTTGTGCTAGGTTCAATAAGCGCACTATTAAGCAAAGGTTAGATTGTGCCAGGTTGGTCTTCGGGAAGCGGTGCAATTATAATATGCCGTCGGATGCTCCGGCGCCCGCTTCAAGAAGCGCAAAGACAAAGCAGCTAAACCCAGGCAAGAAGAGTCGTCCGTGCGGATGCCGGTTCTTTAGAGGCGCCAGTGGAACCGTGGTTCCGGAGGCTTCTCTGGAGTCCCAGGGGGAGACTTTGATATTGCAGGATGTGGCCTCTCAGGAGGCAGGTCAGGCTGAAGGGGCTTCTCAGGTTACTGTACTCCCCTCCCTTCCTAGGGTGGTTAGGCCCTCTCCTTCTGTTTCCAAGGCTTCTCCCAGAGGCAGGCCAGGTTTAGCTTCTATTGGTGTCACTCCTAGTTCTACAGGATCTGTGCCCAAGAAGCACATGCTTAAAATGGCAGAAGATTTAATTACTTTGATTAGAGGTTCTTTGCCCCTCCTGATAAGAGGCCTAGGGTGGAACCAGAGTTGGGGAGTTTTGAGCAGGCTTCGGATGTTTCAGAGTCTTCGGCTGAAGACTTGCAGGAGTACTCTCCTTATTCTGATTCTGATGCAGATGATTCGACTCCTTCTGCTTCTCCTCCAGAGGATTTTTCTTTTCAGAGACTCTTCATTCCATGAGGGAACATTTTAAGTGGGAAGGTCAGGACTTCTCTGATTCCAGGAAAAGGCTTAGGGAATTTTTGCTTTTACCCCAGCATAGGCCTTTGGCTATACCACCTGTTCTGGATGTTGTGGAAGATGTGTTTGCAGAGGCTTCACTTAATCCTGATTCTTTGCCTCCTGCTCCTGTTAAACCGGATAGGTATTACAGGGTGCCTGAGGCTCATAAATATCTTTATAAGAGTCCTAGGGCGGACCCAGAAACTGTTAGTCAGGGACCTAAGGGTGTCAAGGCCTCTGTTGTAAAAAATCCGGTTCCTCCAGATAAAGAGGCCAGAGCTTTGGATAGATGGGGAAAGAAAGTCTATACTTCTTCCACCTTAGCTATGAGGGCTTTGAATTGCCAGTTTCACATGTTGAAATATCAAAACTATCTTCTTTCTCAATTGAAGTGTAAGGTAGATGCTCTGGCGGAAGGCATTGAGTGTAAAGAATTACAAGATTTGGTACATGTCTCTGAACAGGTGGGTAAGCATTCTTTACAATGTGGTTTTGATGCTGTACAGGCCTCGTCTAGGGTGGCTGCCACTGGATCATGGTTCACCTGTGGAGTCAGTCTTGAAGAAAATGGAAGACAAGGCTAAGTCTATGCAGGCTGTTAAAGATTTTTTGCAAGTTCAGCCTCCGAAGTTTAGTAGGAATTGGCCTGCTAAGGGGTGGACGTACCCTTCTTATGATTCACAGTCTAGGGGTAGATCTAGACGTGGTAGGGGCAGAGCTCAGAGCTCCTTCAGACCTAGAACAGGGAGTTCACCTGCACAATCTTCGGGTGAGGGCAGGGGCCAGTCCTTTCGTAAACAGGCCCAATGACCTACCTTTTCAGCTGCCAGATCCTTCTTGCCTGGCAGCACCTTTGGGAGGAAGGTTGGCACTCTTCAAGGAAAATTGGAGTTTGATTACCCAAGACAGATGGGTATTGGATATCATACACCAAGGTTACAAGTTTTATTTCCATACCTTGCCTCCTTTCAAAGGCATGCCGGACGTTCCTCCTCAGCAAAGACTAGAGGCTCACAAACAAATTTCTCTGCTACTTCAAATAGGGGCCATACAACCGGTCCCTCTGCCAGAAGTGGGCCTAGGATTTTATTCTCGCCTGTTCCTAGTACCAAAGAAGGGGAACACGTGGAGACCAATTTTGGATTTATCTATCCTCAACACTTATCTGGACATTCCCAAGTTCAAAATGTTGACGTTACAACAGCTTTTACCTCTGCTGGGCAAAGATCACTGGATGGTGACTGGATCTCAAGGAGGCTTACCTTCATGTTCCTATCAGGCTAAGTTGCAGGAAGTATCTGCGTTTTCGGGCTGGGACTTCTCATTATCAGTTCTCTGCATTGCCCTTTGGCTTATCTACTGCGCCCAGAGTGTTCACGAAGGTTCTGGCTCCAGTGATAGCTTTCTTCAGGCTAAGAGGAATACAGATCTATCCTTATTTGGACGATTGCCTGATCCTGGCCCAAGGAAAGGACGAACTTCTTCATCATTTACAATATGTAATAGCAGTGCTAAGATGCCTGGGGTATTCTGTGAACGAAATAAAGTCCAGTCTAGTACCCTCTCAGGACATGTGCTTTCTGGGTGTGAGACTGAATACAGCATCCCAGATGGCCTTTTGACCCCGGACAAACAAAAGAATCTTTCTTTACTTCCATCAGTTGTCTCATCAGTCCAGGCTGACTGCAAGGACAGTCCTTCAAGCCTTGGGGTTCATGGCATCTTGTATTCTGGTGCTTCCCAATGCCAAACTGCATATGAGGAAGCTACAATGGTATCTCAAAAATGTATGGACACAGCACTGCCAATATATGGACACTGTCATTCAGATAATACCTTGCATTCAAAAGGAATTTTTGTGGTGGGCTCAGGAATGTCACCTAAACAAGGGACTCTCTGTGACCCGGCCAGAGGCGAGTCAGATTCTAACGACGGATGCCTCAGACAAAGCTTGGGGAGCTCATCTAAATGGAAAGTGGGTACAAGACACGTGGCCTGCCAGACTTCAACATCTACATATCAACTTGAAGGAGATGTTAGCAGTCCAATTTGCATTAATAGCTTTCAAGGATTTACTTCTTCCAGGGCAGGTGTTGGTTCTAACAGACAACACAACTGTCATGTGGTACATCAACAAGCAAGGGGGAACACATTCTTATCCTCTATGCAGACAAGCAATGATTTTGTGGGAGACTGCTCTCAGTTTACAGCTAAATCTTCAGGCAAGGTTTCTGCCGGGAGCACAGAACTCCTTAGCAGATGTGTTGAGCAGACAAATTATGGATCCCCACGAGTGGAAATTGGATCCTCATGTATTTCAGAAATTGACAGTGTTATGGGGAACTCCAGACATAGATCTGTTCGCTTCTCCACTAAACTACCAGCTGCCAAAGTTTTGCACAAAAGGTTTCATCCCACAGCTTGGAAAGTGGATGCTCTTTCATTCAATTGGAGCAATCTTCATGTGTATACCTTTCCACCTCTGCCTCTCCTCCCAAAGGTACTCCTGAAGGTCAGACAGGACAAGCCAAAGATGATTTTAATAGCTCCAGATTGGCCTCGACAGCACTGGTACCCATTACTGAGAAGTCTGGTGCAGGAGCCTCCATGGCCTTTGCCTTCAATTCCACACCTGCTGTCTCAGGAGAACAGTCATTTACTCAATGTCAAACTTCACTCTCTTCACCTAACAGCCTGGCATATTCTGTTTTAAACCCTGGAGGGTCTCAGCTTCCACAGCAAGTTTTGAATGTTATTTTGGAGGCCAGAAGGCCTAGTACAAGGAAAGTGTACGCAGATAAATGGAAGAGATTTTTATTTTGGAGTACAGCAAAGGAATTTGATGTTTCTAAGCCTAATTTAGGTGTGGCTCTTCAATATCTTACTGAGTTACTGGACAAAGGGTTGTCCTTCTCTTCTATTAAGGTTCATGCTGCAGCAATTTCTGCTCACTATGACTGTGACCCACCATTGTTTTCTCATCCTTTGTTTAAGCAATTCCTTAGAGGGGCAAAGAATATAAGACCCCACGAGAGCTCCTACTCCTGCTTGGGATCTCAATTTTGTGTTGGAGAAACTCACTCTACAACCTTTTGAGCCTGCAGCTACTGCCGAGTTGAAATATTTATCATGGAAGACTGCTTTTTTGTTGGCCATTACCTCTGCGAGAAGGGTTTCTGAATTGCAGGCCCTTATGGCAGTTGAGCCTTTCTTAATTTTCCATAAGGATAGGGTATCTTTGCGTACTAATCCTTCTTTTATGCCTAAAGTGGTTTCTAGTGTGGCTTTAAACCAAACTATTCATTTGCCTACTTTTTATGCAAACCCCCAAAATAAAGGGGAAAAGATTTTGCACACTTTGGATATACACAGGCAGTTGCGATACTATTTGAACAGAACTAAAGGGTTCAGGCAGTCTCAGCAGTTATTTGTTTCATTTGCTTTGGGTTCTCAGGGCAAGCCTGTGTCAAAACAAACTATTTCTAAGTGGATTGGGTTTTGTATTGCTTTCTGTTATTCCCATCATGGTAAGGAGATTCCAGCTGGGATTAGGCCTCATTCCACTAGGGCTACTGCCAATTCTACAGCTTTTTTAAGGGGGGTGGCAACTAAAGATATTTTGGAGGCAGCTACTTGGAGTTCAGTGCATACTTTCTCTAAGCATTACCACCTTCCACTTTACTCTAAATCTAGGGCTGGTTTTGCCACTGCAATTTTACAGGGCATTTTGGCAGCTCCTACTGCTTTATAGTTTTGCCATCCTCCCTTACCTCTGCTTTGGGATTCTACCCAAGTGTAAGGACTGCAGCAATGTGAGATGAAGAACATAGTACAGTTTTGTACCTACCATAAATGTAGATGTTCGAAGATCCACATTGCTGCAGTCCAATTTCCTCCTCCTTCCCTCTGTAGTTAGAGGCGGTTGTGTGGTTTGGGTTTTGAATATTGTGGATATTGTATATATTGTACATATGATTAGTGCAAGGGTGGTTGGTTGTTTTTTGCTGTCTTTTGGTTTTGACCTTTCTTTTTAGGGTCTTCTGACATCTGGGGCAAGAAAAGACTGAGGATATGACGTCGGTCATGCGCATTTATACCCTGACGTCCTGATGTCAGTCTTCAGCGCCTTGACCGACGTCAGCCTAATACTTTGATATTCGGGCCGACCAAGGACAGCGGAAGGCAAGTTTAAGGACTGCAGCAATGTGGATCTTCGAACATCTCCATTTATGGTAGGTACAAAACTGTACTTTTCTACGTAGGAAAAACCGATAGATGAGCAGCTATATAGGTTCTTCACAGTTGATTACCCTAGAATACCTTACATCAAAGGGTTGCCCAAAATACGTAAATGTTTGGACAAACCACCACTAACACCAACTGTAGATGAAGGGGGCTGGGTTACAGAGCCCCTTTCGATATATGTGGAGAGTAAATTAGGACCTATAGTAAGGCAGCTTCCCACCATTTTGAAAGATACGTCCCATTTTTTAAAAGATCTGAGGGGATTAAATGAAACACCAGGGCTAAGTAGTTGCTATATGGTCACCCTTGTACAAAGTCTGTTCACTTGTACATCCAATGAGTATGGGGTTGAGGCAATAAGAAGTGAATTGAAAGAAATGGGGAGCAGCGATACAAATGAAATTATGTTGATCGGCACATTATTAGATTTAATATTATCTAACAGTATATTTGTATATGATAGCAATATATATTTACAAAAATGGGGGGTTGCCATAGGCACCCCCTGTGCAAACACATATGCGAACATGGTAGTTTATTATTGGGAAAAACAGTATTTATTTAATAGTGTGTACAGTAAATACATTAAGATGTACAGACGTTTTGTCGATGACACCTTTATGCTGTGGGAGGAGGAGCCATCACTATTGTTGGATTTCAGTAAGTACTTGGAATCTACAACGGACTTTTTGAGATTTACAACATCCTTCTCACTCATAGAAATAGACTTTTTAGATGTCTCTGTGTATAGAGACAGTTTGGGTAAAATCAATACCAGGCTCTTTAGAAAAGCCTGTTGGAAAAATAGTTTCTTAGTTTGTAACAGTATGCATCCTAAGCACATATTCCCAAATATTTTCAAAGGGCAATTAATTAGAGCTAGCAGTATATGCAATGTGCAAACTGATAAAGGGAAAGAAGTTAACTACTTGCACCAAGTATTTCTGGAGAGGGGGTATGATAAAACTGTGTTTCAAACTGTAAAGAATGAAACTGCTGCTCACAGTAAAGGAATTAATTCTATCAGTGTAAAGCCAGCAGTGAATGCAACTGTAAAAAGCAACCAAGCATAATGATAATTACATTTTGTACCAACTATGCTAGTGATACTAGCAAGGTTTGTGATATAATTAAGAACAACTGGCATTTCCTGATAACTGATAAGGAAACAGAAAATGTTATAGGTAGAGTACCCAGTTTTGCATATAAGAACAAGAGCAATTTAAAACAGTTACTTTGCAACGATCGGCTAAAGAATACTGTCTCCCCACTGAAGCTTGGAACATATCCTTGCAATAAGTGCAAAATGTGTCAATATGTTTCTTATGTACAGGAATTTAAACACCCTATTTTGTCCTATTTCAGCCTAGATTCTATGCTACTTGTAGAACAACTAGTTTAATATAAATGGCAACATGCATAGGATGTACATGTTTTTATATAGGGAAAAAGTACAGTTGTGTACACTTACCATAAATGTAGACGTTCGAGTGTATTCACTGTTGCAGTCATTACATTTGGGTAATCCTGCTGGCAGGTTGCTCTCAGTCGGCCTGAATTCCAAAGTTTTGGGTCCTGAGTCGGCTGTCATCGCCCCTTCCCTGACGTCAGGTCGTCAGGGGTATAAAAGAAGCAGCCGACGCCATTTTCTTTAGTTTTTCTTGCCACAGATGTCAGGTGCCCCCTAAAAGTGTAGCCAAACTATGTATATATAAAATTACATGCAGCAATATAAACTTTACCTTCATCCACAAGCAAATACACCACATAGGTTGTATAAATCAGAGAAGGAAAGATAGGTTCCATCAGAAGAAAAGGGGGGATGGCGGGTGGGTAACCTGGACTGCAACAGTGAATACACTCCAACATCTGCATTTATGTTAAGTGTACACAACTGTATTATGTTCTTCATGCTTCACTGTTGCAGTCATTACATTTGGGTAGATTCCCAAAGCTATGGTTGGGAGGCTGGAGCTAAACAGCATTAGGAGTGGCTAAGAGACCCTGCAGAACTGCAGTGGCAAAGCCTTCCCTGGATTTAGAGTAGAGTGGCAGATGATAGTGCTTTGTAAAGGTGTGCACTGAACTCAAGTAGCTGCCTCTAAAATGTCCTTGGTTGGTACTCCCCTGAGAAAGGCTGCTGAAGTGGCTGCAGCTCTGGTGGAATGTGGCCTAATGCCCTTAGGCACTGGCTTGCCATGGTATAAGTAGCAGAAATGAATGCAGTGACCTTTCCATTTTGAAATTGTCTGCTTTGAGATATCCTTTCCTTGTGATCCTGCAGCATATGCCACTTGTAATTGCTCTGTCTTTCTGAAAACTTTGGTTCTGTCCAAGTAGAATCTAAGCTGTCTGTGTACGTCCAAAGAATTTAGAATTCTTTCCCCCTTGTTCTGTGGATTTGGATAAAAAATTGGTAGATGAATGGTTTGGTTAAGAGCCACACTGGACACCACTTTAGGCATAAATGTTGGGTTTGTCCTCAGGGAGACCCTGTCCGGATAAAAAATGATAAAAGGTTCCACAGCCATGAGTGCCTGCAGCTCTGAAACTCGTCTTGCAGACGTTATTGCTAGGAGCAGAGCTGTTTTCCCCAAGATAAAAACTTTATATCAGCAGTAGCAGCTAGCTCAAAAGGAGGCAGGGTGAGTTTTTCCAAGACATAGTTGAGGTCCCATGCAGGCATTGGTGATCTCCTTGGAGGCCTTAAATGTTTGGCTCCTCTGAGGTACTGTTTTAATAAGGGATGAGAAAAGATTGGTGGCTCTGCATTGTAATGAGCCGAAATGGCAGAGGCATAAATTTTAATAGATGAGAAAGATAGGCCTTTGTCCAGCATCTCAGTTAAGCATTGTAAAATCTGAAGAATATTTGGCACAGCTGTATCTGTTCCTTGTGCCTGGTTCCAAGCACAGAATCTCTTCCATTTTCCAGCATAAGATTTTCTAGTACTAGGCCTTCTGGCTTCCAAAATGACATCCATCACAGCTTTGCTGAGAGGTGTGTTTTGTATGGCTACATTATCTGCCATGCTGCCAGGTTTAAAGTCATGAGTTGGCTGTGCAGGATCTGATTGTTTTGCTGGGACAGTTGATGCGGTACTTGAGGTAATGTCCAAGCTGGGCATTGAGACAAGCTCCTTAATATTGGGTACCAGTGCTGGCGGGGCCAGTCTGGTGCAATCAGTATCATCTTTGGCTTCTCTTGTCTGACCTTTAGGAGTACCTTGGGGAGGAGAGGCAGAGGAGGAAAGGCATATACTGATAGGTCTTTCCAGCTGAAGGATAGGGCGTCCACTTTCCATGCTTGTCTGTGATAAATCCTTGTGCAAAATCTCTTTTATTGGTAGTTGTGAGGGGAGGCAAATAGATCTATGCCCGGGCATCCCCATTTCCTTGTTATCATGCTGAAGACTTGTGGATCCAGCTGCCACTCGTGGGAATCCATGAGATTTCTGCTTAGTTCGTCTGCCAGAGTATTTTTCCTTCCTGGCAGGAATTGTGCCTGCAGATGTATTTGGTAAGTCAAAGCTGTGTCCCACAAAGTCATGGCTAGTATGCAAAGGGGGTAAGAATGTGTGCCCCCCTGCTTGTTTATATACCACATGACCGTGGTGTTGTCTGTCTTTATCAGTAGTTGTCCTGGATGAAGCAGGTCCTTGAAGGCTGTCAGGGCATTTTGAACAGCTAGCATCTCTTTTTGATTGATATGTAGATGCATTTGGTTTGAGGTCCATGTTCCCTGAATTCATCTTCCTGCCATGTGGGCCCCCCAGGCATAATCTAATGCATCCGTTGTTAGTGTCTGCCTGGCTGGGGGGTAATATGAATGGCTGTCCCTTGTTTTGCTGACAAGCCTTTGCCCACCATCGACGCTCCTGTTGCAGGCAGGGAATGAGAGTAATTATAGTTTCCAGACTGTGGCAATGTTGAGTCCAAACACTTTTTAGGTACCATTGAAGTTTCCTCATATGCAGTCTTGCATATGGAATGAGTAGGATGCAGGATGCCATGAAGCCCAAAGCCTGCAGAATTTTTCTTGCAGATAACTGGGCCTTTGTTGCTAACATTTTGAAATAGGTAGTCAGTTGCCTTTGTCTGGCATGAGATAAGCCATCTGGGCAGTTGTATTTAAGCTTGCACCCAGGAATATTATTTCTTCAGAGGGTACTAGTTTTGATTTCTTTTCGTTGACTGTGTACCCTAGGCATGTTAGAAGTTTTTTCATAAACGCCAGATGCTGTAGAATGATGTCCTTGCTCTCTGCTTGAATGAGACAGTCGTCCAAGTAAGGATATATTTGTATTCCTCTTAGTCTGCAGAATGCAATTACTGGTGCCAGGCACTTTGTAAAGACCCTGGATGCAGTAGATAAGCCAAAGGGCAGTGCAGAGAATTGGTAATGCATTGAGCCAGCCTTGAATCTGAGTTATCTTTTGCATATTTGTCTGATTGGGACATGCAGGTATGCCTCTTTTATGTCTAAAGTTACAAGCCAAGCATTCTTGCCCAGCATGGGCAGAAGCTGCTGCAAAGTCAACATTTTGAATTTTGGAATATCCAGGAATGTGTTCAGAATCGATAGGTCCAGTGTTGGCCTCCAGGCCTTGTCCTTTCTGGGTACCAAGAACAGTTTTGAGTAAAATCCTTGTCCCCCGCTCTTGCTCTGGCACTTATTGAATGGCCCTCATGTCCATGAGGGATGAGACTTGTTTTTGTGCCTCTGCCCATTGATTTTTTGGCAAATCTGGCCAGCTGTTTGCCTTTGGTAGGGTATGGAAATGGAACTTATAGCCCTGTGACACGATATTTAGAACCCTCTTGTCCTGGGTTATAATGTGCCAATTTTGAGAAAAAAGTGCTAATTTTCCCCCTAAGGGTGCTGCCAGGAAATAAGTGCTTGGTGCAGGCAGGGGGAAGTCATTGGGACTGTTTCCTGTAAGGTTGTGATTTGTCTTCTCCACTTTTGGAGGTAGAAGCACCCATTGCTTTGACCTGTATGAACCTTGTGCCTGGGATCTGCCTCTAGGGTGTCTGGGTCTGCCCCTTTGAGGTCTGTCTGACACAGGAGAGGACCAATTCTTAGTTGGCCAGTACCTACTAAACCTAGGCGGCTGTACATGTAAGAAATCTTTGACCGTTTGCATAGATTTAGCCTTGTCCTCCATTTTCTTTAACACCTCTTCTGCCTTAACACCAAGCAAAGTATCATGCTGTAAAGGCGCATCTAATAATTTCACTTTAACATGATCAGGCAGATTTTGTTTCTTTAACCAAGCATGCCTTCTAATTACAGAACCTGTAACTGCGGCCCTGCAGGAGGCCTCTAAAGAATCAAAACCACATTGCAAAGTATGCTTTCCAACTTGTTCAGCTGCATGCAATATATTCTGCATTTCCTTCTTTTCTACACATTCAGAGTTTAACACCATTTTCTGTTTCAGCAATGCCATAACATGTTGCTGATATTTGAGCATATGAAACTGACAGTTTAAGGCCCTTATAGCCAAGGTAGCAGATGTGTAAACCTTTTTTCCCCATCTATCCAGTGCCCTAGAATCCCTGTCAGAAGGGGTAGGGCTTTTTGCAGCAAAGCCTTACCTCCCTTGGGACCCTGAGAAATAGTTTCTGGGTCTTTAGCAGGTTTTTTAAAAAGGAATTTATGTGAGTCAGGAACCCTGTAATATCTGTCAGGCTTAACAGGAGCTGGAGGCACAGAGTCAGGGGTAAGGCTAGACTCCAAAAACACATCATCTACAATATCTAACACAGGAGGGATGGCTAGTGGCTTGTGCTGAGGTAGTAACAAGAAATCCCTGAGCCTCTTTTTAGATTCTGAAAAATCTTGGCTCTCCTAGTGGAAATGCTCCCTCATGGTATGTAAGATTTCCCCAAAGGAATAGTTCTCAGGAGGAGAAGCTGAAGGAATGGATTCTTCAGCATCAGAATCCTCATAGGGGGCAAAAGAATATTCCTGATCAGAAGAGGAATCAGAAGAAATGGAAACCTGATCTGAAGATTCATAGTCAGTCTCTTGCCTAGGCCTCTTATCAGGAGGGGGATGGCAACCCCTGATCAAGGTAATCAATTCTTTGGCCATTTTGAGCATCTGTTTTTTGGGCATGGAGGCCTGTCCACGTGGCTCTTGAATTTGCTTCTTTGCCTTTCAAGGAGCTTTAGTCTTTGCCTTTGAAGTCAGTTTAATGTATAGATGTTTGGGTCTGTATACACCCTCAGAAGCCTGCTCAGCGGCTCCGGACCCATCTGAAGGATTAGCGTCCAAGGCTTCAATACGTTGAGTTTCCAGTGGCATGACTGACTCCACGTGGGAGTCGGTAGCGGCCTGTGACTCTAAAGTAGCGGTCATCAGGGGCTGCGAAAGCGCCTCACTGAGAACCGGCGAACCTGCGACTGGCTTAGGAGAAGCTTCGTCATCGGTTTTGGGCCTCGGGTGTCTTTCTTTTTCTTTGCATTTTTTGTGAACTCCGGTAGTCGGATGACTTTGGATAATTAAACCTGCGTCCAAAGTAGTTCAAAGCAAAATCATACCAACGCTTAATAGTGCGTTGGTTAAATCTAGCACAAAACCGACAGCCCAGAAAGTTATGATCAGGGCCTAGGCAAGGAATACAATAAGAATGAAAGTCCTTATGAGGTATTTGCTTCCCACAAAAATTACAATTATTAACTTTTTCTGACCGGTTCTGGAGCTAGAAAAAAGTTTCCCCAATGGAGTACTTAGCTTTATAGAAGACTTCGGATCTGAAATTAGATCTCGAAAATCTCAGGAGTCAGCCAACCAGCACTTGCGAACTGCTTCTGCTTCGGGCACCGCGCAGAAAGAAAGACTGAAGAAAATGGCGTTGGCTGCTTCTTTTATACCCCTGATGACCTGACGTCAGGGAAGGGGCGATGACAGCCGACGCAGGACCCAAGACTTTGGAATTCAGGCCGACTAATGGCAACCTGCCAGCAGGATTACCCAAATGTAATGACTGCAACAGTGAAACATGAAGAACATCACAGAAACGGCTCAGAGACAGAATCTATCAGAGTATGTATGATGTAAAAAATAACAACAAATTAAATACTTTAGCTAAGCATACAGTGGAATTCCCTTCACATAATTTTAGGTTTAGAGTCCTACAAAATGTTAATAATGACAAGAGAGGGGGTAATTTAAAAAACTTAATTGAAATAATTGAATTAAAGTGGACATTAAAGCTGCAAGCTCATGTATACCCTGGGCTGAACAACTACGTCTGCATTAAACCTGAGCTAGAAACTCGAATAAGATGTAATACTAGGTGAAGACTTAATTGATGTATTTTAAGGGTGAACTTATTTTAATGATGTATTTAATTGATTGATAGTGCTTTTTGATATAAAATGTGTAGGGATTTTTACTGTTTTATTGAAGACTTGAGAAAACGTGGCTTGTTCTACGTGGCAGCGTTTGTTTAAATAATCCTGTTTTAAGCCGTGGTGGTCATCTGGATTTTTTTGCTTCATTTCCTCGAAAATGCAGAAAAAAAGATTTGATTATGTTTTTGGATTTATAGAACTAATAGAATCTAGAGAAGCAAAGTGACTATTTGTAAACTGAGAATTGCTGCATATGAAGTTTGGGTACTCTGAAAGTAATTATTTTGAAGTTGCAGTAAGTCAGATTAAGGGGAAAACATTTTTATGCCATAACATTATATTAGCTCTTTTTTAATTTATAAGCGTTCTGTATCTTAAGACGTGCGGCCAGTATTGCAAACCAATTGAAATAAATGAATCCATAGTATTGTTAAATAAAACTCCCATCTTACTAAAGCACTTCAAAATTATTGCTTTACATTACAATTCAGAGTATAAAATTTGTACTTATCAAATATGATAAAGAGATCTAATCCAGAAACAATGTGTACTGTGAAAAAATAAGAGATACAACTAGCAAGAATTATTGGCATACTTCTCAACTGTCTAGATTTCGCAGAATGTCCAGATTTAAGCTTTATGATGAATGAGATGATGGATGAGAAAGAAAAATTTGAGTGAGTTGGATGAAGTGGTGGTGAGTGTACCCAAGCATGAGAGACTAGTGATTGGAGCGGACTTCAGTGGGCATGTTGGTGAAGTGAACAGAGGGGATGAGGAAGTGATGGGTAGGTATGGTGTTGAGAGGAATGCAGAAAGTCAGATAATTGTGGATTTTGCGAAAAGGATGGACATGGCTGTGGTGAGTATGTATTTTAAGAAGAGGGAGGAGCATAGGGTGACGTACAAGAGTGGAGGAAGATGCACACAGGTGGATTATATCCTATGTAGGAGGGCCAGTCTGAAGGAGATTGGAGACTGTAAAGTGGTGACAGGGGAAAGTGTAGTTAAGCAGCATAGAATTGTGGTCTGTAGGATGACGTTGATCAAGAAGAGGAGGAGGAGTGTGATAGCAGTGCCAATGATTAAATGGTGGAAGTTAAAAGGGTAATTGTGAGGTGGAGTTCAAGGAAGAGTTAAGACAGGCACTGGGAGGCAGTGAAGAGTTACCGAATAGCTGGGTAACTACAGCAGAGCTAGTAAGGGAGACTGCTAGAAAGGTGCTTGGTGTGACATCTGGACAGAGGAAGGAGGACAAGGAGACCTGGTGGTGGAATGAGGAAGTACAGGAGGGTATACAGAGGAAGAGGCTGGCGAAGAAGGAGTGGGATTGTCAAAGAGATGAAGAAAGTAGACATGAGTATAAGGAGATGAGGCGCATGGCAAAGAGAGAGGTGGCGAAGGCTAAGGATAAGGCATATGGAGAGTTGTATGAGAGATTGGGCACTAAAGAGGGAGAAAAGGACGTGTACCGATTAGCTAGACAGAGGGACAGATCTGGGAAGGATGTGCAGCAGGTAAGGGTGATAAAGGATAGTGAGGGAAACGTACTCACAAGCGAGGAGAGTGTGTTGAGTAGATGGAAAGAGTACTTTGAGGGGCTGATGAATGAAGAGAATGAGAGAGAGAGAAGGTTGAATGATGTGGGGATAGTGAATCAGGAAGTGAAACAGATTAGCAAGGAGGAAGTAAGGACAGCTATGAAGAGGATGAAGAATGGAAAGGCTGTTGGCCCAGATGACATACCAGTGGAAGCATGGAGGTGCTTAGGAGAAATGGCAGTGGAATTTTTAACCAGATTGTTTAATGAAATTTTGGAAAGTCAGAGGATGCCTGAGGAGTGGAGAAAAAGTGGTGTTATGTAGTCCAGTCTCACCTACATTCTTACCCGTGGGTTCGGAGCCGAATGTCGGCTCCGACTCGGCCATACTTTTTAGCTCAAAGCCTTTCTATTGGCTGGGCTAAGATGGTATCCCATGCTGCACTGCTCTCTATCCCCAGATCTCGTTTGCCGCTCGTGTAGCTCTGACATGGTCTTGCTCTTGTCTGTGGCTAAATACCCTTCTTCTTCTTATATCAGAAGTTTTTTGCAAAAAAGCTATTTTAATAGCTGTTGTGTGTGTTCTTGTCTGTATTGTGGAAAAGTTGTGTTTTTTCTTGATTGCGTATTCTGTGGTATCCCACTAGCTGTTTCCAACGGGCTAGGCCCGTTTCAGTTAGAGGACCTAGTCTGTCCCCATACTTTCCTTGTGTGCTAAAGTTTTCCCCGTGGACTAAAACCGTTTAAATTAGAGGAATTATCTCCCCCCCCCTTGTATTTGTGTCTGAGAATCATTTGAATTAGAGATCTTTGCGATGTTATGTCTGTTGTTCGGCTTGTTCCCGCGCTTGTAACTTTTTTGACCGTTGGTCTATTTTTTTCAGTGAGTTACTTGTTGGTTAACTATGTCCAAAGATACTAAGGAGCATAAGCCCTCGGGCTTCAAGAAGTGCTCCCAATGCAGTTATAAAATGTCCATTACAGATGGACACTCGGTTTGTGTGTACTGTCTGGGACTGATTCATCTCCAGGAATCGTGCAGTTTCTGTCATGCCTTTAGTTCGCGTGCTCAGGAAAGGAAGAACAAATTGATTTTTAAGGGACTTCTGAAACCCTCCTTCGAGGGGGTCTGGAGAGTGCTTCCAGCTCTAAGGCTAAATCTTCAAAAGCAAAAAAGCGATCTCCGGCTCCATCAGTCTCCTCGGAGCCACCAGAGAAAATAACAAAGTCTTCATCGACATCCTTGGCTCCATTGTTCTTGGGGCCGCAGGAAGTGTCTGTGGTTATGGAACCTGCTTCGGCTCCAGTTTTCTTGGAGCCTGTTCGGTGCCGGTCACCTAGCATTAGGCCAGTATCCCCTCCTCCGCAGGTCCCCTTCAGAGAGGAGGTCTCGATCTCCTTCCCTATCCTCCAAATATTCCAGGACTTTATCAGATGTGGACATCGATAGAGTGGTGCAGAGACTTCTTCAGTCACCGGTACTGGCAAAATTGTTCTCGGCTCTGACCCAGTCGGCTCCAGAGCCGGTCCCTCAACTTGCATTGATACTTCCTCCTCTGAGCACATCTCAGCTTTCGGAGCCGGAGTGCTCGGCTCCGTGTGATGTCCCTAGGTCGGTTCCGACAGCCCCTCCGGGCTTATCAGTTCCAACGTCAACTCCGATGCCATTGGCGCCGTCCACGGGGTTCAGGACTCAGGATTCTTTGGTTGGACCCGAGGGAGAGGCTTCGGGACATCTCTCGGCTCCTAGTCTCCCTCTCGGCGCTTCGGCGCGGGGAAGCCTGACTCCTGTCTCTGCTTCGGAGGCTGGTTGTTCTTTGGATCCGGGAGGACCAACCTTCGAGGCCATGCAGAGCGTGCTGGCCAGATCATCAGCGGCATCATACGGGTCGGTCATTCTGTCCCCTACAACACCGGTGCAGGTCTCTGATCACCATCTTTCTCTGGACAGCAGAGCCCCAAGGACTCAGGGTACACCCACAAGTGGTCCCCATATTTCTGAGGGCCCCTCAGAGTTTTTGCCTGAGGAGCCACCCAGAAAGAAAACGTGTAAGAGGAAACACATAGATTCCCAGGATGAGTCTCTCACATCAGACACTGACCTCGAGGAATTGGAGGGGTCCCCTAAGTCATCCTCTGAGGATGTTTCTTTCTCAGACATCCTAGAGATTTTGAAGCAAAGAGGTGACTGGCCATCCAAAGCCCCCCTCCGAGGAGGAGTCGGTCTTCCTGAAGGCCTTTGGTGCTCATCCCTCAGCCTCCTGGGTATCTCCACCCTTTGACGAGCTTCAGGATTTGGTTTGTCGAAGGGTGTGGGAAACCCCTGACTCTATGGAATTAGTCCCCCAGCAGACGCAATAAATTTTTGTCTGCTCCTCCTGATAAGGAATTTCTGTCTAAGGGAGTCCCTGTGGATGCCATGGTGGTGGCAGCTGCCACCCAGAAGGAATTAGCTGAGACTTCTTCCACCGTCCATCCCCCTAACAAGGAGTCCTAGGACTATGGACCGGTATGGCAAGCGTACGTTTTCTTCAGCGACCTTTACCTGATGGTCACTGAATTACGTAGCACACTTTACATGACTCCAGAGAGATCTCCTCAAGGAGCTTGGAGATACTCTCACGGGTAACGTTTGTGAGGCGGTGGCCCAGATGGTCAATGCTCAGATGTCTACCCTCAGTCCTATTGCAAACTCCTTCATGAAGCTAATCTCCTACGCAGCCGAGCCAGCGAGTAGGACAGCAAGTTCAGGAGTTGCTTTTAGGAGGCAGGCCTGGATGCGCCTTTGTCATTTCGCGGAGGCCTTCAAGTCTTCATTCACCGATGCCCCGTTTGATGGTTCCTCTTTGTTCAGAACCAAGGTGAAAGACACTCTCCTTAGGTGCGAGAAGGAGGGAAAAACTCTGTCTGCCGTAGGAGTCCATTTTTCCCTCCCCTCTAGGCCTTATCCCAAGGCCCAGAGGGTTGGCAAAATGTGGTTCAAAAAATCACAGAGGTTTTTTCCTGGTGCACAAGGTGAGTCCCCCTCCAGAGGCAGGGGAGGAGGTGGTTATTCAGGGAGATGCCGCCCTAGGGGTAGAGGAGGCCCTCGCAACTCGGGAGATTGCGATTCCTTTTGTGGTTCTCCCTACCGCCGCTCCTGATGGGAGGGCCCGACTGTGTGTTTCCAGAGCCAGTCGGGGGTCGAATCTCATTATACCCGGAGGCCTGGCAAGATATCACCCAGGACCAATGGGTTCTACAAATAATTTCCAGAGGATATGTCATTCCCTTCTCGTCAAATCTCCCTCCAATCAAGAAAATCCCGGATGTTCCACCCAGTCAACGGGATTAAGCAGCTTCAGAAGTTTCAAAGCTGCTAGAAAAAGGAGCCATCCAACATGTTCCCTCAGACCAGATCGGATTAGGGACTTACTCCAGATTCTTTTTGGTGCCGAAAAGGACAGGGAATCTGAGACCCATTATGGATCGCAGCTGATTAAACACCCATATGCAAAAGTCCAAATTCCGAATGGTCACATTGCAGTCTATTCTCCCATTGTTGGGAAAAGAAGTGTGGATGTGCTCCATCGACCTCAAGGATGCTTACTACCACATAAAGATGGACAGGGCATCCAGATGTCACCTACTCTTCTGGCTGGGAGCCAGTCACTTTCAGTTTCGAGCCCTGCCCTTTGGTCTCACTACAGCCCCCAGGGTGTTTACCAAATGCATGGCAGTGGTGACTGCTCACTTGAGACGTCAGGGATTCTGAGTGTTTCCGTATCTGGACGACTGGCTCCTTACTGCCACCACCAGGCATCTACTATTTCAGACCAGGGAAGCTACTATCAACCTATGTCAACAGTTGGGCATCACATTGAACTGGGAAAAATCTGCCTTGATGCCCTCACAGCGTGTCACTTTTATAGGCGCTGAACTAGACACCATCCTCATGCAAGCGTTTCTACCACAGGAAAGAATCAGAGTCCTACAACAACATATTTACGCCTTACTCCCTCTGAGAAGAGTGAAGGCAAGATGGGTCCTCCAGTTGTTGGGGACAATGGCTGCTACGATTATGTTAGTCCCTCTGGCAAGGTTACATATGAGGCTCCTTCAGTGGCTACTCTTTGCTCAGTGGTCTCTTCAATGTCTTTCACTTTCTCACCCTATTCTACTCACAGACAGGTGCAAACAGGATCTCAGTTGGTGGCTTTGCACAGACAACCTCAATGCGGGAAAGCCCTTCGTTCCTGTGCCCCCGGTTGCCATGGTGACCACGGATGCCTCCCAGATGGGGTGGGGTGCATTATCTAGGCAGGACAGTCCAAGGCACATGGCAAGAGCACGAGATGCATCTGCATATCAATGTCTTGGAGATGAGAGCTGTGCTACTAGCGTTGCAAGCACTTCAGAGTTTTCTTCCTCTCGGGACTATTGCAATCCACTCAGACAATATGTCAGTGGTGTGGTATCTGAACAAGCAGGGAGGAACCTAGTCTTATCCCCTTTGCAGAGAGGCCATGCAAGTGTGGCATTGTCTTCCCAATGTTTTCTGGTGGCAACGCACATTCCGGGGAAGTCCAATGTGATCGCAGACAGGCTAAGCAGAGCTATTCTGATGACTTAAGAGTGGTCCCTGAACTGTCAAGTTGCGGAGCAGATCTCCCTCAGGGGGAGTCACCCAGGGACGCTCTAGTCCACAATTGGCCCTCCGGTCTACTGTATTCCTTCCCTTCGGGCCCCTTGCTGTTAAAGGTTATTCAGAAAGCGCAATCCTTGGGAAGCAAAATGATTCTGATTGCCCCACACTGGCCTTGTCAAATTTGGTTCCCCTTTCTCCATCCCTATCTCATGGACGCTCCTTGGATTCTGCACCCAAAAACAGACTTACTGATGCACATGTCAGGGCAGCTCCATCCCTCTCTTCGGACCCTCGCGTTGACAGCCTGGCTACTCCACTTCCATCATTGGTTAGGCTTCATCAATTTTCGCGGGAGGTGGTTCATATTTTATTTCCTCTCATAAGCCTTCGATCAGGAAGATTTATTACAGCAAATGGAAGAGATTTTCAATCTGGGCACATGCCAGAAAGATTGACCCTTACACAGCTACAATCTCACTTGTATTGGAGTTCTTGTCTATGCTCTTTAACCAGGGTTCAGCGGCCGCAACCATTAAAGTCCAATTGGCAGCGATTTCTACCTTTCATGTCGCAGACGAACCTAGTTTGATGGCACATAGACTCTGTAAGGCTTTCCTGATGGGCACTTTGTTACTTCCTCCTCCGGTATCGGAACCTGTTATGCCTTGGGACTTAAACTTTGACCAAATTTGTGAAGAATTTGATGTATTATTTAATCATTTTGGATATGAATTTATGAAACTTTTGATAAGGAAGAATGATGAGAAACTATGTAAACTAATTGAAAAAGTAGAAAAACTTAATAAATTAATAGTTGATGATTTATTGTTTGAACAATGGGAGAGTTTATATTGCAAACAATTCACGGAGGCAAACCGAAAAGCACATAGTATAGTACAAAAGAAACATAAGAAGATAGAGAGGGACACGACAGATTATAGAAACAACTTAGCATACCGTTGGAAAAAGGGAATATGGAATACTGTTGAAATGAGTGATAGATCGGGTCCAGAGAGGAATAATGGAAATTATCGATCCAATAGAGAGAATGGAAATTTTTATGGGTGGAGGAATCAAAATGTAGGGACAAATTGGCAAAGGAATTGGAAATGGAGAAAAAACAGACAGGGATGGGGACAGAGGCATTTCTACAACCAGGAATGGAAGGAATATTACTAATAGAGAATAATGGTGAACAGATTATCAATAACGGTTTATTAGAAGTGAACAGTAGCCCTACTGTCAAAACAGCTGATATTGAAGGTATAGTAGTTAGTAAGAATGGATTCAATATTTTTAACTACACAGGAATGGAGTTAAGCAATGAATTTTTTACACTTTTTCTAAGGGAATGAAATATGTCTCTAGAAAAAAAAATCAGGTAGTGGATTGCATTACTGAAATTAAGAAATTTCTCAGGAAGATAAACTTAGCTATTCGTTTTAACAATAAGTCCGATGTGGGTGAGAAAATAAAATTAAAGAAAAAAAGCATTTATATACCACCCACCCACCCCAACGTAGCTATGTATGAGAAATTAGTTACTAAGGATATATATCTATTAAAGAATGAAATCAACTTCAAAAGGGAGAAAAGTAATTTAGCTATGGAAGAGCTTTCATTAATTCAACGGCTAACAAATGACAATACAGTAAGAATTATGAAGCCAGGTAAAGGGGGTGGAGTTGTATTATATGACCAAAATGAATACAACAACAAGATGCTCGAAATATTGGTAGAGTCCTGGAATTATATGTCTGTATCTGTGAATGAAATTAGTATTGGGTACAGATGAACTGACATGTTCCTTGAGGAATTTTTTTTGGATGGAAGAATCAATTTAGACATATTTAAATTTTTGATTGTGGAACATCCCACACTGGCTACTATTGTAGGAGTTCTGAAAGTACATAAAAACTTACGTGATCCATTTCGGCCAATAATTTCAGGTAGCCAATCAAAAACATTCCCTTTGGGAGTAGTCATTGATACATGGCTAAAACATATTTGTGACAAAATACCACATTTGATTAAAGACTCTTGGATGTTTCTTGGGAATTTAACACCACAACTATGGAAAGAAGGAATTATATTTATTACAGTAGATGTTACTGACTTATTTTCATGTATCCCAAAGCAAGAGGGGTTAGATAGTTTTTGCAATAGCATTCGCCAGTATTCACATTTGAAATGGGACCACATAAATTTAATTATGGAACTTATGTCAATTATCCTTGAGTATAACTACATATATTTCGAAGGGGAATATTATAAGCAGACTCAGGGAGTGGCTATGGGGGCTGCCTGTGCCCCCATATATGCAAATTTGATTATGTTGGATTGGGAAACTGAGAAATTGTTTGAGTGAATATTTTAGGTTTATAAGACCTTATACGAGATTCCTGGACGATATTTTCATATTATGGGATGGACCCGAAACCAAAATAGAAGAATTCATTAAGTATTTGAACAGTACTAGTCACTATCTAAAATTCACCTACAACTATAGTGGTGAGGGAATTGCGTATCTAGATACATTTATTTCTACTAATAAAGATGGTTTTAAATCCCGAATTTATAGGAAAAATACTTTTTCTAATAATTACTTGGAGTACACAAGCAATCACCCATATAAAACCAAGAAGAGTATCTTTAAGGGGCAGTGCATTCGCGCTGCCAGAATGACCTCCATGTATAAGGAAATGTTAGATGAAATTGACTTCATTTGTAGTTTTAGTACTAGGGGATATCACTTTAAATTAATGAATGAGATAAAAACTTATGTGATAGGGGAATGGGGGAATAAATTCTCCCCGGTTTTGGGCAAACCTCTTACCAACAGCATTATAACGAATGAACATACTATTGAATATAAACGAGCATGTATATTGGAATATACTCCCCAGGTCACACAAATAAAACAAATTTTAAACCGATATTGGAATATACTCACAGTAGACAGTGCATTAAAAGAAATAGTAGGGGATGCACCTATTTTTGTATATAAAATGGGAACAAATTTGAAGTCTATCTTTGAGTGGAACAATAGGGTAGACTGCATGTGTACACAGTACAAGGGAACCAGAAAATGTGGATGTTGTAGATATTGTTGAGTCATACTAGAAGACGAAGGGATTGTCTTAGAGAACATTAATAGGACTAGAATTACCTTTAGCAATGGTAATTGCAATACTAAAATCATTATATATATGGCCAAATGTTTAGCATGTACTGGTTTTTACATTGGGAAAACTGAACGAATGTTTAAAAGACAAATTTATGATCATCTATATGCAATAAGGAAAAATGACAGTACTAATGCTTTGTACCGACATGTAGAGGCTACTGGTAATAGCCATAGATTCAAATTTGCCATCTTAGAACAAGCAAAAATTAATAGTAGAGGAGAAACATAAAAGTATACTCGGCTGAGAAAGAAGTGCGATGGCAAATTTTAACTGATGCATCCACCAAACCGGGTTAAATGATTATACTACTATCAAACCCATTTTACAAAAGTCACAGTAGGTGATAGATATGCATATGGTCATATGCACACACATCATCTTTATTATGTGACAGTACTTTAAATGGTAGGATACAGACTTTTTATACCACTTTGATAGACATAATAGACAGGTATAGGATGTATGAGTATTGGATACATGACATCATGAATTATATCACAGCAGTTTACGAATTAGTAACATTAACTGTATACATTTTGTAATTGCTGTAGTTTAATGTGCAATAATTATTTTGGTCATTCAGAGGCTTTTTTATAGGCATATATTTGATATTTTAATTTTATGTCTAGTTCATGTATTAAATCACTTCCCATAGGATTTTAACTTTATATAAAAATAAAAAAAATAAAAATATAAATGGTTTGAAACTCCCTATACATAATCTATACATTCTCTGTACATGTATGTATTTTGTTTTTATGCAACTTATTATTAATGAACTAGTTGCAATGTATGTGTTCAGAATTAGGTTCATAGGTTCATACTAGGCTATCTGCCTTAGGGCATTTATAAGCCTAGCCAGAATGTGTTTGGCTTTCGCCACCCATTTTAAATTTATTTTGCTATGCCCTTTTTCGAGGTTAGTATACTGTGCCTCTGTCTAACAGTGACACAGAAGTGATACCCAGGGTAAACCTACGATCTCCCATCCAGTCATCAAGATTCCTCTTGAAGAGAGTCATTGAGGGACTCTGCCTAACCTGGACTGGGATTTTATTCCAGAGTGAAGGGAGCCTCTGGGTTATGAATCTCTCCCTCCAGCATGTCATATTTATTTCAGTGCTGAGGTTCAAGTCTCTCGAGCGTGTAGCTCGATGGGATTTGGATTTTCTGAGGTGCAGTATGTCCATTAATTCCGGGTTGGACATGGCTTTATACGTCAGGCACAGATCGCCTCTGAACAGGCGGTATGCCACTGAGTAGAGCTGGAGTTTCTTTAACCGGGCAGCATATGGCATCTGTTTGAGCCCTTTGATCCTCTTGGTGAGGTACTTTTGGGGTCTTTCCAGTTGCTGCAGGTGTCTGGTAAGGTACATCCCAAAAGGGGCATTGTACTCAATTATGGGCCTGATAAGGGATGAGTAAAGAGGCACGATGACCTCCCCTGATCTAGATGTGAATCCCTTCATGATTAGGTGGGCTATATAAAATGTTTTTCTAACCACTGATTATTTTAATATATATGTACTAATGGATTCATTTGAGTGCAACTGACTTGAATATGTATACTTTGGTATTTTAAGGCTGTATCTTTTTAAATGGTTTTATCATTGTGGTGCCAAAAAAAGTATAAATTAGTTTTAGGTAATTGTATAATTGATTCTGATGAAGTCCGCATGCTGGGTGGATGAAAGCGCTTGATCCGTTTGCCAGTTTTATCTGTCTATATGTTTAGAGTTGTTATTGCCTATTAAGCAGGTCGTATTATAGCTTATAGAGTGTGTGTCTTCCTTCAGGCATACTATAGTGTTTATTTAATTTTATATTCGTTGTCGCAGTTTTAAACACTATTTCTTCGATTGTATTTGGTATGGAGAGTCAGGAGGAAGCAGTCACCATTAAGTGTATGCCTGGAGAGCAGGATGAATTAAAGAGACTTTGATTGGAAGTCTCGTCACTTAAGGGAGAGGTAACTCGGTTACTGGACTTGATGACCCAATTTGAGCCGAAACAGCAGGAACTTTGTTCGCAGAAGGGAACGAGCGAACGGTTAAGTGACAGTGACTTTGTACTTGAGTTACCCAACGGACAGAACTATAAAACAATTGCATCCACACACAAGAACACGATGGATGCTATTGGAAAGGGACCGGACAATAGTAGACTCACTGATAAGGAGTTTACTTTTGATTTTTCTTTGTATAATATTGATGATGAATCTAGGCGCACAGGGACTAAACCAGAACACTTCATGGCTGGGAAAACGTATTCTTCTGCAGTGTTTCAGGGACACAATGAGCAAGGTACTGTATGACACAGCTCTAGTCCTAGAGCTGGTGTTAATACGATTAATATTAACAGTAAGAAGAATTATAAAGTTGATAAACTGGATAATTTTATTGCAGCTGATATATGCTTTGATAAAGTAAGACAGACAGTTCATTCAAAAGATCTATCAAGCGAAACCTTTACTGGCACTTTACGGGAATTAATCTATGCATTTGGGAAGAATCTCAGCATAATCAGGGGAATTAAAATCGATAATGCATATTTAAATAAATGTTTGGCACTTAAAGTAGTCCCTAAGGGACTAAGATTTTTTTAAAAAACTTAAGGGAATTTTATTGAATGACCAAATTTGTGAAGAATTTGATGTATTATTTAATCAGTTTGGATATGAATTTATGAAACTTTTGATAAGGAAGAATGATGAGAAACTATGTAAACTAATTGAAAAAGTAGAAAAACTTAATAAATTCATAGTTGATGATTTATTGTTTGAACAATGGGAGAGTTTATATTACAAACAATTCACGGAGGCAGACCGAAAAGCACATAGTATAGTACAAAAGAAACATAAGAAGATAGAGAGGGAATCGACAGATTATAGAAACAACTTAGCATACCCTTGGAAAAAAGGGAATATGAAATACTGCTGAAATGAGTGATAGATCGGGTCCAGAGAGGAATAATGGAAATTATCGATCCAATAGAGAGAATGGAAATTTTTATGGGGGGAGGAATCAAAATGTAGGGACAAATTGGCAAAAGAATTGGAAATGGAGAAAAAACAGACAGGGATGGGGACAGAGGCATTTCTACAACCAGGAATGGAGGGAATATTACTAATAGAGAATAATGGTGAACAGATTATCAATAACAGTTTATTAGAAGTGAACAGTAGCCCCACTGTCAAAACAGCTGATATTGAAGGTAGTTAGTAAGAATGGATTCAATATTTTTAACTACACAGGAATGGAGTTAAGCGATGCATTTTTTACACTTTTTTTCTAAGGGAATGAAATATGTCCCTAGAAAAAAAATTCAGGTAGTGGATTGCATTACTGAAATTAAGAAATTTCTCAGGAAGATAAACTTAGCTATTCACTTTAACAATAAGTCCGATGTGGGTGAGAAAATAAAATTAAAGAAAAAAAGCATTTATATACCACCCACCCACCCCAACGTAGCTATGTATGGGAAATTAGTTACTAAGTATATATATCTATTAAAGAATGAAATCAATTTCAAAAGGGAGAAAAGTAATTTAACTATGGAAGAGCTTTCATTAATTCAACGGCTAACAAATGACAATACAGTAAGAATTATGAAGCCAGGTAAAGGGGGTGGAGTTGTATTATATGACCAAAATGAATACAACAACAAGATGCTCGAAATATTGGTAGAGTCCTGGAATTATATGTCTGTATCTGTGAATGAAATTAATATTGGGTACAGACGAATTGACATGTTCCTTGAGGAATTTTTTTTGGATGGAAGAATCAATTTAGACATATTTAAATTTTTGATTGTGGAACATCCTACACTGGCTACTGTTGTAGGAGTTCCGAAAGTACATAAAAACTTATGTGATCCACCATTTCGGCCAATAATTTCAGGTAGCCGATCAAAAACATTCCCTTTGGGAGTAGTCATTGATACATGGCTAAAACACATTTATGACAAAATACCACATTTGATTAAAGACTCTTGGATGTTTCTTTGGAATTTAACACCACAATTATGGAAAGAAGGAATTATATTTATTACAGTAGATGTTATTGACTTATTTTCATGTATCCCAAAGCAAGAGGGGTTAGATAGTTTTTGCAGTAGCATTCGCCGGTATTCACATTTGAAATGGGACCACATAAATTTAATTATGGAACTTATGTCAATTATCCTTGAGTATAACTACATATATTTCGAAGGGGAATATTATAAGCAGACTCAGGGAGTGGCTATGGGGGCTGCCTGTGCCCCCATACATGCAAATTTGGTTATGTTGGATTGGGAAACTAAGAAATTGTTTGAGTGAATATTTTAGGTTTATAAGACATTACACGAGATTCCTGGACGATATTTTCATATTATGGGATGGACCCGAAACCAAAATAGAAGAATTCATTAAGTATTTGAACAGTACTAGTCACTATCTAAAATTCACCTACAACAATAGTGGTGAGGGAATTGTGTATCTAGATACATTTGTTTCTACTAATAAAGATGGTTTTAAATCCCGAATTTATAGGAAAAATACTTTTTCTAATAATTACTTGGAGTACACAAGCAATCACCCATATAAAACCAAGAAGAGTATCTTTAAGGGGCAGTGCATTCGCGCTGCCTGAATGACCTCCATGTATAAGGAAATGTTACATGAAATTGACTTCATTTGTAGTTTGTTTAGTACTAGGGGATATCACTTTAAATTAATGAATGAGATAAAAACTTATGTGATAGGGGAATGGGGAAATAAATTCTCCCCAGTTTTGGGCAAACCTCTTACCAACAGCATTATAGCGAATGAACATACTATTGAATATAAGCGAGCATGTATATTGGAATATACTCCTCAGGTCACACAAATAAAACAAATTTTAAACCGATATTGGAATATACTCACAGTAGACAGTGCATTAAAAGAAATAGTAGGGGATGCACCTATTTTTGTATATAAAATGGGAACAAATTTGAAGTCTGTCTTTGAGAGGAGCAATAGGGTAGACTGCATGTGTACACAGTACAAAGGAACCAGAAAATGTGGATGTTGTAGATATTGTCAAGTCATACTAGAAGACAAAGGGATTGTCCTAGAGAACATTAATAGGACTAGAATTACCTATAGCAATGGTAATTGCAATACTAAAAACATTATATATATATATATATATATATATATATATATATATATATATATATATATATGGAAAATACACCACCGTTGAATCTGGTAAACGCAACTGTCCCAATAAGTAATAAATAAAGCACTCAGAAATATGAGGGATGTTGCGAAGCGAGCTTAAACAGTCTAAGAAATGAACCTGTCACAAAATGCAAGCGATCCACAAATGTTAAGACTCCACAGATTTATTGTTCCAGAAACAAACTTTGGATAAGCGCTTTCACTACAGATAGCTTCATCAGATCCTTTTCATAGTAACTAAAGCAGGACCTTACACATATATAGTAAATAAACCAATTAAAACAATTAAACAATTAACATCATTATAGTTAAAGAAAAGTATTGTATTTAAAGTGATATGTTTAAAAAAGCGTATAAATTTATCCTAGGCACTTTTAAAAATATTACATAGAATAATTTAACAAACTTGATAAAAACTATACTTATAAAATATATGTATAGTAACTATACAAAAATATATATGCTAAAACAATTGTGCTCAGTAGGTACAATGTATAGATATGCATGTCTAAGTATTACATATATGCATATAATCTTATATGTATTATGCATGCAAACTTAGATATTACTATATTATGTATAAGGCATGAAAGTCATTTCACATTCCTCCGCTGTCTTAATTTGGGTTTTATGGAGGCTATTTCATTGAGCCCAGACCCTTTATCAGCTCTTAACATAACTATCCATTCACTTTCCTTACTTTCTGTGAGGTTCCTGATATCTCCACCCCTATTACTGGGAGTCACAACCTCAAGAATTCTAAACAAAAAACTGTGTGATTCCCCAAATAATGTTATGTGCTTGGCCAATGCATTGTGGCTCGATCTTTTCCTGATGTGATATAAATGCTCACATATCCTGTCTCTGAAGGTACGATTCGTCTTACCCACATAAAAAGACAGGCATACCTGGCATACTGCTAAATACACCACATTGATGCTCATACAATCAGCATCTGCATTGGTTCTAAATATAGTTTTTAAATCAGGGTGAAAAAAAGTTGTATTAGTGTCTATGAAGGAGCAGAAATTACAATGGCCACAAGGCTTGATATGTCCATATCCCCTAGCTCCAATTTCAGATTTAGTGGAACATAATATTCTCTTCAAGTTCTTCTTATTCCTGAATAAAAAACGTGGCCTATCACCCACTATCTCTTTCAGGTCACTATCAACCTGCAGGATATCCCAATGTTTTGTGATAATTCCCCTTATTTCAAGATAATCTGAACAGAAGGGTGTTGTAAATTTGACATATCTATCAAAGTTATTCTCTTTAGTTATCCCATTAATACTATGGGGTCCAAAATAAGGTGTAGCTATAGATGAACGTAATTCATTGGCTTCTGCCAAATGTACCATTATTTCATTTGTATGGTATCCTCTGTCTATCAACCTTCCCTTCAGGTCATCCATTTCTGACATAAAACCTTCATCAGTGGGATTCAACCTGGAAGCTCTAATTGCTTGACCTTTCATAACATTCTTGAAAACAAAAGGTGGGTGCATACTCGATCTCAGGAGTAAAGAATTACTGTAACAAGCTTTGCGGTATACACCAGTATTTATAAAACCATTAGCTAGTCTCTCCACAAATATATCCAAAAATTCTATTTTATGAGTAGAAAATTGCATTGTGAATTTATAGCAATTTGTCAAATTATTCATTACAAGGAACATTGATTCTAGTTCATCTATACTTCCATTCCAAAGAATAAACAAATCATCGACAAAACGTCGATAAAAAACAACATGCTTTCTAATTAGGGTTTCAGAAAAGAGAACATGTTCTTCCCAATGGGCTAAAACCATATTGGCATAGCTATTGGCACAAGGCGTGCCCATTGCTACACCATCTAGTTGTCTATATGTGACATCCTTGAACATAAATAAATTATTCTCCAAAACAAGTTCTAAGAAATGAACTATAAGGTCTATGGATACTGTGGTATAATCACTGTGTTCTTTTAAATAATCAGTTATATAAGCAAGTCCTAGGTTGTTGGGAATAACCGTAAATAATGATTGTACATCAAAGGTGGCAAACAAAAATGTATCAGTGCTGTCAAATTGCTTGATGTTCTCATATAACTCAACTAGAAACTGTTTTGAGTCTTTTAATACAAATTTATTGTTGTTCAATACCCTTCTTAGATATTTCTCCGTATAAACGGATAAATGCTCAGTAACCCACCCACGGCCTGAAACTATTGGTCTCATGGGTGGGTTATGAGCGTCCATGTGTATTTTAGGTAGACCATTTATAATGGGAATCACAGGTATTTTAATGACTAGATAATCATATAGATCTTTATCTATTAGTCTGCTCTTATGGATATCAAGTAAAGTATCCTTGACATATCTAATTATATCCTGTACTGCCTCTGTAGAAATGGGTTCATAATAGATGTCATTAAGCATGCACTCCATAGACGTCTTATAACTCTCAGTGTCCATCACAACTACTCGACCACCCTTGTCGGTTGGTCTGATGGTGATGGTTGTATCATTCTGTAGTTTCATGAGACTAATTCTTTCCTTGTATGTCAGATTGTCCTTCATTCTAGCCCCATTTTTGGTGTTACCATTACCATGATATTTATGTATCTCATCCTCTGTTAATTTCGAGAATGCCTCTATGAGTGGGTGTTGTATGGGTACAAAATTACTTAGGTTTTTAAAAGGAAACTCTCTTGTGCTATCTGTCCCATTATTCTCTCCTTTATGCAAATACTTCAACATTACATTCCTACAGAATATTTTTAAATCTATAACAGTGTCAGCCAGTCTACTCTTGCTCCTAGGTATAAAGTTAAGTCCTTTACTCAATAAATTAATATCATCTGAAGTCAGCATAACACTAGATAGATTATAAACTAATTTTTGCTGTTCCACATTTTCTTTAGAGTGTGATGGGGTTGTGGTTCCCCTGAGTATTTCCTCTTCTGCCTCCCCCTGCTCATGGACCGCATTCTCCGTGGTCCCTTCTCTGTCGAATTGGGAGGAAAAGAAATACCAGTGTTATTCAATTTATCTGGGTGACCTTTCGTTGTTTTGGTCTGACTACTGTCTCAGAGCCTTGTTTAGTTATGTCAGGTTTGCTTTTAATTATCTGTATCTCAGGATATAAATTACTATTGGATTCCATACAGGGATGCATCAAATGTATAACGTCAGTAGAATCTGTATTTAAACAAGCTGACTGAGCAGAATTGCTCTTACTGAGCTCATTCCTTATAGACTTATCAGGTACTGGACTCTGTCTAGCCTGATTCAAATGTAATTGCTCAGGATTCGATGCTAGAGTAACAACACTGTTATGCATACTATCATTGATTATATCATCACTAGAGGTAGTTAAAACCTCTTCAAATCTAGTATTTCTATCAACCTGTCGTGGAACAGGTAGCCTTTCAACAACAGTTTCATTAACATTCTTAGTGTCAATATTCAACATATTTTGTCCATTTCTAGGCCACATGAAAACGTGACCTAATTTAAAATCGTTAATGTCCCTGACAGCTTTGTGTCTCTTTTGTTGTAAAAGTTTACGCTCAAAGGCAGAAATTCCATCCAGAAGATTTTCAAAAAGAGGTTAAACAAGAGTAACAGGAAATTCCTTATAGATTATTCATTGCACTCTATTTATGTTGGTAGTTAAAACAGCCTCTTCTGGTAAAAAGAAGTCTACGAGGAGCTGTAAATATTTACGGCTTACCTCTATATTAAGTTTTTGCCACTTCACAAGCAATTCAGGATATTCCCGTCCTTGACTGGGCATATTAAAGACTCGTAACCCATGAGGAATAATTTTCTTATCCAGACAGAACTGGAAATGAATTCTCTGTGCCTGAAGACGTTTTAATTTTAAAAAGTCCTTCTCCATCTCCTCAAACACCTTATGCAGCCTCTCCATGTCGTCAGTCGTATTAGTGACATCATCAATAGCAGACAAGCTCTCAAAATGTAGCGTAGCAAATTCAGAGTCCATGAGATATTGTTTAAACCTTTTCTGAAGCACGCTGTTCCCTTGGTCTTCACCTCTCGGGGTATAATCTAATTCTATGTCAGCCATAGCAAAAAGAAGTCTGTAATATAATGTAACTCGCTCCGGATAACAGTGGTAGAAAAAATTGAAATAACACAAGGAAAATACACCACCGTTGAATCTGGTAAATGCAACTGTCCCAATAAGTAATAAATAAAGCACTCAGAAATATGAGGGATGTTGCGAAGCGAGCTTAAACAGTCTCAGAAATGAACCTGTCACAAAATGCAAGCAATCCACAAATGTTAAGACTCCACAGATTTATTGTTCCAGAAACAAACTTTGGATAAGCGCTTTCACTACAAATAGCTTCATCAGATCCTTTTCATAGTAACTAAAGCAGGACCTTACACATATATAGCAAATAAACCAATTAAAACAATTAAACAGTTAACATCATTATAATTAAAGAAAAGTATTGTATTTAAAGTGATATGTTTAACAGCCTCCATAAAACCCAAATTAAGACAGCGGAGGAATGTGAAATGACTTTCATGCCTTATACATAATATAGTAATATCTAAGTTTGCATGCATAATACATATAAGACTATATGCATATATGTAATACTTAGACATGCATATCTATACATTGTACCTACTGAGTACAATTGTTTTAGCATATATATTTTTGTATAGTTACTATACATATATTTTATAAGTATAGTTTTTATCAAGTTTGTTAAATTATTCTATGTAATATTTTTAAAAGTGCCTAGGATAAATTTATGCACTTTTAAACATATCATTTTAAATACAATACTTTTCTTTAATTATAATGATGTTAATTGTTTAATTGTTTTAATTGTTTTATTTGCTATATATGTGTAAGGTCCTGCTTTAGTTACTATGAAAAGGATCTGATGAAGCTATTTGTAGTGAAAGCGCTTATCCAAAGTTTGTTTCTGGAACAATAAATCTGTGGAGTCTTAACATTTGTGAATCGCTTGCATTTTGTGACAGGTTCATTTCTGAGACTGTTTAAGCTCGCTTCGCAACATCCCTCATATTTCTGAGTGCTTTATTTATTACTTATTGGGACAGTTGCGTTTACCAGATTCAACGGTGGTGTATTTTCCTTGTGTTATTTCAATTTTTTCTACCACTGTTATCCGGAGCGAGTTACATTATATTACAGACTTCTTTTTGCTATGGCTGACATAGAATTAGATTATACCCCGAGAGGTGAAGACCAAGGGAACAGTGTGCTTCAGAAAAGGTTTAAACAATATCTCATGGACTCTGAATTTGCCACGCTACATTTTGACAGCTTGTCTGCTATTGATGATGTCACTAATACGACTGACGACATGGAGAGGCTGCATAAGCTGTTTGAGGAGATGGAGAAGGACTTTTTAAAATTAAAACGTCTTCAGGCACAGAGAATTAATTTCCAGTTCTGTCTGGATAAGAAAATTATTCCTCGTGGGTTACGAGTCTTTAATATGCCCAGTCAAGGACGGGAATATCCTGAATTGCTTGTGAAGTGGCAAAAACTTAATATAGAGGTAAGCCGTAAATATTTACAGCTCCTCATAGACTTCTTTTTACCAGAAGAGGCTGTTTTAACTACCAACATAAATAGAGTGCAACGAATAATCTATAAGGAATTTCCTGTTACTCTTGTTGAACCTCTTTTTGAAAATCTTCTGGATGGCATTTCTGCCTTTGAGCGTAAACTTTTACAACAAAAGAGACACAAAGCTGTCAGGGACATTAACTATTTTAAATTAGGTCACGTTTTCATGTGGCCTTGAAATGGACAAAATATGTTGAATATTGACACTAAGAATGTTAATGAAACTGTTTTTGAAAGGCTACCTGTTCCACGACAGGTTGATAGAAATACTAGATTTGAAGAGGTTTTAACTACCTCTAGTGATGATATAATCAATGATAGTATGCATAACAGTGTTGTTACTCTAGCATCGAATCCTGAGCAATTACATTTGAATCAGGCTAGACATTGTCCAGTACCTGATAAGTCTATAGGGAATGAGCTCAGTAAGAGCAATTCTGCTCAGTCAGCTTGTTTAAATACAGATTCTACTGACGTTATACATTTGATGCATCCCTGTATGGAATCCAATAGTAATTTATATCCTGAGATACAGATAATTAAAAGCAAACCTGACATAACTAAACAAGGCTCTGAGACAGTAGTCAGACCAAAAACAACGAAAGGTCACCCAGATAAATTGAATAACACTGATATTTCTTTTCCCCTCCCAATTCGATTAGAGAAGGGACCACGGAGAACGCAGTCCATGAGCAGGGGGAGGCAGAAGAGGAAATACTCAGGGGAACCACAACCCCATCACACTCTAAAGAAAATGTGGAACAGCAAAAATTAGTTTATAATCTATCTAGTGTTACGCTGACTTCAGATGATATTAATTTATTGAGTAAAGGACTTAACTTTATACCTAGGAGCAAGAGTAGACTGGCTGACACTGTTATAGATTTAAAAATATTCTGTAGGAATGTAATGTTGAAGTATTTGCATAAAGGAGAGAATAATGGGACAGATAACACAAGAGAGTTTCCTTTAAAACCTAAGTGATTTTGTACCCATACAACACCCACTCATAGAGGCATTCTCGAAATTAACAGAGGATGAGATACATAAATATCATGGTAATGGTAACACCAAAAATGGGGCTAGAAGGAAGGACAATCTGACATACAAGGAAAGAATTAGTCTCATGAAACTACAGAATGATACAACCATCACCATCAGACCAGCCGACAAGGGTGGTCGAGTAGTTGTGATGGACACTGAGAGTTATAAGACGTCTATGGAGTGCATGCTTAATGACATCTATTATGAACCCATTTCTACAGAGGCAGTATAGGATATAATTAGATACGTCAAGGACACTTTACTTGATATCCATAAGAGCAGACAAATAGATAAAGATCTATATGATTATCTAGTCATTAAAATACCTGTGATTCCCATTATAAATGGTCTACCTAAAATACACAAGGACGCTCATAACCCATCCATGAGACCAATAGTTTCAGGCCGTGGGTGGGTTACTGAGCATTTATCCGTTTATACGGAGAAATATCTAGGAAGGGTATTGAACAACAATAAATTTGTATTAAAAGACTCAAAACAGTTTCTAGTTGAGTTATATGAGAACATCAAGCAATTTGACAGCACTGATACATTTTTGTTTGCCACCTTTGATGTACAATCATTATTTATGGTTATTCCCAACAACCTAGGACTTGCTTATATAACTGATTATTTAAAAGAACACAGTGATTATACCACAGTATCCATAGACCTTATAGTTCATTTCTTAGAACTTGTTTTGGAGAATAATTTATTTATGTTCAAGGATGTCACATATAGACAACTAGATGGCGTAGCAATGGGCACGCCTTGTGCCAATAGCTACGCCAATATGGTTTTAGCCCATTGGGAAGAACATGTTCTCTTTTCTGAAACCCTATTTAGAAAGCATGTTGTTTTTTATCGATGTTTTGTCGATTTGTTTATTCTTTGGAATGGGAGTATAGATGAACTAGAATCAATTTTCCTTGTAATGAATAACTTGACAAATTGCTTCAAATTCACAATGCAATTTTCTACTCATAAAATAGAATTTTTGGATATATTTGTGGAGAGACTAGCTAATGGTTTTATAAATATTGGTGTATACCGCAAAGCTTGTTACAGTAATTCTTTACTCCTGAGATCAAGTATGCACCCACCTTTTGTTTTCAAGAATGTTATGAAAGGTCAAGCAATCAGAGCTTCCAGGTTGAATCCCACTGATGAAGGTTTTATGTCAGAAATGGATGACTGAAGGGAAGGTTGATAGATAGAGGATACCATACAAATGAAATAATGGTACATTTGGCAGAAGCCAATGAATTACGTTCATCTATAGCTACACCTTATTTTGGACCCCATAGTATTAATGGGATAACTAAAGAGAATAACTTTGATAGATATGTCAAATTTACAACACCCTTCTGTTTGGATTATCTTGAAATAAGGGGGATTATCACAAAACATTGGGATATCCTGCAGGTTGATAGTGACCTGAAAGAGATAGTGGGTGATAGGCCACGTTTTTTATTCAGGAATAAGAAGAACTTGAAGAGAATATTATGTTCCACTAAATCTGAAATTGGAGCTAGGGGATATGGACATACCAAGCCTTGTGGCCATTGTAATTTCTGCCCTTCATAGACACTAATACAACTTTTTTCACCCTGATTTAAAAACTATATTTAGAACCAATGCAGATGCTGATTGTATGAGCATCAATGTGGTATATTTAGCAGTATGCCAGGTATGCCTGTCTTTTTATGTGGGTAAGACGAATCGTACCTTCAGAGACAGGATACGTGAGCATTTATATCACATCAGGAAAAGATCGAGCCACAATGCATTGGCCAAGCACATAACATTATTTGGGGAATCACACAGTTTTTTGTTTAGAATTCTTGAGGTTGTGACTCCCAGTAATAGGGGTGGAGATATCAGGAACCTCACAGAAAGTAAGGAAAGTGAATGGATAGTTATGTTAAGAGCTGATAAAGGGTCTGGGCTCAATGAAATAGCCTCCATAAAACCCAAATTAAGACAGCGGAGGAATGTGAAATGACTTTCATGCCTTATACATAATATAGTAATATCTAAGTTTGCATGCATAATACAAATAAGACTATATGCATATATGTAATACTTAGACATGCATATCTATACATTGTACCTACTGAGTACAATTGTTTTAGCATATATATTTTTGTATAGTTACTATACATATATTTTATAAGTATAGTTTTTATCAAGTTTGTTAAATTATTCTATGTAATATTTTTAAAAGTGCCTAGGATACATTTATGCACTTTTTTAAACATATCACTTTAAATACAATACTTTTCTTTAATTATAATGATGTTAATTGTTTAATTGTTTTAATTGGTTTATTTGCTATATATGTGTAAGGTCCTGCTTTAGTTACTATGAAAAGGATCTGATGAAGCTATTTGTAGTGAAAGCGCTTATCCAAAGTTTGTTTCTGGAACAATAAATCTGTGGAGTCTTAACATTTGTGGATCGCTTGCATTTTGTGACAGGTTCATTTCTGAGACTGTTTAAGTTCGCTTCGCAACATCTCATATTTCTGAGTGCTTTATTATATATATATGGCCAAATGTTTAGCATGTACTGGTTTTTACATTGGGAAAACTGAACGAATGTTTAAAAGATGAATTTATGATCATCTATATGCAATAAGGAAAAATGACAGTACTAATGCTTTGTACTGACATATAGAGGCTACTGGTAATAGTCATAGATTCAAATTTGCCATCTTAGAACAAGCAAAAATTAATAGTAGAGGAGAAAACATAAAAGTATATTTGGCTGAGAAAGAAGCAAGATGGCAAATTTTAACTGATGCATCCACATACCTCCCAACCATCCCGAATTACTCGGTTTTTACCGAGTTTTGGGGTCCCAATAGAGGAGTGCCATGATTCCCGAGTGGCACCCCTTTATTTCCGATTTCCAGGCTACTTTTTGACACTGACGTCATCACGTGGAGGTGTGCGTGGTGACGTCAGCTATGTGAGCAGCCTGTCGGATTACAACTAAGGGCTGAGGAAGTGAGGAGGAGTGAAGAGGAGGCAGGGCCGCCCACGCTAGTCCATTAGACCACTACTACTGTCAAACAAGTTAAAACAACTAAAGTAAAGTCATAAGTCGCACACACAAGCACAACACAAATGAATCACATGCATCTCACACACTAACAAGTAAGTCAACAACATTCGACAAGTCAATCATCATCATTCATTCAGTCAAAAATTAAATCAAATACACATTGATTATACCCCCGCCCAGCTCCCGTCCCCTGCAGGCTGAGGCAACGTAAACACAAGAAAATACATGCATGCAAGCATATTTGCTTTGGCGCTTTGTTTGCATATTATTATTTTTATATAATTATAGTAGTAAAGTGAGAGAGACCAGTCGAGTATCTGGGACACTCTGCCTGTGTCTGACACACACACACACACACACACACACACACACACACACACACACACACACACACACACACACACACACACACTGTAGTGTTCACACTCACAGCTTCACATTCACACACTTTTTACAGTTTATACACTCTCTCTCACACTCACTCGCACTGCAGTCGCACACTACACTAACAAGTTGAACTCTAGATTAGAAGAATAGATTAATACTGTTGGTGGTGGTGTAGTAGTTAGAGCTGTTTTTATTTTTTTAATTTTTATTTCCTGTTTTTGAACTGACGTCCTTCAGTGCTACCAGCCTGTCGGAATTCAGCTCAGTGCACACATTTCCGCTGGATCTGTGAGCGGGAAACATTCAAATGGATTTGCGAGCATTTATTCAAGTGTACGCAATGCGCATTCGCATTAATTCAAGTGTACACATTCAAATGGATACTGGGTGGTGTATCTAGCACTTGAAAGCGGAGTTATTCAGCTGAAGTAAGAAACATGTTTTGTAAGTGTTCGGCTGAAGTAAGTAGGAAGGAAACATGTTTATTCTGAGTGAAGACAGGAGGTATGTGTGTTGTTTAAATTAGACAGTGGATTTGTAAGGTGAAATTCTGTGCACAGTTCATCTTTCCTGTCCATGATACACTTTATGAATACTATGAACAGACTTGGGGACTGGCTGGTTCAGTGTATGTTGTGAGTTGTTATATTAAAAAGAATATATTGTTTGAAAGTAAGACAGACTGATTTAATATGGGCCTGTGGCACATCTAAGAACATATCTTTTGCTAACAGTAATATTAAGCATCAGACTGGCATCCAATTTTTGTCATCTTCCATAGTTAGCCAATTTAAGTTCTTTTTGAAGAAATATGGACCAAGTAGGTTACTGAGGCTTTGTAGTACTTCTGGGTGCACATTTTTGTTTAACTGTGAAAGTATTGCTAAAGTTTGCAAACTTCAAAACACTAACAACAGACTTTATGTCCTACTGTCACATGTAAGTATATCATACCTAGTTATTCTCTGCTTCTACTCTGTTGAATTGTTTAATTAAAAAAATACTCTGAATTAAAAAGGAAAGAATGTGTATGAAGTCATAGGAGGGATTGACTAAATTTTTGTGTACTTGTGAGACAAATAATGTGTACATTTCTCATCCATTTTGTGTTTATTTTATATATATATATATATATATATATATATGTGTGTGTGTGTGTGTGTGTGCTGCGCATGTGTGTGTGTGTAACCTGGGATAGTGAAAAATCATTTTTTTTGGGGGGGGGGGTAAATCACCAGGCTTGTACAACTCTGTGGTTGAGAACTTATGGACCCCTTTGGCAGAATGCAAAGGTATGTGCATTACACAGTTTTGTTTTAATATTGTTGCCATATAAACCTGGACAGTATTATGACAGCCGTTTGACTTTTCATATTAACTTCCTGGTAGACAGCATCACTGTTTGTCTTTGCAAAATGCTAATTGGTTTCCATTTACTGATAGCGCTACCTTCTTAGCTACCCCCAGCAAACTACAAATTACTAAGCCTTGCCTGTTACCCTCCATTAACTAACAAATTCATGTTTAATCCTTTCATCACACCTTAATGTCACAAAGTGTTGTTGTACATATTGTTAGAATAGATTTTTGTCATAAATTTTAATACCAGTATAAAACTCACTTCCACAACCCACAGATATTAAAAACCCTCCTCCCCAAAATTCATCTCCATATTTAGCTTTAAAACCAGATTATTGCAGTGTCATCCTCTTGCAGGTGCCTTGTTGACCCAGGAAGATGCTGTCAGTGGCACAATCTCTGCTCTTTTTAATTTTTGTGTTTCCCCATTACCTTAATCATTTATCTTAAGCATTAATGTCATAAATCTGCTAGTTTAAGGAGTTATAATGTGTGCTCCCTTTTGATGTTTTACATTTTTTCAGCTTGTGTACACTGCTATAATAAAGTCAGGAAGATATATCAAAGAACACATGTATGTTTCTTGTTTTGTATGCAAGGGCCAGGGGTCTATGATTTGAAAACGGCCCAAAGGTAATCTTTATCCACCACTGGCCAGATGCATTTTCTTTGGATGTTTCAATGAATGTGAGTTTCAAGGGCAGAGAAGTTTTACTGTTAAATCTATTTTCATTGTGAGACATTATTGCTTTGTTTAGCAGATGCCTATTAGTGTTAGTGGATTGTGCTATAAAATGTAAAAATAAAATCCAGATAATCATTGTAAAAGTAAAGCAGTATGCACATTAGTGTTTATGGTAAATGGAACATTGGAATGGCTGCAGGAGGACTCTGGTGTCATATTTTAGTTGTCTGTTCTTCAGTTTGCTTTTGAAAGTTGGTATCCCATAATTCCATCAGGGTGGGCGGGGTTACATAATTATGTATGCAACTTTTATGCTAATCAGCTTGCAGATTTGTACCTCTTTTTCATGGGCCTTGTCCAGATTTTTGATGTTTCCGGGTTGAGAGGTATGTGCATCCACCAAACCAGGATTAAATGATTACACTACTATCAAACCCATTTTACAAAAGTCACAGTAGGTGATAGATATGCATATGGTCATTTATGTGACAGTACTTTAAATGGTAGGATACAGACTTTTTATACCTTTATGATAGACATAATAGACAGGTATAGGATGTATGAGTATTGGATACAAGACATCATGAATTATATCACAGCAGTTTACGAATTAGTAACATTAACTGTATACATTTTGTAATTGCTGTAGTTTTATGTGCAATAATTATTTTGGTCATTCAGAGACTTTTTTATAGGTATATATTTGATATTTTAATTTTATGTCTAGTTCATGTATTAAATCACTTCCCATAGGATTTTAACTTTATATAAAAATATAAAAAAATAAAAATATAAATGGTTTGAAACTCCTATACATAATCTATACATTCTCTGTACATGTATGTATTTTATTTTGATGCAACTTATTATTAATGAACTAGTTGCAGTGGATGTGTTCATAAATTCATTTGATTTTTTTAATATATATGTACTAATGGATTCATTTGAGTGCAACTGACTTGAATATGTATACTTTGGTATTTTAAGGCTGTATCATTTTAAATGGTTTTATCATTGCGGCGCCAAAAAAAGTATAATTAGTTTTAGGTAATTGTATAATTGATTCTGATGAAGTCCACATGCTGGGTGGATGAAAGCGCTTGATCCGTTTGCCAATTTTATCTGTCCGTATGTTTAGAGTTGTTATTGCCTATTAAACAGGTCATATTATAGCTTATAGAGTGTGTCTTCCTTCAGGCACACTATAGTGTTTATTTCATTTTAAATCCGTTGTCGCAGTTTTAAACACTATTTCTTCGATTGTATTTGATAATGTTAATCCTCGTTCATTCCTTATGCATGGGACAGAGTCCCCAGCTACCTCTATTCCTGGGAGGCTCTCATGGAAGGACATTCCTGAGCACCATAGAACTGAAAGATGCTCTTCCCCTGGAGGCCAAATCCAATTTGTAATGATTGATGAAGGTATGAGGCGTAGCCCAAGTTGCAGCTGCACAGATGTCATGTAAAGAAGCTCTGGCATGGAAGGCACCAGAAATTGCCACCGACCTTGTTGAGTGAGCTTTCATGGTAGTAGGCAACAAAATATTACGTTGTGTGTAAATAAAGGTCACAGTCCTTCAACCATCTAGCTAATGTGACCTTAGCAATAGCCAATCCTAATCTAGATCCAGAAAAGGCCAAAAATCATTGGTCAGATTTATGAAAGGGTTTAGTCCTGTTTAAGTAAAAAGGATTTACCTGTGTATATCTAGGGTATGTAGGCAATACTGTCCTCTGTTTGAATGGTTGGGAAAGAAAACTGGCAATTCAGTGGCTTGATTAATGGACATTTCAGAGATCACTTCAGGCAGAAATGATGGATTAGTTCTCAGAGACACTCTATCTCTATGAAAAATCAAGTATGGAGTATTGATACATAAAGCTTGAAGTTAAGAAATACATCTGGCAGAAGTAATAGCGACCAAAAACAAGGTTTTCCATGACAAATACTTGAGGTTGCAAGAAGAGGCTGGTTCAAAAGGTGCCATTGTCCGAGAAGAAGTAGAACTAATGATAAATCCCATGGTTGAATAGGTTCTCTAAAAGGTGGCTTCAGATGATTCACACCTTTTATGAAGGTCTTGCACAATTTATGGGACATAAGAGAGGAATCTTGGACGCCCGCATAAAAATTAGACATTGCAACCAAATGAAACTCTAATGGTGGAGGCCGATAGACCCAATTGAAACAGGTCGGCCAGATAGTCTAGTATTATCGACACTGGTGCTAAAAAGGGGTCGACCTGTTTATTTTTCAGCCAACAGGTAAATCTTTTCCACTTGCTCAGAAACGTAATTCTAGTGGAAGATTTATGAGAAGCAATGAGAATATCACGTACTGGTAAAGAAAGATCATTCTGCCTGGCAATCAAGGGAATTGGAGTAACCAAGCCATTAGCTTCAGGCTGTTCAGGTTGGGATGAATCCGGTTCTGTGGGTGTGAGATCAACTCCGGGATTGGATGGAGAATCCATGGTCGATCTAGTAGGTGAGACCAAAGGAATGGGAACCAAATCTGTCATGGCCAATATGGTGCTATGAGGATTATCTTGCTCTTCAACCGCCAGGCTTTCTTCAGAAATTGGGGAATGAGAGGAAAGGGTGGAAATGCGTAGAGACCTGAGGGCCAGTCGTGGACTAGAGTGTCCCTGGGTGACTGTCCCGGAGGGGGAATCAGGGTGAAGTAGTTGCTGCATTTGTAGTTGGTCAGGGATGTAAAGAGGTCGCAGCAAGGATGGCCCCAGCGGTGGAAGATCTCCGCCGCTATCAAGGGATTCAGGGACCACTCATGAGGTTGAAGAATGCTCCTACTGAGTCTGTCTGCTATCACATTGGAACTCCTGGGAATGTGCTTTGCTAGAAGGAAAACGGTTGGTAGCCATCGCCCATTGCCATATCCTCATGGCCTCTCGACAAAGGGGGTAAGAGTTGGTTCCACCTTGCTTGTTAATGTACCAGACCACCACTATGTTGTCTGACTGAATCGCAACTGTCCCAGACGGCAGCAGGGGATGGAATGCTTGCAACTCCAGAAGCACCGCCCTCAGCTCTAGAACATTTATATGCAGATGGGCCTCCAGTTGGGACCAAGTGCCTTGGACTGCCTGTCCTTGACATAGCCCCCCCACCCCATCAGGGAGATGTCCGTGGTCACTGTGGCCTTGGGTTGCTGGGGGGAAAAGGGGCGAGACCATTGTGAGAGATTGTGTGTCATCCACCAATTTAAATCCTGTTTGCACCTGTGGATTACTCGAATTATGGCTGAAAGAGGATGCTGAAAAAGATATCATTGGGTGAGCAGTAGCCATTGTAGAAGCCTCATGTGAAACCTGGCCAGGGGAACAATGGTGATGGAGGCTGCCATGGAACCCAACAGCTGTAGAACAGAGTGAGCCGCGGATTTTTCCTTTGAAAGGATTGGAATTAGTTGTTGCTTTATCCTTAAAATTCTGTGCTCTGGAATAGCAGCTCTGCAGTTTTTTGTGTCCAAGATAACCCCTATGAATTCTGTTGACTGAGATGGGGTGAGATTGGATTTCTGTCAGTTTATGGTTATGCCTAGCCTTTGAGCAGCGAGGAGAGAGTATGCCAGGGCTTTTTCCAGTAGATGTCTGGTGGGGGCAGAAATGAGCCAGACGTCTAGGTATGGAAACACCTGGAATCCTAGAAGTCGCAAATGAGCTGTGACAACTGCCATGTACTTTGTGAACATGCTGGAGGCTGTAGAGAGTCCGAAGGGCAGTACTGTGAACTGGTAGTGACTGGCTCCCGCATGGAAGCGCAGAAATCTTCTTGATGGCTTGTCCACCTTTATGTGGTAGTATGCATCTTGAAGATCTATTGAGCACATCCAATCGTCTTTTTCCAAATGCGGGAGGATAGACTGTATAGTGACCATCCGGAATTTTTGTACTCTCACAAACTTGTTCAATACACTGAGATCCAAAATTGGTCTCAAGTCCCCAGTTTTCTTTGGCACCAGAAATAGTCTTGAGTAGAATCCGGATCCTATCTGGTCTGGAGGGACTATTTGGATGACGCTTTCTTAGCAGCTTTTCTATCTCTAGTGCTGCTTCTTCCCTTTGACTGGGTGGAACTTCGGGAAGTTTTTTGAAGGGACGAGACAAAGATCGAAGGGGATATGATAACCTCTGGTTATGATCCTTTGTACCCAAGAATCGGTGTTGATGGTTAGCCAGGCAGCAGGGTACAAGGAGAAATGTCCCCCAACCACCTCCAGAGGAAAAGAGTTGGGCCGCTCTTCAGGAGTGCTGGTAGGATTGACCAGGAAAAGAATCCCTGGAACCCTGGTTATGTGGTCCTCCTCTTCCCCGAAAGGAGCATCTTCCCTGTGAGTTTCCTCCTCTGCCTCTGGGGGAGAACTCGGCCTGTGTGTCATGGAAAGGACCCTGAGATTTCTTGAACCATATCTTCCCACTCTTTTGGTTTCGGGAGAAAGCACGTTGAGGGGAAGATTAAAGGACAACTGCGGCAGAAAGGGTCTTACCGTCTTGTTCACATCCGGCCAGTGTGCTTTTAGCTTTGGGCCCAAACAACGAGGAGGGCTCAATGGGGGCATTAAGAAAGGAAGACTTTAAAGGTTCCGTGAAGTTGCACAAGCGCATCCAGGCGTGTCGTCTCAAGGCGGCAGCTGAACCCGTCGCTCTAGCTGCTCCTTCTGATGTGTGAGATATCAGTCGCATAGAGGAGTTAGATATAGACTCAATGGTGGCCAGCTGAGAGGCCACTTTGTCATGGACCTCATCAGACACTGCACCAGCCAAGGTTTCAGAGAGCTCAGAAACCAGATCCCTTTGAAGCCTGGTAAAATGTGCCATATAATTCAGGGACCTGAAAGCAAAGGTCGCTGAAGCAAAGGTTCACTTCCCTATTCTGTCCAGGGCCCGGGAATCTCTGTTAGGCGGATGGACAGTCTGGCTTTCTTCTTCTGCCAGATCCTTTTTTGTTGCGGCCGCCACCACCAAAGCATCTACAGGAAGACCTTTGGACCAATAAGGATCTGAAGCAGGAGGGGACAAGATCTTATCTGGCCTCTGGGGAATAGCTTCAACAGTATCAGGGGCCTTCCAAGCACGCTGCACAATGAACTTGACAAGTTCATCGGCAGGTGGAGTAACCCAGGAGGTAGGGGGCTGGGCGCGAAAGGCTTGCAGGAACACAGATTCCTCAGGGGTCGGATTAGAGGGCTGTCAGTCACCTCTCTGTTTCAGGATTTCAAGGATATCGCCAAAGGATACCTCAGAGGGTGACCGAGGGGATCCTTCCCCCTCATCGAAATCTGTGTCTTCGGTAAGGGACTCCTCTGTGGAGTCCATGTGCTTCCTGTTACACAAACTTTTCCGGTGAACCTCCTCAACAGGAGAAGCCAATGGAAAAGGGGATTCCTGAGGGAATATGTCCTGAGGCCCTTGCACCCGGTGTCCGCTAGGTGCGACTTGTGAAACCAGTGTACCAGAGGAGGGCAGAGGTATAGACAGTCCGGTATCGCCAGCAGCAGCAAAAGCCTTCTCCATCAGTTGAAAGGCTGGTCGGGAGTGTATGTCTAGGACAGGGGGCACTCTTCCCCTAAGTGGCTCAGCCTGCGGACTCGGAGACCCTGGATGGCTGTGGAGCAGCAAGCTATGTGTGTCACAGCCGACATCCTGGGTCGTCGCAAAACTTTCCTGCCACGAAGGCAACTGCGGTTCCTTAGTGAGATCCATAAAGGGAACCGCAGAAGGGGAAGACTGTACTATATCCATGGATCTCAAAGGTAATGAAGGAGTAGAATAAGAAGGTGTCTTTGGAGATGGGTGATCACCTCCCAAGGAAGGATAGTTCCTAGGGGCTGGAATACCTCTGGCCAAGAAAGCCTGGTCCACAAGTCGCAACACATCATGTTCAGAAAGACTTCTAGTGGACCTCACGGAGACTGAGGGAGAAACAGGCCTGTCCACAAAAGAGGCAGACTCGGTGCCCATCTCATCTGATCGCACCGAGGACAACAGTGCTAAGAAAGACTGAACTACTGTAGTCTGCACCAAAGTCATTGGTGCTGATGTCATTGTCTGCACTGACACAGGGATTGGTGCCAAAGTGGTGGTTGGTGCTGAAGCTGGAATCGTCAGGGGCTGCGTAGGTGCTTCACTGAAAACCGGAGAACTGGCGACTGGCCTAGCAGAGGCCTTGGAGTCTGGTTTGGGTCTTGGCTGCCTGTCCTTATCTTTGCATTTTTTATATATTCTGGTTGTCGGTTGCTCCGACGGCATGGTATAATTAAATTTCCTACCAAAATAATGTCGGGCGAAATCAAACTGACATTTAATAGTTTGTTTATTAAACCTAGCACAAAACCGACAACCTGTGATGTCATGGTCTGGGCCTAGGCAAGGAATACAATAAGAATGAAAGTCCTTATGAGGTATTTGCTTCCCACAAGAAATGCAATTGTTAACTTTTTCTGACATCTGACTGAGGCAAGAAAAGGTTCCCCAACGGGGTACTTAGCTTTATTGAAGACTTCGGTCTGAAATTCGATTTGAAAATCTCAGGAGTCGGCCGACTGGCATTTGCGAACTGCTTCTGCTTTGGGCACCGCGCGGCAAGAAAGACTGAAGAAAATGGCGTCAGATGCATTTTATATACCCCTTGCGCACTGATGTCAGAGAAGAAGCGACAGCAACCGATGCCGGATCAAGACTTTGGAACTCTGGTCGACTGCGGGACCGCCTGACGGCAGGGTAACCCAAGTGTGATGACTGCAACAGTGCAACACGATGAACATCTGGAGTCAACAATAAAGGCCTCGGTCCCGAGGAAGATCTCAGAGCCGACGCAGTTAAGGTCTGTGCCGACTGAACAGTCGGTGCCGATACAGTGGTAATGGTCTGAACCGAGGAGCCCCTCGGTGCCAATATGTAGAAGGCTGCAGGAGAGGACGGAGCCGAAATAACTAATGGAGCCGAAGGCCTCGGTGCCGAAGGTCTGAGCACCAAAAGCCCTGGGGCTGACTGAGAGAGCTCCGGAGCCGAAATTTTAGCCTTTTTAGATCTTGGTTTGTGAGAGTCCCCAGCCAGGGACGAAGGCAAGGATGTAGCCTTAGTAGAAACATCCATTTTCTTATGGGCTTTAGGAAGGGTTGAGACCTCTGACCCAGAAATAGCCTCTGAAAAGGGAGATTTTAGAAGTCCCTTCAGTATCAGCTTGTTTTTCCTTTCTAATAAAGTTCTATTAGAAAAAAGTTCTCACAAATAGTACAAGGTGGTTTAACAGATAAATGGGAAGCTCCCAAACAATAAACACATAAAGAGTGTGCATCAGAAGTAGGCAGTTTGTGTGCTCAATCAGAACACTGCTTAAACCCCGGACTACCCTTTTTATCTGCCATATTAACAAATAGAAAAGTACCAACAATGGTACAAAAGAGTACCCGAAGGTGTGAAAGGGAAAAGGATTACTAACGATGGTAAGGAGAAAATTACCTCGCGGTAAAAAGGGTAAGTAAAGGACAGAAAAAAACCTGAGGAAATTATGAACGCTAGATGCGATAGGGCAATAATAAAATATCAACTTTTCTGACAGAAAGGTCATTTGTAAAGCAATTAAACAACAATTGAATGTACTTAGCTCAAGAGAAGTAGCTTGACACGACCGGATGGCAATGCGGCAAATGAAATCTGAGGTAACAGGGAGAGGGGACTTGGGGGTAAGAGTTTAGCTTCAGAGTTTGAAGCTGACGTGAGCTTGGAAAATGGCCGGCTCGGTTCCGAGCTCGGAACTGATACCCATGCGTAAGGAATGAACGAGGATTAACAATATCAGATCATACATTTGAGATTCAGACTTCATACAGATCTAACTCAAAAAACAAGTCATGATGGTGGAAACACAAAATCAGTTGGCTGTATAATAGGAGGAAGAAAATCATGGCAAAAATTAGGAGGTGCAGCACCCAGCAGGATAAAAGCATTCTCATCTAAATAAACAATTCAGAGGACAAATGGTCTAAAATTTGAGGTAAGTTTGGCCTCCCAGACCAAGGACAACCACAAAGCATTATTTAGCTATGTCCGCAACCTCAAAGGCAGTACACAATTGTGTGCAGAACTCATTGTAAATGGAGCCATCTGTACTGAGTCAGAAAATATAGGAAACCTCCTGGCTGATAAATTCAGCTCCAGCTTTACACCTCTCTCCCCCTCAACCTTCTCTCAGGAAATATCATCAAATATAACTCCCCCTACTATCACTAGGGAACAAGTCCTTAATGCTCTGTATAAGACTGCATCAATGGGCCCAGACAGTGTCCCAGGATGCCTTCTAAATAGCATGAAACATGACTTGTTAGGGCCTCTGGAATTACTATTTAACTGTAGCCTCTAAACAGCCTGAATACCTCATGAATGGTGAAAGGCCACAGTCATCCTTCTGCACAAAGGTGAGCCATCTACAGATCTTGGAAACTACAGACCCATAAGTCTGTCTAGTCTTGTATGTATAGCCATGGAAAAAATTATCATGGAGATGATCAACAGGGATATAGTAAACCTCCAGACACTGGACATAACACAGTTTGGTTTTGTCAAGGGCATATCATGCCTACTCAACCTGGTGGACTTCTCTGAGAAGGTCACCAAAGCAATGGATGAAGGCATAATTGTTCACACTGCCTACTTTGACCTGGAAAAGGCATTTGACACAGTACCCTGGCATTGTTGACAACCTCAAGAGGTGAGGTATAAACCCATATGTCACCTGGTGGGTAGCCAACTGGCTCACAGACAGGACCCAAGAAGTTAGAATTGGGGAGTCCACCTCTATAAAGAGGCCAGTCACAAGTGGAGTCCCTCAGGGATCAGTCTTTTGACCACTCTTTTTTGGCATTTACTTCTCAGAAGTCAAGGTCATTGTCAGTGGTCTCTGGCTGACTAAATTTGCAGATGATTGCAAATTAGGAGCCGTCTTTGAGTCTCACAAACACAAATGTTCTCCAGGAGGGGTTGACACAGACAAACAACTGGTGTCAGAGCCTTGGATTAAAACTAAATGCCAAGAAAACCATACTAGTATCCTTTGGGAAGTCATCCATCCCTGGTAACTGTCATACTGACAACACACCCCTTAGAGATGAACCAGTAGTCAGGGACTTAGGGCCACAAATAGATAGCAATCTAGCCTTTGATCATCATGCGTCTACAGTGGTGAAGAAATCATTCTATGTTGCGCAACTTATAAACAAAGGTATGGCATCTAAGTCCAAGGAAGTCATTGTTCCACTGTATTTGGCATTCATCAGACCTATCATTGAGTACAATTCCCCCTTTAATATGCACCTAACCAGGCATATCCAACAACTGGAATGTCCACAGAGGTTCCTCACTAAAAGAATAAGCAATATGTCCTTTGCAGACCGCATCAAGGCCCTATCCCGGTATTCTATCTCTTACAGGCTTTTGAGGGGAGATCTATGGCTGGCATACAGGGCAATGTCAGACCCCACTCTGGACCTCCTGCATATCCACAAAACAAACAGCACCAGACTTACCCATTCTAAAGACTTAAACCTTGCCTGTGATGTAAATAGGTCCTGCTGGAGAGATAGGTATGTATCCCAGAGACTACCCAGTCTATGGAACAAGCTACCCATCCATGTGAAGCAGAGTTCCTCCCTAACCCAATTCAAGTACAACTTGGACAATTGGATGGGAAACTGGAAATTCATCCCTTGTTTGGTACCTGTGTCTCTAATGGACACACATAACCTGTAATTGATTCATCTCCCAGAGTATCAGAACTTGTCAGAGATTTGGGATGCATGGCTAGGCTTAAAAAGGCCCTTGTGGTCGTTAGCCTAGTAAACACCTATGGACCTATATCCTTCAGAAAATGCATGTTGTCACAAATTCTGTTATTCTAGCAACTTTCTCACTTTATAAGCACAATATTTAAAATCTGTCCCTATTTTTGCGCCTTTCTCCTACCATATTTTAGGGTTTGTTCAGATTTCTTGTGCTAAGAGGTTGAGAGATCATAGGAATCATTTAAATCTCAAGGCTACTGAGCCACATGACCATTACACCTTGCCAGTTCCCACCCTGCTATGTATTTCCCCTTTCAAAAAAGGTTATGCCAGTCAAGCCCAGGGTGAATTTATGAACACCCATCCAGTTATGCAGGTCCTGTTCGAAGGAAGTTGGTGTGTCACACAGCTTTATCTGCAAGGGAAGTCTATTCCAGATGTGAAGGAAATGTTGAATAACAAGTCTCTGTCTCTCTCTCTCCACTTTTTCTATCGATCTGCTGAATCAGGTTTATATCCCTGGTTCTGGTATTTGTGGGACTGCTTTATTTGTGAAGGCACAAGAGATCCTAAATTACAGGTCCCTGATTGCTCAGAAAGCAAGACATAGGAATCCTCTGAGGTGCCTGTAAGACACAGAAAGGACGGTTAGTGCTTCTAGTCTTTCCTGATAGTGTAGAGATTTTAAGTCTGTGATGTCCACTGTTTAGATTACTGCTGTAATGCTTTGTGCTTGAAAAGCTTACTCTTCTTCCATTTCATCCAGCTCATCAGGCCGAATTGAGGTTTTTGATATGGAAGACTGTTTTACTCATTGTTCTTACTTTTGGTAGGAGAGTATCTGAGTTACAAGATCTTATGGTGAGTCAACTACACCTTATTTTTCAGAAGGACAGTGTTTCTTTGAGAACTAACCCTTCTGTAATGCCTAAAGTGGTCCCAGAGTTTACTTTAAGCCAGGTTATTAATCTGCCTGTCTTCTTCCCTGAATCCAAGAAAAAAGGAGAAGAGATTATTCATGCTCTGAATGTCCACAGGCAGCTCATATACTGCCTAAACAAAACTCAAGCCTTCAAGAAAGCTGATTAGGTATTTGTGTCTATGAAGGTAAGAGGGAAAGGACAATCCATGTCAAAGCAGACTGTTTCCAGATGGTTGTCTCTTACTGTTGCCTTTTGTTATACTCACTGTAATAAACCACTTCTAGACAGGTTTAGGGCCCTTTCTACCCAGGCTTTGGTTTCCTGGAAAGGAGTGGATTCTAGTAGTATTCCAGTGAGGCAGCATTTTGGTATTTTTTTACATACTTTTACAAAGCACTACAAACTGGAATCCTTTTCCAGGTCCATAACAAGCTTTACTGGATCATTTTCAGGGGCTCCTGGATTCTTAATTTATTTTTCATCTTCCCTTCTTAGTTTCTAAGTTACAGTAATCAACTCAAATAGCTTAGGCTACTGCAACAGTGTACATAGGTGCTGGAACCATAGAGCGAAGGGGAGGGAGCACCCCCCCACACACTTTTACAGCTGCAAGACCTGTTTTAGGACCCAACGGAAGGCTCATGCATGCATCGCATGAATTTTAAACACAAATGTGCGTGTTGCTGCCAGAGTTACCCACAGTAAGGACTATCATTTTTTTACGTAATGAAACTGTTGGGCTCCGTTTTATGCAATGTAATGAAACTGCTGGGGTCTGTTTTATGTAATGTAATGAAACTGCTGGGCTCCGTTTTATGCAATGTAATGAAACTGCTGGGCTCTGTTTTATGCAGTGAAACTGCTGGTCTCCATTTTATTTTGTGTGTGTGTGTGTGTGTGTGAGTGAGACAGAGAGAATAATTTTCTTTAAAAAAAAAAATCAACTCTTACTAGGCAGTCAGAGTAACTTAATTATCAACCTTACCAGCAAGTGTTACCATCTTAGAATATTTATGTAGTTTCAAGCATATAAAGCCTTCAACACAGTGAAAAACAGGCTCTGTAGAATTAATTAAGCTGCCCAGAGGTATTAATTGTGGTGCAGGGACAGTTGTTCCTGTACGATGACCCCTGACATACTCTAGTTGTAAGCTATGTCATTAAACAAGAAGGTAGTTTGTTAATGTCTTACAAAAAGGTTAGTTGATATTGTTTTGATGGCTGTTATCAGGCCTGATTGCAGTTACATAGGACAGATTCTAGGAAACCTTAGGCTTGCTGTAGTCTGTGTTTAATTTAATGATACAGTGAAACTGCTGTTAAAGCACATCATTTTTTCAGCTCATTCAGTAAAGCTTTCTTGCACAAATCATGGTATAACTACCTATTCCGTCTTGTGCCCCATTACTTTGCAGGTAAGCACATGCATGTGCATTTACATGTTTACTCCCAGACTGGAATGCAGCTATATATCCCTTTTCCATGGGAAAAAATACTAATATTGTTGACTGAATGTTATTTTTTTTAATGTGAATTGAACACTTACATTCATCTAATATGATGAAATTGGATATACATAATAGAGCTTTAACAAATTGTGTAGATGAATGGAGGGGTGAAGAAGGAGGCATAGTCGCCTTGTTAATAAAACATTTAGAAGGAAAACGTCAGTGTTTGTGTGTGATGTCCCAGTTATTTAGTGCTGGTGGGTAGGATTACCTAGGCTCAAACCCGGTACAACAGCCTGCATTCTCTACCCACACCACCACATCTGATTCAGGGAGTAGAGTCCATAGCTCTCAACCATCTAAATTAATCACTGAGAACAGAATTCACTAAATAATGATAGTGCTTTAAGTTTCAGTCTTCCTATCTTTTTTTGGAAACTCATGGTAACACAAAATACTAGTTTAGCAACTTTCTAAGATTATACAAGCAATATTTAAAATGTGCCCCTGGTTTTGCCCCCCCCCCCCCAATAAATTTTGGCTTTTTCCAGATTTCTTCTGCTGTGAAATTGAGAGATTTAGATGCGTCAGATGGATGGTGCAGTGGTAGTGTTGTTGCCTCACAGCAAGAGGTTCTCTGGTTCAGTTCTTGGCTGGGGTGCTTTCTGTGTGGAGCCTGTATGGTCCTCCCTGTGTTTGTGTGCTCTGGTTTCCTCCCATGTTACAAAGACATGCATCTGGAGCTTTTATCCCTGGGCCTCTACTGAAAATTGGCTTTGTTCCAATTCGGACATTCCTGGTAAACAAATGTTAAATAAATAAAAAAAATTACAAGGAGCTGAGAGCTTCGGGGGAAGAGAAGTTTAGTACTGCTTATTGCAAGTGTGTTTGCATTGTTAGTAGAACAACAGGTAGTAGCTTTTCTTTTGATGCAAAAGGCTGTGGTGTGGGTTCTACTCCCACAGTATGCAGATAGATCGCTGATACTGTACTGTGTTGTACTTTAAAGGGAGTGGATGCTGCAGTCCTGTGAATGTCCTCCTTTGGAGGAGTTACCTAGTAACTATGAACCTGTTAGCCATCCATTCCCTATTGCAATATTACTAGCTTATTATTTTTTAATGTAACATGGGCAATTTACTCTTCAAGGGCAACAGCCACTTTGTTTGTAAATGAAACAATGAAATATAAAGTTGTTTCCTAGCAGCAACCTCTTCATTAGTTGAGTTCCCTTTAATGTGGAATTATTTAGATGACTTAATTCTGCACAGATTTTGTTTATTTACCAATATTGGTGGACTGTAATGACAGAAGTTTGAGTGGCTATTTATGGTTGAAATTTTCAGAAGTGGGTAGTTTTGTCATTATTGGTTCATACATTTTGTTTCATTGCTTACTAGAAGACTATTACAAACTACAAATTTAAAACTCATTCTAACAACTGGTGCTGTATTATACAAGGAATATAATTTAATACAGTCAGGAAGGTGATTCAGATAATGCACACATGTATGCATGCCCCTAAAAATTTGTTTGAAAACATCCGAGGAAAGTGTGAAAGGCTCAAAATCATGGGCAAATTTTAAGCTGTACTGGTGTTACCAAAGCAATGGATGAAGGTAAAACAGTTCACACCACATTACCTTGACCTGGCCAAGCCTTTTGACACAATCCCCTACTCAGGTATATTACAAATGATGAATAATGTAGGAGAAAACACTTCCATCACTAGCTGGATTGCCAACTTGCTTACTGGGTGCAGGAGATCAAAATAGGGGAAGAGACCAGTCACAAATGGTGTCCCCCAGGGTTCGGTGCTGAGACTTTTTCTGTTTGGCATATACATCTCAAAAGTAAAAGGAAATACCAAAGGGCTTTGGCCGGCTAAGTTTGAGATGATTGCAAGCTAGGAGCAGTTATTGAATCCCTAAATGACTTAACCATCATGCAAGAAGGTTTGTCCCAAATAGTAGCTGGTGTCAAAGTCATGACAATGCCCTCTGAGAACTGACCCAATTGTTTGGCATTTGGGAACTTGTGTGTACAGTGACCTAACTTTTGACCAACATGTGTCCAGAGTCATAAGAAAGTCTTTCTATACTGCACAGTTTATAAACAAATTGATTGTGACCAGATCTAGAGATGGTGTTGTCCATTTACAAAGCTCTCATTAGGTCAATCATTTTGTATAATGCCCACTTTGGCATGTGTCTGTCCAGTCCCATGCAACAATTGGAATACCTTCAGAGAGACCTTACTAAAATGATAGAAGTCCTAAACAGTAGGTCTTGCATGGACCACGTCAAAGATTTATTACTATACTCAGTGTCCTACAGAGTGCTTAGAGGTGACATGTCTGGCATACAAGGTATCCTCCGATCTAGTACAGATGGACCTACTGAACGTCAGCAAGTCAAATGGCATCAGAAATACTCAGTCCAGGTATCTAAACTGAATGTTGTGGAGAGAAGGATATATATCACACAGGCTACCACTGTTCCAGAACAGACTATCCGTAAAAATAAAACAAAGCTCATTTGTCCAAATTCAAATGCAACTTGGATCTAAGGATGGGTAATAGAAAATGTACTCCAGGATTGCCCCTCATGCCACTAATGGATAGAGGCAGTTCCTAAATGCTGTATCCCTTACATGGGTCCCCTCAAATTATTTGTGGTATGATCACAGTTATTCTCACTAGGGCTAATATACAATTATTAGCCATGGGATAGGTAAGCCCAATCAGAAAATGTTAATTCAAGCACCAAAAGGGAATTGGCTAAGCTTAAAATGTCCTCTAAGTGAACCTATGTTGTTGTACTAAACAATTATAAAAAATTGCCCTTTTTAGAACACCAAGTGCCCCCCCCCCCCCTCAATCTTCAACAGCTTCCGGCACCTATGAAGAATGATCTAAATGTTGAACACAGTACAGTTGTATCATTGTATCATTACAGTAGATGTTATAATAGATTACTGTTGCAGTAGCCACCCCAACCTCCAACCCCTTATTTTGGCTTTCCTGCTTTTATATTGCCAGGGTGTGGCTGTATAGACCCTTGTGTATATAGTGTACCTTTGGGGGTAGTTTCCTAGCATTGTTCTTTTAGGGCTTTTGTCTCAAATTTCTAGGTAATGAACTGTGAATAATTTAGCACTGTGTCTTTGTATTTGGAGCTCCCATTGTGTTCCTGACAGGTACGGTTTGTGAAAGGTGACCTTAAGCTTTGAAAGCTGACAGGTCACTGGGTAGGACCTAAATAGTTCAGGTTACTGCAACAGTGTTCTGTTAGAACTGATACTGTTATGGTAAGTTTACTCTCCTCTTTCTTTCCAGTTGTTTTATATATCTGGTGAGGTGCATCACAAAGGGAGGTGTGTTATTCTACTGCTAGTCTAATCAGTGCTGAATAGAAGGGACTAATAATGTATTTCAGTTTAGATGATATTCCATTGGCAGTCAGCTGCATCTAGTGGAAGGCAGCTGTTGCTACTTGGTAATCAAATGAGAGGGAATTATCAAAACCCAAGTTCTCTAATTAGACTTTCATTTTGAAGTGGGTTATTGTTCAATGCTATATGCTGGGAGAATGGTTTGTCTGCCAAATGTGACAGTGTTGCATATTTTTGCATTTTCAATACACCAGTCATTTATAAGTGTAAGTTCCTGCTGGAGGGCTTCTGTGACAGAGAGGGATTTGACAATGACGCCCAGTGTAGTCATTCACACACTTGGTTAGCCATAGATCTTGATTTTAAGTCTGTAGGTCAGCGAAGTAAATACTGAACAGAATGGGTTCCAACACTGAGAACTTCAAGACACCACTGCTCACCTTCATGTTTTTTGAATGGTGACCATGCCACCCACACAATGTGGGTTCTGTCTTTTAACCAGTTTGCTATCCTTCTTACTATATAGAATCCATTTGTAATGTATTTAGTTTATTAATTATGTTAGCATGGGCAATAGTGTTAAATGCCTTGGTCATATCAAGGGTAGGCTGTGTGTACAATGTAACCTCTATCAGCAACTTGTGTTACCTTTTCAAAGAAGTTTACCAGATTCATTAGACAGGATCTTCCTTTGACATTACAAGTGAGACTCATCAGGCTGATGGGCCTATAGTCTCTGAGGTTGGCAGTAGCCGCCTTTATGGAGTGGCATCACCAGATCTGTATGTCATACTTTTGTTACTGACCCTGTAGCCAAGCTAACTTAGAGGTTCTGCTAGGGCATGTTTACTACTATTTAATCTAAAGAAAAGAACAAATAATTAGAACTGAAAGAACTACTACATAAACAAAGTTCAAATAGCATGCAATTATAAAAACAATTTCTGACAACTTTAAGGATAATATCTATCCTGGTTTACTGCTTGGTGAGGACAGTCTTTTCATTTCTTTATCAGTTAACAAAATATGTACTTTTTTGTGCCATCATACAATTCCATCAAGTTGTTTCTCTGGCCTAATCTACTCTTCCTTGAATACCTAAACACCTAAGACATTGCATAACCCTAATTTCTTTCAGTTACCATGTCATTTTTAGGAACACCCAGTAGCTGAAGTGTCTACTTTTTTCTTTATTTTTGTCTGTACCCTTTGTAACCTTGTGAAGGATTGAATTTAACAATTCTATAATCATTTATATCTCTGTGGAAACAGTGCAGATCATTTTGCTTCTATTTTTTAGTGCTACCTTCTTAGAGAACAGTATAGTGAGTAGTAATTGGGCTAATTCATACCATGCCCGATGTTTTATTCACTCTGTACCAAACAGAAATAAAGTAAATGTTAGAACTATCTTACCCGGCCAAATTACATTAAAGAACTGTTGTTAATCTGCCCCCTAACCATCAAGCACATTTCTTTCTGTCAGAGCAAAACAAAGTGGCAGACAAACAAAGATGAACCAGGACAGACCCTTACGTATACATTTTGAATGATGGGTTTTCCAGGTATCGGTCCAGTTTTGGGAGGAACACGTTAATCACATCTGCTATCTTACTTTTCCAAACAAATACAAAATTTCATTCTGTTCCTTGAGAATGTACTTTATACATTTCTTTTCTGTCACTACCTAGGGTAATTCTAAATATTCAGAAGAATTTGCTAAAGAATATTTGTGGTGAACCCCTCTTGGATTAGGAAATTTTGGTTCTCTTCTTTATAGAACTGGACAAGGGCAATTACCACAAGTTTTCCCGCTATCTGGATCTACTCCCATAAGACAGAAGCAGTTGATAACCGCCAATCTGGCTTTTTAATTTTTTTTTTTTTGCCTCGATTCTGATACCTTTTAGGCACTGTTTTATGATGTGGAGCAGGTAATAAAAGAGGCAGTAAATCCTGCTACTAAGAAATCTTACTTTGATACTTTCAAGATTTCTGTAGTTGGTGCCTACCACAAGGGTTGGCCATCTACATACTCTGGAAACTGCAGACAACCCAGTCTGATTTCATCAAGGGCAAGTCATGTCTACTCAACCTGGTGGACTTGTTTGAGAAGGTCACCAAAGCAGTGGATGAGGACAAAAAGGTTCACACTGCCTGTCTTCACATGCCCAAGGCATTTTGTACAATAACTCACTCAGGCATTGTTAAACTCAAAAGATTGGGTATAAGGCCTTATGTCACCTGGTGGATAGCCAGCTGGCTCACAGGGCCCAGAAAGTTAGAATTAGGGATTCTCCTCTGCAAAGAGACCAGTCACCAGCAAAGTCCCTCTGGGATCAGTCCTGGGACTGCTGCTTTTTGACATCTACTTCTCTGAAGTCAAGGGCCTCTGGCAGATGATTGCAAATTACGAGCGGTTTTAAAATCCCCCACCAATACTAAAGTTGTCCAAGGAGGGCTGACACATACAAATAACTAGTATCACAGCCTTGGACTAAAATTAAATGCCAAGAAATGTATAATAGTATTCTTTGGGTAGTCAACCACCCCAGTAATTATCATATTGACAACATACACCTAAAAGTCGACCCAGTAGTTGGGGACTTGGGGTCACATGTAGACAGTCTGCAGAGTGAGGAAATCATTCTGTGTTGTGCAACTTATAAATAAAGTTATGGCATCCAGGTCCAAGGAGGTAATTTTTCCACTTTAGTCTGCATTTATCAGACCTGTCATTGAATACAATGCTTCCTTTGTTATACCCCTTACCAGGCCAATCCAACAATTGGAATGCCCCTAGTGGTTCCTAACTAAAAGAATACAGGGACTAAATAACATGTCCTATGCAGACTGTCTCAAACCTCTATCCCTGTATTCTGTTTCTTGCAATTTGTTAAGGGGAGATCTGTGCCTGGCATACAAGGCATTGTCAAAATCCACTGTGACGGAACTCATGTATATCTGCAAAACAGTGCCAAAGTTACCCATTTTATGGACTTAAACCTTGCCTGTGATATAAATAGAACCTGCTGGAGAGACAGGTATGTATCCCAGAGACTACCCCTTTTGAGGAATAGGCTCCCCATCTATGTGAAACAGAGTTCCTCCCTAACCCAGTTCAAGTGCAGCTTAGACAGTTAGATGGGGAATAGGAAATTCCTCCCTGGTTTGGCACCTGTGTCGCTAATGGACAAAGGTAGCCTGTAAATGGTCCCTCTCCCAGGCCTCTGCTTCTAAATGTTTCATTTTCCAGGCCCCTGCTTATACGTGCCAGTGGTACTAGAACTTGTCAGATTTGGCATGCATGGCTGGGCTTAAAAAGGCCCCAGTGGTTGTTAGCCTAGTACACACTTGTGAACCTAAATAAGCAGGGCCACATCTAGGATTGTAGCAATGGTGCACAGGTAGTTGTGAGTTACTAGCCTCTGACCTATGTATTCCCTTTTGTCAAGGTATAGCTGGAGGGCACTTTAATTTGTCTGCCCATCAATCCCTTTTTTTTCCTAAAAGTTTTTAGTGAAGCATTTTTTGATATAAGTTTTCACCTGAGTTTAACCTTGCAAACAGGTGTCTTCTTTCTTGGATATTAACTTTTCGCTGGAAAACTTAACCACATTTACATCTGAACCTGCACTGCTGTCACTTTTAAGGTTCTTCACATGGAAATCTATTCTTCATTTGCTTTGACGTTTGCAAGATTAGTATCTGAGTTGCAATCTGTCTTGGTTGGTAAACTCTTTTTTTGGTTTGCGTTTGGGATACCATGTCTGTAAGAATTAATTCCGCACTCGGGCCCAAAGTTTTCAGAGATAAATCAAGCCATCAATTTCCCAAATGTTCCATTCTAACCCTTCAGTATCATAGATAAAATAAATACTAATACTCTGGGGATCCATTTGCAGCTCAGGTACTATCTTGGCAAAACCAAGCCCTTTAGAAAAGCATATTGGCTATTTATTGCTTATGTTGAGGCTATGAAAGGGCAACAGTTTCAGTCAGACCATCCTGGATTCTTATCCTTCTTCCTCCTAGGTTGGATAAGCTATAGTAGTCTAGCCATGGCTACTGCAAAAGTAAGATCGATGAGTACAGTACAGTTGTGTAAGTAACATTTACCCATCATCATCTCCTTTCAGCTTATCCCGGTTAGGGGTCACCACAGCAGAATAACGGTCCGCAAAATGATTGGCAGTGGAGTTTTATGGTGTCAAGTTGCCAGCCCAGTGGCCAACTTTCCACAGAAGGCACACACACCTAGGGCCAATTTAGAGTGTCCAATCCACCTATAGCATGTATTTGGGATGTGGGAGGAAACTGGAGCACCTGGAGGAAACCCACACAACCACAGGGAGGACATGTAGACTCCGCACAGAAGGCACCCCAGCCAAGAATTGAACCGGAGAACCTCTTGCTTTGCTGTGAGGTGGCAACGCTAACCGCTGCACCACCGATATTTGAATTCCTCACTGCTGCAGTAGCCGTACCAGCCCCCCCCCATTGTATATAGTTTGCAGAGGTTACATGGTTAAATTTTTTGTAGATTGTTATGTGTTTGTCAATTCAGGATGAATTTCCCCTCTTCACTTAGGAGCCATACATATGTCCTACTACCTTTGCTTTTCCTGTCTCACTTCATGAACTCGTGTGGCAATTAAAGCTGAACTCTTTTAGGTAGCCTGGACTAAACTACTAATGTTCAATTAAAAGTGCACTAGAACTTAGAAAATTGCCACATTGTTTACATGAATAATTGTATTTTATTTTATTCTACAAATTGGTTTTAAATACCATTTTAAATCAGTTGAAATGTAAGTGTATATTTTGTTTCCATCATCATACATATATTTTTTCTTATTTTTAATTTTTTTCTGGTTCTTTTTTCCACTTTATTCAAAATGATATGTAATAACAATACTAGCTAATTATACAATTATATATATTTTTATAGATTGTTTTTAGGGTTCTTATACACAGACCTGAAGAAGTTTAGAAGGACAAATGCGATCTTTGTTAACAATAGGTTATGAAAATAGAAATTGATTTTTACATGCAAAATGTATATGTATATATTTATATATATTTTTTGATTGCCAAATGAACTAACTTTGACATATTTCCAGCCATGTAATATATTGTCTTGGGTAAAATCACAGACTTAATAATCTACTTAATAATCTGGTTAAATAAGAGGTTCCACATCATTATAAATTTGATTTAAAGTATATAAGGGTTATATACTATTATGACAGCTACTAAGTAGGGCAGGACCAGCTCGAATGTCACAATGATGGGGGAAGGGATGTGAATTTAACATGTGTACCAAAAACACTTTGTTTTACAGCACAATAAACCACTCCCATGCTTGATAAAAAGTATATATATATTTAGAAAGTTTGTGAGGAAATTATTATTCTATTTATGTTTTACTTGGATTGCTTGTCTGTGTACTTAATAAAGGATTTTCGACTGGAAACAGACTGCCTGCCTTGCTCGAATACTTAGTAATGTTGTACAGTTATATATTTTCTATTATTATTTTTTGTTTTGTTTTGACTTGAGACAAGTTTAAGTTCGCTACTTCTACTACTGTTGTATGATCTGATTAATATACAGTGATTAACTAGAAATATATGGACTGAAAATCTTCCACACAGAGAAGTTTCTTACACTGTCTTGACTTCTCAATCTTTTCTAACCTCCTGTGATGGATTCTTACAGTTATCCTGCAATTTTTAATATGTTCAACTAATTATCACCCTTTTCACAGCAGATTCTGTTCTAAATGCAAATAAAATCTCTGTAGGTCTCTCACTCGTAGCCCTTTCTTTTTGTTTGTATTCTGGTATCAGTCCCCAGTAGGGAAGGTCCAAAATTTTTTTCTTGGGTTTGACATAGCTTTGTATGTTAGGCAGAGATCGCCTCTGAGTAGGCGATATGCGACAGAGTAAAGCTGGAGTTTTTTGAGTCGGTCTGCGTAAGGCATCTGTTTGAGGTCAGTAATCCTCTTTGTGAGGTATTTTTGCGGCCTTTCCAGTTGTTGTAGATGTCTTGTGAGGTACATACCAAAAGGGGCGTTGTACTCTGTAATGGGTCTAATGAGTGATGAGTAGAGGGGAACAATGAGCTCTTTTTCTTCTGGATGAGAAACATTTTGTGATGAGGTGTGCCACGTAGAAGGATTCACATCTTCATGTATAAATAATATTCCCTGCTGAAAGCTGATTATTTCTCCCAAATAATTCTTAAGCTCTATAATAGCAGTATTTGGTAGAATGTAAATATACTTCATTGTAATCCTCCTCCTTTGCAAATAGCCCCTTACTACCACAAATCTATCATTACTATCTTTTTTCCTCCACTGTCGCTGTTGGAGCCCATTTAGAAATCAGTATTATTAGCCTCCTTTTCTTTTGTCCCTAATATTTTGCTGAACAGCCATCTTGAAATCCTTTCTTTGTCAAATTCACATGTCCATTTCTTTCCAAATGTGCCCCTTGCAACATTGCTATCTGTACTCTGGATTTCTTAATATAATTCAGTGCTATTTCCTTTTTGTCTGTACTTGTAAGATCATTCACATTCCAAGATGGTATGGATAGAGCAGGCATTATGTTAAAAGGTTATTGTTCCCACCTATTTTACATGCCAGTTTTCTGAATGTGTATTTCCAACTTTACAATACATAACACTGTATGGCAGGCTCATCTCTCATGCAGTTACTTCTTCTCGTCTTCATTTAAACCTTCATTCAGTTATTTCTTCTTTATTTGATACCTTCATGCAGTCATTTCCTCTCTTCTCCATTTGAACCTGTGTCACATTTTTACAGAACTTTTTGCTTTAATGAAAACCCTCAAACAAAATAACTAAAACATTTTAAGAACATTCCCTATTAACTTAGAACAAACAAACACAACTATGTACATTTTCAACATATGAAACTTAACTAACTCAGACACATTGAGTGACATTTTTTCTGTAAAAGGCTTCAGTACTTAATATATTGAGCTCATATCCAGGCATGTCTAAAGGTCAGTTCCTTGTGCTTTCTCCTGTCAACCTGGTGAACTTGGGCATCCTGAGGCAATGTAGCAACTGCCTCATGTACACAGACAAACCTCTCCTCTTACCTGCCAACACTATGACTTGTGAGAGATGCACATATATAGCCAAATTGGAAGCCAAGCACTCTCCAGCCAAGACTGGATTAGCCAGTCAAGAGGAGAACGTTAACACCTGCACCCCATCACATTCAACACACAGCCCTCCAGAACATACACCACCACAACCCTCATATAGTAACACAAAACACACACCTACTTTTGCGGAGGCTCTCAATAAAAATCTGCCCAAACAACAGAGACCTCCGAGGCAGAAACCCAAACAACCACCACATCCCAGCATAAACCATGAGACACATAGCTCACATAAACAGTGTGCCACTCAACCTAAGCCCATAAGGCAAAACAACTTACCCAATACACTAGTCATAGGTGACTCAATAGTAAAGCACACCAATGTCCCACTCACTAGGTTGAATAAGGAGAAAGTTACAGTCAGCTGCCTGTCGGGTGCCAGGATCTGCCACATAACGCACACACTTAGGTCACTCCACAACAGGTACAAATATGACTTCGTCATTGTCCATGTTGGTGTGAATGACCTGAAACGTACCTCCCTGGACTACATGAAAAGAGACATAGAGGAGCTCTCAGATCTTGTAGCCCAAACAGGTATGACTAACTCCGAGTAGCATCCTACCATCACCCAGAATGATACCACAGTAGAAGCTGAAAATGATTGACTTCAACAACTGACTAAGTTTCTGGTGTCATTCTAAGGGGATCCAGTATCCTGTGCCTGGGATGACATGATTGACAGACCTCAATGCTTCGTCAGAGATGGCTTGCACCTGTCACCCCAGGGATTCTGGATACTGATCAAGGCTCTTGCCACCCCTGTAGTGCCTTTTTTCGGCAATGTCCTGAAGTCAAAATTACCACCACAACAGCTACAAGCAAACGAAATTTGAGGGTTATGCTACTCAACGCTAGAAGTCTAAATCTCAAAACACACTTGCCCAAAGCACTCCTTAAAATGGAGAACATCGACATTTGTGCAGTGACCGAGACATGGTTCAAGGCTCCGGAAAGCACCCCAGCACTACCAGGCTATAATTCATACTACACCTTTCAGCCCCTAAACCTGGACTGAAGCACTAAAGGCAGTGGTGTCTCCATATTCATAAAGGATATGCACACCTCCAGACTAGTAGCCCAACATAACACATCAGAGGTACTTCAGGTACAATTAACACTAGGTAAAACTGCAATCCAGGTTGTAACCTACTATGGATTCCCCACCATGTCCCAAGACTCCCACTCCACATTCCTAAACACACTGGAAAATATTAGGGTACAACCCAATACCCTTACACTGGGAGACTTTAACTACCTCTCCATTAACTGGGAAAATTACTCATGTACCAACATACTTGCTCAACGTTTTCTGGAATTCATTAATTCCAGCGCCCTGGACCAACTCATTCCTACACCCATCAGAGGTAGAAACATCCCTGACCTGGTCATTACTAACATGGGCAACCATTGCTCTACACCAGTAATCAACTCCTCCCTGGTCAGATCTGACTACAAGCTAATCACCATGGATATCCCCCCCCCCCAAAGGAAACCACTGTAAAAAATGTCTCCAAAGCCAATTTTGGACTTCTAAAAACAGAGGTGGCTAACTTCACGACACCCATGCAAATGGAAAATAGGTGCATGACTGCTGAATCATACACCAATGCACTGTATGAGCACATACACAAGTGCATGGAACGGGCCATACCAGACAGAACCAAGATGCTCTCCTCCAAAAAAGGAAGTCAATCTGGTGGTCCCCGACCATAAACAAACTCCACAACAGAAGGAAAAAAACGGTTGCAGAAAAGGATGAAGTCCCACGACTGGAAAAACTCCCTTGTCAGCCTCAGTAAAAAAACTGAGATCCATCATCAAATCCTCTAAAGCTAGGTACGAAAACAAAATAGCTGCAGATTCTAAAGACAACCACAAGGTATTCTATAGTTAAGTCAAGAATCTATATGGCAAGACTCAGATCTGCTCTGAGTTACAGCACAGTGGCAATACATATACAGAACCAACTGATATTGCCAACATTTTGGCCAACCTTACCCCCCTTTCACCCCCTAAAGGGCCTATCACAATACCTGAGGAATGCCAAATCCCTATTATCACGGCTACACAGGTAAAAACCACACCATCCGAAGCCAAGAATACAGCTTCCATAGGAACTGATAATATCCCTAGCTGTGTTCTACATGATTTATAAAGTGAACAGGCACCAGACCTGAGTACCCTGTTCAATCCCACCTCATTTCAGGCGTTGTTCCTATCGAATGGCGCACTGCTACAGTCATTCCACTCCACAAAGGGGGAGCGACTACAGACCCTGGGAACTACTGACCCATTAGCCTGATATGTAAGACTATGGAGTGCATCATCTTGGACCTTATAAATAAGGACATAGGGAATCTCCAGACTCTGGACCCCATGCAGTTTGGGTTTGTGAAAGGTAGATCATGCCTGCTCAACCTGATAGACTTCTTTGAGTCTGTCACCAGAGATGTGGATGAGGGCAAAGTAGTTCAAACAGCCTACCTAGATCTTGCCAAGGCCTTCAACACCATCCCTCACTCAGGAATCATAGATAGACTCACTAAACTAGGCATAAACCACTATGTCATAAGATGGGTTGCCACCTGGCTCACTGACAGAACCCACACTGTGAAAGCAGCGGACTCCAAATCTGACTACCGACCAGTTACAAGTGGTGTCCCACATGGATTGGTCCTAGGTCCTCTCCTGTTTGGCATCTACTTCTCTGAAGTTCAAGCCAACACAAAGGGACTCTGGCTAACCATGTTCGCATTGCAAACTGGGAGCCATTATTGATTTTCCAACTGATGTAGACATTCTACAAAAAGTTCTCACTGACAGCAATGACTGGTGCCATAACCATGGCCTTAAGCTCAATGCCAAAAAGTACATTGTCATTCCCTTTGGGAAAAATTTGGTGCCCATGATCTACCACACAGGCGGTAGTCCACTAAACACTGAAGGTGTGATAAGAGACCTGGAGACACAGGTGGACAGCAACCTCTCCTTTGATAACCACATTGCCACTGTAGTCAGAAAGTCCGGCTATGTGGCACTTCCCTTTACAAAAGGTTTCTCATCCAGGAAGAAAGAGGTCATAATCCCTCTCTACTCGTCCCTCATTAGACCTATTATAGAATGCAGTGCCCCATTTGGTATGTACCTCAGTAGACACCTACAACAACTGGAAAGGCCACAAAAATACCTCACTAAGAGGATCTTAGGCCTTAGACACATGCCCTGTACGGACAGATTCAAAAAACTCCAGCTATACTCTATCTCTTATCACCTACTTGGAGGCAATATCTGCTTGACCTACAAAGTCATGTCTGACCCAGAGCTGCTAGATATGCTACACTTAATGAAATCCCAATCCCTCCGTGTCACACGCTCCAGGGACCTAAACCTCATTACCACAATAAACAGAACATGCTGGAGGGACAGGTTTCTAACCAAGAGACTTCCCATACTCTAGAACAAGCTTCCCATTCACATCAAGCAGAGCACTTTACTGGCCCTCTTTGAGAGAAATCTTGATGAGTGGATGGGCAATAGGAAGTTCACCACGGGAATCACTTCAGTGGCCTTGCTTGACAGGGGCACTAGGAACTAACTTTGGATGGCATGATGCCAGGGAATCTTCTTGGGCTAGGCTTATATAGGCTCCAGGGCCATTAGCCTAGTACACACCTATGAACCTGTGAACACCAGCCCTCCAGCATAAATTGACAGCTGCAGCCACAGACATTACTTAATCTGACATTAAGGTTACCTATACCATAGTGCATGTTAAAGCCGGTGTTCACACTTACACTGATTGGTTTCTGTTTTTTTCTTAGTTGTATTCCCCTCCCAAATTCAAAACATAGCTTCCATGCTTATAGAAACATTAAATTGTATCCCTAAGAAAAAGTGCAAAGGCTTCCTTTAAATAAAACTAAATTGTGTATTGTTCTATTAAAGTATTAAGGCTGCTGGAGAGGATACTATCTCTTATTTACTTCCCGAAATTTCATGGAACTTATCATTATGGACCTCATAAATAAAGACATAGGTGACCTCCAAACCTTGGATCCTACCCAGTTCTGCTTCATGAAGGGTAGGTCCTGTCTGTTAAATCTGGTGGACTTCTTTAAAAATGTGACTGAGGGCATATCTGTGCACACAGCGTACCTCGACCTGGCAAAGGCTTTCGACACAGTCCCACATTCAGGCATTACTGATAAACTAGCGAGCTGAATGTAAACCCCTTTGTTGTGAGATAGGTTGCCACCTGGCTCACAAACCAGACACACACTATCAATGTGGTGGCTCCACATCAACCAGCAGACCTGTTACCAGTGGGCTGCCCCAAGGGTCACTCCTGGGTCTCTTACTTCTCAGAAGTTTATTTATTTATTTAATTTATTTTACATTTGTTAACCGGGGGTGTCTGACTGAGCCGAAAAGGCCCTTTTTCAGCAGAGGCCCGGGGAAAAGCTCCACAAAAAAAATTACAGACACATTTAGTAATTTAGACATGATCAGTATACACACAAATTACAAGAGACATGTTTTTACAGTGGTATGCGGCACATAAACAGTTCCAGTGGAGAGAACAAACAAAAAAATATTAATTTTAAAAATAAAGGTAATTAATAGATTTGTGGTATACAGCTGAAATTTGGAACATAGGTAGAATACATGCATAGTAATAAGGTACAGTACATACATTGTTGATTAGCCAGTGTTTGTGAGTAAGATTGAAAACTATTATCAAGTGCTTTAGATTTAGTATGTATATGTTATCCACTTTCACTAGCCTGGGGAGCAGTCATGGCACTGCCAACTTTGCTTGAGATGTTGCCTGATGAGGTCTTTAAAAGAGGCTTTGGATGATGTATTTTGAATGCTAGTAGGGACAGAGTTCCATTTTTTAGCCACTGAACTACTATATAGTGCATCTCCAAAGCTATTGTATTGTAAGTTCAGGTTAAAACTAAGGGGTCGTGCCTACTCAATTTTGCAGATGACTGCAAACTAGGTGCAATCATTGAATCCCAAAATGACGTCAGTATACTCCATGAGGGTCTCACGCAGATCGACTGGTGTATTAGTCACAGTCTTAAACTGAGTGCAGAGAAATGCATCATCATTTCCTATCAAATCAACTATACCCTAAGTACCCATGAAGTGGTAAGGTATCTGGGATCACATGGTGACTGCGACCTTAACTTCGACCACCATGTGTCAACTGTAGTAAGGAAAGCTTTCTACATAGCACACTTGATTAGTAAAGACATAGCCTCAACAGCAAAAGAAGTTATAGCCCCCCTGTTTTGGCACTTATCCGACTCATAGCTGAGTGTAACACCCAGTTTGGCATGTACCATACTGAGCACCAACAGCAGCTAGAGAGACCTCAGAGGTCTAACAAAGAAGATCAAGGGACTCCAGAACGTGTCTTACACAGACCGACTAAAGTCCCTGTCACTATACTCCATATCATATAGACTTCTAAGGAGAGACTTGTGCCTGGCCTACAGAGCAATTCAAGACCAAAACCTGTTGAACTTGCTGCATCTCAATAAATCAAATGGGACTAGGGCTACCTGTTCCAGGGACCTAAATATGGCATGCTGGAGGGACAGACTTGTCTCCCAGCAACTGCTGCATCTTTAGAACAGGCTACCAATTCATGTGAAACAGACCATTTCTATGAAACTGTTCAAGAGGAACCTGGATAAGTGGATGGGGCACTGTAAATTCTTACCGGGGATAGAGCCCACAACCCTTCTGGACATGGGCAGTTATCATTAAATGCAGTCTTTGGTATTGACAAGCATTTCTATGGTATTACATTGGGATGAAATGGCTGGACTCTGGGTCGATAGCATAGTAATCTCCTATGATCCTATTATTTCCTCCTTAGCCTGTTCTGCATCCAAAAATAACTTTGGTCCTCCATGAAAAAATATTCTGAAGACAGCTAGATACAACAGCTTGAATTTCACACTTGCCTCTTGACATCCCCTGATTGTTGGGATAAAGTTGTTTCTCTTCTGCCTGGTGTGTAGTGCATAATCATTTTCCATACTCTGCTGTCTCCAGTTTTTAAATGTAGACTGTACACTATAACAATGTATGAAAGGCTGGACAGAAGCAAGTTACATTTCTGCCAGAGGTTTGTCAGGATCAACTTTTTCTGTGCCCTTTCAGATAAATCTTACATACATACATACAAATGTTTCAAGCACGGGTATTAAAGCCCTTCTAGCTTGCCAATATGCCAAAACACTTGTTCTCACAATACATGTCCAGGCTGTTCTTAAAAATATCTAAACTAGTACTTGCTTTAATGTAATTTGGTAGTCAGTTCCAAACATCAGCTACTCTGTCAGAGAATCAATTAGTACACTTCTCATTCCTATAGAATCTTCTACATAGGTTATTTGACGATTCTCTAGTACTTTTTGATAACCCCAAACATTCCCAGAGGTAGTTGTCCCTAAATGCCTTATATACCTGAATAAGACCTCCTCTTAAATATCTGCAAGAGACACTGTACAAGTTCAGATATTTTAGTCTTTCATAATAACTTAGATTTTCACATCCATGGTTGCCCTTAGTATATTTCCACTGTACTCTTTCCAGTTTATTCATGCTTGTTTTCCTATAGGGTTTCCATATTGTTATTCCATAGTCAAGTTTGGGTCTAATGTACCTAACAAACAATGACTTCATTATGTTTGATTTCCTAGACTTTATAAATCTTTTTGTACAACCTATAGTTCTATAACTATCATTAGCCAATTGGTTGATATGATTAGAAAAACTCATAGCTGAATCTGCCCATTTACCCAGGTCCTTAAATGAGTCTACAGTTTCAATCAGTGTGTGCTGTATTAAATATTCACCTTTCAGTTTATGTCTCCCAAATCTCATGTGCTTAGTTTTTGGTGTATTTATCAACATATTATTCTCCTGTGCCCAAATCGTCAGTTTAGTCAAATTATTTTGCAGACATGCCTTATCTGTAACACTTGCAATCAGTTTACCCAGTATCAGGTTGTCAGCATATAGACTGTAGAACACCTCAGATGAAAAAGTAAGGTCTGAAAGATACAATCTAAACAAGTAAGGGCCTAGTACAGAGCCCTGTGGAACACCTTGACTGTAACCAAGGATTTCACCTGTCCATTTGGTGTGTGATACTTGCCATGTCCTATTTGTAAGCAATGCAGCTATCCATCTTATCAACAGTACATCAATACCTAGTTGTACAAATTTATTGATCAGTGTTTTGTGCATGACCCTGTCAAATGCTGAAGTTAAATCTATATAAATCACATCACAATTTTGCATTCATAGCTGTTATTATCTTGTTATAGGTGATAGTAGATCTCTCTTCAACACTTGCATGCTAATATATAGTTTCAAGTCCTATCCTATCCAGTTCTGACAATAACTTATCCAATATTACCTTCTCCATTATTTTTCCACAGTAGACTTAAGGGTCTGTATGATTCTGGGTTTGTCCTACTCCCCTTTCCCTTAAAGACAGTTTTAATAAGTGCATGTCTCCAATCTTGAGGAATCTCCCCATATTTATATGACCTAGTGAATAATAGATGTAATGGCAGTGTAAGTAATCTTGGTTTGGTGGAACACAAGTCTGGTTGCTTGTCTATGTTTTCATAAAGTTAATATAGTTTGCTCCTTCCAATTTCTCTGGTACAGCAGAAAATTTTAGGTTTTCTCTGTGTGCTCTGTTTTCAACCTCTACTATTTTTGAAATAGCTTTTATTGAGACGCCTCATACTCAGTCATACTTATCTTCATTTCAGCATCCGATTTTTGCAGTTTTATCAGTTTACTGAATACTTAGTTAAAGCTTTTTCTATTTTTCCAACCTTTTATTATTTTAGTTGATATTTTCCTTCAATGTTTCATGTATTTAAATCACCTGAGTCAATTTGATTTATTTTTCGTATAAATTACTGGAAGCAAGCTCTTGCACCTGAGCTGCAGCTTGAACTGCTTTTTGCTGAACAGCTGCAGGATTCTTCCTAGACAGTGTTTTTTCTTCCCGTTTTCTTGTTGATTTTCTTTCAGGTTCTCTAAATTTCTTCATTGCTGGCAAGGAGGCAGTCTACTTCCTAGCCAGTAACTGAATTTTACCCAAAATGATAATTTCATTGGCTCCCTATTCTTTGTTTCTGTTTTCACACTGGGAATGTTGAAATTAAGCTATTGATCAGTGTGTAGCCATCTTGGAAGTCCAGGCAAAGCTGTATTTGAAGATAGGAATAAACTTATTATAAATGTCAGTTTCTCCATAAAGTGGGGTTTGAACAGATTAATTGAGCTGAAGCAGTCCGTATCTTCTTTCACTTTGTGTTCCTGCTGATACATTGTGTTTATAGTAAATAAGGGGAAGCATTATGGGTTATAATATGAGTTGTTGCTTAATTTACTGTGAAATGAGCCAGTTTATAAACACTGTGTTGTGAAATTTTGAGCAGAAAGTCTTCTTGAATATATTACTTATTTTGTCTCAATATAAGTTCACTGTGAAAAGGCTTGAGAAGAACTGATTAAATTAATTCATGAGTTGGGGCAGGATATATGCGTAGTGCCAAAAAAATAATTTTACATTACTGGGTCTTGTGTTTCCCTGAGTTTGACCGACAGGATGTTTGTAAAGTGGCAGAGTAGAAGACCATTCTAACATTAGCTTTTTGATTTATTTTTATTCAGTGGGCCTAAAAGATTGTTTCAGATGGACATTGTTAAAAAAATATATTGATGTTCTTCATTCCACATTGCTGCAGTCCTAACTATTGGGTAGTCCGCTGTCCAGTCGGCCCGAATACCAAAGTATATGGCTGACGTCGGTCAGGGCGCATTAGACTGACGTCAGTACGTCAGGGTACTAATGCGCATGACCGACGTCATATCCTCAGTCTTTTTTGCCGCATGGTCCGATGCAGAAGCAATTTTGCGAGTGCAGGTTGGCGTTCTGAAAGTTTCTGAAGTCAGAGTTTCAGACCGAATCAAAGTTGGCTAAGTACCCCGTTGGGGAATATTTTGGTTTTTTCTTGCCTCAGTATTTAACCGGATGTCAGAAAAAGTGAATAACTGTATTTCTTGTGGGAAACAGATACCTCATAGGGATTACCATACTTTGTGTATACCTTGTTTAGGGCCTGAGCACGACGTTGTTGGATGCCGCTCTTGTGCTAGATTTAACAAACGCACTATTAAGAGAAGGTTAGACTGTGCCAGGTTAGTGTTTGGGAAGCGTTGTAATTATAAAATGCCGTCGGATGCTCCGACGCCGGCTTCGGCTAAAAAACGCAAAGATAAAGCAGCAAAGCCTAGGGTGGAGGAACCGACAGTCCCAGACGTCGGTTCTTTGGAAGGCTCAGTGGAGCCGGAGGTTTTGCCAGGTGTCTCTTTGGAGTCTCAGGAAGAGACTTTACTGTTACAGGATGTATCCTCTCAGGAAGTAGGCCAGGCTGAGGGGGCTTCTCAGGTGGCTGTTCTTCCCTCTCTTCCTAAGGTGGTTAGAGCCTCTCCTTCAGTTTCCAAGGCTTCTTTGAGGGGCAGGCCAAGTTTAGCTTCTGTGGGCGTGTCCCCTAGTACTTCAGGATCTTTGCCTAAGAAACATATGCTTAAAATGGCAGAGGATTTGATTACTATGATTAGGGGTTCTATGCCCCCTCCTGATAAGAGGCCTAGGGTGGAACCTGAGTTTGAGAGTTTTGAGCAATGCTCGGAGGCTTGAGTCTTCGGCTGAAGACTTGCAGGAGTACCCTCCTTATTCTGATTCTGATGTGGATGATTCTACTCCTTCTGCTTCTCCTCCTGAGGATTTTTCATTTTCAGAGACTCTGCATTCCATGAGGGAGCATTTTAAATGGGAAGGTCAAGATTTCTCTGATTCCAGGAAAAGGCTTAGGGAATTCTTGTTTTACCCCAGCATAGGCCTTTAGCTATACCTCCTGTTTTGAATGTGGTGGAAGATGTGTTTGCAGAGGCTTCCCTGAATCCTGATTCTTTGCCTCCTGCCCCAGTTAAACCGGATAGGTATTATAGGGTGCCTGAAGCTCATAAGTATCTTTTTAAGAGTCCTAGGGCAGACCCAGAAACTGTCTCTCAGGGGCCTAAAGGTGTGAAGGCCTCAGTTGTTAAAAATCCTGTCCCTCCTGATAAAGAGGCAAGGGCTTTGGATAGATGGGGAAAGAAAGTGTATACTTCTTCCACTTTAGCCATGAGGGCGTTGAATTGTCAGTTTCACATGTTAAAATATCAGAATTATCTTCTTTCACAGTTGAAATCTAAGGTGGATGCTCTGGCTGAAGGTATTGAGTGTAAAGAGTTGCAGGATTTAGTTCATGTGTCTGAACAGGTAGGTAAACATTCCTTGCAGTGTGGTTTTGATGCTGTGCAGGCCTCCTCCAGGGTGGCTGCCACTGGTTCTGTTCTTCATAGGCACGCCTGGCTGAGAGATCAGAATTTAGCTGAGCATGTTAAGACAAGGATTTTGGATGCTCCTTTACAGTCTGATGTGTTGTTTGGTTCGCCTGTGGAAGCAGTTTTGAAGAAAATGGAGGACAAGGCTAAGTCTATGCAAACTGTTAAAGATTTTTGCAGGTGCAGCCTCCGAAGTTTAGTAGAAATTGGCCTACTAAGGGATGGACTTATCCTGCTTATGATTCCCAGTCTAGGGGTAGGTCTAGACGTGGTAGGGGCAGAGCTCAGGGTTCTTTTAGGCCTAGGACAGGAGTTCCCCTGCTCAGACTTCTGGTGAGGGCAGGGGTCAGTCCTTCGTAAGCAGACCCAATGACCTACCTTTTCAGCTGCCAGTACATTCTCGCCTGGCAGCACCTTTGGGAGGAAGGCTGTCTCTTTTCAAAGAAAATTGGGATTTAATTACCCAAGACAGATGGGTTCTGGATATTATTCACCACGGTTACAGGTTTTATTTCCATACCTTGCCTCCTTTCAAAGGCATGCCAGACATTCCTCCTCTTCAAAGGACAGAGGCTCACAAGCAAATTTCTCTGTTGCTCCAAATAGGGGCCATTCAGTCAGTTCCTGTGCCGGAAAGGGGCCTAGGATTTTATTCTCGCCTGTTCCTAGTACCAAAGAAGGGGAACACGTGGAGACCAATTCTGGATTTATCTATCCTCAACACTTATCTGGACATTCCCAAGTTCAAAATGTTGACGTTACAACAGCTTTTACCTCTGCTGGGCAAAGATCACTGGATGGTAACTTTAGATCTCAAGGAAGCTTACCTTCATGTGCCAATCAGACTACGTTGCAGGAAGTATCTGCGTTTCGAGCTGGAAATTCTCATTATCAGTTCTCTGCATTGCCCTTTGGCTTATCTACTGCGCCCAGAGTATTCACAAAGGTTCTGGCTCCAGTGATAGCTTACTTCAGGCTAAAAGGAATCCAAATCTATCCTTACTTGGACGACTGCCTGATTCTGGCTCAAGAAAAGAAGATCTTCTACAGCATCTGGAATATGTCATAGCAGTGCTAAGATGCCTAGGGTATTCTGTGAACGAAATAAAGTCCAGTCTAGTACCCTCTCAAGACATGTGCTTTCTGGGTGTGAGACTGAATACAGCAGCCCAGATGGCCTTTTAACCCCGGACAAACAAAAGAATCTTTCCAGTTACTTCCATCATCTATCTCTTCAGTCCGGGCTGACTGCAAGGACAGTCCTTCAAGCCTTAGGGTTCATGGCATCTTGTATTCTGGTGCTTCCCAATGCCAAACTGCATATGAGGAAGCTACAATGGTATCTCAAAAATCTGTGGACACAGCACTGCCAGGATTTGGACACTGTCATTCAAATAATACCTTGCATTCAAAAGGAATTTTGTGGTGGGCTCAGGAATGTCACCTAAACAAGGGACTCTCTGTGACCCGGCCAGAGGCAAGTCAGATTCTAACGACAGATGCCTCAGATGTTGCTTGGGGAGCTCATCTAAATGGAAAGTGGATACAAGACAAGTGGCCTGCCAGACTACAGCATCTACATATCAACATGAAAGAGATGTTAGCAGTTCAGTTTGCATTAATTGCTTTCAAAGAGTTACTTCTTCCAGGGCAGGTGTTGATTCTAACAGACAACACAACTGTCATGTGGTACATCAACAAACAAGGGGAACACATTCTTACCCATTGTGCAGACAAGCAATGATTTTATGGGAGACTGCGCTCACTCTGCACCTAACTCTTCAGGCAAGGTTTCTGCCGAGCACAGAACTCCTTAGCAGATGTATTAAGCAGACAAATCATGGATCCCCACGAGTGGAAACTGGATCTTCATGTATTTCAAAATTGACAGTGTCATGGGGAACTCCAGACATAGATCTGTTCGCTTCTCCACTAAACCACCAGCTGCCAAAGTTTTGCACGAAGGATTTCATCACACAGCTTGGAAAGTGGATGCTCTTTCTTTCAGTTGGAAAAATCTTCATGTGTATGCCTTTCCACCTCTGCCTCTTCTTCCAAAGGTGCTTCTAAAGGTCAGACAAGACAAGCCAAGGATGATTTTAATAGCTCCAGATTGGCCTCGGCAGCACTGGTACCCATTACTGAGGAGTCTGGTAAGGAAGCCTCCATGGCCTTTACCCTTGATTCCACACCTGTTGTCTCAGAGGGACGGTCATCTGCTCAATGTCAAGCTTCACTCTCTACATCTAACAGCCTGGCATATTCTGTTTTGAAAGACAGCAGGTCTCAGCTTCCTCAACAAGTTTTAAATGTGATTATGGAAGCCAGAAGACCTAGTACAAGGAAAGTGTACGCAGAAAAATGGAAGAGATTTTTGTTTTGGAGTGCAGCAAACAATTTGGAGATTACTGAGCCAAATTTGAGTGTGGCTCTTCAATATCTTACTGAGTTACTGGACAAAGGTTTGTCTTTCTCTTCCATTAAGATTCATGCTGCAGCAATTTCAGCTCACTATGATTGTGACCCACCATTGTTTTCGCATCCTTTGTTCAAGCAATTTCTTAGAGGGGCAAAGAATATAAGACCCCACGTAGAGCTCCTACTCCTGCTTGGGATCTCAATTTTGTGTTGGAGAAACTTACTCTACAACCTTTTGAGCCTGCGGCTACTGCTGAATTGAAATACTTGTCATGGAAGACTGCTTTTTGTTGGCCATTACTTCTGCAAGAAGGGTTTCTGAGTTGCAGGCCCTTATGGCAGTGGAGCCTTTTGATTTTTCATAAGGATAGGGTATCTTTACGCACTAATCCTTCCTTTATGCCTAAGGTGGTTTCTAGTGTGGCTTTAAACCAAACTATTCATTTGCCTACCTTTTATGCAGATCCCCAAAATAAAGGGGAAAAGATTTTGCACACTTTAGATGTACACAGGCTATTGCGTTATTATTTGAGCAGGACTAAGGATTTTAGGCAGTCTCAGCAGTTGTTTGTTTCTTTTGCTTTGAGTTCAAAGGGCAAGCCTGTGTCAAAACAAACTATTTCTAGGTGGATTGCGTGTTGCATTACATTTTGTTATTCCCATCATGGCAAGGAGATTCCAGCTGGGATTAGGCCTCATTCCACTAGGGCTACTGCCACTTCCACAGCATTTCTAAGGGGTGGCAACTAAGGATATTTTGGAGGCAGCTACTTGGAGTTCAGTGCATACTTTCTCTAAGCATTATCACCTTCCTCTCTACTCTAAGTCTAGGGCTGGTTTTGCCACAGCTATTTTGCAAGGCATGTTGTCAGTTCCTGCTTCCTTATGATTTGCCAGCCTCCCTTACCTCTGCTTTGGGATTCTACCCAATAGTTAGGACTGCAGCAATGTGGAATGAAGAACATAGTACAGTTTTGTACCTACCATAAATGTAGATGTTCGAGGATCCACATTGCTGCAGTCCAATTTACCCTCCCTCCTTCCCTCTGTGTTTAGGGGTGGTTGTGTAGGTGAGGTTATATTCTGCTAATTGTGTATATATTGTATATATATTTTTTGGTGCAGGTATTTTGGGAGTTTTTGTTTTTGGCCTTATCTTTTCAGGGTCTTCTGACATCTGGGGCAAGAAAAGACTGAGGATATGACGTCGGTCATGCGCATTAGTACCCTGACGTACTGACGTCAGTCTAATGCGCCCTGACCGACGTCAGCCATATACTTTGGTATTCGGGCCGACTGGACAGCGGACTACCCAATAGTTAGGACTGCAGCAATGTGGATCCTCGAACATCTACATTTATGGTAGGTACAAAACTGTACTTTTTACGCTACAAGTACTTTTAAATAGGATGCAGTGATGAGCCATTAGCTTCCTACACTGGTGTGCCAAAATAAAATGGCAGTTCTGTACTGCCTGTAATGTGAGTTGTCTTGTCACTTGTGGCAGTAGACTCTCTGTAGAACTGTTGTGTACCCTGAACCACCTTACATTCTGTTTTTTCTTCATTTCTGCTTTTACACTACTGCCAGCAGAATTGGATTTTGTCCCATTCATCATAAAGGAAATGTTGCATTGTATTCCATCTTGTAGGCTGAGACAAGCATAGCATCTGTTTATGCTGTTAGCACCCAGTATTCAGAAATGTGTTTGAAGTAAGGATCATCATATAGACTAAACCACATTCTAACTGTTGTCTTAGAGGAAGGAAAATCATTGTAGATATTCAGGGATTTGATGGAAGCTACAGGTTTACCACCTAGTCCAGCACAGGCAGATGTTTTAATGACTCACTTTGCACCATATTTTTTGAAGAGGAAATGAGAGTCTGATACTGTTAGATAAAGAATTGGAGCAGAATTTTGTCCCTAAAACTTGATCCACAATTGGATCTTAGAACTTTTCAGCTATCAGCTGGCATTTAGCTTTAGCACTCTGTGTGGTGACTATTTAAAATGTCATACATGAGATCTATGGTGGTGCAGCGGTTAGCCTTGTCACCTCACAGCAAGAAGTTCTCCTGTTTGTTTGATTCTCGGCTGGAGTGCCTTGTGTCCTCCCCACGGTCGAGTGACATTTGAAAGACATGCAGGTAGGTATGTGCGTGAATGGGTGTGCCTTCTTTGAAGGTTGGGCATCGGGCTGGCAACTCAGCACCATAAAAACCCACTGCCAATCATTAGCAGACCAGAGATCTGCTGTGGCAACCCCTAACCGAGAAAAGCCAAAAGACTATTTATATACATGAGGGCTCCTTGTGAGAGTTGAATGGTCAAATCTATCCCTGCCTTTTACAGAGGCTAGAAGGAGTTTGCATTCAGTCACCTTGAAAGTGAGTCATTTGCTGGACTGTGTTAACTTGAAAACTGTTTCATAAAGAAAGCTTTAGTAGCTCAGTATGCCTTACTTTTTTAAATGACACATTATAGGCAAGAAGAGTATCAGATGGACAAAATGTGTAGTGCTTTCAAAAGATATATTTATTGATGTTTTGTCTATTTCAGAATGCCATGAAGTGCCATAAAAGTCAGTTGCTGTGGTTCCGACACCTCTATTTGCTGTTTTCAAGATACATGTTTATCAACACTTTGCATCTCATGCCAAGAGAAGATGGAATAGTCTGTTGCAGGGAGAATGTAAGCTGATGCTTATTGTTCAACAGACATGGCATGATCTCAATTCATAGTACCTTTCTGCACAATACCGATAAGGAGAGCTGTCTTTTATCATACTTTTGGAGTCCTAAAGCATCTTTTTAAAGGAATAAGACAGTGGAGTCTTCATTTGTGCAAGAGACAGCTTTTACTGACTTATAAGCACTCTAGACATTGTGCTAAACATAGCAACAGTTGATTGTGATGAGAGCACCAGGAAGATAACTAGTCTTTGTAAACTTCACAAAAATCAGCATTGTCAGTGCTGACTTTCGTAAGTACTGTATTCTGTGAACTCGTCTTTGTAAACTTCACAAAAATCAGCATTGTCAGTGCTGACTTTCCTAAGTACTGTATTCTGTGAAACTGACTTTTGTTTCTTCAGCTAGATCTACTAAGTTCATTCCTTATGTTCTGAAACTGCACACCAATAGTACGTTACTATGCCTTATCTTTAATGAATTCTATGGTGCTCTTCACAAACTTTTCTACATAAATAAAAAAAAATGCTGTTTATCATACCTGTTTTTTTAACAATGCATTCCTGCTTAATCCTTAATGTTTAATACTGGATTCTGTTCAGTTTTAGAAGCTTACATTTTGAATTGTATGGTTATTAGTTTTATAAATATGGAGTATTATTATTATATTTCAGTATGTGCTGGATATACTGCAGAAGTTTCATTTAATAGTTATTTGAAATGACTGATGTAGTTTTTTTAATCAGGTTTTATTCTATTCCTGACTTCACACTGTCCATTCCAAAAGTAATCTGTTTCAGCTGTCCACGAAAATGGAAGTAAATTAAGGTTAAGTTTACTATAGGTTTACATTTTCTACAGGTTTGATGTTTTACGCCTTTTAAGTTTTCCAAGATTTAATCTTCACTTATTGAATCTGCAGTACTAGGACGACTTTCTGAGCAAAGCAGTTATATGGCACTGGCAACAGCTGTGAGTATGCTACATGTGCATGTGGTAATTCCCCGTGATGGTTAGTGGACATTATCAGCTGCCTTACAACTTTTGTTCTGGTATTCCTACAGTTAAAGATGTACACTGAATGTTCAGTACACCAGGCTGTCTTTTCTCTCACTTATTCTAAGACTGTGGTATCACAAACAAGCCTACCTACGCTGCTGCTTGTTTTTCCTCTGTATTACTGGTTGACTAGAATTATGGTTGAGGAACCAGTTGTGTATTTTAGGGTAAATCATCCAGTAATGGCTATTCTTCTTTGAAAGCCTGGCTGTGTAGCTTATAAGGAGTCAAGGACCCTTGGTGAGTGCATTTTGGGATCACTGAATATCTGCCCTTATCTAAAAGGACAAAAGTATACCATCTTGGGAATGATGTTGCATGACATAACTATTTCCAGTTCACTTCTTGCCATTATCCCTAAGGACTATTCAATTGCTGTCTGGATAGATCTGTCTTTGGGTAGGCCCAAGTATATCTCATGACTAGAGACTTTAGGAGAAGGATGATGCTAGGCTTTTACTGGTGGTTATTAGACAGTGTCTGCACATGTATAAAAGAGGGGGGGGGGATGTACTGGCATTTTTGTTTGATGTTATAGTGCTGAAATTCTCTGTAAAAGACTGGGTAAACAAATAAATCATAAACAGAAGTTGAATAACTTTGTAGTTGTGTTTCATCATCCCTGATGTAAAACCATTGAGTGGACTTGAACTAAACATGTGCAACTTATTTTGGATCATAACCTCATATGCAAAAATTATTTACTTGTTCTGCATTTGAGTTTGGTTTAAAACCAAAGAATAAGGTTTAAAAAAAAAAGTAAAAGGGTTGGACTGTATTTTTTGTGAAGAAGCGGATCATTTTTTTTTTCTTTTTGATGTAAGTGCTCCTTCAACATATTACTGTAAGGCACTGTAGATACAGGATGTTCCTCGATCCCTTCCTCATAGTAGTCCATTAAACTGACCCACAGATGTGCTGTATCTACCTCTATGTATATTTTAATGGGATTATGATGCATAACTGAAAGCTACACTCTTGCAATAACAGTAGATCTACATTGGTAGTTTCATATTCTTTTTCCCAATTGTCTGGCTTCCATCTTCTAACCAGCTTGAGGTTGGCAGTAGATCTGCACTGGTAGTTTCATATTCTTTTTCCCAGTTGTCTGGCTTCCATCTTCTAACCAGCTTGAGGTTGTCAGTAGATCTGCACTGGTAGTTTCATATTCTTTTTCCCAGTTGTCTGGCTTCCATCTTCTAACTAGCTGTGGTATAGGTCCTCATTCCACATACACAGTCACAACCTCCTTGTATGGTCTGACAAACTACTACTGCTTGGTCTATTTTGATGTAGTACCTGGCTGTAGTGGATATCTTTGTATCCCTGGTTGACCAGGTGACATTTCCTCATCTGAGACTACAGAACTTTTTGTTTGAAAGTTATTTCTTTCAACTAATGATCTAGCTTTTCCCTCCTGACAGTTATTTGCAAAAGTGTCTTCCAGGTCTATTCCCAGACACTACACCAGTGGTATTTAATTTTTAGTGGTGACTGGCTCTTTTGCAGTATCCTTACCTGTAGCCAACTAAAATTCCCCACAACTTCCATGTTTCTGTTGATCATAGGATGTTACTAGGCTAATGGCCATGGGGCCCTTACAAACCTAGCCAAGAGTTTATCCCCAAAAAAATTAAACCTCAGTCAACACCTGCCACCCTTGTCAATGAGGGACAAAGGTGGAACCCCTGGGGCAAAAGTTGTGGTTTCCCATCCACTCATCAAGGTTGCACTTGAAGAGGGTCAGTGAGGTACTCTGTTTGATATGCATGGGAAGTCTATTCCAGAGACAGAGCAGCCTCTGGGAGACAAACCTGTCTCCAGCAGGTTTTGTTGATGTCGCACATTAGATTTAGGCCTATTGAGCGGGTAATACCCAAGGAGTTAGACTTACAGATATGGAGCATCTCTAGTAGGGCAGGGTCCGATATTGCCTTGTAGGTGAGACACAGATCACCTCTGAGCAATCTGGATGATACTGAGTAAAGTGATAGTGATTTGAGTCTGTCTGCATGGGACAGGTGTTGGAGGCCATGGATTCTCTTTGTGAGGTATTTCTGTGGCCTTTCCAGTTGGTGCAGGTGTTTGGAGAGGTACATACCAAATGGGGTGTTGTACTCAATTGTGGGTCCAATGAATGAAGGAGTACAGAGAGGTAATAACCTCCTTTTTTCTGGATGCAATCCCTTTACTTATGAGATGAATCAAGTAAAAGGCTTTTCTGACCACTGCCGACACATGATGGTCAAATGCGAGATTGTTGTCAACATGAGTACCCAGGTCTCTCACCACAGGTTGTGCGCTTAGGGAGTTGCCATTGATGTGGTAACCAGTAGGGGCCATGTTTTTGCCAAATGGTATGATAATACATTTTTTTGCGTTTTTCTTAAGGCCATGATTTTGGCCCCAGTTATTTGTAGCTGTGACACCCTCTTGCAGTATGTTAACGTCAAAAGTCAATGACAGTACCCAACTTACAGTCATCTGCAAACTTCGTCAGCCACAGGCCTTTTGTCTTTGCCTGGATCGCTGAAAAGTAGATGCCAAACAGTAGGGGTCCCAGGACAGATCCCTGGGGAACACCACTAGTGACAGGTATGCTGTTGCAGGTGGTGGTGCCTATTTTAACCTTGTGGGTCCTATCTGTGAGCCAGTTGGTCACCCATCTGACAAGATAGGAATCAACACCGAGTTGTGTTAGCTTTTCGATGATGCCCGAGTGGGGGATTTGTCAAAGGCCTTTGCCAGGTCAAGGTAAGCTGTATTTACTGACTTTCCCTCATCCGGGGCCTTGGTGGCAGTCTCAAAGACATCAACTAGGTTCAGTATGCAAGATCTGCCCCTGACGAATCCGAATTGGGTGGGGTCAAATGTTTGGAGATTTCATATGTCCTTGTTTATGAGATCCACAATAATATGCTCCATGGCTTTACAGATCAGACTTGTCAAGCTAATGGGGTGATAGTTTCCCAGGTCAGTAGTGGCACCACCTCTGTGCAAGAGGATGACAATGGCAGTTCTCCAGTCTGCTGAAATGAAGCCTGTAATTAGGCTGTGGTTGAACAGGGTGCTCAATAGCGAAGCTAGTTCTTGCTGGAGATGATGCAGAGTACAGCCTGAGATATTATGTCCCATGGAAGCTGTATTCTTTGCCTTGGATAGGGCCTTTAACACTTGATCTATGGATATGTGGGAGAAGTATCGGGGATGTCAACTGGGCCTTGGGGGGAGGGGGGTGATAAGGTGAAGTTTGCACTGACCTATCAGTCAGCAGGATCAGTGTAAGTGGTACCATTAAGTACTAATTCAGAACAAACTTGGGCTTTGCCATAGAGGTTCCTAACATAACTGAAGAAGGACTTGTGGTTTCCCTCTGTTTCAGAGGCTAGTTTCCACTCATAATTGGCTTTGGAGTTTTTCACTAATCATCTAATTTGCTTGTTGAGTTGGAGAATGGAGATTTTCTGATATGGGATTTGTTCCTTTTTACCCTTGGACAATAGTTTCTTCCTTTTGTTGTAAAGCCTGTTGATAGAGGATGTCCACTAGATAGGTTTGTGTTTCCTTGAGGAGCAGGTATCAGTTCTGTTGGGTATGGCGGAGTCCATGCAGTTGTACAGGTGCTTGTTTACTGCACTGGTGTACTGTTCAGCATAGTTGTCTGCATCCTCTGAGGTGGAGTGAAACTGCTGATACCCTCCCTTAGGAGGGTGCAGTCAGCTTTTGAGAAGGTGTTTTAGACTGGTTATGGCTGGGGAGGGATTGGGTGGGATAGAAACTTCGAATGAGACAGAATGATGATCAGATCTCACCAGGGAAGAACATACTATGGGAGTGGTGCAGTGGTCACCCATGTTGGTGAGAACCAAGTCCAGTATGTTATCTCCCCTCATGGGAAATGAGACCAGCTGGTCTAGTGCGTTAGAACTGAAGTAGTCAAGGAATCGTTGGGTGAGTGCATTAGTGCAACAATAGTTCACCCAGTCTATGGTGGGGTAGTTGAATTCAGCAAGGATCAGGGTGTTAGGGGGTACCTTGATGGAGTCGAGTAGGTCCACGTAGGAGGAGTGAGTGTCCTGACACATGGAGGGGGGGGTCTGTAGCTGGCTATAACTTGGATGGGTGTCTTGCCAACTGTCATTTGCACCTGCAATAATTCCAGTGCATCTTGCTGGTAAACCAGTCTGGAGGTGTGCCTGTCTTTAATGAAGATAGGGACTCCACCACCCCTAGTCTTTCCGACCTCATCATTTTGGGGTTGGAAAGTGTGGAATGAGGTATAGCCTGGTAAGGCAGGGGTGCTCTCTGCAGCCCTGAACCAAGTTTCCATGACTGCACAGACATCAAAATCTTCCAGTGTGAGAAGAGCCTCCAGTGAGTGCATTTTCAGATTAAGGCTCCTGGCATTGTGCAACATGACCTTCAATTTGCTTTTTGACAGGTCTTTCATGTTGGAAGATTTGTTTTTGGGACATAACCTAAAAAAGGCACAATGGGAGAGGCAAGAGCCTTGGCCAACATCCGGAACCCCAGGGGTGACTGGTGGAGGCCATCTCTGGCAAAGCATTGAGGCTTTTCAACCATGTCATCCCAGGTAGACAGATACTGGATCCCCTTGGAAAGACACCAGAAACTAAGCCAACTGTTGAAGTTGATCAATTTTTGTTGGTATTTTGGCATAATTCTTGGTGAAAGCAGGATGCTGTTCAGGGCCAGGGTCACACCAGCCTGGAGCACATAGTCTGAGAGCTCATGTGTCTCTTCATATAGTCACGTCTCAAGATATTCACACCAACATGGACAATGACAGAGTCATACTTGTTAATATTGTGGAGAGACTTAAGTGCATGCATGCGTGATGTGGTGGATTCTAGCACCTGACAAACAGCTGACTTTGACCTTCTCTTTGTTGAGCCTGGTGAGGAGGAACATCATTGTGTCTCACTATTGAATCGCCAATGACTAGTATGTTTGGTTTATTGTTATGCTTTATGGACTGCGTTGGTTTATTGTTATGCCTAATGGGCTGTGTTTGTGAGACAGTGGTGTGTTGACTACTGTGTGCGATGTGATTGGCATTGTGTGTGTAATGTTTGAGAGTGTATTTTGGGAGTCTCTGTTGTTTAGTTAAGTTTTTGTTGAGGACCCCTGCATAGGTGGGTGTGTAACTCTGATGTGGGTGGTGTGGTGTTTGTGCTGGCACCCTCCTCTTTGTCAGGAGTACTGAATGTGGTGTGAGAGAACATGCATTCCAGCTTACTGATGTAGATGCATCTCTCGCAAGTAGAAGAATTGTGTGCTAGGAAAAGCGGACTGTCTGTGAACATGAGGCAGATGTTCTTCGTGTTTCACTGTTGCAGTCATTACATTTGGGTAATCCTGCTGGCAGATTGCCCTCAGTCGGCCTGAATTCCAAAGTCCTGGGTCCTGCGTCGGCTGCTGTCGCCCCTTCCCTGACGTCAGATCGTCAGGGGTATAAAAGATGCGGCCAACACCATTTTCTTTAGTCTTTCTTACCGCGCGGTGCCCGAAGCAGAAGCAGTTCGCAAGTGCTGGTCGTAGACTCCTGAGATTTTCGTGTTTGAGTTTCAGATCCGAAGTCTTCAATAAAGCTAAGTACCCCATTGGGGAAACTTTTTTCTTGCTCCCGACCAATGTCAGAAAAAATAAATAATTGTATTTTTTGTGGAAAGCAAATACCTCATAAGGACTTTCATTCTTACTGTATTCCTTGCCTAGGCCCTGATCACAGCGTTTCTGGTTGTCAGTTTTGTGCTAGATTTAACCAACGCACTATTAAGCGTCAGTATGACTTTGCTTTAAACTGTTTTGGACGCCGGTTTAATTATCCAGAAATGTCGGCAGGTAGCCATCCGACTACCGGAGTTCACAAAAAAACGCAAAGAAAAGGAGAGAGATAGACAACTGAGGCCCAAAACCGACGACAAAGCTTCTCCTAAGCCAGTCGCCGGTTCTCAGTGAGACGCTTTCGCAGCCCCTGACGCCCGCTACTTTAGAGTTGCAGGCCGCTACTGACTCCCACGTGGAGTCGGCCATGCCGCTGGTAACTCAGTGTATTGGAGCCTCGGATACTATTCCTTCAGATGGGTCCGGAGCCGCTGAGCAGGCACCGGCTTCTGAGGGTGTATTCAGACCTAAACATCTTTACATTAAGCCAACCTCAGCTTCAAAGGCAAAGACTGAAGCACCTTCTAAAGCAAAGAAACAAACTCAAGAGCCACATGGACAGGCCTCTATGCCCAAAAAACAGATGCTCAAAATGGCCGAAGACTTAATTACCTTAATCAGGGGTTCCCATCCCCATCCTAATAAGAGGCCTAGGCAAGAGACTGACTATGAATCTTCAGATCAGGTTTCTATTTCTTCTGATCAGGAATATTCTCTTCCCCCTATGAGGATTCTGATGCTGAAGAATCTATACCTTCAGCTTCTCCTCCTGAGGACTATTCTTTTGGGGAAACCTTGCATACCATGAAGGAGCATTTCCACTGCGAGAGCCAAGATTTTTCAGAATCTAAAAAGAGGCTCAGGGATTTCCTTTTACTACCTCATCACAGGCCACTAGCCATTCCACCTGTGTTAGATATTGTAGATGAAGTGTTTTCGGAGTCTAGTCTTACCTCTGACTCCTTACCTCCAGCTCCTGTTAAGCCTGACAGATATTACAGGGTTCCTGACTCTCATAAATTCCTTTTTAAAAACCCTGCTGCAGACCCAGAAACTATTGCACAGGCTCCCAAAGGAGTTGAGGCTTCCGCTGCAAAAAACCCTACCCCCTCTGACAAGAGATTCTAGGGCACTGGATAGATGGGGGAAAAAAGGTTTACACATCTGCTACCTTGGCTATAAGGGCCTCAGTTTCATATGCTCAAATATCAGCAACATGTCATGGCATTGCTTAAACAGAAAATGTTATTAAACTCTGAATGTGCAGAAAACAAGGAAATGCAGAATTTACTGCATGCAGCTGAACAAGTTGGAAAGCATACTTTGCAATGTGGTTTTGATTCTTTGGAGGCCTCCTGCAGGGCCGCAGTTACGGGTTCTGTAATTAGGAGGCATGCTTGGTTAAATGAACAAAATCTGCCTGGTCATGTAAAAGTTAACTTATTAGATGCACCTTTACAGCATGATACTTTTGTGTTAAGGCAGAGGAGGTTTTTTTTTACAAGTACAGCCACCTAGGTTTAGTAGACACTGGCCTACAAAGAATTGGTCCTTTCCTGTGTCAGACAGACAGACCTCAAAGGGGCAGATCCAGATTCCCTAGAGGCAGATCCCAGGCTCAAGGTACCTACAGGTCAAAGCAATGGGATGTTTCTACCTCCAAAGTTGGAGAAGACAAATCACAACCATACAGGAAACAGTCCCAATGACTTCCCCCTGCCTGCACCAAGCACTTATCTCCTGGCAGCACCCTTAGGGGGAAAATTAGCACTTTTTTCTCAAAATTGGCACATTATAACCCAGGACAAGTGGTTTCTAAATATCATGTCACAAGGGTACAAGTTCCATTTCCATACCCTGCCAAAAGCAAAACAGCTGGCCAGATCTGCCAAAAAATCAATGGGCAGAGGCAGAAAAACAAGTCTCATCCCTCATGGACATGGGGGCCATTCAGCAAGTACCAGAGCAAGAGCAGGGACAAGGATTTTAGTCAAGACTGTTCTTGGTACCAAGAAAGGACAAGGCCTGGAGACCAATACTGGACCTCTGTCTATTCTGAACACATTCCTGGATATACCAAAATTCAAGATGATGACTTTGCAGCAGCTTCTGCCCATGCTGGGCAAGAATGCTTGGGTGGTGACTCTAGACCTAAGAGAGGCATACCTGCATGTCCCAATCAGACAATTGTGCAGAAGATACCTCAGATTCAAGGCTGGCTCAATCCATTACCAATTCTCTGCACTGCCCTTTGGCTTATCTACTGCACCCAGGGTCTTTACAAAGTGCCTGGCAACAGTAATTGCATTCTGCAGACAAAGAGGAATACAAATATATCCTTACTTGGATGATTGTCTAATTCAAGCAGAGAACAAGGACATTCTTCTACAGCATCTGGCATTTGTGAAAAGACTTCTAACATGCCTAGGGTACACAGTCAATGAAAAGAAATCAAAACTAGTACCCTCTCAAGAGATAATATTCCTGGGTGCAAGCTTAAGTACATCTGCCCAGATGGCTTATCTCACGCCAGACAAACAAAGGCAACTGACTACCTATTTCAAAATGTTGGCAACAAAGGCCCAGTTATCTGCAAGAAAAATTCTGCAGGCTTTGGGCTTCATGGCATCCTGCATCCTACTAATTCCATATGCAAGACTGCATATGAGGAAACTTCAATGGTACCTAAAAAGTGTTTGGACTCAAAACTGCCACAGCCTGGAAACAATGAATCTGAAGTAGGATATTCATTTGTCTGCAACCTGTGGGTTATGGATCCGATATCGGATCCGAACCGGCATGGTTTTCCAGCTATGGATCCAAGCTCTCAGCTCCTCCCCTCACCCATAATGCCCTGCTCTACCCTCATGACCTCAGATCTCGTTTGCCGCGCTGGTGACTGGATTTGTATTCATAGCTCTCAGCTAAGTGGTCATTTATTACTTGTTAAAACAGAAAATTTAAAGTTTTTTTGGTTTTTCTGTGTGAAAGTTTAGGTTTCCCTCTTTGATAGTTTTATTTTGAGTTAAATTAAGTAATTTTTTTTCCCTCCCCTCGCTGTTGCGTAGAGTGTGTGTGTTGGGCCTGTGTGTCTTTTGTTTAAGTTACTTTTAGTAGCTTTATAGATTATGGCTGATCAGCCTAAATCTATTTTCTCGAAATGCTCCGAGTGTGGCCATAAGCTCTCACCGGCTGATGGCCACACTCGGTGTGTTAAGTGTCTCGGGGTTGAACACCTCACATCTGGTTGTTCCATTTGTGCAGGGTTCAACCCCAGGGCACTGAGGGAGCGGAGGTCCAAGCTTGTCTTGGCGGGTCTTTTACCGCCAGACTCGGCTCGGCCTCCGCTCCTTCGGGTACAACTGTGGCTACGGTTGTTCCCCCTGTGGCACCCCCTCCTGCTCCTGGGACTCAACCTCCCGTTTCTGGAGAGGAGACGGATGCTAGAAAAAGGACCGGAGGAGAAGCACCACAAGCGGCGGGCCGAGACCCTGTTTCGGCCCGCCAGCCAAGCGGCTTCTCCCGGCTCCGTCGGCTCGGTCTCCTCCTCGGCCCCGGTCCCCTGTGTGCTTTTCACCGGGTCCTGAGGAGGAGGAGACCCGATCTCCGTCGAGGCTATCGAGGAGGCACTCCAGGCCTACCTCGGTAGCCTCGCCGAGATCTACATAGCCTTTCTGATGCTGATCTGGACCGGATGATGAGAAGGTTCATCCAGGCCCAGATGCAGATGGGAGTGCTCTTGCCTCCCCTCGGGGAGCTCAACACCCTTTTAAGCCTATTGCTCCTTCTCCGACCCGCTATCCGGGTTCGGAGCAGCTGGAGCCGAGCAGCCGGGCGGGGTGGGTCGGCGCCGATAGTACTTGGTACCGGATCCGACCCTGCCCTCGAGTGCGTCGGATCCGACCTCGGAGCCTGGATCCGAGCCTCGGATCCGGGGATCAGTGCTCGCCGGCGCCGTCTGTGTCGGGCGTACTGTCCCGCCGGATCCGGCGCCGCGCCGGCTCCGTCCACTCTTCGGATCCGAGGGGAGCCGATTGTCGGATCCTTTGGTCGAGGTCGGCTCCTTCGGCTTTGATGTAGTGGAGAGGGCTCTGTTGAGGGTCTCCGGACCCCGGCACTTGGTTCGGCTCCGTCCCGCGCTCCCTCTGCACTGGGCCAGGCTTCCACCATCCGGCCCCTGGGACAGCCCGTTTCTGTGCCCCAAGTTGCTCCTATGGAACAAATTGCTGCTTGCGAGGACTCCTCTGACAGCCCCCAGAGGAGGTCCCTCGCAAGCATACGCAAAGGAGGCACATTGACTCCCGAGTCTCTCACAGAAGACACGGACTTGGAGGAAGGGAAGGCTCCCCACGGTCACCCCGAGGATGTCTCCTTTGGAGACATCATGGAAATGCTCAGTATAAGGGGGTCTGCCCCAAGTCTTCCTCGGACGAGTCCGTGTTCTTGGAGGCATTTGAAGCGGGCCCGTCTACCTCTTGGGTGTCCCCCTGCCGACCCCTGGTGGACCTTATTACCACCAGGGCGTGGAAGGAACCGGACACCGTGGAGCCAATTCCCAAGAGACCGGATAGGATCCTTAGTCCGCCATCCGACCGGACCCATTGGAGTAAGGGGCCTCCGGTAGATGCCATGTTGACGGCGGCCACAAAGAGGGAACTGGCTCAGGAGAGTCCCTCAGTCCACCCACCGAGCAAGGAGTCTCGGATGATGGACCGCTTGGGGAAGCGGATGTTCAGTTCGGCGACCTTCTCGGTAAGGGCGCTGAACTATTTGGCACATGTCATTAGGATGCAGCGAGATCTTATTAAGGAATACGCTGCATCCCCGCCTGAGTCCATTTCGGAGGAGGACAGAGTTCTGCACTCCACCCGTATGGCCACTCTTAGGTCAGTTACAAATACTTCTGCGGCTACTCTCCCATGCAACGGAAGGCGCCGCTAGAGCTGCGGGACAGGACTGGTCACTAGACGCCAGGCCTGGCTCCGTCCTCGATTTTTCTGAGCCCTTCAAAGCGTCGTTAACGCCTTTGATGGTTCTGCTCTGTTTGGCAAGACCGTTCGAGACGTTGACCCAGAGCGAAAGGACGGAAGACGCTGTCTGCCGTCGAATCCGCTTCTCTGCACCCCAGAGGCCCTATTCTAGGAACCAAAAGGGTCAGAAGAAGATGTGGTTCGAAGTCGCAGCAGTCCCAGCCTGCTCGGACAACCAGTCCTTCCGTGGCAGAGGAGGACAGGAGGAGCCGCCCTAGAGGCAGAGGGGCTCCCAGAAACTTGGGTCCAGGGAACCTTTCTCTGAACGGCCCGCGCAGCAACCCTGAGGGTTGCCCGACTGCTCTACTCTGGAGGCAGTCGGGGCGTTCGGGGCACCTAGCGGCATGGGAGTCCATAACATCGGACCGCTGGGTTCTCCAAATCATATCCAGAGGATATCGCATTCCTTTCCTTCACCTTCCAAAGTTGAAGTCCCTCCCAGACGTCCCACCTGGTCAACGGGAGGCCGCTTTGGCAGAAATTGGCCATCTGCTAAAGAAAGGAGCCATCCAGCCCGTTCCCCCAGACCAGATCGGATCAGGGTTCTACTCAGATTCTTTTAGTGCCAAAAAGACGGGGAACTAAGACCAATCCTAGACCTCTCTCTCTTGAATCTGGCAGTCCCCAAAGAAAAATTCGAATGGTCACTCTGCAATCTATTCTCCCGCTTCTGGGAGAAAATCACTGGATGTGCTCGATAGACCTCAAGGACGAGTACTACCACATCCTGATGGACAGGCGCTCCAGGAGGTTTCTCCGCTTCCGGCTGGGAGCCAGTCACTACCAGTTCGGGTCCTTCCCTTTGGTCTCACCACAGCCCCAGGGTGTTCACCAAAGTATTAGCAGTGGTAGCGGCCCACCTGAGGCTTCAGGGGTGCAGGTCTTTCCCTACCTGGACGACTGGCTTCTTTCCCCCAACAAGGCATCTACTTCTATTGGCGCGAGACTCCTTTCTCCATCTTGCTCCCTTTCTGGGCATCACAATAAATACAAAGAAATCCAACCTGGCGCCCACACAGTTCTTAGATTTTATAGGGGCCAGGCTAGACACAAGGAGTTTACGAGCCTTCCTCACTGCAGACAGAGTTCTAAATCTGCAGCTCCAGGTGCGGGCCATTCTCCAGTCAAGTTCTGTTCCGGCGGAGTTGGTCCTGAGGGCTCTAGGGTCCATGGCATCGGCTATAGCACTTCTTCCTCTTGCCAGGCTCAATATGCGCATTCTACAATGGACGCTCTTAGTACAGTGGTCATACCTTGCTCTCCCCATGCATCATCCCATAGCGATCAGCAAGGCTTGCAAGCGGTCCCTCTTGTGGTGGCTCCACTCCCCGGATCTCCACAAAGGCCGCCCATTTTGTGCTTCTCCCCCTCTCGCCACGGTGACCACGGACGCCTCCCGCCTCGGGTGGGGGGGGGCACTTTGTGGGCCGGACCGTCCAAGGCACTTGGGACTATTCAGAGACCTTACTGCATATCAATGTTCTAGAGATGAGAGCAGTGCTCTTACCGTTGCTAGCACTTCAGGACTTTCTTCCCTTGGGAACAATTGCAATTCAATCGGACAACATGTCTGTTGTCTGGTACATCAACAAGCAAGGGGAACAAGGTCTTACCCTCTTTGTCGAGAGGCCATGAGAGTTTGGGAATGGGCAATCTCCACCAATCGCTTTCTAATAGCAACGCACATTCCGGGTCGGTCCAACATCCTAGCGGACAAGCTCAGTCGCACCATTCTGACCCCTTACGAGTGGTCTCTCAATTGTCAAGTAGCGGAACGCATATTCGCACGGTGGGGAACCCTTCATGCGATCTTTTGCTTCTCCCTCAAACACCAAGTGCGACAGTTTTTTCGCTCTAATACCTCCTCCCGGAGGTACCCCAAGAGACGCTCTGGTGCATGCTTGGCCACCCGGTCTTCTGTATGCCTATCCACCCTTGCCTCTGATGCTCCAAGTTCTTCAGAAAGCCTCTCGGGTGGGTTGCAGAATGATTCTCATTGCTCCATTCTGGCCTCGACAGATCTGGTTCCCCTTCCTAAGGTCTCACTCGGTGAATCCTCCTTGGATTCTAGATCCCATCCCGGATCTGATATCCCATCCATCCTGCATTCCTCCTCCGAATCTGGACAACCTGAAGCTGACCGCTTGGCTGCTCCAGTTCCACTCTTGATAAGGACTCGGTATTTCATCACCGGTTAAAGCAATTTTGGTGGCAGCTCATAAACCATCCACTAGAAAGGTTTACGAAGCAAGTGGAAACGTTTCTCTTTGTGGGCGGAGCGGCAAGGCCTGAATCCTTCACGGTTCCTCTTCCTTTAGTGCTTGACTTTCTAACCACTCTCTTTAACGATGGTGCCAGCAGTTCCACAGTCAAAGTACAACTGGCGGCAATTTCTCACTATCACATTGGCCATGACTCTAATCCTCTTATGTCAGCCAAATTGTGTAAAATTTTTCTTAAAGGTACTTTTCTTCTCAGGCCCCTATAAAACAAGCAGTTCCTCCTTGGGACCTCTCTTTGGTTCTACAGGCCTTGACCGCCCCCCCTTTCGAGCCAGCGGCTACGGTGGATCTCAAATTCTTGTCCTACAAGACAGCCTTTTTGGTAGCCATTACATCGGCCAAGAGAGTGTCTGAACTTCAAGCATTATCAGCTAAACCTCCTTACTTGGTATTTCATCCAGACCGTGTCTCCCTCAGGACCAACCCGTCCTTTCTTCCTAAAATCGCTTCTGAAGCAAACATCAATCAGTCCATTAACCTCCCTGTTTTCTTCCCTAAATATGAAAACAAAGGTGAATATAAGCTTCATTCACTAGATGTTCACAGGCAACTTAGATTTTATCTGAACAGGACAGCTGGTCATAGGCAATCAGACCAGCTGTTTATTTCCTTTGCAAAATTCAATTTGGGCAAGCCAATCTCTAAAGTTTCTCTGTCCCGCTGGATTTCACAGTGCATTTTATTGGCTTATCAAGCTTCAGGAAGGCCCGCACCGGAGGGTGTTCATGCCCATTCAACCCGGTCAGTATCTACCTGGCAGCCTTCAAGGCTAGGATTCCTCTAGATGATATTTGTGCAGCAGCCACGTGGGCTTCATCTCATACGTTTATTTCCCACTATAAGTTGGATCTTGCATCTAGAGGTAGAGCATCCTTTGGCTCCGGTGCTCCGGAATATCCTTCCATGATGGCCGCCCAAGATTCAGGTAGCTGGGGACTCTGTCCCACAGGTTGCAGACAAATGAATATCCTACTTCAGATTTAGAAGTTATGTACTCACCATAACGTTCCATCTGAGTAGGTGTATTCATTTGTCTGCAACCATCCCGCCCTCCTATCCCCCTGGCCTTTCAGTTTCCTGCATATTCTATGTTACCCTTTTTAGGGTATTGTTGCTTTGGCAAACTCGATCTGAGGTCATGAGGGTAGAGCAGGGCATTATGGGTGAGGGGAGGAGCTGAGAGCTTGGATCCATAGCTGGAAAACCATGCCGGTTCGGATCCGATATCGGATCCATAACCCACAGGTTGCAGACAAATGAATACACCTACTCAGATGGAACGTTATGGTGAGTACATAACTTCTAATTACTCTCATTCCTTGCCTACAACAGGAGTTTCGATGGTGGGCAAAGGCTTGTCACCAAAACAAGGGACAGCCGTTCACATTACCCCCAGCCAGGCAGACACTAACAACAGATGCATCAGATTATGCCTTGGGTGGGGGGGGGGTTGGGGGCACATGGCAGGTAGATGCATTCAGGGCACATGATCTTCAATCCAAATGCATCTACATATCAATCAAAAAGACATGCTAGCTGTTCAGAATGCCCTGATAGCCTTGAAGGACCTACTTCATCCGGGACAACTACTGATAAAGACAGACAACACCATGGTCTTGTGGTATATAAACAAGCAGACTAGCCATGACTTTGTGGGACACAGCATTAACTTACCAAGTACATCTGCAGGCACATTTCCTGCCAGGAAGGAAAAATACTCTGGCAGACGAACTAAGCAGAAACCTCATGGATCCCTATGAGTGGCAGCTGGATCCACAAGTCTTCAGCATGACAACAAGGAAATGGGGATGCCCGGACATAGATCTATTTGCCTCCCCTCACAACTACCAACTAAAAAGATTCTGCACAAGGACTTATCACAGACAAGCATGGAAAGTGGACATCCTATCTTTCAGCTGGAAAAACCTATCAGTATATGCCTTTTTCCCCAAGGTACTCCTAAAGGTCAGACAGAAGAAGCCACAAATGATACTGATTGCCCCAGACTGGCCACGCCAGTACTGGTTTCTAATCCTAAAGAACTTGTCTCAATGCCCAGCTTGGACCTTACCTCAAATACCTCATTTACTGTCCCAGCAAAACAATCAGATCCTGCACAGCCAACTCAGGACTTTAAACCTGGCAGCATGGCGGATAATGTAGTCATACAAAGCACACCTCTCAGTAAAGCTGTGATGGATGTCCTTTTGGAGGCCAGAAGGCCTAGTACTAGAAAAGCTTATACTGGAAAATGGAATAGATTCTGTGCTTGGAACCAGGCAAAAGGAAATGATACAGCTGTGCCAAATATTCCTCAGATTTTGCAATACTTAACTGAGATGCTGGACAAAGGCCTATCTTTTTCATCTATTTTTATTTATTTTATTTATTTATTTATTTATTTATTTATCATTTGTTGACCGGGAAAGTCTGACTAGGTTCCACAGAGCCTGTTTTCAGCGGAGGCCCGGGGAGAAATGCTCCAGATGCATGTCTTTGGAATGTGAGAGGAAACCGGAGTACCCGGAGGAAACCCACGCGAACACAGGGAGAACATGCAAACTCCACACAGAAGGCACCCCAGCCGAGAATCGAACCGGTGAACCTCTTGCTGTGAGGTGACAATGTTAACCACTGCACCACTGTGCCGCCCCACATGAATATTAAAATTCATGCCCCTGCCATTTCGGCTCATTACAATACAGAGCCACCAATCTTTTCTCATCCCTTATTAAAACAGTACCTCAGAGGAGCCAAATATTTAAGGCCTCCAAGGAGATCACCCAATGCCTGCATGGGACCTCAACTATGTCTTGGAAAAACTCACCCTGCCTCCTTTTGAGCCAGCTGTTACTGCTGATATAAAGTTTTTATCTTGGAAAACAGCTCTGCTCCTAGCAATAACTTCTGCAAGATGAGTTTCAGAGCTACAGGCACTCATGGCTGTGGAACCTTTTATCATTTTTTATCCAGACAGGGTCTCTCTGAGCACAAACCCAACATTTATGCCTAAGGTGGTGTCCAGTCTGGCTCTTAACCAAACTATTCATCTGCCAACTTTTTATCCAAATCCACAGAACAAGGGGGAGAGAATTCTGCATTCTTTGGACGTGCACAGACAGCTTAGATTCTACTTGGACAGAACCAAAGTTTTCAGAAAGACAGAGCAATTACTATTGGCATATGTTGTAGGATCACAAGGAAAAGCTATCTAGGATCACAAGGAAAAGCTATCTCAAAGCAGACTATTTCAAAGTGGATAGGCCACTGCATTCATTTCTGCTACTTACACCATGGCAAGCCAGTGCCTAAGGGCATTAGGCCACATTCAACCAGAGTTGCAGCCACTTCAGCAGCCTTTCTCAGGGGAGTACCAACCTAGGACATTTTGGAGGCTGCTACTTGGAGTTCAGTGCACACCTTTACAAAGCACTATCATCTGCTACTCTACTCTAAATCCAGGGCAGGCTTTGCCACTGCAGTTCTGCAGGGCCTCATTGCCGCTCCTAATGCTGTTTAGCTCCAGCCTCCCAACCATAGCTTTGGGACTCTACCCAAATGTAATGACTGCAACAGTGAAACACAAAGAACATAGTACAGTGGTGTACACTTACCATAAATGTAGATGTTCAAGTGTATTCACTGTTGCAGTCCAGGTTACCCACCCGCTATCCCCCTTTTCTTCTGATGGAACCTATCTTCCCTTATCTGATTTATACAACCTATGTGGTGTATTTGCTTGTAGATGAAGGTAAGGTTTATATTGGTGCATGTATATATATATATATATATATATATAAATTTTTGCTACCCTTTTAGGGGGCACCTGACATCTGGGGCAAGGAAAGACTATAGAAAATGGCGTTGGCCGCATCTTTTATACCCCTGACGATCTGACATCAGGGAAGGGGCGACAGTAGCTGACACCGGACCCAGGACTTTGGAATTCAGGCCGACTGAGGGCAACCTGCCAGCAGGATTACCCAAATGTAATGACTGCAACAGTGAATACACTCGAACATCTACATTTATGGTAAGTGTACACAACTGTACTTTGCTACACTGTCTCAGTATGCCCACGTTAACCAGACTGGCGGGGGAAACTGATGGGAATTGTCCAGACATAGTGCTTTGAATACTTGGTGGACTTAGGGAGAGCAGGGCTTCTCCACAAAAACCCTAAATGTAAAATAACTGGCCTGAACACAAGTGCTAAAACCAAAACTAAGATGCTTAAAATAGCATGCAAATTAATAAAGCTGCTAACAAGCAGTAATAAGTGCAGAATTAGAGCACTTGTGCATTTAAGAGCAGTCCTGTTTTAGCAATGGATAGAGATCAGCAGGACATGGCTTTGGCCATCTGCATGAAAATGTGGTTCAGAGTGTAGACTCTGCTTTTTGGACCTGATGGCTGCTACAGACATCATGATACCCATTTACACAGCAAGCATTGCAGTGAGCTTTGAGACGTCTGTGACTTAGAAGCCACTTTATGTTTTTGGATCTGTTGTTGGTGTTATACCCTTGTCTGTGGGGTCTTATGTAGTGGACAGTTCTTGCAGATTTGTACAAATCGTCTTCTGGGGATGCTGTTTTTATAGCTGAAACTATAACAGCTGTCGGTGATAGAGGCTTCATTTGTGGGTTAGGGAACTTACCTAGGCTCCCACATGGTGCAAGAAATATGACACCTCTGGAGGGGGATGTGCCATCAACCATTGGGAACTAACAGCAGTGCTTCTGGCCCTGAAAGCCTTAGGGTTACAGCTTCTTCCAGGTTGTCTTCTTCTGTGATTAGACAGTTCATCATGTTGTATCTAAAAACGCAAGGTGGCTGAAGCTCGTGCCTCCTGTGCAGAAAGGTGAAAATCATCTGGCATTAGGTCACAGAATGGAGTACTATTCTCTCAGCAATTCACATTCAGAAAGAAGTTAATCTGTTGTTAGATGTCCTAAGTGGGCTTGCAGTCCTCCCCTTGAGTTCTAGATTCAGATATGTGCTGGCTAAGGTCTTCTGGAAGTGAAGTCTTTGAGATTGGCCTTTTGTCTGGGAGAATGCAGTCCTCCCCTTTTTCTGCTTGCTTTAACAGGTCAGGAGGGACCTGGCTGTTGATGAGTTCTCTGTCTCTCACTTTTCCTACTGATCCCTTGCTTCATTTCAGAGTTCAAGGACTAAAGACCAAAACTCACACTTGCCATCCATTCACAATCAGGAATGGCTTGGTTTTGGGCTTGAGTCTGTAGCAGCACAAGAAACTCACCTGGACGTAGCCACTGATATTATCCATATCTAGGAGGACTTCCAGCTGCACCACAGAGCCTGGATCCAGATGTAAACCCCCCCTAATCATGCTGGATATGCTACCAGAAGTCCCAAAATTGTTTGAGACTGCTAGGAAGAGTTCTTTTGTAAGTCCTGTGCCTTCAAATGAAAATGTTTCTTAACTTGGGAGGAGTGGTACCCAGCAAAACCTGTACAGCTTTGTCTGTAGGCAACTCTGGCATATCATGCAAATTAAACAACAGCCAAGGTGGTGTCATTTTTTTTTCTTTTTATGCACAGCAGCTTAGGAGCTACTCTTGTGGCTGCTCTTCCTTGGATAGTAGGAGGTCACTGAATACCCATCATTGCATAAAGGCATGTAAATGCTTATACAAGTACTGTATCTAATTTTATATTTTCTTTAGCATACCCAGTGTGTTTTCTTTAATCACTGGTTACTAGTTTGATTCTGTGTGCATTTCCTGTGCTTTCTAGGTTAGGATTGATTTTAGTACACCCTGTCCTTTTTTTCTTGTAAATAGCTTTGGTATTAATGAGGAATTAGCAATTGTCACTGTAGCACTACAATAAGGGAAAATTCACAAAATTTGGCTGTTTGGCAGAAGAGTTTCTCGGAGACCAATGACCTACCCAACCCACTTGAGCAATAATTTGTGGTGAAGAAATGTTGGACTTGTATTTATGGTGCTGTTTGAGATGAATTGTAACAAAGGAGAAGGCGTGAAGATGCTGGTGGAATACCCATAAGCTGTAATTGGTGGTTAAGACATGTTGAACATGCATGTAGGGAAGCTAGTAAGGGATAAAGGATAGTACAGGTGACCGTGTGAAGATGTTGGTGCAAGATGACTTGTAGTCTTCACAGTTTACACTAGTGCTATGAGTGCCTGTACTACACTGCTACACATTTCCTTCTTGTTTGTACCACTAGCATCTATCAGCCCTTCTAATACACTGCACTGCTGTTCAGGTACTGGAATCTAGGGCCCTTTTACCTTCTACAAGAAGTGTTATTTCCTGTTCCATGTCTTGAGCTGTCCTGTTTCTATTTGTTACCCATGGCCCATTCTGTCTCCATCTGCCCTTGTTTTGAACTCCATTTGTTTGATTTGCCTTTCAGCAGTACATTGAATTGTCAGTTGCTCAAATGTTGTTGTATAATCTAATTCCATCATTATTTTGGTATGTTGGTGTAGCATGCCTTCTGCTAGCCTGATCAACTTTCTTTGCTATGGCCATCAGAACTGTCTATAGTAATCCTTTGGCTTTGAGTGTTTTGTATAATGAAGGGATGACATTAGTTTTTCATTAATCCATTTCCTGATCTTTGTAGCTCAGTGTCCTGTTGGCCTTCACCATTTAGGTTATTTTGTTATTCAGCCTGTAGAAGATAGACACCTAGGGCCCTTTACCTCTTTCCTTCATCCTTTGGCCATGTCTCCAAGTATGTATGTTTGCCATGAAGCATCTCTCACTAACAAAACTGCACAGCCCTGCCTGTAATCCCAGTTGCCGCCTATCCAAACCACACTGAAGTCCTTTCTTGGATCATTGTTGCAGTATTACTGACTGATGGGATATCCTGCAAAGGACAGCTGTATGTCCAAGCCAGCATACCAAATAATTCAGCCTCTCAAGTTGCTAGACACTCCCTTAAGTGCAGTTGATGCATTTTCTACAGCAGCTGCTAATGGTTCTATACCAAGAAAATTCTCTTGGCTAAGGCTTCAGTTTTTTAACACAAGATGTTAAGTCCAAACTTTTTGGCTTTCCCCTGGACAAAGAACACCTAGTTTGGACCTACTACATATATTTTCAAAAGTTTACAGGAGACAGAGACAAGTTAATGTAGGATTTCAAACAAATTGTTCTTTCTTTCCTCTTGTCCCAAAGTTTTGGAGGAACTACTCTTCCAAGGCTGGTCCATCTTTTTCAAAAAGATCAAAAACTCACCTGAAAAGGAAAAAAAAGTCCTCTAAAAGAATTTCCAAGATACATCTCAACAGGTATTTAAGAGGATCTAAATCCCCTTTCCTGATGAGCCAGCCCCCTTATGACTCTCCTCCTGTGCCTTCCCCCTCCCCACATTGGTCAGTCCTCTGTTCCTCTTTCCAAGAAATTATCCCCATCTCTTTTCATTTGGGAATCCATAACAGCAGACAAATCGGCCCTCACCATCATTCAGAAAGGTTAAGAATGTCTTGGATTGTGCCTCTAGTTTGTTCAGGAATCCCTCAGCCCCATGAAACCAGGCTGCTGTAATTTTTCCATTCCTTTAGATCCTGTTTTCTCAGGTAACAATAGAATCAGTTCCTTCTCACCACCAGGGAAGGCAGTTTTATTTTGACTATTTCTTGTCCCCAGACAGGAGGGCAAATGGAGACCCTTTTTGCATCTGTTCTTTCTCAACTTCTTTCTAAGGGTTCCAGGTTTCAAAATGTTGTCCCTACAATCCTTGTTTCTAATTATTCCTCCTTGGGCTTTTCTAGTGACACTACATATAATAGACTATTACCTAGATTTTCCCAGTCACCCAAACTGCAGGAAATTCTTAAGTTTTTATGCATTATTACTTCACTTTTCAATTTTCTGCTTTACTCTTTGGCCTTTCCACTACCTCAAGGATTTTCACAAACTGCCCTTCTCCCGTTATTGCCTTTTGCAGACTTCAGGGGATTCAGATTTCCCTCATTTGGACAATCTTTTGATTGACTTCTTCAAAGGAAATACTGCTGAAGGATTTGCCTTTCATAATGACCCTCTTGCATCATTTGGAGTTCACCTTAAACTTCAAAAGCCTCTTATGACTCCATCCCAGAACCTGATTTTTTCCTAGGATGCAAGGTCTATTCTCATCTGTGATGGCTTTCCTTCCTCCAGAAAAAGTCCCGTTCCTGAAGGAGTATTTTCAGTCCCTTCTACCTTTGGATGTGACCTCATCAAGACAGAGTTTGAGGGCTCTGAGTTACGTGGCACCGACAGTTAATATTACACCCTTTGCCAGACTCCAAATGAGGAAGATTCAGTGGTATTTCAAGTCAGTTTGGACTCACACTGCCACCCTCTGAACTTTCAAATTCCTCTTTTGCCCTTCTTCACAAATTAATTTTTACTGTGGATCAACCAGATTTCTCTCACTCCATGGGTACCATTACTGGTTCATGTTGTATGTCCCCCCAAACCCAGCCAGAAGCTTTATACAGCTGGATCCAACCTGACATGGGGAGCATGTTCCAAGAACACAAAGGTCTAGGGTGTTTGAACAATCAGCGATAGAATGGATAACATAAATGTCAAGGAAATGGAAGGTTTTCTTTCTGGCACTTCAGTCCTTGAACCATCTTTGATCCCCAGGTCCTCCCTGAATCTACACAAACAACACAACAGTGAAGTGGTTTATAAAAAAAGAGGGGGTCAAAGTCCTATCATCTATGCAGATTCACCATGACGTCTTGTCACACTGCTGTCCAGTACAATCACTCTTTTCAGGGAGTATGCCTCCCATCCAAGAGGGGCACAGTGACAGACCTCTTCAGCAGATCCTCAGAAATGGATGTTAAAAGGAGAGGTCTTCCCAGACCTTGTTCATCAGTGGGGTACTCTACAAATAGATCAGTATGCCTCCACTCAGAACAGGCAACTCAGGTTGCTCTGTTCCAGAGTACCATGCTTAGAAGCCTAGAAGATGGACACCATGTTTTTTTCTTGTGGAAGGAGAGATTCCTTTGTTTCCTAAAGTTGTTCTCAAAATCAAGAAGGACAAGTCCACAGTCTTGTTGGTGATTCCCTTTTGGCCCAGTCAACACTGATTCACCTTTCTCTTTCACAAGGCCAGGGGTAGTGACCAGACATTACCTCACAGCATGTACCTGCTCACCCAGTTCAAGGGCTCTCTAATTCATCCAAATGTCCAGATCCTGTGCTTAACCATTTGGAAGATTAGGTTTTGATTCCACCTACGCACCTTTCTTCAGAGGATGTGCTACAGGAGGTTAGAAAACCTACTATAAAAATCTTGTTTCCAAATAGAAAGCTTTTCTATTTGATGACACAAGAAGAAACAGGACAGTTATCAAATGGGTATTCCTGATATTCTATCTCGTGTGAGCTGCTCAGTTCTGGACTGATATTTTCTTCTATCAGAACACATCTGTCAGCTGTAGCTGCCTATCTGCCCTTAAGTCCACCATTATGTACATGTGTTAAGGTCACGTAGTTGTTGAAAGGTGCTGTGCTCATTAGACCTTCAAGAGTATCTGATGCTCCTTCTTGGGATCTGAACTATGTTTTAGAAAAACATTAATTTTTTGCTCTTTTTGAACCTGCTTCTGCCTCATCTCTTAAATTTTGCATATGGACGGCTTTTTTGCTTGTGGCATCGACCAGCCAAGAGTGTGTCAGACCTGCAAGAATGAACCTCAGCTTTGGCCAGCTAAGAACTTGCTGTATTCAACTGGACGTATAAGAGAACTTAAGTACCTTTATCTGCACTTTTCTTTTCAAAAAATACAGTATTTAAATTGATTTTAACTGTGTTGCAGGAATATTAACTGAACTGGAAGTTAGTCAGTGTTTGCTGAATTTTGTTATTTGCTAGTAATTACAGGTGTGGGGGTAGCCACATTCTTTGATTTCCTGTCCTTGCCTATTTAAGTGGTACAGTGTGAAATATTTTCTGCTTAAAAACCTCAGCTTTGGCCGGCTAAGAACTTGCTGTATTCAACTGGACGTATAAGAGAATTTAAGTACCTTTATCTGCACTTTTTTTTTCAAAAAATACAGTATTTAAATTGATTTTAACTGTGTTGCAAGAATATTAACTGAACTGGAAGTTAGTCAGTGTTTGCTGAATTTTGTTATTTGCTAGTAATTACAGGTGTGGGGGTAGCCACATTCTTTGATTTCCTGTCCTTGCCTATTTAAGTGGTACAGTGTGAAATATTTTCTGCTTAAAAACCTCAGCTTTGGCCGGCTAAGAACTTGCTGTATTCAACTGGATGTATAAGAGAATTTAAGTACCTTTATCTGCACTTTTTTTCCAAAAAATACAGTATTTAAATTGATTTTAACTGTGTTGCAGGAATATTAACTGAACTGGAAGGTAGTCAGTGTTTGCTGAATTTTGTTATTTGCTAGTAGTTACAGGTGTGGGGGTAGCCACATTCTTTGATTTCCTGTCCTTGCCTATTTAAGTGGTACAGTGTGAAATATTTTCTGCTTAAAAACCTCAGCTTTGGCCGGCTAAGAACTTGCTGTATTCAACTGGACGTATAAGAGAATTTAAGTACCTTTATCTGCACTTTTTTTCAAAAATACAGTATTTAAATTGATTTTAACTGTGTTGCAGGAATATTAACTGAACTGGAAGGTAGTCAGTGTTTGCTGAATTTTGTTATTTGCTAGTAATTACAGGTGTGGGGGTAGCCACATTCTTTGATTTCCTGTCCTTGCCTATTTAAGTGGTACAGTGTGAAATATTTTCTGCTTAAAAACCTCAGCTTTGGCCGGCTAAGAACTTGCTGTATTCAACTGGACGTATAAGAGAATTTAAGTACCCTTACCTGCACTTTTTTTTCAAAAAAATACAGTATTTAAATTGATTTTAACTGCGTTGCAGGAATATTAACTGAACTGGAAGTTAGTCAGTGTTTGCTGAATGTTGTTATTTGCTAGTAATTACAGGTGTGGGGGTAGCCACATTCTTTGATTTCCTGTCCTTGCCTATTTAAGTGGTACAGTGTGAAATATTTTCTGCTTAAAAACCTCAGCTTTGGCCGGCTAAGAACTTGCTGTATTCAACTGGACGTATAAGAGAATTTAAGTTCCTTTATCTGCACTTTTTTTCCCAAAAAATACAGTATTTAAATTGATTTTAACTGTGTTGCCGGAATCTTAACTGAACTGGAAGGTAGTCAGTGTTTGCTGAATTTTGTTATTTGCTAGTAATTACAGGTGTGGGGGTAGCCACATTCTTTGATTTCCTGTCCTTGCCTATTTAAGTGGTACAGTGTGAAATATTTTCTGCTTAAAAACCTCAGCTTTGGCCGGCTAAGAACTTGCTGTATTCAACTGGACGTATAAGAGAATTTAAGTACCTTTACCTGCACTTTTTTTCAAAAAAATACAGTATTTAAATTGATTTTAACTGTGTTGCAGGAATATTAACTGAACTGGAAGTTAGTCAGTGTTTGCTGAATTTTGTTATTTGCTAGTAATTACAGGTGTGGGGGTAGCCACATTCTTTGATTTCCTGTCCTTGCCTATTTAAGTGGTACAGTGTGAAATATTTTCTGCTTAAAAACCTCAGCTTTGGCCGGCTAAGAACTTGCTGTATTAAACTGGACGTATAAGAGAATTCAAGTTCCTTTATCTGCACTTTTTTCCCCAAAAAATACAGTATTTAAATTGATTTTAACTGTGTTGCAGGAATATTAACTGAACTGGAAGTTTTGACTCTGCTCTTCAGTTAGTCCCACCCACCCTCCCTGTTTTTGTTTTGGTGTTAATCTTAGTGGCCTTGAAACTGCCCGTCCCTCTTGTAAATTTGTGTATGGATACTCCTTCTGGGACCATCTCATTTGCTCACTCAATTGAGTGTAGTGAGATCATATTCTGATTTCATGCACTCCTACTGTGTACAAAGACAGCATCTGGGAAACAGAAAAAATTTAAGCTTGTTTCCTGCCTTTCCTGTTAAGTGGTATAGACTATGTGTAGGCTTCTGAGCCCCCAAGCCCTTCTGTGTTGGAGGGAAGCCTTCTAGCTTAATTTTTTTTTCTTATAACTAGCCAGTTTTCTAGTTTCAGCACTCAAATCTGTTTCTTTGATTTCAGCACATGTTAAGAAAAAAAAAAAAATCATCTGCTTTTACTGTACTTGTGTTTCTACTTACTTTATTTTACTTTTGCATCATCTTAAAAGTACTCAATTGTATTTATTACTGCTTGGTGTAACTCATTCTAAGCCTTTTGGTTTAAACACTTGGGCTTCGGACCAGTTGTTTTGCACTGAGAGGGTTTGTAGTCTGCACTGTAGTGACAGAACAGGTAGCTTACATCCTTCTAGGTTGAGAACTGCTGATTGAGGGCTCAGTGTCTGTTATTCTAAAAGTGTATTAATTCTGGTTTAAGCACGTGGGCTTTCAGGCCAGTTATTTTAGATTAAGAGGGTTCGTGGTCTGCACTCTTGTGGGAGGAGAGGCTGGACTCTGCCCTTCTGAGCTGGGAATTTCTGGTTAAAGGCTTATAGTGCATGCATATCTGAACTGCTTCTTACTGAAGTTGGTGCGCCTTGTTTGCTGTGGCATAGACTGGATTCGGGCATGCTGGATCTAGCTTTGTTTGTGTAACTTGAGCACTAATCCAGGCATTCTCTAAAGTATTCAATTGTATTTATTACTGCTTGGTAGTAACTTGATTAAAGTGTAGCTATCATTCTAAGTCTTTTGGATTAAGCACTTGGGCTTCAGACCAGTTGTTTTACATTAGGAAGGTTTGTGGCATGCACTGTGGTGGCAGGACAGGTAGCTTTCATCCTTCTATGTTGGGAACTGCTGATTGAGAGCCCAGTGACTGTTCTTCTTAAAGTGTATTAGTTCTGGTTTAAGCACTTGGGCTTCAGGCCAGTTACTTTACATTAAGAAGGTTCGTGGTCTGCACTCTTGTGGGAGAAGAGGCTGGACTCTGCCCTTCTGAGCTGGGAATTTCTGGTTAAAGGTTTATAGTGCCTGAATATTTGAACTGTATCTTACTGAAATTGGTACACCTTGTTTGCTGTAGCATAGACTAGATCCAGGCCTGCTGAATCTAGCTTTGTTTATATGCTTGTTATTTCCCTGGATCGCTAATTCCACTTAATACGCGGCTTCTCAGCCCTTCTGTGGATCACTAGTGATATCTGCATTGCTTACTGTACTTATTTCCTTGTTTCACTTGAAAGAAAGTTACTGTTTGTCGTTTTTGCATTTAAGTTACCTGTAACACATTGCACTTAAGTTACCTGGCACTTGCTCACTAAAGCAATTATATAAGTCAGCACTAAAAATTAAAAGCACTACACCCTCACTCCCCACTGGCCTTTGTTTTCAATTATTAGGGAATTCCCAATATTATTCTAGCATGTCCAAAGGTCAGTTGTCAATCTCCTCTCCGGTCCAACTGGTGAATCTTGAGGCAATGTTACAACTGCCTATGTACACAGACAACCCTCTCCTCCTCCCAACAAATTCCAACACATGTGAGAGATGCAACCACATAGCCAAACTGGAGGCTAAGCTCTCTCAACTCAGTACTGGCATAACCAGTCAGGAGGAGAAGGAAACCACACTCATTACAATTCCAGTCTTACATAGACTTACCACTACAGCAAACCAAACACATAATCACACAAAAACATACTCGGAGGCTCTAAATAAAGGTCTGCCTAAGCAGCAGAGACCTCCAAAGCAGACACCCAAGCAACCGTTACCCCAAAACAAAACACGTGCAACACATATCTCACAAAGCCAGTGTGCCGAACAGTCACAGCCCTTAAGACTAAACAACGCACCTGATACACTTGTAATAGGTGACTCTATCATCAGGCACACTGACGTCCCGCTCACCAGGCTGAACAAGGAGAGGGTCACGGTGAGCAGCCTGTCGGGCACTAGGATCCGCCACATAACATAAGCACTCAGGTCACTCCAAGGCAAGTACAAATATGACTCGGTCATTGTCCATGCTGGTGTTAATGACCTGAGACGTACCTCCCTGGACTACATGAAAAGAGACAAAGGAGCTCTCTCAGCATGTAGCCCAGGCCGGTATGACCCTGACCTTGAGTAGCATCTTACCCTCACCAAGAATGATGCCACAATATGAAGACAAGATGATCAATTTCAACAATTGGCTTAAGTACTGGTGTCATTCAAAGGGGATCCAATGCCTGTCAGCTTGGGATGATATGCTCGACAAGCCACGATGCTTCGCTAGGGACGGCTTGCACCTGTCACCCCTGGGCTTTCGGATATTGGCAAAGGCTCTTGCTACCCCATAGTGCCTTTTTTAGGCAAGGCTCAAAAGACAAACCCACCTCCATAGGTATCACAAGGGATATGAAACTAAGAGTAATGCTACTCAACGCCAGAAATCTAAACCTCAAGATGCACGCACTCGAAACTCTCCTTAGCATGGAGAACATCGATATCTGTGCAGTAACAGAAACCTGGTTTAGGGCTCCCGAGAGCACCCCAGCACTACCAGGTTATACCTCATACCATGCTTTTCGGCCCCAAAACTTGGACCGAACCACAAAAGGAGGGGGAGTATCGATATTCATCAAAGATACCCACACCTCCAGTTTGGTGGCAAAGCACGAAGCATCAGAGACTATCCATGTGCAACTAACAGTGGGTAAAACTGCCTTCCAGTTTATAGCCTGCTACAGACCACCCTCCCAAACCCAGGAACCCCACTCGGCCTTCCTGAGAACACTGGAAAATATGAAGGTCTCTCCAAACACCATTATATTGGGTAACTTCAACTACCCAAACATAGACTGGGAGCATTACTCTAGCTCCAACATCCTAGCCCAAAGGTTCCTAGAATTTATAAACTCAAATGCAATGGAACAACTTGTTACCACTCCCACAAGAGGGGAAAATATACTGGACCTGATCATCACCAACATGGGGACTCTATGCTCCAGACCAGAAGTGTATCCCTCACTGGTAAGATCAGACAAACTAATTTCACTGGATATTCACGTCCCGACCCCACCCCCTGCCCAGAAAACCACACTGAAAAACTTCTCTAAAGCAAATTTCACACTCCTCAAAACCGAGGTGGAATCCTTCAAAGGCCCCAGGCCTGTGGAAAATACGGCCCAGACCGCAGAATCCTTTATAAACGCATTCTATGAACACCTTCAGGAATGCATGGATCATGCGATCCCAAATAAAACCAAGACCCAATCCTCCAAAGGCAGATGTCCTGTCTGGTTGTCCCCAGCCATAAACAAACTATACAATAGAAGGAGGAAGCTACTAAATGATAGAGCAAAATCCCAAAAAGGGAAGGCATCACTGATCAGTATTAGCAAAAAACTACGGGCACTCATAAAATTGTCTAAGGCCAGCTTCGAGAGAAAAATTGCACAGGACACTAAGGATAATCACAAGGCTTTCTTTATTTATGTTAGGAACCTGTGTAGTAATTCCCAGATATGCTCAGAATTAGTCCAAAATGACAAAAAATACACTGAACCCACAGACATTGCCAACATCCTAGCTGACAGGTTCAGCGCAAACTTCTCCCCCCCCACCCACCAAAAGGGCAAATATCTATCCCAGCAGAGTGCTGCCCCCCTGACATCTCAGATGCTCAGGTAAGAGCCATCTTCTCCAATGCAAAAAACAAAGCATCAATGGGACCAGACGGTGTCCCGGGCTGCGTCCTACATGAACTCCAAGAAGAGCTAAACCCAAACATAAAACTACTACACAATCTCAGCCTTTACTACAGGATATGTGCCCAAAGAGTGGCATACAGCAACAGTGGTCCCTCTCCATAAAGGTGGTGCCTCAACGGATCCTGGAAACTATCGCCCCATAAACCTTGACTAGCTTGGTCTGCAAAGCTATGGAAAGGATCATCATGGACCTCATAAATAAAGATATTGGGGACCTACAGACACTGGATCCTACCCAGTTCGGCTTTGTTAAGGGCAGATCCTGCCTCTTAAACCTGGTTGATTTCTTTGAAACAGTCACCAAGGCCATTGACGAGGGGAAGGTGGTCCACACAGCCTACCTGGACCTCGCAAAAGCCTTTGATACAATACCCCACTCGGGCATTATAGATAAGCTCACCAGCTTAAATATAAACCCCTATGTCACTAGATGGATTGCAAACTGGCTCAAGGACAGAACCCACATGGTTAGAATTGCTGGAGCCATGACAGACTCCAAACCAGTTACAAGTGGTGTCCCACAAGGCTCAGTCCTGGGACCTCTCTTGTTCGGTATATATTTCTCGGAGGTACAGGCCAACACGGAAGGACTGTGGCTGACCAAGTTCGCAGATGACTGCAAACTGGGCACCATAATCGACTCTCCAGCCGACACAAGCATCCTCCAAAAGGGCCTCATAGAAACAGACAACTGGTGCCAGAGCCATGGCCTCAAGCTAAATGCCAAAAGTGTATAGTCATCCCTTTGGCAAAAACAAAGTGCCCACAAATTACCACATAGGTGGTAATCCATTAAGTACAGAAGAAGTAATTAGGGACCTGGGGACCCAAGTTGATAGCAATCTCTCATTTGACAACCACGTGGCCAAAGTGGTTAGAAAAACATTTTATAAAGCCCACCTAATTATGAAGGGATTCACATCTAGATCAGGGGAGGTCATCGTGCCTCTTTACTCATCCCTCATCAGGCCCATAATTGAGTACACTGCCCCTTTTGGGATGTACCTTACCAGACACCTGCAGCAACTGGAAAGACCCCAAAAGTACCTCACCAAGAGGATCAAAGGGCTCAAACAGATGCCATATGCTGCCTGGTTAAAGAAACTCCAGCTCTACTCAGTGGCATACCGCCTGTTCAGAGGCGATCTGTGCCTGACGTATAAAGCCATGTCCAACCCGGAATTAATGGACATGCTTCACCTCAGAAAATCCAAATCCCATTGAGCTATGCGCTCGAGAGACTTGAACTTCAGCACTGAAATAAATAGGACATGCTGGAGGGACAGATTCATAACCCAGAGGCTCCCCTCACTCTGGAATAAAATCCCAGTCCAGGTTAGGCAAAGTCCCTCATTGAGACTCTTCAAGAGGAATCTTGATGAGTGGATGGGAGATCGTAGGTTTACCCCGGGTATCACTTCTGTGTCACTGTTAGACAGAGGCACAGTATACTAACCTCGAAAAAGGGCATAGCAAAATAAATTTAAAATGGGTGGCGAAAGCCAAACACATTCTGGCTAGGCTTATAAATGCCCTAGGGCAGATAGCCTAGTATGAACCTATGAACAGGTTTTCTCATCTTCCAGAAGAACAAGGCAGCCATTAGGAGTAGCCCTTTATTTTTGAGTGAGGTGGTCAGGGAGTTCAACCTGAATAAATCCATTAGTCTTCCCACATTTTTCCATCTCCTCAAAGCAAAGGAGACAGACTCCTATACTCTTTGGATGTTCAAAGACAACTCATATATTTACCTTGATAAAACCAAGGGCATTAAAATATCTAATCACTTTTTGTTTCCTTTCAGGACAGTAAGTTAGAGCTTGCAGTCTTTAAACATTTTCTAAATTGATTTTTTTTTTTACTATTTTCATGGAAAAAAGCTTCCTGGTCTTGTTACAACCCATTCTTTGAGGTGATGCCTCCTCTGGTACTTTTTTCAAAGATATGGATTCTAAAGTCATTCTGAAAACAGCTACATCTTCTTCTGTCAACACTTTTACTAAAGTCACCAAGGCTTATTACTTAATATAAGATTGCTGGGTTTTTTTCCGGGCTAGAGTTGGATTTGTTAGATCCAGCCTTCAAGGTATCTTAGATCTCAGCTAAGCTTTTCCATCTCCCATTCAACTTAGGTAGCTTTGGAAGTCTTTCCATCAGTTGCTAATACTGCAACAGTGATCCAAGGAAGTTCATAGTACAGTTGTGGAAGAACTTACCATAACAATAGATGTCAGACTGATCACTGATGCAGTATTACACCGTCCTCATTTTTCTTTATTTTGTGATCACTGGCGAAGGTGGGCAGGTTTTCCTCTTCTCCCTCTTTTTCTTACCACGTGTGTCTGTATATAGTTGCCTTTACTTCAAGCTTTGGAGCAAAAAAATTGACTTATTCTTCAATGCAAATGGATTAAGTCTGAACAGATATAGTGTACTTAATTTTTGTGTGCTGCAGAAGAAGAAAATATAAAGCACGTAAAGAAAAATATCTGTGATTATTTCAGCCCCCAAAGAAATTGCCAGTTATTAAAAAATATTTACAAGAGCACAAGGTCCTACAGAAATTGGGGACATCTCAGACCTGTGTAGGGCCATAGCACTGATATCCTGTATGACTGTGTTAATGTATTTACTGGGCTAGAAAGCTTCCCAGGAGAATGCTATGTACAAATAAAACCTAGTGCATTGGCAAAGATTTAGGCTTCCAGAAAAGCACATGTAACTCTCAAAAGTAAGAGTTGAACAGGAGTAAAGACAGTTGAAAGGTTAAGTGTCACTAAGAAGCAATTAAACTAAACAAAATGGTCAAAAAGTATATTCGGTGTTGTGAAGAAAGACAAGATTGATATGTTTATTAATATGAATACAGTGATAAAAAGACATTTTCCAGGCACAGCTGAACGCAACAATATTTAATGAAAACACAAATAAACAGGGGTAAGTGCTTTCACGGATAAAAACTCCACTTCATCAGACCATAATAGAACATTACAACTGTTGTTCAATATTTAAATGTGATACAGCCAATGAAATTCACACTTAGAAATGATGCAATAATTAAGATTAATTAGTTCATACATAGATAATAAAAGTTAATAAAACTACCTAAACTATTTGATAGTTTAGCCATTCCTAATATAATATATATATATATATATATATATATATATATATATATATATATATATATATACATACAACACTATAAAATAATAATACATACTATGATATGAAATATATGATTAAGACATAAAAACACAAGGAGACTTAGTTAACATGAGAATAAAAATAAACAGGAGGCCCAGTTGTCAGGGTACCACCTACAAAATAACTAAACTGGGCAAGTTAAAACTCATTAATGCTTCAAAGATCTAGCTCTTAAGAATGGTTTCAGTGACACTCTATTGTTAAAGCCAGGATACTTATCTGATTGTAATTTTAAAATCCATTTCTGCTCCGCAGATTCTGTTCTATTTCTAAGATCTCCTCTTCTAACATTAGCATATAAAGTTCTACGGCTAAAAACTTAAACTTATGATCACATCCTTCCTTCATAGCATGCATAGCTAGGCATTAGACTCTTTCGAGTTCCTAATGTCTCGCAGATGTTCTAATATTCTATCTTTCAGAAGTCCGTTTGTTTTGCCAGTATAATACACATAGTATGTAGTACAAAAACTAAAGTAAACCAAATTCTTTGTGCGACAATCGGCATAAAAGTCAGTGGTTATTATCAAAACCAAGATACGGATGAGAAAAACTACCTCCTGAATAAATATAAGTACAGGCTTTGCACCTCCTACACGCAAATGTACCAACTCTCTCTGACTGCACATGAGTAGTTGGATTCAGGGGTCTATAGCACAATTGCTTCTTTAGAGATCTATTATTCCTAAACGTAAAATCTGGTTTATTATTAATAACTCCACGTAACTCTGGTATTGTTAATAAGATGTCCCAGTTTGTACTGATAACATCACATACCATGTTAATATTACTAGCAAAAGTCAGTGGCATTCTCAATCTGGTTCTATCAGTACTGTTCACAGATCCAAACTCATCTATGTCATTAGAAATCTGCATAGACTCTATATTTGAATTTGTACCAAAAAATGGTCTACATCTGCCCATCCTCTCTTTCCAAGCTTCTGAAATCTGAATATCTATACTATCACTCTTGTAGCCCCTGCTTAAAAATTCATCTTTCAGAGAAGCTAGAGCAATATTCATATCAGCATCATACGAAAAACCTGTCCTTTAAGGACGTTCCGTTTAGTATGATTAGGGTGCATACTATTGTTGTGCAGGATACTATTCTTTCTCACACTCTTCCTGTACACACTGGTAGTAACTGAATCTAGCATATCTCTATTTATTTGTACGTCTAAAAAAAATCAGTCTTAGTACATGAGTATTTATACGTAAACTTTAAAAAATCATTCATCCCATTAATATACTGAAAGAATTCTAATAATTGTTCAGTCCCTTTCCAAAGCAAAAAATGTCATCAACAAAACGTATATACCAGCCAACTGAGGTACCATATCTATCGTAAGAAAGAATATATTGTCCCATCCAACCAAAGTAAGGCTGGCATAGCTATTGGCACAAGCAGTGCCCATAGCCACGCCAACCTTTTGCAAGTAGTGTACATCATTAAAAATAAAAACATTGTTCTCTAAAATAATTTCTAATAAACTACATAAAAGTCTGATTTTATCATTAGATACATTATGGGCATATAGTAGAGACCTAACATTCTCTATCCCCCAATCATTGGGTAACACAATAAAGAGTGAAACTATATCCAATGTAACAAAAAAACAAGAACCTGTAATATTTCCAAGCTGGCTAGTTAGCTGAGAGAGAAAATCCTTTGTATCTTTCAAAACTATATTACATTCATTCAAAACAGTGCGAAGATTCTTTTCCACAAAAATGGACAAGGGTTCTGTCAGCCAACCCCTACTAGATACTATGGGTCTCATTGGTGGTCTACAGAGATCTTTGTGTATCTTCGGGAGGCCATATAATATTGGGATGGTACGATTATCTACTTTAAAATACTCAAATAATGGTTCTGTTATTAAACCTGTGATCAAGAGATCAAAAACTAAAAACTCTACTTTCTCAGTGATTCCAGTGAGTGTATTTAATGGTATAGAAACATAAGTATCTGTGTTGGCTAATAAATCCATCATTTGTGAAATATAAATACATTTATCAAGCACAACTATAGCTCCACCTTTATCAGCTGGTCTTATTTCAATACTGTTTAAACATTTCACGTCTGATAGAGCTTGCCTTCCATCGTAAGTTAAGTTAAAAAAACAGTCATTGTGCTTATCCATAAATTTCTGTCCGAGTTGTCCATCACAAACATCTATAAACAACTCAATAGTAGAATTAGGTGGGGGCACAAATAAACTCATTTTTTTAAAAAACATAGTCATTATAGGCATCATTCTTAAACATAATTTTCAAGGTCAAGGTCCTGCTAAACATATGTAAATCCTGTAAAACGTCAGTTAAAACTGCTCTCTGTGCAGGTATGAAAGTCAACCCTCTGTTTAACACTGAAATCTGAGTTTCAGTTAACGTGATAGATGATATATTATATACTAAACCTGTTTGGTTCTTTTTACACTCCTCGTTGTGTCTTCTTCGCTCTGAATATGTCGAATCCTGGGGTTCTGAAAACGATTCCTGGACCTCCCTTGTATCCGCAGCAGTTTTTTCAGTAAAAAAGAAGATGTAGAAACCCCTGCTACATCCATTATCTCTGTTTCTTGTGGCGGTAAAATGGCTTTAGATGAATTACTTTGTGCACCTATTGGCAATTTGGGTTTAACAGAGACGGTGTTGTTGGGAACAGCTGTCGAGCTGTTCTTAGTAGCATTCATGTCATTAACTCCCACTCCAATTTGATTCAAATTACTGATAGAGGTCTTAGGGTCACTCAGTTGCCTCTGTGTGTCTCCTCTATATGACTCGACAAAGCGTGCATGCTCAGGGTACAACCCATTTCCCGTATGGCATTGCGATACTGTATTCTGTGTCGAAATGTCTCGAGACCAGGAGAAGACGTTACCCTTTTCAAAATCAGTTTCCTAGTCTTAACATTAGAGAGCCTTTTATCATAAGAGGAAATGTTCTCAAAGTATCCATCTTCTCACCTAAAATGTCCATCGGATAGGTTTCATATATTTTATTCTGCAGTGCTTCAATCCGTGCACATAAGTCCACCTCTTCAGGTCTGAAAAAAATCAATCAGTAGTTGCATATATTTTGCACTACATTCTACGTTAAGCACCTGCCAGCGTCTAAGTAATTCTGGATATGTAGAGCCATATGTAGGCATTGTTAGGACTCTCAGCCCTCTAGGTACAATCTGTCTTTTATGCCGACTGTCACACAAAGAATTTGGTTTGCTTTAGTTTTTGTACTACGTGCTATGCTATTGGCAAAACGAACAGACTTCTGAAAGATAGAACATCTACGAGACATTAGGAACTCGAAAGAGTCTAATGCCTAGCTATGCATGTTATGAAGGAAGGATGTGATCATAAGTTTAAGTTTTTAGCCATAAAACTTTTATATGCTAATATTAGAAGAGGAGATCATAGAAACAGAACAGAATCTGTGGAGCAGAAATGGATTTTAAAATTACAATCGGATAAATATCCTGACTTGAACAATAGAGTGTCACTGAAACCATTCTTAAGAGCTAGATCTTTGAAGCATTAATGAGTTTTAACTAGCCCGGTTTAGTTATTTTGTAGATTGTACCCTGACAACTGGGCCTCCTGTTTATTTTTATTCTCATGTTAACTAAGTCTCTATGTTTTTATGTCTTAATCATATATTTCATATCATAATATGTATTATTATTTTATAGTGTTGTATATATATTATATTAGGAATGGCTAAAATATCAAATAGTTTAGGTAGTTTTATTAACTTTTATTATCTATGTATGAACTAATAAACCTTAATTATTGCATAATTTCTAAGTGTGAATTTCATTGGCTGTATCACATTTAAATATTGAGCAACAGTTGTAATGTTCTATTATAGTCTGATGAAGCGGAGTTTTGATCTGTGAAAGCGCTTACCCCTGTTTCTTTGTGTTTTCATTAAATATTGATGCATTCAGCTGTGCCTGGAACCTGTGCTGCTTTTTTTGGACATTTTATTTTTTACAGCTGGTTGTTGTGTCAAGAGTGAGGTTTGTTTGCATAAAAAGACACAATTACCAATTGCTTACTGATGAAGTAATCATCTCAGGAATGCCAAATTGCTAAGTTTTTCTCTACGCTAAAGTCTGTAACAGGTAATGCTACAAAAAACAAAACTTCTGATTGGATACATTTAATACCCAGTTAGGAAGCTGAAGATTTCATAGACCTCTGCTTGATATTTCTTCAGTACCAGAGGTGTTCCAAAGAGTTCTTTTACAAATAACTGATGGCTTGAGATGTATTGTAGTCATAACTGATGATCTATTAGAATATGTCAGACACACACAAAAATTACAAGATTGCTACAGATGCTGAATAGATTAATACAATGTAATTTCAGGTTAAACAAAACAAATATAAAATCCAAATGACAGCTCTGTAATACATGGACCATATTTTAATGTCAGAAGGACTGAAATCTGAGCAAAAAAAAAAAACCTCAAGCATTTGCTCAGATACCAAGGCCAGAAAACAAACAGGTATTACAGAGATTTAAAATTATGCAGTATCATGCAAAGTTTACATTTAATATGTCTGAGATAACCATGCCTCTAAAACCTGTAAGTTGAACTGGAGATATAAACAGGAAGAGAGCTTTGAAATGGTTGAAAAATCGGTCATTGATGCTCCAACATTAAGGTACTATGATGTGAATAAGACAGCTGTTTTACAAGTTAATGCAGGTCATAGTGGTGTAGGAGCAGTTATCCTGCAGGAAAACAGTCCTGTTGCCTATGGGTAATGCACAACATATGTACTGATACAGAAAAAAATTGCTGTCAACAATACTGTTAAGAAGTTCAGGTAGAAATGGCTCACAAACCATTGTACAGAAAATTACATACTTATTGCAGAGTTAAGGTTAATTTAAAATAATCAGTGTAATGTATGGACACCATAGAATATGTATAAATAAATATAACTTTATTTTATTTACATTTCTGATTTGCTGACTGTGTTAATCATGCTGAGTGGTTGCCCATTTTCTGGGGTACCCAGTAATAGCAGAGGAATAATTTTCCAATATTTGATTAGGCAGGTTAATAAGTGGGTGTTAACATAAGTAAATAAAATAAATAGTATGTATAAAAAGTATGTATCTGAAATTATACAAAATAATTTGTATCTGAGGAAATAAAAATGTATTTCAAAACTAAAACAAAATGTAGTACATGGAGTATATATCTTTACTTCTGATGCTTTGCTACAGACAGTGGCATGCAGTTTGGTGCACATTCCTTTTTGAAATTTGGATTGAAAAAAACACTTCATGGAGGCTAGAAGTTCATCCTGTCTTTTCAACATTAAGCATTCAGACACACATTACAAAAGGGTTTACAAACCATTATCTTCTGCCACAGGCAAAACCAGGACAGAAGACCAAGTATTAATCCTTGGCTGGGGTGCCTTCTGTGTGGAGTCTGCATGTCCTCCCTGTGGTTGCGTGGGTTTCTTCCCACATCCCAAAGACATGCTGTAGGTGGATTGGACACTCTAAATTGGCCCCAGGCATGAGTGTGTGCGTGTGTGTGCCTTCTGTGGAAGGTTGGGCGCCGGGATGGCAACTCGACACTGTAAAACTCCACTGCCAGTCATGAGCAGACAGGTGGTCCACTGTGGCGACCCCTAACCGGGAAAAGCCGAAAGAAGAATAAGTTAAGTACAGACATGCACAGTGAAATTACTGTAGGGCGTCACTACCTGCAGAACTGACAACTGTATTCTGAAAATAAAATTGACCATCTGGCAGTCTAGAAATGTTTTTCCCCCTCCCACATAGCTAGTGCTCCTGTTCTATGTCGGGTCTTTCTACCACTTCTAATCTCCCCTCAGACTTTACCAAATATGGGTCAAACAAGGATCATTACGGTGTCCCAGGAACACACACCATCCTTGCTGCCGTGGGCTAGTCCCATTCGCTATAAGGAACATACCTTCCCACAGGAAACACCTAGACGTGAGCATGTTCATCCCTCCCTGCCAGTACCTCAGACTCTAAAGCCACTAATCAAACCCAGGTAGCCTGAGCCATACTTAGGGCTTTATCCCTTTATGGCACAGTGCTGGGTAGGCAGTCTAGAAACGCTTGCAATAATAATAGGTTTCCTTAAATAAGGAATAGTGTGCTGTGAAATAGTGTTCTGTGTCAGAGATTAGATAGCTGAATGTGCCAAAACTCCACTGAGCAGGCCCTTTTCTGAAGAATCAAATTCCTGCTAGTACACATACATCTCCTGTATATTGCACAGGTTCTCCAGCCACTGGATCTGGTTGGTGGGACAGCAGGCTTGGAAAAGTAAACCTAGTCACCTGGTACAAAGGAAGGCGTTTAGGGACGGTCTGGAGGACTACAGGTTGGGTAAGTAAGACATTGCAGTGAAACACATAGAAACAAATCCAAATCTAAAATGTGGCATTCACAACCTGTGAGAAATAAAACTAAATGCAAGCTACTCCCCCCATACCAGTGCTTGAGTTCCACATTCTAGCCATCATTTTTACATTTTGACACATGGATTGTATTCCCTCTACATATTACCTTTGCAGTCAATAGTGTTTTTGTTTGTGACACTGCCTGAGTGTTAACATTACAAGAGGAGTTAACACTTGTATCACATATATCTTAGCAGTTTCACATGGTAGAGTAAAAGAACATGTAGCGTGATTAATAATCACAAATTGTTAAAAAGATGATTTTTTTTTATTACAGTAGAGTCGATTATCCAAACAACGATTATCTGAAACATCAGTTATCTGAATGCAGCCTTCCAAAGTTTTCATGCAGGAAAAATCGTAAAGACTGATTATGTAAACGGTGTATGTATTCGCTTGTGAGTATTTTTTGAGCTTGTACTACAATAATATACTATACCGTTTTGTACTTAGTGTATTTGTTTTTATTTTCTTGTTTAATGTTAATCAAAAACTTTTTTAGAAGTTTTTTATCCGATTCAATTATGTTTGATTATCTGAACTACCCTTGGTTCCAATTAGTTCAGATAATCAACTCTCTACTGTACTATGCAGGATGAAACAAAAATATTAGTTACACAGACAACTGATGTTCTTTCAAATGAGAGTTTCATCAACACGGTGAGTTGGTTATCTTCTATAAATGGAAGGAATGAGAACTCTAGGGAAAAAAAGGAGCCAATTAGATTGTCTTTGTAGTCCTTTTAACTGGAGCACTGATTCCTTGGTAAATTAACATATAATGTGAACATTCAGTTAATATTGGAATTGCTGACTCATTCCATTTCATTGCAGAGAAAACAGTGTTATCTCACAGTTTTGACATATCCTTGATAGTTTTGTGTTGTGCCATGCTACTTTCCCATTCATTGCCATTGAAATATTCTAAGGTGATAACAGGTTCTTCTTCTCCCTTGTCAAGGCAATGAGGAGCCACACCTAAGTAAGATACAAGATAAACATGAGGAAACAGAAACATACAACTGTACGTGAAGTAAAATTCACTTCTACTCCGTAAGATGTACTCTTTTTGCAAATTATTTGAGTGCCATTCCCTGCATCAGACGTAATTAGTGGTTCAGAACCAGGAGGGCTGAGTGCATTGCACAGTTCCAAAATGTAACAAATATCCAACCCATAACGTTATTAATATATAATAACATTATTATAACACTTTTAACTCTGACACATATCCAAACAGATCATACTCTAAATGTAGCACAATAAGAAAAACACTGCAGCTTGAACTGTTAAGCTGACTTTATGTCACAATGAAACAGGGCCAATGTTAACAAATATCAATTCAGGGGCACCTGGATACTTCCAGTCTAAGTATCACCCTATCACCACTACCCATTTTAAGGAACATTTTAGTTCATGCTTCTAGGAGTAGTTTGCACAGACAACTGTAGCTACAATGCTCTTACATTAATTAAGACAGGCCTGTGTACCATGCTGTGTTGGCCCATCTCACAGAGGGGCAATTCACATTTACTGGCATTTAGTTGCAACAGTGATACATTACAACAACAGAGTGTACAGCAGTGGACTTAGGTGAAATGGTGCCCCGGGCACTGCCTACTATTTTACCCCCTCCACAACACACACACATCCTCCAGTGGCACCCTCTGTACCCCCACTTTGTGCACAGTGCACTTTCTTCCTTTACTCACATTTTGCCTTACTCTTCAGCTTTTTCAAGAGGCTATGACTTTCTATATACTCTAAAGTACAATTTACAGTTTCTTTTTTAATACACAACCTCTTCATTCAGTTATGGCTTGGACAGAAATTATGATTAAGGAAAGAAATTCATTGTTGCTGTTCAACTTTTGCTTTTCTTGCATTTTTTCAATGCATCTTTCCTGACCAAGCCAGCACAATAATAATCACTTAGAAATTAATTAAGCAGGGACCTCTAGAAACAAAAGGGTTATAGATGCTCTGGGGTGCATTTTAGAACATTTTCCCAAACTCTTAATCCAATAGCAATAGTGGGCGGAGCAAAACACATCACGATTTCAAAGAAGAAGTAAATTGTGCCCAAGACTTAATGATCAAACCTGACAAAACAATAGTTTACTATACACACACACACACACATATATATATATATATATATATATATATAAAATAAAACTAACGTAAATGAAGAATATAAATTATTAATATTGTAAATACAAGTTAACCAATTTTTTGGAAATTGTGAGACTTTGCTTGAATTGAAAATATTGCGATGGCAGTTAGTACTTAATGCTGAGACCCCTCCTGGACTCCATGAAAACCTGAATGTTAAATGTGCGTTGAGATGGGGAGTCTGACCACTCCCAGTTTATACTAATATTTAATGTATATACAGTTGTACAAAATGTGTAGATTCTGATTGGTTAATTTTTTCCTCACTGTGTTCTCAGAAGTTATATGTTATTGTCACAGTTACGTCTCTCTCTCTCTCTTTCTACCTTATACCTTGTATTTTTTAAATTTTGTCAGTTCTAGATATCATTAAAGAATGAAAGAGCTTAGCATCAGTTTTACCTTCGAGTGTCTTTCTTTTAGTTTATAAGAAAGAAGTTTGTTTTATATACACATTTTATATGTATGTGTATATCTATATCTATATCTATATATCTATATCTATATATATATATATATACATACATACACACACATCATACCTCTTACTGCAAGAAATCTGGGCAAAGCCCAACAAAATGGGGGAACAAAGGGCAACAAAAATAGGGACACGTTTTAAATATTGCTCTTATAAACTTACAAAGTTGCTAGAGTAACAGGATATGTTTTAACGTACATTTTCTGAAGGATATGAAGTCTGAAACTCAAATGCATGTCATTATTCAGTGACTTTAATCCTCAGATCATCCCAGTAAAACACAAATTTTATGAGGAACAGACAAAATATGTGTCGAAAATCTGGACAGTTGTGAGGTATGATACATACATATAGGTTCAATGGTAGGTACTAGGCTATCGGCCCAAGGACCTAAGTAAACTTAGCCAACAAGGTTGCCTGGCTTACGCCACCCAAGAAAGTTAATTTCCTGTGCCCCTGTTGAGCAGAGCCACAAGAAGTGATCTCCAGGGTGTATTTCCTATTTCCCATCCACTCATCAAGATTTTTCTTTAAAAATACTAATGAGGAACTTTGCTTGACATAGATGAGTAGCTTGTGCCAGAGTACAGGAAGTCTCTGGGACAGGAATCTATCCCTCCAGCATGTACTGTTTATTGTGGTGACAAGGTTTAGGTCCCTAGAGCGTGTAGCTCGGAGGGATTGGGATTTCTTTAGGTGTAGCATGTCCAACAGCTCTGGGTTTAACATAGCTTTATATGTTAGGCAGAGATCTTCTCGGAGTAGGCGATATGCTACAGAGTAAAGCTAGAGTTTTCTGAGATGGTCAGTGTAGGGCATCTGTTTGAGGCCAGTAATCCTCTTTGTGAGGTATTACTGTGACCTTTCCAGCTGCTGCAGATGTCTTGTGAGGTGCATTCCAAAAGGGGCGTTGTACTCTATAATGAGTGCCGAGTAGAGGGGAACAATGACCTTTTTTTCCTGGATGAGAACCCTTTTGTGGTGGTGTGTGCCACATACAAGGATTTCCTGACTACTGTAGTGATGTGATTATCAAAGGAGAGACTACTGTCCACCTGGGTCCCAAGGTCTCTTATCACACATTTGGCGTTAAGTAGACTGCCGTTTATGTGATAGTTCATGGGTACAGAGTTTTTACTAAAGGGGATGACAATGCACTTTTTGGCATTGAGCTTGAGGCCATGCCTTGACACCAGGCATCTGTCTCGGTGAGGCCCTTCTGTAGGACGTCCACATCATTTGGGGACTCGACTATGGCTCCTAGTATGCAGTCATCTGCGAACTTCGTTAGCCAGAGGCCTTCTGTGTTAGCCTGTATTTCAGAGAAGTAGATACCAAACAGAACAGGTCCCAGGACTGAACCCTGTGGTATTCCACTTGTCGCTGGTTTGAAGTCAGATTTGGAGTCTGCAACTTTTACAGTGTGGTTTCTTTCAGTGAGCCAGTTGGCAAACCATCTTGTGACATAGGGATTTACACTTAGTTTAGTGAGTTTGGCTATAATTCCAGAATGGGGGATGGTGTCGAAAGCTTTGGTGAGGTCAAGATAGGCTGTGTGAACCACCTTACCCTTGTCTACGGCTTTGGTGACTGCCTGAATGAAGTCGATCAGGTTCAGAAGGCATGAGCTGCCTTTCACAAATCCGAACTGGGTGGGGTCCAGAGTTTGGAGGTTACCAATGTCTTTGTTTATGAGTTCCATGATGATACATTCCATGGTCCTGCAGACCAGGCTCATCAGGCTAATAGGGCAATAGTTCCCAGGATCAGTGGTGGCTCCCCCTTTGTGGAGTGGGATAACTGTTGCTGTGTGCCATTCAGTGGGCACAAAGCCTGACGTGAGATTATGACTGAACATGGTGCTTAGTTGGGGAGCCAGTTCGGTCTGAAGTTGGTGTAAAACTCAGCCTGGGATGTTGTCCGGTCCCATGGATGCTTTGTTTTTGGTTTTAGAGAGTGCAGCTTTTACCTGCATAGATGTGATTACAGGGACTCTGCATTCTTCCTGTATAGATATGGACCCTTTAGGGGGTGAGAGAGGGTAAAGTTAGCACTGAACCCATCTGCCAGGATGTTGGCAATATCAGTTGGTTCTGTAATTTTCGTGCCATTGTGCTGTTAACTCAGAGCAGATCTGGGTGTTGCCATTGAGATTCCTGACATAGCTATAGAATGTTTTCTGGTTGCCCTTCGAATCAGTGGCAATTTTGTTTTGTAGCTAGCTTTGGAGGATCATGTAAGGGATCTCAGCTTCTTACAGAGGCTGACCAGGGAGCTCCTCCACTCATGGGATTTTATTCTTTTTTGCAACAGTTTCTCCCTTCTTTTGTAGAGTTTGTTTATGGCAGGAGACCACCAGATTGGCTTCCTTTTTTTGGTGGATAGCATGATCCATGAACTCGTATAAGTGCTTATAGAGTGCATTTGTGTAGGATTTAGCAGTCGTAATTGTATTGTCCATCTGCATTGTCCACTTCTGTCTTAAGAAGCATGAAATTGAATTTGGAGAAATTTTTTTAGCATGGTTTCCTTAATGGTGGGTGGGGGTGGGATGCGGATACCTAGGGTGATTAGCTTATGGTCGGGTCTGACCAACGAGGAGGTGACTTCAGGTGTGGAACACCGGTCACTCATGTTGGTAATGACTAGCTCTAGGATATTGTTGCCCCTGGTGGGGGTGTGGATAAGTTGATCCAGGGCATTGGAATTTATGAATTCCAGAAAGCGTTGAGTGAAGGAGTTAAGTACATGAGTAGTTTTCCCAGTTAATGGTGTGGTAGTTGAAATTGCCCATTATTAGGGTGTTTGGTTGAACCCTAATATTTTCCAGTATATCAAGAAAAGAGGAGTGGGAATCCTGGGGCATGATGGGGGATCTGTAGCAAGCTACAATTTGGATTGCAGTTTTGCCCAGAGTTAATTGCACTTGAATGCATTATGCTGCGCAGCTAGCCTGGAGGTGTGGATATCCTTAATGAATATGGACACACCTCTGCCTTTGGTGTTCTGGTCCAGGTTAGATGGCAGAAAAGTGTGGTATGAATTATAGCCTGGTAATGCAGGGGTGCTCTCTAGAGCCTTGAACCAGGTCTCAGTCACTGCACAGATATCGATGTTCTCCATTTTAAGGAGTGCCTCGAGTGAGTGCATTTTGAGATTTAGACTTCTAGCATTGAGTAGCATTACCCTCAGTTTTTGCTTGCCTGTTCCGGTTATGGTGGTGAATTTGTCATTTGAACCTTGCCTAAAAAAGGCACTATAAGGGCGGCAAGACTCTTAGCCAGTATCAGGAATCCCAGGGGCGACAGGTGCAGGCTATCTCTGGCAAAGCATCTTGGTCTGTAGACCATGTCGTTCCAGGCAGAAAAATACTGGATCCCCTTTGAATGACACCAGAAGCTTAGCCAATTGTTGAAGTCAATCATTTTGTCCCTGTACTGCGGTATCATTCTGGGCGATGGCAGGATGCTACTCAGGGCTAGGGTCATACCTGCTTGGGCTACAAGATTGGAGAGCTCTTCCATATCTCTTTTCATGTAGTCCAGGGAGGTACATCTCAGGTCGTTCACGCCAACATGGACAATGACAGAGTCATATTTGTACTTGTTGTGGAGTGACCTGAGTGCATGGGTTATGTTGCGGATCTTGGCGCCCGACAGGCAGTTGACAGTAACCTTCTCCTTATATATACATATATTTACATTTTGGGGATTTTGACACTAGATTAAATGTTTTAGGAATTAAAGTGGCAGTGGCATTAGGGAGTAGATTCATTCCCAGGACTTAATGAAAGTTTAAATATTAAAAGCGCTCTATAGTGGGCCAGATGAGTCATCTTTGACAAAGTCACTTGAAACAATTCTGCCACATTTGCATTTACACCTTTTTACTGGTTTTATTGCTTTCTGTTGCTGGTTGCTTTGATTTTATGAGTTTGTCTTACACATGATACATTTTATTTTATGCATGCAATACTTTCCCATTGGTTACTTTACATTTTTACTGTATTCTGTCTCTATATAACAACAGTCCTACTCCTTGCATTATTATTATTATTTCTGAAGAAGATCTTAACACTGGAGTAAAGGAACAAAAGCACTAAGTACTGGTTCGGCTATTTTTATTGCATTTTCTCTCCCTACCTTCAGTGAAGACGTATTTGTTTGATATACATATATATATACATACATACATACACACACGCACATATAAGGTTACACACCACTGTTAAAAACAAGAAGTTATGTACTCACCATAACATTCGATGTATGTAGTCCATCTCGCCTCACATTCTTACACCCGTGGGTTCGGAGCCGAATATCGGCTCCGACTCGGCCGATTTTACTGGCTCAAAGTCTCTCATTGGCTGGGCTAAGAGGGTATCCCATGGTGCACTGCTCCATATCCCCAGATCTAGTTTGCTGCGAAAAAACATTTGTACTCCATACACACCTCACATCCATATAAACATTAACTAATCAAAGGGACTCTGCAGGTGACAACCTAACCTCCAAATCCTCCAGGCAGGGGGAAGGTAAGTAAGAATGTGAGGCGAGATGGACTACATACTTCGAACGTTATGGTGAGTACAGAACTTCTTGATGTTATGTAGTCCTATCTCGCCTACATTCTTAACTGTGGGACAGCGTCCCTAGCACCTACATCCTGGGTGACTCATAGGAAAATACTCCTGAGAACTGTGGAGCCAAAGGAAGATCTGCCCCTGGAGACCACGTCCAATTTGTAATGAGAAACAAAGGTGTGAGGAGAAGCCCAAGTAGCTGCAGCACATATATCATCCATTGACAATCTAGCTTGATAGGCTTTGGATGTAGAAACAGCCCAAGTAGAATGTGCTTTGACTGGAAATGGCAAATTTTTACCTCCTGCCTGATAGATGAGAGATATAACTGGCTATCCATCTAGACAGCATGACCTTGGATACTGGAGAACCCAATCGGTTTTCCGAAAAGGAGACAAAGAGTTGGTCAGATTTCCGGATATCTTTTGTCCGGTGTAGATAGAAGCGTAACTGTCTATGTACATCCAATTGGTGAAACCTAAATTCTGCCTTGTTAGAGAAGTGGGGGAAGAACACAGGCAGCTCAATGGACTGATTCATGTTAGACACGGAAGCCACTTTAGGAAGGAACGACGGGTTTGGTCTAAGAGAGACCCTATCTTTATGGAAAATTAAATATGGGGGTTTGATGGAGAAGGGCTTGAATTTCTGAAACCCACCTTGCTGAAGTGACTGCTGTTAAGAATGCTGTTTTCCATGTCAAGAATTAGCTGCAGGCTCAAATGGTGGTAGAGTAAGGGCTTGAAGAACAAAATTGAGATCCCAGGGCATGGCAGGTTCAGACACTGGGGGATGAAGCAACAGAGTACCTTTTAGGAATGCTTTGCATAGTCTGTGTGCCATGAGACTAGGATCATTCGCTACGTGGAAATTAGATATCGCCGCCAGCTGAACTTTGATGGTGGCTGATGCGGACCCCTGATAGAACAGCATAGACAAGAACTCCAGAACTGAATCTATTGGAGCTGTGTAAGGATCAATGCCTCTAGTACGTGCCCAGATAGAGAACCTTTTCCATTTGCTAGAATAAATCTTTCTAGTGGATGGCTTATGAGAGGACAATAATATATGGACCACTTCTGGTGAAAAAGTATGACATCTAACTAGCGATGGAAGTGGAGTAGCCAGGCTGTCAACCGTAGTGTCCTCAGAGAGGGGTGGAACTGTCCCGACATGTGTGTCAGTAAATCTGGTAGAGGGTCCAGAATCCAAGGAGTGTCCACAATGTATGGTTGAAGAAAGGGGAACCAGACTTGACGAGGCCAGTGTGGGGCAATCAGAATCATTCTGCTTCCCAAGGATTGCGCTTTCTGAATCACCCTTGAGAGGAGGGGAAATGGAGGGAAAGCATACAGCAGACCGGAGGGCCAATCGTGAACCAGAGTGTCCCTGGGTGATTCAACCTGTGGGGGGATCAGCGTGAAGTAGTTGATGCATTTCGCATTGAAAGGGCTGGCAAAAAGGTTGCAGCAAGGCTGACCCCATTTGCTTAAGATTCGCTCTGCGACCAGACGATTCAGGGACCACTCGTAAGGCATAAGTATCACTCTGCTTAGCCTGTCTGCTATTACGTTGGACTTCCCCGGAATGTGCGTTGCCACCAGAAACCGTTGGGAAGCTATTGCCCAATGCCACACTCGCATAGCCTCTCTGCATAGAGGGTAAAACCGGGTTCCCCCTTGCTTGTTGAGATACCACACTACTGACATGTTGGTCTGAGTGTATCGCAATAGTCCCTAGAGGAAGAACTTTCTGAAGTGCCTGCAAAGCAAGAAGCACTGCTCTCATCTCCAGGACATTTATATGCAAATGTATCTCGTGTTCCTGCCACGTGCCTTGGACTGTCCTGCCGAGATAATGCCCCCCCACCCCATCTGGGAGGCTTCCGTGGTCACCATGGCAACAGGGACAAGTGGAACGAAGGGCTTTCCCCCATTCAAATTGTTGGTGCACAGCCACCAACGGAGGTCCTGCTTGCACCTGTCTGTGAGTAAGATGGGATGAGATAGTGGGAGTCTTTGGAGAGACCATTGGACAAAGAGGAGCCATTGAAGAAGTCTCATGTGTAATCTCGCTAAAGGGACCAACATGATAGTTGCTGCCATGCTCCCTAGGAGTTGTAGAACCAGTCTTGCCTTCGCTTGTCTCAGGGGCATCAGCATGTGTATTTGTTGTAATACTGTGATCCTTTCTTGTGGTAAGAATGCTCGCATTCGAATGGTGTCTAACTCTGCTCCTATAAAGGTGACACACTGTGAGGGCAATAAGGCAGATTTTTTCCAGTTTATTGTTATGCCCAACTGGTGACATAGACTGATGGTAGCGTCCCTGGTGTGAACTAGTTGATGCCTGGTGGGGGTGGTAAGGAGCCAGTCATCCAGGTACGGAAACACCTGGAATCCTTGACGTCTCAAGTGAGCCGTCACCACTGCCATACATTTGGTGAACACCCGGGGGGGCTGTGGTGAGACCAAAGGGCAGGGCTTGAAACTGGAAGTGACTGGCTCCCAGCCTTAAGCGTAGGTGACTCCTGGATGCTTTGTCCATTTTGACATGGTAGTAAGCATCCTTGAGATCGATGGAGCACATCCATACCTCCTCTCCCAACAATGGGAGAATCGATTGTAGTGTGACCATATGGAACTTGGACTTGTGTATGTAATTGTTGAGTTGACTGAGATCTAGTATGGGTCTCAGGTCCCCTGTTCTTTTCAGCACCAAAAAGAATCTTGAGTAAATCCCTAATCCGATTTGGTCTGAGGGGACTCGTTGGATGGCTCCTTTTTCTAGCAGCTGACAGATCTCTGAGGCTGCTTGATCCCTTTGACTGGGTGGAACGTCTGGGATTTTTCTGATTGGCAGGGGTACTGAAGAGAATGGGATGAGGTAACCTCCGGAAATTATCCGTAATACCCATCGGTCATGGGTAATACTCTCCCAGGCTTCCGGATATAAGGAAATTTGACCCCCGACTGGCTCCGGATAAGCGCAGTCGGGCACACCCTCAGGAATGAGGGTATGGAGAGCCACGGAAGGAGTCACGGTCTCCCGAATTGCAGGGGCCCATCTGCCTCTGGGGCGACGTCTCTCTGAGTAACCCCCCCTCCCCTGCCTCTGGAGGGGGGTTCACCTTGTGCGGCAGGAAAAAACCTCTGTGATTTCTTGAACTACACCCCCCCCCCCCTGCTGGGCCTTGGGATAAGGCCTAGAAGGAAAGGAAAAATGGACCCCTACGGCAGACAGGGTCTTTCCATCTTGCACGCACCTGGTGAGGGTGTCTTTCACTTTGGCCCCAAACAAGGAGGAACCGTCAAATGGGGCGTCAGTGAAGGAAGACTTGAAGGCCTCCGCAAAGTGACACAGGCGCAGCCAGGCTTGCCTTCTAAGGGCGACCCTGAGCTTGCTGCCCTACTTGCTCCCTCGGCTGCATACGAAATGAGCCGCATGGACGAGTTAGCGATGGAGTTGAGGGTAGAAACCTGTGCGTTACCCGTCTGAGCCACCGCCTCAGGTATGTTACCCGCAAGAGTATCTCCCAACTCTTTGAGGAGATCTCTCTGGAGCAGAGTGAAGTGAGAAAAAATTCAGTGACCGTAACGTGAAGGTTGCTGAAGATAGGGTACGCTTCCCGTACCGGCCCATGGTCCTAGACTCCTTGTTAGGGGGATGGACCGATGAAGAAGATTCTGCAACTTCCTTCTGGGTGGCTGCCACCACCACCATGGCATCTACAGGGACTCCTTTTGACAGAAACTCTTTGTCCTGGGGTGCGGACAGGAATTTGTTGGGACGCCTGGGCACGGGCTCCACAGAATCAGGGTTTTCCCACACTCTTCAACAAATGAGGACAAGAAGTTTGTCGAAGGGTGGAGATACCCAGGAGGCGGAGGGTTGAGCACCAAAAGCCTTAAGGAATACTGACTCCTCCTCGGAAGGAGCTTTGGAAGGCCAGTCTCCTCTTTGTTTCAGTATCTCCCGGATATCGGAGAAGGAAACATCATCAGAGGAAGATTTGGGGGACCCTTCCGATTCCTCAAGGTCAGTATCGGAGGTGAGAGACTCATCTTGGGAGTCTATGTGCTTCCTCTTGCACAATTTCTTTCTAGGAGGCTCCTCAGGCACTGACTCTGGGAGACCTTCAGAAAGTTGGGGACCGCTCGTGGGGGTATCCTCAGGGCCTGGCACTCTACTGTCCATGGATAGGTGAGTGTCAGAAGCTCTCGCCAGGGTGGTGGGGGACAGAATGACCAACCCAGGTGATGTAGCTGATGATCTGGCCAGCGCGCTCTGCATGGCCTCCAAGGCAGGTCCCCCAGAGTCCGAGGACTGACCGGCCTCTGAGGCCGCGACAGGGACCGGGGTCCCACGAGCCGATGCACCGAGTAGGAGACTTGGAACCGACAGATGTCCCGAAGTATCCCCGTTGGGCCCGACCAAAGAGACCCGAGTCTCGAACTCTGTGGACGGAACCGACATGGTTGGAGCCAAGGTCGGCACCAATAGACCCAGAGAGGGTATTGGAGCCGGCGCAGGAACATCATTTGGAACGGAGCATACCGGCTCTGACGACAAGGATGTGCTCGGAGGAGGAATCATCAAAACTGTCATAGGAACTGGCTCCAGAGCCAAGAGGGTCAGAGCCGAGAACAATTTTCCCAACACTGGCGACTGCAGGAGCCTCTGCACCACCCTATCAACATTCAAATCAGAAAGCCTGGAGGATTTGGAGGAGAGCGATGGAGATTGGGATCTCGTCAGGTGAACCATGCCTCACACTGGGCGAACGGCTCTGAATGGGTTCAAGAATAATAGGAGCCGACGCCGATTCAGTTAACACTGATACCTCCTGCAGCCCCAAGGACAGTGGAGCCGAGGAGGTAGAGTCCAAAACAGTAATCTTCTCCAGAGGCTCCGAAGTGGCAGATGGAGCCGGAGACCTTTTCTTAGCCTTAGAAGCTTTAGATTTTGACTGAGGACTAGAAGCCGAGTCTATAGCTTCCTTGAATGATGGTTTTAGAAGTCCCTTTAATATCAATTTATTTTTCCTCTCCTGGAGCACCCTAGGACTGAACGCATGGCAAAAGCTACACGACTCCTGTAAATGGATGGCTCCAAGGCAGTAAACACACACAGAGTGTCCATCTGTGATGGACATCTTATATCCACATTTGGAACATTTTTTAAAGCCAGAAGGCTTATGCTCCTTCTGATCCTTAGACATTTTATAACTAAAGCTAGCGAAACCACTTAGACGCAACTTACAAAAAGGGCGGGAATAACACACAATTTAGAAACACCAGAAAAACAGTACTAGACACACTCTAAGAACCTCTAACTGAAACGGTTCTTCTAGGGAACACACAGAACAACACAATCACACAAAAAAGTTTATCTAACAACAGAGGGGAGGACTAGGTCCTCTAACTAAAACGGGCCTAGCCCGCTGGAACAGTTAGGGATACCAAAACCACAACTATCACACTCAAACACAGCGACAGCAACAAGAAATAGCTATTAAAATAGCTTTTGGGTATGAACTAACAAATTTCTCTAAGAGAAATAGCAAAAAGAAGGTACTTAGCCACAGCCAAGCGAGACCACGTCCGAGCTACACAAGTGGCAAACGAGATCTGGGAATATGGAGCAGTGCACCATGGGATACCCTCTTAGCCCAGCCAATGAGAGACTTTGAGCTAGTAAAATCGGCCGAGTCGGAGCCGATATTCGGCTCTGAACCCACGGGTAAGAATGTAGGCGAGATAGGACTACATAACATAAGAAGTTATGTCTTACCATAATGTTCCATCTGTGTTGTTGATCTTCGTTCATTCATTAATGATGGGTTATCGGTTCCGTCTTTGGAACCGAGCCGGCCTTATATCAAGCTCGAGTCAGCCATAAACTCTCGAGCCAAGATCCCACTCAGAATGCTCTGCTCCCTGTCACCTCAGATTGAGTTTGCAAGTTGATAGACAAAAGTAGAGGCTACCTCTGGTCATAACAGACCTACAGTAAAGGAGTATATGAGATTAACCAGGAAGCTCCTGAGGTGGATGGAGGGTGGGGAGTAATGAATGAACAAAGATCAACAACACAGATGGAACATTATGGTAAGACATAACATCTTTATCTAATGTTGTTAATCTTCGTTCATTCCTTACTGATGGGACAGAGTCCCCAGCTACCTGTATCCCTGGGTGGCCCTCATGAAGAACATTCCTGAGCACCATGGAGCCAAAAGAAGCTCTACCTCTGCAGGCCAAATCCAATTTGTAATGAAGAATAAAAGTATGAGGTTTGGCCCAATTCGCAGCTGAGCAAATATCATTGAGGAAAACTGTTGAAGTTGCCATAAACCTTGTAGAATGTGCTTTCACTCTGTGAGGCAAGGTGATATTGTTCTTGTTGTAGATAAAGGTAATGCAATTCCTAAACCATGATGACAATGTAACTTTTGAGACAGGATGACCTAGTCTTGGTCCAGAAAAGGGCAGAAATAGTTGGTCTGATTTATGGTTAGATTTTGTTCTGTCCAGACAGAATCATATTTGCCTATGAACACCCAGGGAGTGCAGGCGATGCTCTCCCTTGTTAGAATGATTAGGAAAAAATACTGGAAGGTCAATAGATTGGTTGATAGACCGCTCTGACACACTTTTGGTAAAAAGGAAGAATTAGGTCTCAGTGATACTCTATCCTTATGGAAGATAAGGTAGGGACGTTTGATGCATAAGGCTTGAAGTTCTGACAACCGTCTGGCCGATGTGATTGCAACCAGAAACAAAGTTTTCCAAGACAGATATTTTAAATCACATGAAGACACAGGTTCAAAAGGGGGAGCTGTTAGGGCTTGTAGGACCAAGGCCAAATCCCAAGGTTGTACTGGTTCTCTAAAAGGAGGTTTTAGATGAAGAACCCCCTTCAAGAAAATTTTACAGAGTCTATGTGACATCAGTGAAGAATCCAGAAAACCAATGTGGAAGTTTGAAATCATAGCTAAATGAACACGAATAGTAGAGGCAGACACCCCAGAGTGGAAAATATGTGATAAGTAATCCAGAACCACTGAAACTGGGACTGACAAGGGGTCTAATTGTTTATTCACTGCCTATAGAGAGAACCTTTTCCATTTATTGAGATAGATTACTCTGGTGGACAATTTATGAGATGCAATAAGAATATTGCACACTGGGGACGAGAGGTTACCTTGCCTGGCAATCATTGGAAGTGGAGAAACCAAGCTGTCAGCTTCAGGGTTCTTAGATTGGGGTGAGTCAGACCCTGTGGATGGGAGATCAACGTTGCGGATGGATTGAGGATCCATGGTCGATCCAGCAGGTGAAGCTAGAGGAAGGTGAAGTTTGTCAAGGCCAACATGGAGCAATGAGGATCACTTTGCTTTTCAAATGCCATGCTTTCTTCAGAAATTGGGAGAGGAGGAATAAGCATAAAGTAAACCTGAGGGCCAAGCGTGGACTAGAGCGTCTCTCGGTGACTGTCCCCTTGGGGGGATCAGGGCATAATAGTTGCTGCATTTGTAGTTGGTTGGGGAGGTGAATAGGTCGCAGCAAGGCTAACCCCAGCGGTTGAAAAACTTTTCCGCTATCACAGGGTTGAGGGACCACTCGTGAGGTCGTACAATGCACCTGCTTGACTTGTCCGCTATCACGTTGGAGCTCCCGGGAATGTGCGTTGCAACTAGAAAGCGGTTGGAAGCTATCGCCCATTGCCATATTCTCAAGGCCTCTCAGCATAAGAGATAAGATCTGGTGGTGCCTCCTTCCTTGTTGCTGTACCAGACCACTGACATGTTGTCTGATTGGATCGCAATAGTCCCTGACGAAGGATGGAATGGAATACTTGCAATGCTAGTAGCACCGCTCTCAGTTCCAGGACACTGATATGCAAAAGGGCCTCTGTCTCCGACCAGGTGCCTTGGACCAAGTTTCCCTGACACAGCCCCCCACTCCATCAGGGAGGCATCCGTGGTCACAGTGGCTTTCGGTTGATGGGGGCTAAAGGGGTGAGAACATTGGTGGGAGTTTCGAGATGTCCACCAGAGCAAATCTTGCTTGCATCTCTGAGTTACACTTATCTGAAAAGACAAGGGGTGTTGAAGAGACTACCACTGAGTGAGGAGCAACCACTGGATAAGTCTCATGTGGAATCTTGCCACAGGAACAATGGTGATAGAGGCTGCCATTGACTCCAAGAGTTGGTAGTATGGACAAAGCGAAAGATTTGTGGTGACAGAGCAGTGTCTGAACCTGTTGTCTTATTCTTTGACGTCTGTGATCCAGAAGAGATGCTGTGCAATTCCTCGTGTCCAACAGCACCCCGATGAATTCTAAAGACTGTGCTGGGGTCATGTTGGACTTCTCCCAGTTTATAGTGATTTCCAGGTATTGTGTTGTGAGGGCTTCTTCCAGTAGGCACTTGGTGGAGGCGGTGAGGAGCCAGTCGTCTAGATGTGGAAACGCCTGGAATCCTTGAAGTTGCAGGTGAGCGATGACCACTGCCATGCATTTGGTGAACACTGTGGGAGCTGTAGAGGGACTGAAGGGCAGTGCTCGAAATTGGTAGCGACTGGCTCTTATGCGGAAGCGGAGGTATTTTCTTGAGTGCTTGTCCATTTTTATATAGTAAAACGCATCATGAAGATCTACAGAGCACATCCAATCGTCTTCTTCCAGAAGAGGAAGGATACACTGAACCGTGACCATCTGGAATTTCTCTGTTTTTACAAATTTGTTCAGTGTGCTGAGATCCAGAATTGGTCTTCAGTTCCCTGTCTTTTTTGGCACCAAAAAGAACCTTGAGTAAAAAATGGATCCTATCTGGTCTGGGGGGACCGTTTGGATGACTCTTTTTTTGTAGCAGCTTTTGAATTTCGTGTGCTGCTGCTTCCCTTTGACTGGGTGGAACGTCAGGTAAGTCTCTGGATGAGGTTGGACAGAGATGAAAGGGGATGTGATAGTCTCTGGATATTATCCGTTGTATCCAAGAGTCGGTGGTTAAGCTTCACCAGGCAGTGGGGTACAAGGCAAAACGACCCCCGACCGCTTCCAGAGGTGAGTAGTCAGGCAACGCTTCATGAGCGCTGATAGGGCTGGCCAGAGAAAGAATCTCTGGAACCCCGGTTTTGGGGACCTCCTCTGCCCTGAAAGGGGCGTCTTCCATTGGAGTTTCCCCTTCTCCCTCTAGGGGAGAACTCAGCACATGCATCATGGAAAGAGCCCTATGATTTCCTGTGCCACATCTTCCCGCTCCTCAGATTCCTGGAGTAGAATTGTTGAGGAGTGGAATGTCTGACACCAATGGCAGATAGGGTCTTGCCATCTTGTTCGCACCTTGCCAGTGTCTCTTTAACTTTAGGGTCAAAGAAGTGGCCTCGATTGGGGGCGTTCATAAAGGAAGCCTTAAAGGAGTTCACAAAGGCGCATCCAGGCATGTCATCTCGTGACTATACCTGCGCCTGCTGCTCTAGCCACTCCTTCCATTCCATGTGAAATAAAATGCATGGAAGAATTGGATATGGATTCTAGGGTCGCTATCTGAGAAGCTACGTTATCACGGACCTCATCAGAAACAGCTCCTGCCAAGGTTTCAGAGAGTTGGTTGATAAGAACCCTTTGGAGCCTTGCAAAGTGTGCTAAATACTTCAAAGACCTTATGGCGAAGGTCGATAAAGCAAACACACGATTCCCGTGTCTGTCTATTGCCCAGGACTCCTTGTTGGGCGGATGGACAGTTTGGCTCTCTTCTGCCAAGAAAAATGACTGCCCACACAGCACAGGATCCGGGTTCCAATAAAGAAAATATCACTGTCTCGACTAGACAACAATCACTTTATTCCACATAAAACCAGACAAAGGTTTAGCAGTTTCTCTCGGTTAATACCGAGCTTCCTCAGAACAAACAGCAAATAGCAACCATGACAATCCTTAAATACAAAATCGTAATCACCTGGCTCTTCCTCACTAATCAAAGTTTAAGGTGCTATTATCAAAATAAAAATACATTGTTCGAATAGTCCTAACTAATCATAATAATAAATAAATAAATCCAGAATGTTACAATAAAATCAAGAAATGTACAACTAATAAAATAATATCCATTAATGTAAGAAATATAAAAAATGTGTTATGTGAAATATACTAAACCAACCATAAACCAGTGTTCATGAAAACATTATCATAGGAAATAATTACAGTACGCAACTTTTTGAAGTATACCTAAAATCAAACCATATATGTATTTCAACCCGACCGTGAATAATGACCATGTTTATTGAACTAAATCTTGCAACCTAAATATTATTAAATGTTCAATAAATACGTGCATGTATGTGCAAACTTGTTATCAAACCAAAGAGTGGGTGCATAATGTGCTTATTTTATAAGCGGCAGCTCTTAATTTTAGAACACTGCTAATGTTGATTTTATCGTTCAACCCTGGGGCCCTCGCTGCGTCCAGCCTCAATTGCCAGAGCAGCTCACGGTACTCCAACCTGGCTTCCCAATTACCCCCCCTAGGGTCTGGAACCACCTGTTCCAAAATTGTAAATTTTAATTCCATTTGTTTGCAAACTTGGGAGTGCTTAAAAAAAGCATTTGTGTCCTTGCCCTTGACAACATCATATATATGCTCATACACTCTTTTTCTAAACTGTCTCAGACAAACTGCCACAAGTTACACATAAACCTAGGTACACCACCCCTTTCATTGCACAATTAAAATAGTTAGTAGGTTTAAACGTAAATCTTCTTGAAGGAGTGGAAATTGTGCCTTGATTTATCATGAACCTACATTGCTGACAAGTCCCGCATTTGTATGTACCAAGTTTTGGTGTACTCAAGCTCTTTTTAGCTAACGAACTCCTCTCCAGGAGTTCTTTCAAATTTACATCTCTTTTCCTCACAAATTCGGGGACTAATGGAATGTAGTTTTTGATATCATCCTGTAAAGTTATAATTGGCCAATGTTTCAATATAATCTCCTCTACTTGATAAGAAGTGGACGAAAAGGTGTGTATAAAATTATTTTTGAATCCAAGTGTCTCCAGTGGTGATTCCTTGTTAGTGGTCATCTGCCCAATCCCTAACAAGGGAGAATATTTGGAATCCCTGTTTTCTATCACTTCTCCTTTCATGTTTTCAATCAAATTTGTGGGGTATCCCTTCTCTTCAAATAGTGTCTTAATAATTTCAACTTCTTCTAAAAAACATTCAAGAGTACTAGTCATCCTCGAAGCTCTAATAAATTGGCCCTTTACAATACCCTTTTTCTGATAAAAAGGGTGTCCACTGTTAAAATGTAAGTAAGAGTTGGAGAACGTACTTTTCCTAAACAATTTAGATTGAAAACATTGGCTGTCATAATCTTTATATATAGTGACATCCAAGTAATTAAGTATGTGTTCATCAATGTTGTGTGTAAAACTCAAAAATTCAGTACTGTTGTTAATGTACACTAGAAATTCCTCTTAGTTTGTCCCTCGTACCCTTCCATAGAAGACAGATGTCATCCAGGTATCTCGTATAGTACCCTATAAATTCAGACCAATGGGTTTGTAGCACAAACCTCTGCTCCCAATAGTATAAAACACAGTTAGCATAAAGTGGGGCGCAGGGGGCACCCATTGCCACTCCCTTCTTTTGTTGGTAAAATTCACCGTTGAAATGTATAAAGTTATTATCCAAAATAGTTTCCATAAATTCGACCATTAAATTAATAATGTTCCTGTCAAGACTAGATTTCGTCACCAATACCTCACTAAACCATTCTAAACCAGTTGAGTGTGGAGTATTAGAGAATCGTTCTGTAATATCAATGGTGACCATAAGGATATCAACATTAAATATACTTTGATCTATGCCTTTCAGAAAGTCCCAAGAGTCTTTGCTAATGTGTAGAATAGAAGTTATAACATTTTTAACAATATGGTTAACATACTTCGCCAAAGGTTCGGTAATGCTACCTGCCCCAGATACTATAGGCCTAAATCTAATTGGATTGATACCATTGTGTGTCTTAGGAATTCCAAAAATCACTGGAAGTTTTGGTTTTACTACATGTAAATAATTATACAATCGTTCATCGATAGTACCTTACAATAAGTGGTCATACAAGTAGTAATTTATCTTAGCATAGGCAATGTTTATCCCATTAAGGGAAACTAATCCATACTGTCCGAGTCTTGTAATAAATTGTATAAATGTGTGTCATAACTGTGTACATTAACACAATCCAACCCCCCTTATCTGGTTTCATAACTCTACATCTTTCATGTTTCAAGAGTTCGATCAATTCCATCTCTTTATCATTAATGTTGATAGAGGGACCTAGCCCAGTCCTCCGTTCACATGTCCTAATGTCTCTTTCAACCAACTATTCGAATACTTTGAGAGAGGGGTGGGTGGGGGGGGGGTTAAATACACTTTTCCTAGTCAGGATAGGACCATCCTGAGTCTGTCCCTTAAGCAAAATATTTAAATTAAGCTGTCTAATGAAAAGTTTTAAATCAGAGTGTTGGCAATTACCCCAGGTCGAGAAGGGACATATTGAAACCCTCTGGAAAATAAATCAAAATATTCATCTGTGAGGGCCAGTTCAGTAAATTTGAAAATAGTAAAATTACCTTTCCTGACAATTAAATTCTCTCTCGTTGTATCGTCAATGTTAATAAAATCTATTGAAATGTCCCGAGGTCGATAAAGCAAACACACAATTCCCGAATCTGTCTATTGCCCAGGACTCCTTGTTGGGCGGATGGACAGTTTGGCTCTCTTCTGCCAAGTCTTTCTTGGTTGCAGCCGCCACCACCATGGCATCTACTGGAAGACCTCTTGACCAATGGGGATGCTCAGCTGGGAGAGATTAGATCTTGTCAGGCCTCCGCGGTATAGCTTCCAGGGTGTCAGGAGCCGCTGGACGATGAGCTGGAAAAGCTCATTGGCCGGTGGGGTAACCCAGGAGGTAGGGGGCCGGGCACGAAAGGCCTGCAGGAATACAGATTCCTCTGAGGAAGGATTAGAGAACTTCCAGTCACCCCTCTGTCTAAGGATCTCGAGGAAATCAGCAAAGGACACCTCATCAGAGGGTGACCGTGGGGACCCTTCCCCATCATCAAAGTCTTTATCTTCAGTCAAAGACTCCTCAGTGGAGTCCATGTGCTTCCTCTTGCACGAAGCCTTGCAAGGTACTTCCTCAGTGGGAAGTTCTGGGAAAGACTGCAAAGAGGGGGTGTCTCGAGGGGGAGAAACCTGAGGCCCTTGTGCCCAGTGTCTGGTAGTTGTGGCCTGTGACAGTTGTGGCACAGAGGCGGGGGGAGGACTCCAACATGGGGAGTTTGCCTGCGGAGTCAAGCGTCCTCTCCATGGCCTGGAAGGCCGGCCCGCCCAAAGAGGGATGGGAGCCCAGAACTGAACACGACAACCTCAGAACCGGGGTCACACCCCGCTCTGACGAGCCAACCCCCAGACCAGGAGTCTCAAGAGGGCTGTGGAGTGTGAGAGAGGGAGGATTCCTGGAGGGTGCCATAGAAAAAAATCGACGTGGAACCAAGAAAGCCCTCCCCCACGGCACAGCCACTAACCTGAGAACAACCCGATGTCCAGTGCACCGAGGGCCACAAGAACAACTCCGGCTCCAAAGTGAGGTCCACTATTGGGGTGGGAGGGAGGGAAGCTGCTGTCAGAGGCAGCTTCAATGCTTGGGTGGAAGTTGAAGGAGAAGTGTACATTGGAGTTTGAGGAGAAATACATTCACCTGAAGGAGAGAACGTAGGTTTAGATGGTTGAAAGAGACCCCTGGCCACAAGCAACTGGTCAACAAGCCGCAACACATCTTATTCAGAGAGGCTCCTGGTCGACCTCATAGAAAAGCCTGAAGGCGATTCTGGTCTTTCTAGAAAAGGACTATATTGGCTACCAACAAACGGATCCAAAGAAGGAGAGTACTTGATCCTTGCTAGTTCGAGTGGTGCAGAGCCTGGAACCGAGGATGTCTGCACCGAGGAAAATGGTGTCGAGGTAGTCTGCGCCGACGAAGGCAGCACCATAGAAGTCGAAGGTGTCTGTGCCATAAAAGCAAGTGTCTGCACCGATGGGGTACGATGCCGTCAAGGAAGGTGTCTGTACTGGTAACAATGATGGTGCCAAGAAGGACTGCACTGAAGAGCATGTCGGTGTCGAAGGTGTCTGCACCATGGAGGACAGTTATCGTCAGACTTGGGGCTGAAGGGGGTTGCCTCAACGGTTCCAAAGGAGACTGTACCTGCAGGGACAGGGGCAGTAAAGGCTGCGACGAAACTGTCAGAGCCATAAGTGTCTGCACCGGGAACGCAGGTGGCGATAAGGAGGACATGGCTGGAGCAAGAATCAATTGGGGTGGTGCCGTGCCTGGAGCCGAAAGGGTCACAGGTGGCAGCACATGACTAGCAATTTTCACTTTCTTATGAGTCAACTCCCTGCATGAGTGACCTTGATGAGGAAATAGAAGAACGCCTCTTACTGGATTTAGCAGGAGGGTGTGAGCCCTCCAACCCAGAGATAGCCTCACAGAAAGGAGATTTGAGGAGTCCTTTTAGGATTAACTTGTTCTTTCTTTCATTACGAGTCCTGGTCGAAAAATTTCTACAAGTCCCACACGGGGATCCACAGTAAGGTGGGAGACATTCAAGCAATAGACACATAAATCATGGCCATTTGAAAGAGGTAACTTACGGCCGCAATCCTTACACTGTTTGAAACCAACACTACTTTTCTTATCTGACATAATGATGTGGAGAAGAATGACAGTACCAACGAGTAAAGAAAGACTACCCAGAAGGGTAAGGAAGGATTACCAACGATGGAGGAATTACCTCAAAGGTAAGAAAAAAGGTAATAAAAGAGAGACTATAGGAAGAGAGTCTTAAAGATATGATAGGGTAGTAGTATAGTAAAAGTAACCGATTGAAAAACTTTTAACAATATATAAACTTTCAAAAATTATTCACTTAGCTGAGAGAGAGTGGCTTGACAGGGCTGTACAGCAATGCGTCAAACAAGATCTGGGGTAACAGGGAGCAGAGCATTCTGAGTAGGTCTTGGCTCGAGAGTTTTTGGCTGATGCAAGCTTGATATAAGGCCAGCTCGGTTCCGAGGACGGAACAAATAACCCATCAGTAAGGAATGAACGAAGATTAACAACATCAGATTGCCAGGTTTTTGTGATATTAAAAAAAAGGAGACCACAATAAATCATTTCAAAACTTTTCCCACCTTTAATATGACCTGTAACCTGTATAATTCAATTGAAAAACAAATCTGCTAGGGGAAAAATATAAAAAAAATGAAAAACGTACAATACGCTGAATGCATAAGTGTGCATGCCCGTAAACTAATACTGTGTTGTGTATGCACACCCTTAAACTAATACTTTGTTGAAGGACCTTTTGATTTAATTACAACACTCAGTCTTCTTGGGTAGGAGTCTATCAGCATGGCACATCTTGACTTAGCAATATTTTCCCACTCTTCCTTGCAAAAGCACTCCAAATCTGTCAGATTGTGAGGGCATCTCTTGTGCAAAGCCCTCTTCATGTTACCCCACAGATTTTCTATTGGATTTATGTCTGGGCCATTCCAAAACTTTAATTTTCTTCTGGTGAAGCCATTCTTTTGTTGATTTGGATGTATGCTTGGGATCATTGTCATGTTGAAAGGTACAATTCCTCTTTATCTTCAGCTTTCTAGCAAATGCCTGAAGGTTTTGGGCCAAATGTGACTGGTATTTGGAACTGTTCATAATTCCTTCCACCTTGACTAAAGCCCCAGTTCCAGCTGAAGAAAAGCAAACCCAAAGCATGATGATGCCACCACCATGCTTCACTGTGGGGATGGTGTTCTTTTGGTGATGCAAAGTGTTGTTTTTGTGCCAAACGTACCTTTTGGAATTGTGTCCAAAAGGTTCACCATTGGTCTCATCAGACCAAAACACATTTTCCCACATGCTTTTGGGAGACCTGATGTATTGTTTTGCAAATTTTAGCCAGGCCTGGATGGTTTTCTGTGTAAGAAAAGGCTTCCATCTTGCAACCCTACACCATAGTTCAGACATATGGAGAATACAGGAGATTGTTGTGACATAGTACACAACCAGTACTTGCCAGAAATTCCTGCAGCTCCTTCAGTGTTACTGTAGGTCTCTTGGCAGCCTCCCTGACCAGTTTTTGTCTTGTCTTTTCATCAATTTTAGAGGGACATCCAGTTCTTTTCAACATCACTGCTGTCCCATATTTTCTCCACTTTTTGATGACTGTCTTCACTGTGTTCCATGGTATATCCAATGCTGTGGAAATGTTTTTGCACCATTCTCCTGACTGATGCCTTTCAACAATGCGACCCCTTTGATGCTTTGTAAGCTCTCTGTGAACCATGGCTTTTGCTGTAACAGGCAACTGAGTAGATGTCAGGAAAATACTACTAGGACAGCTGAACTTTATTTGGGGTTAATCAGAGTCTCTTTAACTGATGGCAGGTGCGTAACCAAGAAGACTGAATGCTGTAATTGTCAAAAGGTGCTTCAACAAAGTATTAGTTTAAGGGTGTGCACACTAATGCAACCAGCATATTGTACATTTTTTATTTTTTATATTTTTCCCCCAACAGATTTGTTTGTTTTTCAATTGAATTGTACAGGTTATAGGTCACATTAAAGGGGGGAAAAGTTTTGAAATTATTTATTTTGGTCTCATTTTTTTATATCACAAAAACCTGGCATTGTAACAGAGGTGTGTAAACTTTTTATATCCACTGTATATCTACTTCTACTTATCGAAATCCCACTTTGTCGAACTTTATAACACCGAGACAAAGTTGCCAAAGATGTATTTTCACGAACACCCAGAACACAGTAAAATAACTCCGGGAAACGAACCACTTGTCCAGCAGCACTTCGACAACAAACCGAAGCAAATGAAACCTACCCAATATATATAGTGCTATAGGAGGTTTGACAGGGCGAGACCTTGCTGAGTATAAACCAAAGTAATGCAATCAGTAATCCATTTGGCAAGGATAACTTTAGAAACTGGTGATCCCAACCTGTTTGGGGAGAAGGAAACAATGAACTGTTCCGACTTTCTGAAATCTTTTCTTCTGTGGAGATAAAAATATTTGCCTATGCACATCTAAAATATGTAGCATGTACTCTCCCTTATTAGAAAAATTAGAGAAGACAGAAAAATGAATTGTTTGATATTTGAGTCAAATGCTACCTTTGGCAAGAAGGATGGGTTTATTTGTAAAGTGACTCTATCTTTGTGAAAAATAATGTAAGGGGGTTTGTAAGATAGAGCCTGGAGTTCAGAAATTTGCCTAGCTAATAGAAAACAGCATTCCTAGCAGCTATTACAAGACAAAACTTGTAAATCAGACTTTGCTGATGGTTCAAAGCGTTGCTGGGTCAACTCTTGGAGTACAACTGTTAAATCCCAAGAAGGTGATGGGTCTTTCACTGGAGGTATAATTAAGAAGCTGCCTTTTATAAATGTCTTTTTGCTAGAAGCTAAAGATTAAGTATTTTCTTCTGAGTGAAAATTAGATACAGCTGCTAATTGTACTTCGATTGTAGAAAAACTAGCACCTTCTTGAAAAATAGATGCTAAAAATTCTAGAACCGCAGATATAGGAGCAGTGAAACGGTCAGTTTCCTTCTGAAAAGCCCAAATTGAGAATCTTTTCCATTTACTCTTGTAGAAGCTTTCTTGGAAGATAGAAGTATTTGTCTGACTTGGGAGGAAAGCCTGAGTTATCTAGCTATCAGTGGAATTGAAGAAACCATGCGGTTATTTTGAGGCCGGGGATGTGAGAGGTCTGGACTGTGGTCCAGTATCCATGGAGGATACTGAAGGTGAGACCAAAGGAGGGGGGAACCACACTTGGCAAGGCCAAAAGGGGGGCAATGAGGATACCTGAGCTCTTCACTGAAAGCACTTTCTTTAAGAATTTCAGAATCAGAGGTAATGAGGATAAGCATAAAGGAGACTGGAAGGCCAAAAGTGGACTATAGCATCTCTCAGTGACTCCCCCCTAAGGGTGGGGGGGTTAGGGCAAAGAATCTGATGGATTTGTTGTTGTGGGAAGATGCAAAATGACTGCAACAAGGTTGGCCACAATGAAGAAAAATCCTCTCCACCACTGATTAATTGAGAGACTGCTTGTGAGGCTTCAGAGTAGACTTGCTGAGTTTGTCTGCTAGTAAGTTGGATTTCTCTGGTATGTGCATTGCCATAAGAAAGTGGTTGGGGGAGATCACCCACCTCCACACTTTAACTGCCTTTTGACAAAGGGGATAAGACTGGGTTCCCCCATTTGTTGATGCACCAAAGCACAGACATGTTGGTTTGTACCACAATGGTCCCCAGAGGAAGAATATCTTGAAAGACATACAATGTTAGTAGAACTGCTGTCATCTCTATGACACTGATATGTGAATTGGTCTCTTGGGGGGACCATGTGTCCAAAAAACTGTCCCCCACCCCAACTGGGAGCCATCTATTGTCACCATGGCTAGTGGAGGGGACAGAATAAAAGGAAAGCCTAGGTAAACTTTGTCCGACTGAATCCACTAACGAAGATGATCCTTGTAGACTCGAATGAGTTTGACTGGAAGAGACAAGGGATGATGCAGAATAGACCACTGAACAGCTTGAGTCCATTGGAGAATATGCACATAAAAATGGCCATTGAACTAAGGTTATGGTTGCTGCCTTTTAACCCACAGCCTAAAGGACAAGTCTAGCTGGAGGAGAAGGATGAACAAGAATCAGCTGTACCTGAAACCTGATTGTGTCACACGATGTAAAGGAAGAGAGGCTATCTGACTTACCGTGTTCAACTCATCACCTATGAACTCCATGCTCTGTACATGTTGTAGATGAGATTTGGAGAGGTTGACTGAAATGTCTAGTCTTTGGCAAAGTTGAAGCAAATAGTCCCTAGACTGCTCTAGGCGATGCTTGATTGGGGCAATGAGGAGCTAGTCATCTAGATATAGAAACACTCTGAATCCGAGCAATCTCAGGTAAGCTGCTACTACTGCTATACACTTGGTAAACACACTTGGGGGCTGTGGTGAGGCCAAAGAGCATGGCTCTGAACTGACTGTGACGGAACCCCAACTGAATGTGCAGAAATCTTCAGGATCATATGTTCATCTTGATGTAATAGTACACGTCCCAAAGATCAGTTGAGCACATCCAATCATCCTTGTGTAAAAAAGGCAGAATGGACTGAACCTTGACCATTCAGAACGTTGACTTCTTCACTAATTGGTTCAGTTTGCTTAGATCTAAAATTGGTCTCAGGTCCCCAGCCTCCTTAGGCTCTAAAAAGACTGTTGAGAAAGTTCCAAATCATCTGTAGTCTGGTGGGGCCTTCTTAATGACTCTCTTCTCTAGCAGCTTCTGAATCTCTTGAGCTGCCGCTTCCTTCCGACTGAGTGGAATCTCGGGATGCCTTCTTTTGGTTGGGGGGATCTGGAAAAATGGTGTGAAATAGCCTCTGGATATTATTTTTAGCACCCAAGAATGTTTTGTTATAGAAGCCCAGGCATTTGGGTGCAAAGACAAATAGCCCCCATACTGCCTCCACAGGTGGGTAGTGGGACAGCCCTTCAGGAGCACTGACAGGGTTTATCCAAAAAGGAATTTCGGAAACCCTGATTTTGCAGGCATCCCCTGCTGAGAGGATGGCATCTTCCATTTTAACTCTGCTCTCTGCCTCTGGTGGAGTTGTCCCTGCATGAATCCTGGAAAGATCCTTGGGGTGTACAGAACCATATTTTCTTGCTTTCTCTTTGAGGGTTAGAAAAGCACATCCCTATGGCAGACAGGGTCTTTCCATCTTGTTTACTCTGGGAAAGCATTTCTTTCACAGTAGGGCCAAAGATGTTCCACATCAAAAGGAGCATTGATGAAAGAAGACTTGAAAGGCTCCACAGAGTCGCATAACTGCATTCAGGCATGTCTCCTAATGGATATGCCTGAACCAGCAGCCCATGAGGTACCCTTCCGCAGTATGGGATATTAACCTCATGGATGCATTGGAAATGGATAATATGAGTGGCCGGCTGTGAAGAGGACCTCATCTTGGATTTGGAGAGTTCCTTGGTTAAATCCCACTGTAGTCTTGTGAAGTGTGCTAAGTAATTCAGGGACCTCGAGGCAAAGGTTGCTGAAGCAAAAATGCACTTTCCAAACCTGTCCAGTGCTCTGGACTCTCTATTAGGGGGCTGGAGTGAAGAGTTCTGCTCTGTTAGCTCATTTTTAGTGGCTGCTACCACAACCATAGCATCAACAAGGACTCCTTTGCCCCAGTGTAAACTATCTTTCAGCAGTGCCAAAACTTTATCTGTCAACAGGGAATTGGTTCAACAGGATCTAGTTCCTTCCAAGCCCGGTGAGAGATTAAATCGATAAGCTCATCCGCCAATGGGCTGGACCCAAAAGCTTCAAGAAAAATGGACTCCTCTGGAGGAGGAGTGTATGAAGACCATCCACCGTTTTGTTTAAGGAGCTCTAGGACTTTGAGAAGGAGACGTCATCTGGTGCAGACCTGGGGAACCCTTCCACTTCATCGAAGTCAGTATCTTCAGTGAGAGATTCTATAGGGGAATCTGTGTGTGTCTCTCTCCTTTTGCACAATCTCTTTTGGGGAACTTCTTCAGTGGGATGCTCTGGAGAGGTATCTGAAGAGAGGGGAAATCCCTCAATAGGGACTGTGAAGTAGGCCGGAAAGGATCACAGTGCAGTCCCAATGGAGGAATGGATGTAGGCTCCAAGGATGAGACAGTAGTCAAACCTCTCAGTCGAAAGAAAGCCCTCTCCACTACCTTGAAGGCAGATGGACTGGGAGAATCTGTGGCTAGCTGCACCAGAGCCAAACTCCCCGAATCTACCAAGCCTCGACCCTGCCCGGATCAGTGCCATCCAATGCTGAAGCTCAAAAGGGCAAGGACAGCTCTGATAATATTGGACTGGAACCCAGACCTCTGGATCCTCATCCCAATCCAAAGGAATCAGAGTGGAACTAGTCAGGGAGGCCATCGGAGTTGAACTTGTCATCTTTGGATCAATGCCAACATTATCAAGGAGCTCACCTGCAAGGGCTGTGAAACTGTGGGACAGATTGGAGAAAGAGAGATCAATATGCGAGACGTAGATGGGAGCCTTACTGATCTGATGGTAGACAGAGATGGAATAACCCCCATCTGAATCTGAGGAGTTTCCACATCATCCTATCCACATCAGAACATAGAAAGACTTGTGGAGGACATAATGGAAGTGATAAGTGATTGGGGCCTAAACTCTCTCCTCTGTGTCATTTGGAGAAAAGGGGAATGGAGGTGAGGAGAAACTGGTGCAATGCTGAACCTGGGGGAGCGGGTTTGAGGAGACTTAGTTAAGAGAACAGTCAGATCTGAGGGCATGGGATCACAGTGCTTTCTCTTAGGATCCAAAGAAGTTGGATCCAATGGTTTCAGAATTTTTTGTGGAGGAGGCTCCAAAGAAGACCCTGTTGATATAGTAGCCTTCGGAGAACAGGTGGGGGATCTCTTATGAGACACTCTCACCTCCAGAGAAGATTTTGCAGGTTTTTCCCAGGGTTTGAGTCGCTGAAGAAGAAAAGGAAGAAGGCAGCAGCATCCCCTTAAGCACTAATTTATTACGCTGATCACTAAGTGTGTAAAATTAAATGCAGCACAGATGGAACAATCAAATGAGGTGTGACACTCCCTGTGGGCATCAGAGTTTGGAATCTTATGCCCACAGGAAGTGTACTTTTTAAAAACTGTTGTTTTTTTCACCCATTTGTAAGAAATAGGCAATGGCCTAGAGAATGGAAAGTAAAGTTTTTTTTTTTTAAGCAGACTACCAGCAATGGTAGAAGGAATACCCTCTCAAGGGTAGAAAAATTAGTAAAGAAAAGAATAATGGTACGCAGAACTACCAAAAAGTATATTTAAAAAAAGGGAATAAAAGGCAAATGGAAAAGAAACCTGAAAATGTAACAATTAGAAGAGGGAAGTATAATTAGATAAGGATAGAAGATGCTTTTAAAAGATTTGCTACTCACAAAAAACTCCAACAATACCTAAAATAGCTCTTAGAGAAGGATCTGCTTCTGTGTTAGCTGGTGACAAATGATATCTGAGGTATTGCTAGTTGACTGGGGCATTATGGGTAGAGGGAGGAGCTCGTGAGTAGGATCTGAACGTTTAGGCATTCATAGTTTCTGTAATTTGGAATTTGTTCCTCCATGACTGGAGGAACTCCCTGGTCAACCTCAGTAAGAAGCTGAGATCCCTCATAAAATCCTCCAAAGCTAGTTACGAAAACAAAATTGCCACTGACTCTAAAGACAACCACAAAGCATTATATAGCTATGTCAAGAATCTCAATAGCAACACTCAGATCTGCTCTGAGTTACAGCACAGTGACACTAAATATACAGAACCAACTGATATTGCCAACATCCTGGCAGATAGGTTCAGTGCTAACCTTACCCCCCTCTCACTCCCTAGAGGGCCCATCTCTATACCGGAAGAATGCAAAGTTCCTGTAATCACGGCTGCACAGGTAAAAAACACACCCTCCAAAGCCAAGAGCACAGCATCCATGGGACCTGACAATATTAACTACAGAATGAAATGGCACCCTACTTAAGTACCATGTTCAATCATAGCCTCACCTCAGGCTTTGTGCCCACTGAATGGTGCACCGCGACACTTATCCCTCTCCACAAAGGGGAAGCCACGATGGACCCCGGGAACTACCGCCCCATTAGCCTGACGAGCCTGGTCTGCAAGGCCATGGAACGTATCATCATGGAACTCATAAGCAAAGACACTGGTAATCTCCAAACACTGGACCCTACCCAGTTCAGATTTGTAAAAGACAGATCATGTCTCCTAAACTTGACTTTGAAGCAGTCACCAAAGCCATAGAGGAGGGTAAGGTGGTTCACACAGCTTACCTAGATCTCGCCAAGGCTTTCGACACCATCCCCCACTCTGGAATTATAGATAAGCTCATTAAACTAGGTATAAATCCCTATGTCACAAGATGGGTTGCCAACTGGCTCACGGACAGAACCAACACTGTAAAAGTAGCAGAACCCCAAATCCGACATCAGACCAGTGACAAGTGGAGTACCACAGGGTTCAGTCCTGGGTCCTCTCCTGTTAGGTATCTACTTCTCTGAAGTACAGGCTAACACAGAAGGTCTTTGGCTAACAAAGTTTGCAGATGACTGCAAACTAGGAGCCATAATTGAAACTCCTAACGATGTGGACATACTACAAAAGGGCCTCACTGAGACAGATGCCTGGTGTCAAAGCCATGACCTGAAGCTCAATGCCAAAAAGTGTATTGTCATCCCCTTTAGTAAAAACTCTGTACCCATGAACTACCACATAGCTGGTAGTCTACTTAACGCCGAAAATGTGATAAAGAGACATTGGGACACAGGTGGACAGTAGTCTCTCCTTTGATAATCACATCGCCACAGTGGTCAGGAAATCCTTCTACGTGGCTCACCTCATCACAAAAGGTTTCTCATCCAGAAAAAAAGAGGTCATTGTTCCCCTCCACTCATCACTCATTAGACCCATTATAGAGTACAATGCCCCTTTTGGTATGTACCTCACAAGACATCTACAACAACTGGAAAGGCCACAGAAATACCTCACAACGAGGATTACTGGCCTCAAACAGATGCCCTACGCAGACCGTCTCAAAAAACTCCAGCTTTACTCCATCGCATATCGCCTACTCAGAGGCGATCTCTGCCTAACATACAAAGCTATGACAAACCCAGAGCTGTTGGACATGCTTCACTTAAGAAATCCCAATCCCTCCGAGCTACACACTCTAGGGACCTAACCTTGTCACCACAATAAACAGAACATGCTGGAGGGATAGATTCCTGTCCCAGAGACTTCCCATACTCTGGAACAGACTACCTATCTATGTCAAACAGAGCTCCTCATTAGCACTCTTCAAGAAAAATCTTGATGATTGGATGGGAAATAGGAAATTCACCCCAGGGATCACTTCTGTGGCTCTGCTCGACAGGGGCACAGGAAAATAATTTTCTTGGGTGGCGAAAGCCAGGGTACATTTTTGGCTAGGCTTATATAGGCCCTCGGGCCAATAGCCTAGTACCTACCTTGAACCTATAGTGTATGCAGAGGAGTCGGATCCTATGGGTCTGTGTTCTTGCATTGAAAAAAAAAATTACTGCGAAAAGAAATTAATCACATGGCTATAGTTGGCCAACAACCAGGAAGAACCATGATGCATAAGGTAAGCAAAGGAAACTTTTTTTTTTTTTTTTAATTTGCCCTATTCCCCACTGTAGTGCAATCTTGGAGTTGGTATATATAGTTAGGGGGTGTGTGTGTGGGGGGGGGGGGTTCACCCACCCCACCTTAGTTGGCTACGTTCACAATGTTGGCCAACTATGCCATTTGATGAATTATTTTTTGCTATGTTAAAACTTTAACTGTTTAATGTTTAATTACTAGTGGTTCTCTAATTTTTTTAATGTGCGAACATAGACCCATATCCAATACCCAATTGTTGAGGAACGAATGAAAATACAACATCAGATCTTTTTTAGGCAGTCTGACACATCACCTTCTAGCAACCCAGTAAACAGAAGATTTCGTACAACTTTAAGATGTTTTTATTGCAGTGTACAAAGTTTGGGCAACACATTTGATGAAATGGTACAGTTACAGAACATAACTTCACAATAACAGCAATTGTTGGATCTTAGAATATATTAGCAGTACCAATTCCAAATTACAGAAACTATGAATGCCTTAAGACAGAATTCCAGGGGTGAGGTAGTAACATTATGGATTCAAACAATATTCCATCTTTATATGTGAATTAATTTAATGGGATAGAATGTATAATTGTTCAGATTTTGGATCTTTTATCAGGTAAATCCTTTAGAATTGTTCTTTGTTACTGCAGTATAGTATAGATGCACTTAAACACTGGGATTATCTTATTTAAATTACAACTTACAAATGAAAGGCATTATACAAATGGGCAACTTCAATTACCTTGACTTTCTTAGGCATATTTATGAAAGAGAATTTATCGATATATTGCAACTTGTCACTGAAGGCAGCAAAGGGACTAATATTCTTGATCTGGTTCTGATGAAACCATGGTATTGACAACTTAACAGTTGAGGAACCCCTTGGACTTTCAGATCACAACTCACTAAAGTTTCAGTTAAAAATATGTATAGATATAAATATAGACCCCTGCACAAAGTGTTCATAAAAAATATAATTATAAAAGAATCAATTATAGGACTTTTATAGAATCGGTACAGTTAAGAGATTGGCACTTGTTTATTGAATCATGAAGAAAATTTTAGATGCAACACTTTGCATGCATTATTTACTTCTTAACAGCCTTGAATCTACAGTTAAATATATTTTCTCCATGGGGAAATTTAGATGTTAAGTTGTCTATCTCACCTTCATTCTTGCTGGTAGGGTTCGAGCCGATCGTCGGCTCTGACTCGGCCATCTTCAAAAGCTCGAGAGCTGCATACTGGCTCGAGGCCACCCCATATCCCATGATGCCTGGCGCTAGATACCCAGATCTCGTTTGCCGCTTCGGCTGCGAGGTTGTCTTACTGACTCAGGTCGTATTTTTTCATTATTTACTCGTTTTTTTGATAAAAAATTTATAGTTGTTAGTGTAGATTGTTTATACTAGTTAACCTTTCTGTATGTATATATATATATATATATATATATATATATATATATATATATATATATATATATATATATATATATACTTGTAGTATCTATAATTCTTTCTTAACCTTCCCCTATCCCTTCAGAAAACTCGTTTTAGTTAGAGAGTTTTCCCCTCCCCCTTCACTTTCTTAGGTAGCCATTTAAATTAGAGGCTAACCTTTTTCACTTTCTCTATCCTAAAAAAAAAAAAAAAAAAAAAAAAAACTTTTAGCTCTTACTTAGTTTTATTTAACTTGTATATCTACACAATACTGTCAGTTTTCTTGGCTGTGTTTTGGGTGTCTTAACTGTGTGTATGTGGTAGTAGTTACATCCTAATTTCTTTAGTGTGTTGTCCTTGGTTTTTCTAATTCCTTTTCGGGGATGTCCAAGGATACTAAGGTGTCCAGATTCAAGAAGTGTGACTCATGCTGTCAGAGGATGTCTCTGACAGATGGTCACACTTCTTGTGTCTATTGTCTCGGAGCCATGCACCTGCAGGACTCTTGTTCGGTTTGCCATGCCTTCAGCCCAGGAGTCCTGCAGGAGCGTAAAAATAAGTTAATCCTACGTGGATTACTTAAACAGGATTCACCGGCTAAGACTCAGCCCGTGAAGGCTTCTAAGCCACCTAAATCTTCAGCTCCCAGTTCGGAGCCGTCGATGGGTGAAGCTGTTCCTTCAGCCTCGGTTCCAGCCGGAACTGATTTACCTGTCTCCCAGTCGGTTCCGACTCTCCCTTCGGAGCCAACGGGGAGTAGAAAAAGATCTAGGTCTCCCTCCCTGGAGTCGATACGCTCGTCTCCGAGGTCTCCTCTGCTCCAGTCAGAGCACAGTCATCAGTCCCACTCTTCTCGGTCCTCAAGACTATCCGATCATGACGTGGAGAGAGTGGTCAGTAGGCTGTTAAAATCGCAGGCCCTAGCAAAAATGTTGTCCAGCCACCCACATCAGGTGTCTGCTCCATCCATATCTACAGATGTTAAGTTGTCTATCTCGCCTTCATTCTTGCTGAATGGGTTCGGAGCCGACCTCGGCTCCGACTCGGCCACTCTAAAAGCTCGAGAGTTGGTTCCACCGGCTCGAGGCTCCCCTTATATCCCACAATGCTAGGCGAGAGTTACCTCAGATCTCGTTTGCCGCTACAGCTTCGAGGTTGGTTGCTTCTACCGGTTCCTGGTGAGTGTTAGCTTTTTCTTCTAAAAGTTACTCTTTTTACCCCTTTTTAAGTTAAATTCTTCTTAGATTAGTGTAGATCACAAAACTTTATCCCCGACCCTAATTTTTCCCGTTTCTTTACTAAAGAACCTTTGGTTCTTCCTTTGGGCCTTAGGCCTTCCCTTCCCTAGTGGAGTGTTTGTGTAGTTTACTTTAATTTTATTGTACTTTAAATTCTAGTTTCACTACTAAAATTATTATTTTTCCTGACAGGGTATAACTTGTGTGTTTGGGTGTGTGTTTGTGTACACCTGTCAGTTAGGGAAATGTCTAAAGAAGCAAAGGTCTCCGGATTCAAGAAGTGTGATGCGTGCTGTCAGAAAATGTCTCTGACAGACGCTCACACTTCTTGTGTCTATTGTCTGGGGCCTTTGCACCTGCAGGACTCCTGTGCTGTGTGCCATGGCTTCAGCCCCAGGGTCCTGCAGGAAAGAAAAACAAGTTAATTCTGAGAGGCTTATTGAAGCCAGAGGATTCCCTGTCAGTTTCAACAGGGAAGCCCTCTAAGGCATCGAGGTCTTCGGCTCCGGCTTCTGAGCCGAGACCTCAGGTTGTTCAACCTTTGCCTTTATCGGCTCCGGCTGGAGCGATAAATCTCAGTCCACAGTTTCTGTGGCTCCTCGGCTCGGCGGGCGAGGTTATTGAGTACCGTGCCGGCTCGGACCAGACCTCCGGAGCCGACAACTAGAAAGAGGTCTAGGTCACCTTCTCTTGGCTCCGTTCATTCGGCTCCAGGATCTCCCCTGCTGTCTGAGCGGGCCAAAGGTCTCATTCCTCTAGGTCAACGAGGCTGTCCGATCATGACCTTCAGAGAGTGGTGAGTCGACTACTTAACTCCGAGGCACTAGCCCAGATGCTTCAGAGCCCAACTCATCAGTCGGTGCCTGCCCCGTCCATCAACTCTTTCCTCCTTGACTCTTTTGAGTTCGGAGCCGGGTCGTGTCGGAACAGAGACTGTGATTGCCGGGCCGAGACAATTGTCTTCGGCTCCGTCGTAACTCCGTTTTCTTCTTTGGAGGAATCTCGGCGCGGACTTCCCTCGTCGGCTCGAGGGGTGAGTGGCATCGGACCCTTGTCCGACCCCCTCTCCCTCTCGGGCTTCGGCTGGTGAGTTCGGCTCCGACATCGACCTCGGAGCCATCACTGTCGGTGCCGAGGGGTTCTTAGCTCCTCGGAGCGGGGACCTCTGGCTCTGCCTGACAGGGGTGCATTCGAGGTCATGCGGTGTGTGTTAGAGCCTGGCTCTACTCCACAGTCGGCTCCGTCCGCCCCTCCCTCTATGCTGCCTCAGGGTAAGTCGACTCACTCCCTCATCCCGGACCGCAGAGAGCCAGCTCCTCAGGAGCCCCCTGTGGGGATTTCATCCTCTTCCGAGGCCTCTCCTGATTTGGCAGAAGAGCCCCCTCGGAAGAGGAAGTGCAAGAGGAAACACATTGACTCACCTGAGTCTATCACGTCAGACACAGATCTGGATGATTCTGAGGGTTCCCCCCGTTCCCCTTCTGAAGATGTCTCATTTGCAGACATTCTGGAGATCCTGAAACAGAGGGGAAACTGGCCAGCCCTCAACCCTTCGGAGGACGAATCTGTGTATCTTGAGGCGTTTGGCTCTCATCCTTCCACCTCCTGGGTGTCCCCCCCCCCCTCCCCCCCCTCATGCAGGTGGTTGCTAAGAAGGCATGGACGGCTCCTGATTCAGTGGACCCCACTCCCAGGAGACCCTCTAAATTCATCACAGCTCCATCAGACAAGCAATTTTTTATCAAAAGGAGTTTCTGTGGATGCTATGGTGGTAGCTGCTGCCACAAAGAAGGAACTGGCTGATCCTTCAGTGCCTGTCCATCCACCTAACAAGGAATCTAGGTCCATGGATAGGTACGGGAAGCGGATGTTCTCCTCAGCGACATTTACCATGCGTTAAGCTGAATTACCTGTGCCATTTCACTTTCGTCTTCAAAGGGACTTGATCAAGGAAGCGAGTGAAATGTTAAAGGATCCTACAGCTGCGGGTTTCCAAGAAAAAATGAACACGCAGCTGGCTACCCTTAATTCCATATCTAACTCCTCCATCGCCTCCTCTCTTATGCGGCCGATGGAGCGAGCAGAGCCGCAGGGACAGGTGTAGCCTTACGTAGGCCCGCCTGGATGCGGCTATGCAATTTTGGACCCTTTCAAGGCGTCTTTCACGAACTCCCCTTTTGATGGATCATCTCTCTTTGGTCCTCAAGTGAAAGAAACCCTGACTAGGTGCGAGACTGATGGCAAGACCCTTTCTGCCGTCGGAGTCCGTTTTTCGACTCCTTCTAGGCCTTACCCCAAAGGCCAGAAGGGTGGGAAGATGTGGTTCCGTAAACAATCTCAAGGGACTTCGCCTGACGCACAGAGTCGTTTTCCTACCAAAGGCAGAGGTGGGAATAACAATGGTAGACGTCGCCCTAGGGGCAGGGGGGGGTCCGCAGAACCAGGGTAATCGGGAAGCCTTTCCTGACAAGCCCTTTCAGCATCCCTGAGGTGTTGCCCGACTGCCCATCTTCGGAGGCAGTTGGGGGAAGATTGTCACTGTACCCAGAAGCCTGGCTATCTCTGACTCAAGACAAATGGGTACAGTCCATCATTTCCGAAGGCTATTCTATCCCCTTTTTTCGTTTTCCAAATCAGTCAAAAAAATCCCTTCCAGATGTTCCACCCGCTCAAAGGGATATAGCAGCTTTGGAAATTTCAAAACTGCTTGCAAAAAGAGCAATTCAGTCAGTGCCAGCAGACCAACAAGGATCCGGAATCTACTCAAGGTTCTTTTTAGTTCCAAAGAAAACAGGGGACTGGAGACCGATATTGGATCTCAGTGTCTTGAACAAATCAGTCAAGAAAACAAGATTTCGGATGGTCACGCTGCAATCCATCCTTCCCCTTTTGGGCAAAGGAAACTGGATGTGCTCTATAGACCTTCGGGATGCGTACTATCACATAAAATGAACAGGCGCTCCAGAAGATTCCTCCGCTTCAGGCTGGGAACCAGTCATTTTCAGTTCAGGGCCCTGCCCTTTGGTCTCACCACTGCCCCCCGGGTGTTTACCAAATGCATGGCAGTGGTAGCTTCTCACCTGGGGCGACAAGGATTCCAGGTGTTTCCATATTTGGACGACTGGCTTCTCACAGCTCCCACCAAGCATCTCCTTCTGATGGCCAGAGATTATACTTTTCGCGTTTGTCAAAAACTGGGTATTTCAATAAATTGCGAAAAATCTGTTTTGTCGCCTTGTCGTACTATTACCTACATAGGCAAATTTAGATACTATAAACATGTCTGCAAGGCTAACGAACCAAAGGATATCAGACATTCACAAATTGGTGTCACTTCTTCTCAACAACAACAGAGTCAAAGCCAGGTTAGTTCTGAAGGTGTTGGGAATCATGGCAGCGGCCATACCTCTCCTTCCATTGGCCAGATACCACATGCGGATCCTTCAGTGGATGCTTTTTACTCAATGGTCATACCAGGAACTTCCAATGTCTCACACCATTATGATCACGCAAGCGTGCAAAAAGCATCTCATGTGGTGGATGTCTTCCTAGCAGCTCCTGTCGGGAAGACCATTTGTTCCACCTCCTCCGGTTGCTACTCTGACAGCGGATGCCTCCCTGATCGGGTGGGGGGGGCATTATCAGGGCAGGACAGTCCAGGGCACATGGCAACCAAGCGAATGCCACTTGCACATAAATGTTCTGGAGATGAGAGCAGTGCTTTTAGCGTTGCAAGCCCTTCAAGACTCTCTTCCCTTGGGAACAATTGCAATCCAGACAGACAATATGTCTGTAGTGTGGTACATCAACAAACAAGGCGGAACCAGATCATACCCCTGTGTCGAGAAGCACTCAGACTGTGGCAATGGGCGATTTCTTCTCAGCGTTTTCTGATAGCAACGCACATCCCCGGGAAGTCCAATCATATTGCGGACAAGTTGAGCAGAGCTATACTCATGCCTCACGAGTGGTCTCTGAAAGACTCTGTAGTGAGAGAAATCTTTCTCAAGTGCGGTCAGCCTTGCTGCGATCTTTTTGCTACTCCCCAAAACAGCAAGTGCAGAGAATATTTCACTCTATTCCCTTTACCAGGCCAACCCAGCAGGGACGCTCTAGTCCAAGTTTGGCCCCGGGGACTTCTGTATGCATTTCCTCCTTTCCCACTGATCACTCAAGTAATACAGAAAGCTATCGCTCAGAAGGCCTCATTGATCCTCATTGCTCCTTACTGGCCTCGACAAGTGTGGTTCCCCTTTCTACATCGATTTCTTTTGGAGCGACCGTGGAATCTGGACCTACTTCCAGATCTTTTGATCCACCAGTCGGGTCAGTTTCATCGCTCCCTCCCCTCTCTGAACCTCACTGCTTGGTTCCTCCAGTTCCAACCGTAGCCAGGCTTCCTCAATTATCTCACTCTGTTAGAGATATATTGATAGCTTCCCATAAATCTTCCACTCGAAAGATTTATTTGAGTAAGTGGAAACGCTTCTCATATTGGGCACAAGGAAAGGACATAGATCCTTTCACCACTTCCATCCAACTAGTCCTTGATTTTCTAGCTGAACTCTTCCATGCAGGTTCATCTCCATCTACTCTTAAGGTTCAATTGGCGGCTATTTCTAATTTCCATGTGGGTGTTTCTGAATCTGCCCTAATGTCCCACAAACTTTGCAAAGCCTTTTTGAAAGGAGTTTTTCTTCTCAGACCTCCTATAAGAAATCCTCCTTCTCCTTGGGACCTAAATTTAGTTCTTGCTTCTTTGATTCTTTCCCCTTTCGAACCTGCAGCTTCATGTTCCTTGAAATTATTATCATGGAAAACTCTCTTTCTGGCGGCTATCACATCAGCTAGAAGAGTTTCAGAACTTCAAGCACTCAGTTGTCGTTCTCCTTATCTTTTGTTCCATAAGGACAGAGTTTCCTTACGAACTAACCCGTCCTTTTTGCCTAAGGTGGTTTCAACATCAAATCTGAACCAAAGCATTGACCTTCCTGTCTTTTTCCCAGAGTATTCAAATAGGTCTGAACAAAAATTACACTGCCTGGATGTTCATCGTCAATTAAGGTACTACTTGGATAGGACGAAACAATTCAGAAAATCTGATCAGCTGTTTGTCTCCTATGCGGAAAGCAGAAAGGGACTTTCAGTTTCAAAGGTATCATTATCCAGATGGCTAACATCTTTGATTTCCCTGGTATATGAAATTAGACAACAAAAATTGCCTAATAAACCTAAAGCCCATTCCACCAGAGCTTTGGCTACTTCTTTAGCCTTCCAAGACAGACTGCCTATTGACACCATTTGTGCAGCGGCTACTTGGGCTACTCCTCACACTTTTATTTCTCATTATAAGTTGGATTTAGCTTCTAGGCATAGAGCTAATTTTGGTTCCACTGTTCTCAGGAGTCTGTTCCGTTAGGCCACCCGGGACAAGGTGCTAGGGACGGTCCCATCCAGCAAGAATGAAGGCGAGATAGACAACTTAACATATAGAAGTTATGTTCTTACCATAACATTCCATGTTAGTTGTCTTCTTCTCGCCTTCTTCTTGCGTCCCACCCTCCTTCCCCCCGGCCTGGACAGACCTAGAGGAGTTGTGATCGTGACCTCTCTTTCTACCACCTCTTTCTTAGTCATATGCTATTATGCATATTTCTTGGTTCAGGATGTAGGTCACCCTTTTTTCTTCCTGTTGTTAGAGGTGGAGTCTGTTTTACAGTTATACTGTTACTGTTATAAGCTGGGGTTAGCTTACAAACGAGATCTGAGGTAACTCTCGCCTAGCATTGTGGGATATAAGGGGAGCCTCGAGCCGGTGGAACCAACTCTCGAGCTTTTAGAGTGGCAGTCGGGCCGAGGTCGGCTCCGAACCCATCCAGCAAGAAGAAGGCGAGAAGAAGACAACTAACATGGAACGTTATGGTAAGAACATAACTTCTATTTATTCCTCCTCCGACTCCTTCCTTGAGCTCGGAAGCGGAGTTCGTTGGGGTTCGGGTCGTGGAGCCGTCGGCACCGATACCTTCTGCTTTGGTTCCATCGTCGGCTCCGATCACTTCTTTGGTACCGTCCTTGGAAGAGTCTGGGCGCCAAGACTCCCTCGTCGGCTCAGAGAGGGCGAGTGGCATCAGACCCTTGTCCGACCCCGTTCTCCCTCTCGGAGCTTCGGCGCAGGTGAGCTCGGCTCCTAAATTGGCGTTGGAGCTGTCCCCCTCGGTGCGGAGAGGGATTCCGGTCTCTTCGGAACCGGAACCTTCTCGGCATCCGAACAGGGATGCCTTCGAGGTCATGAGGAGTGTGCTAGCCCCTGAGTCAGCCCCACGATCATCCCCACCGGCTCCTCCCACTATGGTGCCTGCATCTGCCTCTGTCCCTCCTCCAGACCCCAAGCGTGGGGAACCAACGCTCCAGAACACCCCCTTGGATGTATCTTCCTCTTCCGAAGCCTCCCCTGATCATTCAGAGGAGCCACCTCGTAAGAGGAAATGCAAGAGGAAGCATGTTGACTCCCCTGTGTCTGTTACATCAGATACCAACCTGGCACCTCACCTAAGTGTCATGTTTAATCATAGCCTCACCTCAGATTTCGTGCCCACTGAGTGGCGCAGAGCTACAGTTATCCCAATCCACAAGGGGGGATCCACCTTGGATCCTGGAAACTACATGTCCCATCAGTCTGACATGCCTTATCTGCAAGGCCATGGAACTTATAAACAAAGACATTGGCAACCTTCAAACACTGGACCCCACCCAGCTTGGGTTTATGAAGGGCCGATCTTGTCTCCTGAACCTGATTGACTTCTTTGAATCAGTCTCCAGAGCCATGGACAAGGGTAAGGTGGTCCACACAGCCTATCTAGACCTTGCCAAGGCCTTTGACACCATCCCCCACTCTGGAATCATAGATAAACTTACTAAGTTGGGCATTAATCCCTATGTCACCCAATGGGTTGCTAAATGGCTTACTGATAGAACCCACACTGTAAAAGTAGCCGACTCCAAATCCAGCTCCAGACAAGTGACAAGTGGAGTACCTCAGGGTTCAGTCCTGGGGCCGCTCTTGTTTGGCATCTACTTCTCTGAAGTACAGGTCAACACTAAGGGACTCTGGCTAACAAAGTTTGCAGATGACTGCAAACTGGGAGCCATTATTGAATCCCCAAATTATGTGGATACTCTACAAAAGGGCCTTACAGAAACAGATGCTTGGTGCCAGAGCCATGGGCTCAAGCTCAATGCCAAGAAATGTATTGTTATCCCCTTTGGGAAAAAAACATGTATCCATGAATTACCATATAGGTGGCAGTACACTAAACACAGAAAGTGTGATAAAGAGACTTAGGGACACAGGTGGACAGTGGTCTCACCTTCGATAACCACATTGCCACAACAGTCAGGAAATCCTTCTATGCGGCACACCTTATCACGAAGGGCTTTTCATCCAGAAAAAAGGAGGTCATTGTCCCACTGTACTCATCCCTCATTAGACCCATTATAGAATACAACGCCCCATTTGGTATGTACCTCTAAAGACATCTGCAACAACTGGAAAGGCCTCAGAAATACCTCACTAAAAGAATCACAGGCCTAAAGCAGATTCCCTACGCTGACCGCCTTAAAAAATTCCAGCTATACTCTGTCGCATATCGTCTACTCAGAGGCGATCTCTGCTTAACATACAAGGCCATGTCAAACCCAGAGCTGTTGGACATGCTACACTTAAAGAAATCCCAATCCCTCAGAGCTACACGCTCCAGGGATCTAAACCTTGTCATCACAATAAACAAAACATGCTAGAGGGATAGGTTCCTGACCCAGAGACTCCCCAGACTCTGGAATAGATTGCCCATACATGTAAAGCAGAGTGCCTCTTTGGACCTCTTCAAGAGGAACCTTGACGATTGGATGGGAGAAAGGAAATTCACCCCAGGGATCACGTCAGTCGCCCTGCTAGACAGGGGTCCAGGAAAGTAAATAATGTGGGAAGAAATAGCCAGGGAATTGTTATGGCTAGGCTTGTATAGGCCCTAGGGCTGATAGCCTAGTACCAACCTATGAACCTATGGAGGATTTGGAAGGGTCCCCGAGATACCCCTCTGAAGATGTCTCCTTCTCAGACATCCTTGAGATGCTTAGGCAGAGGGGGAACTGGACTACCCTAAGCCACTCTGAGGATGAGTCTGTATTCCTGGATGCGTTTGGATCCCAACCTTCCACCTCCTGGGTGTCTCCGCCTTTCGACCCCCTGATGTCTGTGGTGGCTCGGAAGGCATGGTCAGCTCCAGACATAGTGGAACCCACCCCCAGAAGACCCACTAAATTCATAACGGCACCACAGGATAAACAGTTTTTGACCAAAGGTGTTCCTGTTGATGCCATGGTGGTAGCGGCGGCCACAAAGAAGGAGTTGGCTGAAACTTCTTCATCTGTCCATCCCCCTTAACAAGGAGTCCAGGACGATGGACAGATATGGGAAGCGGATGTTCTCTTCAGCTGCCTTTTCTATGAGGTCTCTGAATTATTTGTGCCACTTTACCCGCCTTCAAAGGGATCTCCTTAAAGAGCTTGGAGATACCCTTCAAGATCCATCAGCTGAGGCTAAGGCAGCCTCCCAGCTGGCGACTCTTAATTTAGTGGTGAACTCCTCCAAGAGGCTCATTTCTTATGCAGCCGATGGTGCGAGTAGAGCTGCAGGCACAGGTGTTGCTCTGAGGAGACACGCTTGGATGCGGCTATGTAACTTCGCGGAACCTTTCAGAGCATCTTTCAACAACACCCCCTTTGATGGTGCCTCTCTTTTTGGATCACAGGTGAAGGACACCCTTACCAGGTGTGAACAGGAAGGCAAGACTCTCTTTGCCGTGGGAGTCCATTTTTCCACTCCTTCCAGACCATATCCCAAGGGTCAGAAGAGTGGAAAGATGTGGTTCCGGAAATCTCAGGGAGCCTTGCCGGACACATGTGGTGAGTTTCCATCCAGCGGCAGTGGAGGGAACAATAATAGATGCCGCACACGTGGCAGAGGGGGTCCGCAAAACCAGGGCAGCAGAGAATCCTTCTCTGAGAAGCCCTCCCACCATCCCTGATGGGTTGCCCGACTGACCACCTACAGAGGCAGTCGGGGGAAGATTATCACTGTACCCAAGAGCCTGGCAAGACATAACACAAGACAAATGGGTACAGACAGTTATATCCGGAGGCTACAGAATACCCTTTGTTCGCACTCCCGTAGTGTCAAACAAGTCCCTTCCAGATGTTCCACCTAATCTAAGGGATCAAGCAGTACAAGAAATTTCAGAACTGCTAAGAAAAAGGGCCATCCAGCAGCAGACCAGCAAGGATGCGGAATTTACTCAAGGTTCTTTTTGGTACCAAAAAAGACAGAGGACTGGAGACCCATTCTGGATCTCAGCAGACTGAACAGGTCTGTACAAAGAACCAAGTTTCGGATGGTCACGCTACAGTCCATTATGCCCTTTCTGGGTCAGGACAATTGGATGTGCTCTATAGATCTTCAGGATGCGTATTACCACGTCAAAATGGACAGACGCTCCAGAAGATTACTTCGCTTCCGGCTGGGAGCCAGCCATTACCAGTTCAGAGCTCTGCCCTTTGGTCTCACCACAGCCCCCAGGGTGTTCACCAAATGTATGGCAGTAGTTGCCGCTCACCTGAGACAGCAAGGATTCCAGGTGTTTCCATATCTAGACGACTGGCTCCTTACTGCTACCACCAGGCATCACCTTCTGCGAGCCAGAGACTACACTAACGAGACTTGCTCCAGACTAGGTATCTCAATAAATTTCAAAATGTCTGCAGTGTCGCCCTGTCAGTCTATCACCTTTATAGGCGCAAATTTAAATACAAAAGACATGTCAGCGAGCCTTCCACCAGACAGGGTATTAGTGATTCGTCAACATGTTGTTGTGTCTTTCAGGTTTTCCCAGTTAGGGGTCGCCACAGCGGAACTCCGGTCCGCTAATGATTGGTAGTTGATTTTTACGTGCCGAGTTACCAGCCCTGACGCACAACCTTCAACGAAGATATGCCCATTCACGCATGTCTCCACGCAGAAGACGCTCTAGCTGAGAATCAAACCGGACAGCGTCTTACTGTGAGGCGACAACACTACCGCAGCACCACCAACATGTATAGGTCTTATTAGCATGCAAGAGAATTCAAGCCAGGTTTGTCCTCCAAACTCTAGGTCTCATGGCAGCAGCGATCATACTTGTTCCTCTAGCTCGTTTTCACATGAGGATCCTCCAGTGGCTGCTTTTCACCCAACGGTCCTTCCAACAGCTTCCCATGTGTCACATGATCATGATCACAGAAGCATGCAAAAAGCACCTTGCATGGTGGATGGTCTCCACATCAGTACCCCTAGGCAGACCATTTGTACCCCCCCAGTTGCTACGGTTACCACGGACGCTTCCCTGATCGGGGGGGGGGGTGGCATTATCAGGGCAGGACAGTCCAAGGCACCTGGCAACCTCACGAGTACCATCTGCATATAAACGTCTTGGAGATGAGGGCTGTGCTTCTAGTGTTGCTAGCTCTTTAGGACTCTCTTCCTACCGGGACCAATGCAATTCAAACGGACAATATGTCAGTAGTGTGGTACATCAACTAGCAGTGTGGAGCCAAGTCCTACCCCCTATGTTGAGAAGCACTCAAGACTCTGGCAGTGGGTGATCTCTTCCCAGCGGTTTCTGATCGCAACGCACATCCCTGGAAGTCCAACGTCATAGCAGACAGGCTGAGCAGAGCAATTCTCATGCCTCACGAGTGGTCTCTGAATCAAGTAGTTGCGGACCAAATATTCTGCAAATGGGGCCAGCCTTGCTGCGACCTTTTTGCCACCCCATTCAACAGCAAGTGCAACAAATTCTTCTCTCTCCTTCCACTTCCCGGACATTCCCCCAGAGACGCTCTAATCCACGATTGGCCTCAGGGACTTCTTTATGCATTCCCTCCGTTTCCCCTTATTCCAAAACTGATACAGAAAGCTACCGTTTTGGGCTGCAAATTGATCCTCATTGCTCCTTACTGGCCTCGACAAATATGGCTCCCATTCCTGCATCATCATCTTCTCGAGCAGCCTTGGACTCTGGACCCAGTTCTAGACCTTCTGATCCATCAATCAGGCGGGCTGCACCAATCCCTGCAATCTCTCCAGCTCACTGCTTGGTTGCTCCACTTCCAACCTTAGCCAGGCTTACAGATATCTCCCCGTCTGTGCGGGAAATTATTTTATCATCACACAAGTCTACCACTAGGAAAACTTACGCTAGTAAGTGGAAACGTTTTTATTCCTGGGCAGAGACTAAGAGTATAGACCCCTTTACACCACATTTTGGATTTTCTTGCGGAACTCTTTCGTTCTGGGTCCGCTTCCGCTACCATTAGAGTTTAGTTAGCTGCAATTTCAAATTTTCACATTGGCCTGTTGGGAAATAATATGTCGCATAAGCTATGTAAAGCCTTTCTCAAAGGGACCACTCTCTGCTCAGGCCTCCAGTGAAAGATCCTCCACCTCCATGAGATCTAAATTTGATTTTAGCTTCTCTAATATTTCCCTTCGAACCTGCAGCTTCTTGTTCCCTGAAGTTTTTATCTTGGAAAACTCTTTTCCTGGTAGCCATTACTTCAGTCAGAAGAGTTTTGGAACTGCAAGATCTTTGTACCCATCCTCCATACCTAGTGTTCCACAATGATAGGGTTGCTCTCAGGACTAATCCTTCCTTCCTTCATAAGATCTCTTCAGAAAATAATTTGAATCAGTCCATAGACCTTCCTGTGTTTTTTCCCAACCACTCCAACAGGGCGGAATATAAGTTGCATCAGTTAGATGTTCACAGGCAACTACGTTTCTATTTACATAGAACTAAGGATATCAGGAAATCGGACCAACTTTTCCTTTCTTATGCTGAGGGTAAACAAGGTCTTCCAGTCTCAAAAGTAACCTTGTCCAGGTGGTTGACATCTATCATCACATTTATCTATCAACTGAGGAATAAACACTTACCTGTTAAACCAAAAGTTCACTCCACCAGGGCTTTAGCCACTTTGGTGGCCTTTCAGGCTAGGTTGCCCATGGAATCTATTTGTGCTGCGGTTACGTGGGCCAACCCGCATACTTTCATTTCGCATTATAAGTTGGATGTGGTTTCCAGAAACAGAGAAGATTTTGGTTCCACTGTTCTGAAGAGTTTGTTCCGATGACCCACCCAGGTTTTTAGGTGCTAGGGACGCTGTCCCAACCAGCAAGAATGAAGGCGAGATAGACAACTTAACATAAAGAAGTTATGTACCTACCATAACGTTCCATGTTAGTTGTCTTCTTCTCGCCTTCTTTCTTGCGTCCCACCCTCCATCCCCCTATCCTTGTAGACAGAGAAGAGTTGCTTATGTTTTTTTTCACTGGCTGCGTCTTCTCTGGCTATTCCTTTTCTGTCTAGTAATCTCTCTGGAGGTTTTATATATTCCAGGATAGGATCCTTTCCTTATTATGTCTGCAGTTAGACTTACCAAACGAGATCTGGGTATCTAGCGCCAGGCATCATGGGATATAGGGTGGCCTCGAGCCAGTATGCAGCTCTCGAGCTTTTGAAGATGGCCGAGTCAGAGCCGAGGATGGGCTCCAAACCCTACCAGCAAGAAAGAAGGCGAGAAGAAGACAACTAACATGGAACGTTATGGTAGGTACATAACTTCTTTATCTTTGTAAACTGTATACACGAAACACCCAACAATAGCAAACGAGAATTTTTAATAACATCAGTAGATCACTTAGGAGAAAAATAAGAATGGATAAAATAAGTTTTGAAAACAAACTTACTGTGGGTATTAATATCAAGAAAAAGATTTTATATGTGCATTAATAGTATCATGAATTCTTATCGGCCAGTAAATACTGTAAAATCTGAAGGCAGTATAATAAATGATCATTTGAAGGTAGCACATTTGTTCCACTAACACTGCTCACTATTAGATCTAGTTTTGACAGATTATGAACTAAAATAGTAATTCCTGACAGTTCAACTTGTCCTACTATAAGTCAGGGGAAGGAAGAAAGAAAGAAATACCTTTTAGCAAAATAAAGGATTCAACTTTTGTGGGCCATGATTTGATCTCCTATACAGTTACTAACAATTGAAAATTACAAACTACCAGTATTACATATAATATTTAATGAGCTATTACAAACAGGGCCCATAATACCAATATATAAAGAAGATAATAAAAGTGATGATAAAAACTATAGACCTATTAACCTTACTTCTATTTTGAATAAATGCTTTGAAAGATGTATTATTGAAATACTGCAATGCAGATATTGCCATTTTGGACTTTTGGACCTGGCTTTGTAAAGGGTAGATCTATGTTGATAAGTTTATTAAGTTTTTTATGATACATTTACTAAGGCTGTGGATCTAGGTTTCTCATGAGGACTAAGTTTGTTAGACTAACCAAGGCCTTTCACTCCCCTCCTCACCATGTAATCTACCAAAACCAAGGTCAATATATTCCTGGTAAAGTGGATTATGTCATGGTTAACTGATAGATCCCGATATACAGTGATACAAGACATAAACTCTGACTCCTTTCCTATCCATACTGGAGTTCCAAAAGGCAAGATTCTTGGACCAATATTATTTAATATTGTATCTGAATCTATTCCTAGTGTGACATCCCACCTCTGGGCCAGTAATCAAGGAGTCCCAATCCTCACCATGGACACAGGTGAGGGACATTCACTTGAAACAACGATAGATACACAAAGTATTTCCAGATGCAGCTCTCTGCACCAAGCACAATTTCCCTTGAAAGCATACACAGTCTTGCGGCTCAGTTTCCTCATCTCTATCCATTTCCTAAATAAGTCTCCCCACTGACACAGCTGTAGAGTTGAGTCCTTAGCCAACTGTTCCAAACTAATCCTCCACTAGCTTCTCTGTGAAACCAGTGTTCTGTGTCTCTACTCCAAATAGCTGACACACACACATTGAGATTTGATTTTCACACACACACACCCACCTGGGAAAGGCTGGCACAGATTATCAGGTATGCCCCCCTCTGCCCAGACTATAAGGTAGATACTGCCACCAGAACACTCCAAAGCCAGCTACTCTAAGGCTCTTACAAGGGTGCCCAGTTATATGGAGTAAAATTAGTACTAATACGAATGGTAGTGTTTGACCAATGCAGCAAGGCTTTCAGGAGCGGCCACAGTGTCACCAAGTAAATGTAAGTACTCTCAAGGATTAAAATATTCTCTAAAAGGCCAGCCCGAATTAAAAGTTTAAATATATTTAATAATAAAAGAACATGTAAATTCTAAATATCTATTTACAATAAACACCAGTATTTCAATCACAATAAATATTAAAAATAGCACCAATGGAAAGAATCACACGGATACAGAAAAACAATACATAACTAATCTCACAATATTTTCCTGATTGTTCTAAAGAATTACGGTATCTTAGTTCACTTAATAGAGTAAGGCAAGATGAACTGGGTGAGTGATTCTTTCTTTGTCAGGTTTCACAAACATACTGCCCTGAGACTTCTGTCTCATCTAGTACTAAAACATCATTTCAGTGCTGGATTACAAAATGGCATCACATACATCTGGTCACTTGACTTCTGGTTCCCACACTACTCCCTTTACTAGAAAAGTACAGTTGTGTGCACTTACCATAAATGTAGATGTTCAAGTGTCTTCACTGTTGCAGTCATCACTGTGGGGTTCTTCCTGCCGGCAGGCAGCCCTCGGTCGGCCAGAATCCCAAAGTCTGGGTCCGGCCTCGGCTGTTCAGTCATGCTCCCTGACGTCAGAGCGCCAGGAGTACAAAGCTGCCAGCCGACGCCATGTTCTCCAGTTTTTCTTGCCCCAGATGTTAGGTGTCCAAAAGTGAAGGCTAATAGTAAAACAAAAATGTGACATACAACAAACCCCATACCCTGTAGCAAATACACCTCAGAAGAAGGGTGAAGTAGGAAACCACACTAATGAAAGTATAAGAGGGGACAGGAGGGTGGGTAACCCAGACTGCAACAATGAAGACACTCGAACATCTACATTTATGGTAAGTATACACAACTCATCGTGTTTCACTGTTGCGGTCATCACTGTAGGGTTGAATCCCATAGCTGAGAGAAAGGGTGGTGGATGTTCTTCATCTCACATTGCTGCAGTCCTTACATATGGGTAGTCCACTGTCCTCGGTCGGCCCGAATACCAAAGTATTAGGCTGACGTCGATCAAGGCGCTTAAAACTGACATCAGGACGTCAGGGTACAAAAGCGCATGACCGACGTCATTTCCTCAGTCTTTTTTGCCGCATGGTCCGATGCAGAAGCAGCGTTGCAAGTGCCGTTCGGCGTTCTGAAATTTTTCGAATTCGTAGTTTCAGACCGAATCCAAGTTGGCTAAGTACCCCGTTGGGGATTATTTTGGTTTTTTCTTGCCTCAGTGTTTTACCGGATGTCAGAAAAAGTGAATAACTTTATTTCTTGTGGGAAACAGATACCGCATAGGGATTATCATTCTTTGTGTATTCCTTGTTTGGGGCCTGAGCACGACGTTGTTGGGTGTCACTTTTGTGCTAGGTTCAATAAACGCACTATTAAGCGAAGGTTGGATTGTGCTAGGCTGGTCTTTGGGAAGCGGTGCAATTATAATATGCCGTCGGATTCTCCGGCGCCCGCTTCTGCGAAGAAGCGCAAAGACAAAACAGTTAAACCCAGGCAAGATGAGTCGTCCGTTCCGGACGCCGGTTCTTTAGAGGCTTCAGTGGAACCGCTGGTTCCGACGGAGACTTCTCTGGAATCTCAGGGGGAGACTTTGATTTTGCAGGAGGTGGTCTCTCAGGAGGCAGGTCAGGCTGAAGGGGCTTCCCAAGTTACTGTACTCCCCTCCCTTCCTAGGGTGGTTAGGCCTTCTCCTTCTGTTTCCAAGGCTTCTCCCAGAGGCAGGCCAGTTTCAGCTTCTGTTGGTGTCACTCCTAGTTCAGCAGGGTCTGTGCCTAAGAAGCACATGCTTAAAATGGCAGAAGATTTAATTACTCTGATTAGAGGTTCTATGCCCCCTCCTGATAAGAGGCCTAGGGTGGAGCCAGAGTTGGGAAGTTTTGAGCAGGCTTGGATATTTCAGAGTCTTCAGCTGAAGACTTGCAGGAGTATTCTCCTTATTCTGATTCTGATGCAGATGATTCCACTCCTTCTGCTTCTCCTCCAGAGGATTTTTCTTTTTCAGAGACACTTCATTCTATGAGGGAACATTTTAAGTGGGAAGGTCAGGACTTCTCTGATTCTAGGAAAAGGCTTAGGGAGTTTTTTGCTGTTACCCCAGCATAGGCCCTTGGCTATACCCCCTGTTCTGGATGTTGTGGAAGATGTGTTTGCAGAGGCTTCACTTAATCCTGATTCTCTGCCTCCTGCTCCTGTTAAACCGGATAGGTATTACAGGGTGCCTGAGGCTCATAAATATCTTTATAAGAGTCCTAGGGCGGACCCAGAAACTATTAGTCAGGGACCTAAGGGTGTCAAGGCCTCTGCTGTAAAAAATCCGGTTCCTCTAGATAAAGAAGCCAGAGCTTTGGATAGATGGGGAAAGAAGGTCTATACATCTTCTACCTTAGCTATGAGGGCTTTGAATTGCCAGTTTCATATGTTGAAATATCAAAACTTTCTTCTTTCTCAATTGAAGTCTAAGGTGGATGCTCTGGCGGAAGGCATTGAGTGTAAAGAGTTGCAAGATTTGGTGCATGTCTCTGAACAAGTGGGTAAGCATTCATTACAGTGTGGTTTTGATGCTGTGCAGGCCTCGTCTAGGGTGGCTGCCACTGGCTCAGTTCTTCGCAGGCACGCCTGGCTAAAGGATCAGAATTTATCTGACCATGTTAAGACAAGGATTTTGGATGCTCCTTTGCAGTCTGATGTGTTGTTTGGTTCACCTGTGGAATCAGTCTTGAAGAAAATGGAAGACAAGGCTAAGTCTATGCAGGCTGTTAAGGATTTTTGCAAGTTCAGCCTCCGAAGTTTAGTAGGAATTGGCCTGCTAAGGGGTGGACGTATCCTTCTTATGATTCTCAGTCTAGGGGTAGATCTAGGCGTGGTAGGGGCAGAGCTCAGAGTTCTTTCAGGCCTAGAACAGGGAGTTCACCTGCACAATCTTCGGTGAGGGCAGGGGCCAGTCCTTTCGTAAACAGGCCCAATGACCTACTTTTTCAGCTGCCAGATCCTTCTTGCCTGGCAGCACCTTTGGGAGGAAGGTTAGCACTCTTCAAGGAAAATTGGATGTTGATTACCCAAGACAAATGGGTATTGGATATCATACACCAGGGTTACAAGTTTTATTTCCATACCTTGCCTCCTTTCAAAGGCATGCCGGACGTTCCTCCTCAGCAAAGACTAGAGGCTCAAAACAAATTTCTCTACTACTTCAAATAGGGGCCATACAAACGGTTCCTCTGCCAGAAGTGGGCCTAGGATTTTATTCTTGCCTGTTTCTAGTACCAAAGAAAGGAAACACGTGGAGACCAATTTTGGATTTATCCATCCTCAACACATATCTGGACATTCCCAAGTTCAAAATGTTAACGTTACAACAGCTTTTACCTCTGCTGGGCAAAGATCACTGGATGGTGACTCTGGATCTCAAAGAGGCTTACCTTCATGTGCCTATCAGGCCCAGTTGCAGGAAGTATCTGCGTTTTCGGGCTGGGACTTCACATTATCAGTTCTCTGCATTGCCCTTTGGCTTATCTACTGCGCCAGAGTGTTCACGAAGGTTCTGTCTCCAGTGGTAGCTTTCTTCAGGCTAAGAGGAATACAGATCTATCCTTATTTGGACGATTGCCTGATACTGGCCCAAGAAAAGGACGAACTTCTTCATCATTTACAGTATGTGATGGCAGTGTTAAGATGCCTGGGGTATTCTGTGAACGAAATAAAGTCCAGTCTAGTACCCTCTCAGGACATGTGCTTTCTGGGTGTGAGACTGAATACAGCATCCCAGATGGCCTTTTTGACCCCGGACAAACAAAAGAATCTTTCTCTTTACTTCCACCAGTTGTCTCATCAGTCCAGGCTGACTGCAAGGACAGTCCTTCAAGCCTTGGGGTTCATGGCATCTTGTATTCTGGTACTTCCCAATGCCAAACTGCATATGAGGAAGCTACAATGGTATCTCAAGAATGTATGGACTCAGCACTGCCAAGATTTGGACACTGTCATTCAAATAATACCTTGCATTCAAAAGGAATTTTTGTGGTGGGCTCAGGAATGTCACCTAAACAAGGGACTCTCTGTGACCCGGCCAGAGGCGAGTCAGATTTTAACGACAGATGCCTCAGACAAAGCTTGGGGAGCTCATCTAAATGGAAAATGGATACAAGACACGTGGCCTGCCAGACTTCAACACCTACATATCAACTTGAAGGAGATGTTAGCAGTCCAATTTGCATTGATAGCTTTCAAGGATTTACTTCTTCCAGGGCAGGTGTTGATTCAAACAGACAACACAACTGTCATGTGGTACATCAACAAGCAAGGGGAACGCATTCTTATCCTCTATGCAGACAAGCAATGATTTTGTGGGAGACTGCTCTCAGTTTACAGCTAAATCTTCAGGCAAGGTTTCTGCCAGGAGCACAGAACTCCTTAGCAGATGTGTTGAGCAGACAAATTATGGATCCCCACGAGTGGACATTGGATCCTCATGTATTCCAGAGGTTGACAGTGTTATGGGGAACTCCAGACATAGATCTGTTCGCTTCTCCACTAAATTACCAGCTGCCAAAGTTTTGCACAAAAAGGTTTCATCCCTCAGCTTGGAAAGTGGATGCTCTCTCATTCAATTGGAGCAATCCTCACGTGTATGCCTTTCCACCTCTGCCTCTCCTCCCAAAGGTACTGCTGAAGGTCAGACAGGACAAGCCAAACATGATTTTAATAGCTCCAGATTGGCCTCGACAGCACTGGTACCCATTACTGAGAAGTCTGGTACAGGAGCCTCCATGGCCTTTGCCTTGATTCCTCACCTGCTGTCTCAGGAGAACGGTCATTTACTCAATGTCAAACTTCATTCTCTACATCTGACAGCCTGGCATATTCTGGTTTGAACCCTGGAGGGTCTCAGCTTCCACAACAAGTTTTGAATGTTATTTTGGAGGCCAGAAGGCCTAGTACAAGGAAAGTTTACGCAGATAAATGGAGGAGATTTTTATTTTGGAGTACAGCAAAGGACTTTGATGTTTCTAAACCTAATTTAAGTGTGGCGCTTCAATACCTTACTGAGTTATTGGACAAAGGTTTGTCCTTCTCCTCTATAAAGGTTCATGCTGCAGCAATCTCTGCTCACTATGACTGTGACCCACCATTATTTTCTCAGCCTTTGTTTAAGCAATTCCTTAGAGGGGCAAAGAATATAAGACCCCCACGTAGAGCTCCTACTCCTGCTTGGGATCTCAATTTTGTGTTGGAGAAACTCACTCTACAACCTTTTGAGCCTGCAGCATCGGCAGAGTTGAAATATTTATCTTGGAAGACTTGTTTTTTGTTGGCCATTACCTCTGCGAGAAGGGTTTCTGAATTACAGGCCCTTATGGCAGTTGAGCCTTTCTTAATTTTCCACAAGGATAGGGTGTCTTTGCGTACTAACCCTTCTTTTATGCCTAAAGTGGTTTCTAGTGTGGCTTTAAACCAAACTATTCATTTGCCTACTTTTTATGCAAACCCCCAAAATAAAGGGGAAAAGATTTTGCACACTTTGGATATTCACAGACAGTTGCGATATTATTTGAGCAGAACTAAAGGGTTCAGGCAGTCTCAGCAGTTGTTTGTTTCTTTTGCTTTGGGTTCTCAGGGCAAACCTGTTTCAAAACAAACTATTTCTAAGTGGATTGGTTTTGTATTGCTTTCTGTTATTCCCATCATGGTAAGGAGATTCCAGCTGGGATTAGGCCTCATTCCACTAGGGCTACTGCCACTTCTACAGCTTTTTAAGGGGTGGCTACTAAAGATATTTTGGAAGCAGCTACTTGGAGTTCAGTGCATACTTTCTCTAAGCATTACCACCTTCCACTTTACTCTAAATCTAGGGCAGGATTTGCAACTGCAATTTTACAAGGCATGTTGGCAGCTCCTAATGCTTTATAGTTTTGCCATCCTCCCTTACCTCTGCTTTGGGATTCTACCCATATGTAAGGACTGCAGCAATGTGAGATGAAGAACATAGTACAGTTTTGTACCTACCATAAATGTAGATGTTCGAAGATCCACATTGCTGCAGTCCAATTTACCCTCCCTCCTTCCCCTCTGTTGTTGAAGGTGGTGGTGTGGTTTGTGTTGTACATATTGTAAATATGGTTAGTGCACGGGTGGTTGGTTGGGTTTTGCTGGTTTTTGGCTTTGGCCTGTCTTGTTAGGGCCTTCTGACATCTGGGGCAAGAAAAGACTTGAGGAAATGACGTCGGTCATGCGCTTTTGTACCCTGACGTCCTGATGTCAGTTTTAAGCGCCTTGACCGACGTCAGCCTAATACTTTGGTATTCGGGCTGACCGAGGACAGCGGACTACCCATATGTAAGGACTGCAGCAATGTGGATCTTCGAACATCTACATTTATGGTAGGTACAAAACTGTACTTTATAGAGTAGAAGGGGCGGCTAGAAGGCCCTGCAAGACTGCAGAAGCAAAGCCTGCCCTAGACTTAGAGTAAAGAGGGAGATTATAGTGCTTAGAGAAAGTATGCACTGAACTCCAAGTTGCAGCTTCCAAAATATCTTTGGTAGGTACTCCCCTAAGAAAGGCAGCTGAAGTAGCAGCAGCTCTGGTAGCGTGAGTCCTAATTTTTCCTGGGATTTGCTTTCCATGATGAGAGTAACAAAATCTGATTCCATGAGCAATCCATTTAGAAATGGTCGGTTTAGAAATAGCTTTGCCTTGGGAATTTGTTGCATAAGAAACAAACAGTTGCTGTGTTTTCCTGATATCCTTGGTTCTGTCCAGGTAAAAACGAAGTTGCCTGTGTACATCCAAGGAATGCAAGATCCTTTCCCCCTTATTTTGTGGATTAGTGAAAAAAGTTGGCAGGTGAATAGTTTGATTTAAAGCCACTTTGGAAACCACTTTAAGCATGAAAGTAGGATTAGTCCTTAAAGACACCCTATCTTGGTGAAAAATAATATAAGGTTCCACAGCCATGAGTGCTTGTAACTCAGAGACTCTCCTGGCTGAAGTCAAAGCGAGTAGGATAGATGTCTTCCATGATAAATACTTAATATCAGATGTGGCAGCAGGCTCAAAAGGAGGCAGAGTGAGTTTTCCAGAACATAGTTGAGGTCCCAGGCAGGTATGGGGGGGGGGGGTCCTAGGGGGCCTTAAATTCTTTGCTCCTCTGAGATATTGTTTCAGAAGTGGATGCGAAAAGATTGGAGGATCTGTATTGTAATGTGCAGAGATAGCTGAGGCATGTATTTTTATGGAGAAGGATAAACCCTTATGTAGCATGTCTGTCAGGTAAAGTAAAATCAGTGGGATATTAGGAATGAGAGGATCCGAATCCTGAGCATGCATCCAGGTGCAAAATCTCTTCCATTTACCTGCATAAGATTTTCTAGTGCTAGGCCGTCTGGCTTCTAAGATGACATCCATGACCTGTTTGGGAAGGGTAGGATTAATCATAGACCCTGAATTTGCCAGGCTGAGAGTTTTGATATGAGAGTGCAGAACCTGGCCCTGGTGTTGGGACAAAAGATTTGGAATCTGAGGTAAAATCCAAGGAGGCTCCTGGGATAGATTCATCAGTGTTGAGTACCAAAATTGATGAGGCCAATTTGGGGCCAGTAAAATCATCTTGGGTTTGTCCTGCTTGATCTTTAATAACACCAGGGGAAGAAAAGGTAGTGGAGGAAAGGCATACCCAGAGAGGTTTCTCCAACTGAATGAAAGTGTATCCACTTTCCATGCTAGTTTGTGAAATGTCCTTGTGCAAAAAAATCTGTAACTGGTGGTTGAGGGGGGATGCAAATAGATCTATGTCCGGGCAGCCCCAGGCTTCTGTAATCATCTTGAATATTTGGGTGTCTAGCATCCACTCGTGTGGGTCTGACAGGTTCCTGCTCAGGCTGTCTGCCAGAATATTTTGTTTCCCTGGCAGGAACTGAGCTTGTAGATCCACTTTGCAAGCTAGAGCTGTGTTCCATAGAGTCATGGCTAGTCTGCAAAGGGGGTAGGAGTGTGAACCCCTTGCTTGTTTATGTACCACATAACTGTGGTGTTGTCTGTCCGTATCAGTAGTTGTCCTGGTTGTAGAAGATCCCTGAAAGCCAAGAGGGCATTCTGTACAGCTAACATCTCTTTTAAATTGATATGTAGGTGCTTCTGATCCTCTGTCCAAAAACCTTGCAGGCCTTTCCCCTGCAAGTGGGCTCCCCATGCATAATCCGAGGCGCCCGTGGTTAACACTTGGCTGGCTGGAGGCAGACTGAAGGCTTTCCCTTTGTTGTGAAGACATGCCATGGTCCACCAATGGAATTCCTTTTGTAGGCAAGGAAAGACAGCAATCTGTGTGTCTAGACTGTGGCAATGCTGGGACCATACACTTTTTAGGTACCATTGTATTTTTCTCATATGTAGTCTTGCATTTGGTATGAGAAGGATGCAGGAGGCCATGTAACCCAAAGCCTGCAGGAATTTCCTTGCAGTTAGCTGAGACATTAACGTCAAGGTTTTGAAAGTTGAAGCCAGCTGTAGTTGTTTTTCAGATGTCAGGAATGCCATCTGGGTTGTTATGTTTAGAAGAGCACCCAGAAAAGTTATCTGTTGTCTGGGTGTCAAATTTGACTTTTTTATGTTCACAGTGAATCCCAGGTACTTGAGTAGATTTTGAACAAATTCCAGGTGCTGGAGTAAGACATCCTTGCTGACTGCTTGAATAAGGTAGTCATCCAGATAAGGGTAAATTTGAATTCCCTTGAGTCTGCAATAAGCTACTACTGGTGCCAGGCATTTGGTGAAGACCCTGGGCGCAGTAGACAAGCCAAAGGGCAGCGCAGAGAATTGGTAATGTTTCGAGCCGGCCTTGAACCTGAGGTATTTTCTGCACTCCTGTCTGATAGGGATGTGTAGGTAAGCCTCCTTTAAATCCAATGTCACCATCCATGCATTTTTGCTCAACATTGGCAGAAGCTGCTGCAGAGTAAGCATCTTGAACTTTGGTATCTCCAGGAAAGTATTTAAGACTGACAGATCCAGGATGGGTCTCCATGAATTTTGTTTTCTAGGAACTAGAAAGAGCCTTGAGTAAAAGCCTTGCCCAGTCTCTGATTGTGGAACCAGTTCTATGGCCCTCATAGCCATGAGGGATCCCACCTGGTTTAATGCCTCTGCCCATTGGTGTCTTGGTAGGTCTGGCCATCCGTTTGGTCTTGGCAAGGTATGAAAAGTGGAATTTGTAACCTCTTGAAACTACATCCAGAACCCACTTGTCTTGGGTTATGCAAGTCCAATTTTGTTGAAAAGGAGAGAGTTTTCCTCCTAGAGGGGCTACCAGGAGAGAAGTTCCTGGAGCCATGCAGGGGGAGTCATTGAGCCTGTTTTCTGTAAGATTGAGGTCTGTCCTCTCCACCCCTGGGGGTGGAAGCACTCCACTGTCTAGGTCTGTAAGAGGTCTGTGCTTGGGTCCTCCCTCTGGAACGCCTATATATACCCCTCTGAGGCCTGTCCAAGCTGGGAAAGGACCAATTTTTAGTTGGCCAATTTCTGCTAAATCTTGGGGGCTGAACTTGTAAGAAATCCTTAACCGTTTGCATGGATTTTGCCTTATCCTCCATTTTCTTTATCACCTCTTCAGCCTTAGACCCAAACAAAACATTATGCTGAACAGGAGCATCCAGTAACTTAGCTTTCACTTGATCAGGTAAGTTTTGTTCCTTTAACCAAGCATGCCTTCTAATGACTGTGCCAGTGGCAGCCGCCCTGCATGAAGCCTCCAAGGCATCAAAACCACAGTGTAAACCATGCTTCCCCACTTGCTCAGTAGTATGCATCAAATCATGTAATTCCTTATTATCTGCACATGCAGAAATGGTACCTAGCTTTTGTTTCATAACAGACAGCAGGAATTGCTGATATTTTAGCATATGAAATTGACAATTTAAAGCCCTAATAGATAAAGTAGCAGAAGTGTACACTTTTTTGCCCCATCTCTCCAAAGCTCTAGAATCCTTATCTGTCGGAATAGGGTTTTTAGCAGAGGCGGCCTTAACACCCTTAGGATCCTGAGAAATGGTTTCTGGATCAGCAGTAGGATTTTTGTAAAGGAACTGGTGGGAGTCAGGGACCCTGTAATATCTGTCAGGCTTAGCAGGGGCTGGAGGAAAGGAGTCAGGAGTTAAATTAGCCTCAGAAAAGGCATCATCCACAATATCCAAAATAGGAGGAATAGCCAGGGGTCTATGTTGGGGAAGAAGAAGGAAATCCCTAAGCCTTCTCTTAGATTCAGAGTACTCCTGTCCTTCCCAGTGAAAATGTTCCCTCATGTCATGTAAAGTTTCCCCAAAAGAAAAATCCTCAGAGGGAGAAGCTGATGAAATGGATTCCTCAGCATCAGAATCCTCATAAGGAGGGAAAGTATATTCCTGTTCAGAGGAAGACACTGAAAAAATAGATGCCTGATCAGAGGATTCATAATCCAATTCTTGCCTTGGCCTTTTGTCTGGAGGGGGATGTGAACCCCTAATCATGGTTAGTAAGTCCTCCGCCATTTTAAGTAGCTGTTTCTGAGATTTGGGTCCTGGATCAGAAGAGGGCTGGTGTCTTAGATTTAGAAGGAGTCTTTGCCTTTGCCTTTGTCTTTGGCTTTGCCTTTATCAGAAGCTGAGTAGGCCTGAAAACCCCCTCGGAAGCCGGTACCTGCACAGCGGCTCCGGAACCATCCGAGGGAGCATTGTCCGAAGGTCCTGCAGCTGGAGTACTCAAAGGCCTAGTTGGCTCCTCGTGGGAGTCCGTTTTGGCAATCGGTTCTGAAATGGCCGACAGGGGCTGCGAAAGCGCCTCACTGACGACGGCCGAACCTGTAGCTGGCACTGCTTGTAAAACGTCGTCTGATTTGGACCTCGGAGGCCTGTCCTTATCCTTGCGTCATTTGTGAACTCCGGTAGTCGGAAGCGTGTCCGACGACATTTTATAATTAAATCGCCTGCCAAAGTAGTGAAAAGCAAAATCGTACCTCCGCTTAATAGTATGATGGTTAAATCTAGCACAAAACCGACAACTAGCTACGTCGTGGTCAGGGCCTAAACAAGGAATACAGTAAGAGTGGAAATCCTTATGAGGCATTTGCTTCCCACAAGAAATGCAATTATTAACTTTTTCTGACATCGGACTGGAACAAGAAAAAAGTTTCCCCAATGGGGTACTTAGCTTTGTGAAGAAAAAGTCAGTCTTCGGACTGAAGCACGAAAAAATATCAGGAGTCAGCTGACCGGCACTTGCGAACTGCTTCCACCGCATGGCAAGAAAGACTGGAGAACATGGCGTCGGCTGGCAGTTTTGTACTCCTGGCGCTCTGACGTCAGGGAGCATGACTGAACAGCCGACGCCGGACCCAGACTTTGGGATTCTGGCTGACTGAGGGCTGCCTGCCGGCAGGAAGAACCCTACCGTGATGACTGTAACAGTGAAACACGATGAACATCTGAGCCAGAATCTTGCACATACGTGTTACCATACACACACAACTTTGCTAAGATGTGTTATAGCATCTGGGAGCTATAAAACCATTTCAAAAAGTTTCATCCTTCCAGGGTTGCAATTAGTTCACCCCTAAGGACAATACATTAGGATTCCCAGTCCTGGTTTGCACAGACATTTTATCTCTGACTACAATCAGAACTGTAAGATACAATCTTTATGGTCTAAACCAGGTAATTTAATTTCAAACTATTTTTCAAAGTTAGTTAGACTGAGATTAACCTATTCTCTTCCAGTATCTTCTGTTACAATATATTCATTTCAACAGTTACAATACAGTCTGATGTACGGGTTTATTTCTTTTCTGTCCAGCAAGACCCACTGTTGGTGCATTTTTAACACAAGCAGCTTTACAAATACATTTTCAACACAAGCACATGTACAAATAAAAAAAACACCAGCAAGCAAAAGAATATAGTTGAAAAACACACATTCACCAGCACATCATCAGTATCTCTTCTTTATTTCATTAGCGATCTGGTACCTCGGCATTTCGCCTTCATGGATCACAATACAATCACATTTTTAACAGATATATATACTTACTCACTCCAAATTATCACCAACAACTGACATTAATTAGCTAATTATTATATTAAACATTTAAAGCAACAGAATACATATCAATATTATATATAGTGGTCTGAATCAAGAATTGGGTATTTAATATTTTATTACCTAACATTTCATATTTATATTTATTAAAATTTTTATTTTTGTAGTTTAGTAGTTTAGACTGACTAATTGAATTTATTTATTTATTCACTATATATAATATTGATATGTATTCTGTTGCTTTAAATGTTTAATATAATAATTAGCTAATTAATGTCAGTTGTTGGTGATAATTTGGAGTGAGTAAGTATATATATCTGTTAAAAATGTGATTGTATTGTGATCCATGAAGGCGAAATGCCGAGGTACCAGATCGCTAATGAAATAAAGAAGAGATACTGGTGATGTGCTGGTGAATGTGTGTTTTTCAACATGTACAAATCAGTTTGATATACAAATGACATACAGTTCTTTACAAAACTTCAGCTAGCTATGCTAGCACATGTTACACATCTACTGCCCTACTTTCTCTGGCATAGCTGTCATTACCTCACATCAGCACACCTAGATCTAAGACATGTTGGATAAATAAGTGTGCAGACATTTGTAAGATTGGGTTCACTGCATAAAATGACCCTGATACTGAGTATTTAAATTCTTATATAAGACAGATCGGTGATTAGACACACAACATAGGTAAACATTTTAGTTATGACAAATGTAAATGTTTTTGGAAAGGTTGCAGTTCATTTGCCTGTGTATCTACTAGAACATCTGCTAAAGGAGGCAATGCAATATAAAGACGCAGTTATGAACACTGACCTTTCCTTTGCCACACATGCTCAATGGATAAGTAATAAAGCTATGCATTAAATGGGATACATATTTAAAAATCTTAGCACAAGACATGAGATGTGTCTTACATTAGCATACAAAACTGTTCTCTAATTCCCCTTGGTATTTCTGTTACTCCAGTTGCCTATTCTGGGTCACAATTCTGCAGTGGTTTTACTTTAATGAATATTTTCTAGTCAGTATATTTATGAGGACTTGTATTAGCATCTGGTGTGATCTAAGCTTGGTACTGGGTCGAGAAGCATGAGTTAGGGCTATAATTACGTTTTTGAAACTGTACTGCAAGGCTTCAGCATTTTTTTAAAATTATTGCTTATATCTTTCTTTTCTGAAAGAAAGATACAAGCAATAATTAAAAAACAAAATGCTGAAACCTTGCAGTACAATTTCAAAAACATAATTATAGCCCTAACTCATACTTCTCGACCCAGCACCAAGCTTGTTATCTTTCTTTTCTGAAGCCACGGTGGTACAGCGGTAGCGTGGTCTCACAGCAAGAGGTTCTCCTGTTCGATTCACAGCTGGAGTGCCTTCTGTGTGGAGTCTGCATGTCCTCCCCACAGTCGAGTGGCCTCCAAAAGACATGCGTGAATGGACGTGTCTTCGCTGAAGGTTGGGCGTCGTGCTGGCAACTCGGCACCATAAAAAATCTACTGCCAATCATTAGCGGACTAGAGTTCCACTGTGGGGACCCCTAACCGGGAAAAGCCAACAAGACAAACAGTTAGTTATGTACTCACCATAATGATCAATGTATGTGGTCCATCTCGCCTATATTCATTACTGATGGGTTCGGAGCCGACAATCGGCTCCGACTCGACCAACAATTTTCTAACACGAAGTCTCTAATTGGCTGGGTTAACTGGTATCCCAGGATGCACCTCTACCAAACCCCCAGATCTTGTTTGCATACATCGCAATCACTCCACATACACCAACCTCACTAAGAGGAATATCATCCACCAGGAAAAGGGAATAAACCGATTCTGAAGGGTCTCAGAGCAATTTTCCTCCAAATCCTTCAGGCAGGGGGCAGGTGGGAGGTACGCAAGAATGTAGGCGAGATGGACCACATACATCGATCGTTATGGTGAGTACATAACTAACTGATGTTATGTGGTCCTATCTCGCCTACATTCATTACTGATGGGACAGCGTCCCTAGCACCTCTAACCTGGGAGGCTCATAGGAAAATACTCCTGAGAACCATGGAACCAAAGAAAGCCCGGCCTCTAGATGCCACGTCCAGCTTGTAATGAGAGATAAAGGTGTGATGAGAAGCCCATGTGGCAGCTGCACAAATGTCGTCCAAGGAAAGCCTGGCATGATATGCTATTGAAGTCGAGACCGCCCTAGTGGAATGAGCCTTGACTGGGAAAGGTAAGTTCCTGCCTGCTGATGAGTAAACAAAGTCATGCAATCCTTAATCCACCTGGAAATTGTGTACTTGGAAACAGGGCTACCCGTTCTATTCTCCGAAAAAGAGAAACAATTGATCCGATTTTTTTCGTCCTGCGTAAATAGAATCTTAGTTGTCTATGCACATTCAATTGATGAAATTTGAACTCCGCCTTGTTGGAGAAGTTGGGAAAAAACACAGGTAACTCAATGGATTGGTGGAGGTTAACTGTAGACGACACCTTAGGGAGGAAGGACGGATTAAGTCTCAAGGAAACCCTGTCCTTAGAAAACCCACATTCTCCAATTGTTATCTGCATTTCACCAGCAACGTAGTGTAGTAAAGGGACAATATGTGAGAGCTGCAAGAATGGTTTCAGATGATGAGGATTTCAAGGTAGAATGTGACTTCTTGGGTAACATGTTTTTAAAGAGAGGTTACCCAGGAACATTCATACAAGAAATCAAAGAAGAGGTGGTGACTAAAAGGGGAAACGGTCATTTTCGTCCCATCTTAGATGGGGGGAGTATTTCAAACCCAGATGGCATAATTTCAACCCAAATTCCCCCCCATTAGGTTTCTCTTCACTTATTGCATTGACTTTAAATCAATAAAGGAAATAATTTCTAGAAACTGGAGAATTTTATATGAGGACAAGTCCTTGCTTAAATCTATTGGAACTCAGCCTAGTTTCACTTATAGGAGAGGTTGTAACTTAAAAAATTTGGTCGAAAGATCCAAAGCCACTAATAATAACAGGGGGAACAGTGGGACGACAAAATGTGGTATGTGCACATATTGCAGACATATTCTACCTGGTGGGAGGATAAACATCAATGGGAAAACAGTTTCAATTAATGGCAAGTATAACTGTGATTCTAAGGGGGTCGTGTATGCAGCCACTTGTAGAGGATGCTCGGCATTCTACATTGGCAAGACCGACAGACCCCTTAAGAAAAGGATATACGAACATCTTTATGCCATTAGTAAATCTGACATGAATAATGCATTAGCTAAACACATCTTTTCCCATCCAGACCACAGTTTTGCATTCACAGTCATTCAACAAGTGGTTCCCACCATCAGGGGGGGTCCGTGGCAACTCTGGTTAGAGGAGCAGGAGTTATTTTGGCAGATAAGAACTTCTGCCTATGTCCCTCCAGGGTTGAATGAGGCGGTCTCAATAAAATGCATTCTTAAGCTTAGAGCTCTGAAAAGCTAAAGGAGCAAAAAGTACATAAAAATAATTTTAAAAAATAATAAAAAGTACACAAGAATAATAAAAAGGAACAACAGTTAAACATACTTCAGATCTAGGCATAGTCTATGTTTATATTTAGATCTAGCTGGTTTTCTCATATTTTCATATTTTAGATGTTTTTTATATGGGAGCTTAACTAAATCACTTTTAGAGATTTTCTTTCCTTTAAAAAACATGATTGTTGTTTTCATATTAATATTGAGGGTCATATCTAACAAAAATCCTAAAAGGTGGAAATGATTTTCGTTTTGGAAAACATTAGTTTTTAGAATATCATTCAATTGTCATACATTGGTTATCAATACATGTATCTTTATATTCCCAAACAGTTTACATTTTAATAGATTTATATATATATATATATATACATACAATTTGAGTCTACAACAGTCGCATTAATATGGGAGGGCTCAAAAACAGGTCATTTTTAATTTACAATCAAGTTTTTGTTTTGTGAATATGGTCCACATACATTAATCATATATATATATATATATATATATATATATATATATATATATATATATATATATATATATATATACACCCACATACACACACATTTTTATATAAGGAAACACATTATTTCTTTCATTATTAGTTTCATTTTCATTTATGTTAAATCAGGAATTGCAGATGCTTATTTGGTTTGGTAACATTTTAAGTTAAATAAGACATTATGGTTTCTTACATAAACGAGACATTACTAGGATGCATTTACAAAGATGGGAGATTCTATTGGTTAATTGTTTTTAAATTAAGTATTTAAATGATGTGGTTGACATTTGTAAATGTTTCAGTCTGAAGAAGGTGGGTTTATTTCTCCCACCGAAAGCGCTTACTGACTATTTCAATAAACAGCCTGTGTGCTCACCAGTGGCTTGCTTTGTTTCGTTTCCACGTTTTGTTTTCGTGGCTTAAACCCTGTCCTTATGGAATATCAAATATGGGGGCCTAATGGACAATGCTTGAAGTTCTGATACTCTTCTAGCTGAGGTGATGGCCACTAAGAAAGCAGTCTTCCAGGACAAGAATTTTAGTTCGCAAGTGGCAGCCGGCTCAAAGGGCAGAGAAGTGATGGCTTACAATACCAGATTTAAACCCATGGCATGACGGGTGCTGACACAGGAGGATGCAGTAACCAGGCACCTTTCAAAAAGGCCTTGCAAAGTTTATGGCCCATGAGAGCGGGCTCATAGGACACATGGAAGTTAGAAATGGCCGCCAGCTGCACTTTAATGGTCGAGGGAGCAAAGCCTTGTCGGAAAAGCATAGCTGAAAAGTCTAAGACCGCCGATATAAGGGCTGTGAAACGGTCCAGGCCTTGAGACTGAGCCCAGATGGAGAATCTCTTCCATTTGCTACAGTAAATTCTTCTGGTGGAGGACTTGTGAGACGATGAAAGGATATGCACCACCTCAGGTGAAAGGGAATGTACTCTAACTATCGATGGAAGTGGAGCAGCCAGGCTGTCAACCTGGGGGACTGTAGGGAGGGGTGGAGCTGTCCCGACATACGAGTCAAAAGGTCTGGCACTGGGTCCAGAGTCCAAGGACCGTCCACTGTGTACCATTGAAGGAAGGGGAACCAGACCTTGCTGGGCCAGTGTGGGGCAATCAGAATCATCTTGCTTCCCAAGTGAATGGCTTTCTGAATCACTCTTGGTAACAGAGGAAACGGAGGAAAGGCATAGAGCAGACCGGAAGGCCAACCGTGGACTAGAGAGTCCCTGGGTGACTCCCCCTGTGCGGGGATCAGAGTGAAGTAGTTGCTGCATTTGGCATTGAGGAGACTGACAAAGAGATCGCAGCAAGGCTGACCCCACCTGCTGAAGATCCGAGTCGCAACTCGGTTGTTCAGGGACCACTCGTAAGGCATCAGAATAGCTCTGCTTAGCCTGTCTGCTATCACATTGGATTTTTCCGGAATGTGCGTTGCCACTAGAAACCGTTGGGAAGACACTGCCCAATTCCACAGTCTCATGGCTTCAATGCAAAGGGGGTAAGACTTGGTTCCCCCTTGCTTGTTCAGGTACCAAACAACTGACGTGCTGTCTGAATGAATAGCAATTGTTCCCCGGGGAAGAGAGCTCTGAAGTGCTTGCAACGCTAATAGCACTGCTCTCATCTCCAGGACATTGATGTGTAAGTGTACCTCGTGATCCTGCCAAGTGCCTTGGACCATTCTGCCCAGATAATGCCCCCCCCCTATCTGGGAAGCGTCCGTGGTCACTGTGGCAGCAGGAGAGAGGGGGAGTAGATTCCTCCCCTTGTCCAGGTTGGAGGAACATAGCCACCAACGGAGATCCTGCCTGCAATGCTCTGTGAGGAGAATCGGGTGAGAGAGGGGTAATTTTTGATAGGACCACTGGACTGAAAGGAGCCACTGGAGGATCCGCATGTGTAGCCTGGCTAAGGGTACTAACATGATGGTCGCCGCCATGGAAACCAATAACTGAAGAACTAACCTGGCTTGGACCTTCGTCCGGGGCAATAGAGCCTGGACCTGAGATTGCAACACTGTTATCCTTTCTTGAGGTAGAAAGGCCCTCATTAGGACTGAGTTTAACTCTGCACCTATAAATACAACACGCTGTGAGGCAGCAAGGCAGATTTTTCTCAGTTCAGTGTAATTCCTAACCTTTGAAAAAGGTTTATGGTAGCCTCCCTGGCTTGGATGAGGAGACGCCTGGTGGGGGTGGTAAGGAGCCAATCGTCCAGGTAAGGAAAATCTGGAATCCTAGACATCTCAGGTGAGCTGTCACCACTGCCAAGCACTTGGTAAACACCCTGGGGGCTGTGGTGAGACCAAAGGGCAGGGCTCGAAACTGGAAATGACTGGCTCCCAGCCGGAAGCGTAAATGATTCCTGGATGCCTTGTTTATCTTGATGTGATAATAGGCATCCTTGAGGTCGATGGAGCACATCCATACTCCCTCTCCCAACAATGGGAAGATGGATTGAAGAGTGACCATTCGGAATTTGGACTTCAGGACGTAGTGATTCAATCGGCTGAGATCCAGGATGGGTCTCAGGTCCCCTGTTTTTTTCGCACCAAAAAGAGTCTTCAGTAAGTTCCTGATCCGATCTGGTCTGAGGGGACTGGTTGGATGACTCCTTTTCTTAGCAGCTTTGATATCTCTAGCACTACTTGATCCCTTTGACTGGGTGGAACTTCTGGGATATTTTTTGATTAGGGGAGGGGGTGAAGCAAAGGGAATGGTGTAACCTCCGGTGATTATTCGAAGCATTCATCAATCCTGAGTGATGCTCTCCCAGGCTTGAAGATGCCTCGAAAAACGACTCCCGACTGGCTCCGGAGCAGCACAATCGGACGATCCCTCAGGGATGCTGATAGGAAGATCCGCGAAAGGAGTCGCAGTCTCCCAGATTGCAGGGGCCTCCTCTGCCCCTAGGACGGCGTCTTCCAGAATATTTCCCCCCACCTCTGCCTCTGGAGGGGGGCTCACCATGAGTGGCTGGGAAAGACTTTTGTGATTTCTTGAACCACATCTTCCCTCCTCTCTGAGCCTTGGGATAAGGCCTAGAGGGAAGAGAAAAACGGGCCCCTACGGCAGATAAAGTCTTACCCTCCTGTTCACACCTGGTGAGAGTCTCTCTTACTTTGGGTCCAAAAAGAGAGGACCCATCGAAGGGGGCGTCCGTGAAGGAAGACTTGAAGGCCTCCGTGAAGTGACATAGGCGCATCCAGGCTTGCCTCCTAAGAGCCAAGCGTGAGCTAGCTGCCCTACTCGCCCCTTCAGCTGCATAGGATAGGAGCCTCATGGACGAGTTTACAATGGAACCAAGGGTAGACAACTGGCCGTTAACAGTCTGCGCTACCGCCTCAGGCATGTTACCCGTCAAGGTATCTCCCAACTCTTTGAGAAGATCTCTCTGGAGCCGAGTAAAGTGACAAAGGTAATTCAGAGACCGCAGTGTAAAGTCGCTGAAGACAGGGTATGCTTCCCATAGCGATTCATACTCCTGGACTCCTTGTTAGGAGGACGGACGGAGGAAGAAGCCTCTGCAACTTCTTGCTAAGTGGCTGATGCCACCACCATGGCATCTACAGGGACCTCTTTTGTCAAAAACTCTTTCCCCGGGGGAGCAGACAGGAACTTATTAGGACAGCTCGGCACTGGTTCCACGGAATCAGGGTGCTCCCACACCCTTCGACAAATCAGGTCTAATAGTTCGTCGAAGGGTGGAGACACCCAGGAGGCAGAAGGTTGAGCTCCAAAGGCCTTGAGGAATACCGACTCCTCCTCAGAGGGGGGCTTAAAAGGCCAGTCACCTCTCTGCCTCAAAATATCCAGGATGTCGGAGAAGGAGACGTCATCGGAGGACGACTTAGGGGACCCCTCTGCATCCTCGAGGTTGGTATCTGAGGTGATGGACTCGTCTTGGGAGTCTATGTGCTTCCTCTTGCACAACTTCTTCCTGGGAGGCTCCTCAGGCACAGACTCTGAGGGGCCCTCAGATAGCTGGGGACCGCTCATGGGGGTGTCCTCAGGCCTTCGAGCTCCGCAATCCACTGACAGAGGGGCGTCAGAGGCTCTAGCCGGGGTGTATGGGGATGGAGTGGCCGATCCAAGTGATGTCACTGATGACCTGGCCAGTGCGCTCCTCATGGCCTCGAAAGCGGGTCCCCCCGAATCCGAGGGAGCGATCCGTCTCCGAGACCACAACCGGAGTCGGATCCCCGTAGCCGAAGCACAGAGAGGGAGACTTGGGGCCGACAGAAGTCCCGATGTATCCCCCTCGGGCCCGACCGAGGAAACCAGAGTGCCGAAACCAGATGACGGAACTGAAATGGTTGGAGCCAATGACGGCTCCGATAAATCCGTCAGGGGTACCGGAGCCAGCATAAGGACATCACTCGGCACCGAACACTCCGGCTCCGATGACACAATGCTCGGAGGAGGAATCATCGGTACCGGCAAGGGAACAGGCTCCGGAGCCAACTGGGTCGGAGCCGAAAACAATTTGGCTAACACCGGCGACTGAAGGAGCCTCTGAACCACCCTATCCATGTCCAAATCGGATAATCTAGAGGATTTGGAGGCAACTGAAGGAGAGGTGGATCTCCTACCTATTGATTCCTGTATAACACTGGGTGACCGGCTCCAAATCGGCTCAAAAATGATCGGAGCCAAGGTCGACTCCAGTATCACCGATACCTCCTGCGGCCCCGAAAACAATGAAGCCGAGGAAGCAGAATCCAAAACAGAGCTCCTATCCTGCGGCTCCAAAGCCAACGGAGCCGAGGAAGTAGTAACTATCTTCAAAATCTTCTCCAGGGGCTCCGAGGAACTAGATGGAGCCGGAGATCATTTCTTAGTTCTGGTGGATTTGGATCTGCCAACAGAAGAAGCAGACTTTATATCCTCTTCAAAAGAGGGCTTGACCAGGCCTTTCAAAATCAGTTTATTTTTTCTTTCCTGCAGTACCCTAGAACTGAAGGAATGGCAGACACTGTAGGATTCTTGTAAATGAATCGCGCCAAGGCAATAAACACAGATGGCATATGCCCATCTGTGATCGACATTTTATAGGCACACTGAGCATTTTTTAAACCCGGACGGTTTATGCTCCTTTTGCTCTTTAGACATGTCCAACAAATTCCAAACACTCAACACAACAATAGGAAGGCGGGGTACACTACAGGAACTCTAATTTAAATGCTCCTAGGGATCGACGAGAGAAAACACTGATAAAGACGAAGGAGAGGACTAGGTCCCTCTACATTAAACGGGCCCAGCCCACCAAACACGAGGGAATCCACACACACTCTCCACAAAACTGCAACAAGCCCAAACACACACAAACACAATATAGCTATGAAAATAGCTTTTGTTTCACAGAAAGGTATAAAAACTTTAGAAAGTTTTAGTCAAAAAAAGGTACTTAGCCACAGCCAAGCTCGAGACTACGTCCTAACTCAACGAGCGGCAAATGAGATCTGGGGGTTTGGGAGAGGTGCATCCTGGGATACCAGCTAGCCCAGCCAATTAGAGACTTTGTGCTAGAAAATAGTCGGCCGAGTTGGAGCCGACTGTCGGCTCCGAATCCATCAGTAATGAATGTAGGTGAGATAGGACCACATAACATCACTGCTTATATCTTTCTTTTCTAAACCCTTGTTATGGCTGCCACAGTACCACTATTCCTACTTCCTGAATCTCTCTTAACTTCCTGCTTTAAAGCAGGCTCTGTTTAATACTACATAGGATTACCATATAGTACACAACAATGTCAATATATCTTTGTGTAAGGATGATAGACAAACAACTGTCACAATGGAGATTCTGGGCTATATCATCTCCAATGTTTCTGAAGCTACTTTAGCCACTGACATCATAATGTCACTGTTTTCATTATGAAGGCACGCTTCCATACGTCTTTACCTGTAACTCTGCCTTCACAGTGTCTATAAAAAAATAAATGAAGTGGTCTCTCCCTGCAGAGGCAGAACATTTCTAAGAAGCTTCCGCCCTAACCCACCCACACCCCAGCAACTCTAGCTGTGTCCTACTTTTTCTATCATCAGTAACAGTGTTACCCACATACAGTACTCATTAGATTCATGATCAGCAAAGATGGTCTCATACATATCATTTCTGAAAGAGTACAGCTTAGTTTTATATCAAAGCAGATACAGCAGTGGTTGTCTCAGCTTCAACCTTACTAGGACAGATTAAAGAGTTGATGTTCTTCGTGTTTCGCTGTTGCAGTCATTACATTTGGGTTATCTGCTTGCAGGTAGCTCACAGTCGGTCTGATTAACAAAGTCTTGGGTCCTGCATCGGTTGCTGTCCCTTCTTCCACAACGTCATGTCCTCAGGGATATAAAACATGCAGCTGACGCCATTACATCAGTCTTTCTTGCTGTGCAGTGCCCGAAGCAGAAGCAGTTCGCAAGTGCTAGTTGGCAGACTCCTGAAATTTTCATTTTTGAGTTTCAGAACCGAAGTCTACAACTAAAGCTAAGTACCCCAATGGGGAAACTTTTTCTTGCTCCTTACCGATGACAGTAAAAGTTAATAATTGCATTACTTGTGGAAAGCAAATACCGCACAAAGATTTTCATTCTTACAGTATTCCTTGCCACTGCAGTCTTGCAGGGCCTTATAGCTGGTCCTAATTCTATTTAAATTCCTCCTCCCAACCTTAGCTTTGGGAATCTACCCAAATGTAATGACTGCAGCAGTGAAACACGAAGAACATAGTACAGTTGTGTACACTTACCATAAATGTAGATGTTCGAGTGTATTCACTGTTGCAGTCCTGGTTACCCTCCCTCCTGCCCCCTTTCTTCTTTCGGCTATACCTCTACTCTTCCTTACTATGCTCAAAAGCTTTCTGGTGTATTTGCTTTTTTGTTGGAGGTATATCCTTGTATTTATAGTTTTAATTGCTTCCCATTAGGGGGGCACCTGACATCTGGGGCATGAAAAACCGATGTAATGGCATTGGCTGCATGTTTTATACCCCTGATGACTTGACGTCATGGAAGAAGGGACAGCAACCGATGCAGGATCCAAGACTTTGTTAATCAGGCCAACTGGGGGCTACCTGCAAGCAGATAACCCAAATGTAATGACTGCAACAGTGAATACACTCAAACATCTACATTTATGGTAAGTGTACATAACTGTACTTTTCCTCTAATTTTTCATACTTACCATAGCCATCAGGGTTGGAACGAGGTGTGTAAAAACTCTGAACTCCACAGATCTTGCAGAAAGTATGCTTAGCCATGCGAGTTTGGAAAGTGTATGTAGTTAAACTCTCTGCGCCCTATGTATAAAAAAAGCACATTTCAGGTTTAATTTATTTGATCACTTCAATTTTCCAGCTTTCTGTTTTTATTTCCACAATATCCCTGTAGTGCTTATATGCCAATTCTCAGGGCACATTCATGTACTAAGGTCTGCAACTGGAAGATCTTAAGCCTAACCTATTACCAACATAGAATACCAGCCCATCCTTTCTACTGAATGACATTTCCATTGTGAATATATATGCAGAGTTGCTGGGTCACAATGTAGAGTCATGCTTTTACATGCTAAAAAAACAGACACCAACAAATTCAGTCCAAGAACTTCAGCCAAGTATGAGACACCGACAAATTGTTTAAGCGCTTTCATTCACATTTAATGCAGAGTTAACTTCTTCAGAAACAACTTCAACATCCCTACAACTCTATTATATACACATAACAATTAACAAAATGAATGAAATTTACATAATTGATTGTCATCAATACGTTAAAGGCACATACATAGTGTCTCATTTAAATACTAGTAAATAACAATAGTAAAATCCACATTTGGAATATTCAAATGTATAAACAATACATAGTAAAGTTAAAAATGAGAAAGAATACAAATATATTAAAAAACATATTGAAATGTGAATTAATTAATGTTTTTGTTATAATTAATTATTTTCTAAAAAACATTTCAAATTTATTACTTCATTGAGACCTGGGGCCCTATCGGCTCCTAGGTAAAATTGCCAGAAAGATTCTTTGCATTCTAGCAAAAGTTTAACATTACCACTAAATGGATTATTTTGCACACTGTCCAAGATAGAAAAAGTGAACTTTTTAAAAACATTACAAGTAACAGAGTGTCTAGCTAGTGCATTGTTGGGGTCTTTCTTTTTGATGGCTAGAAGGTGTTCACGAATTCTAACTTTGAATGCTCTAGTGGTCATACCTACGTAATAACTTGGACATGTCTGACACTGAGCTACATAAACTACCATCATACTGTGACATGTAAATAAATCTTTAGACCAGTGTGTATAAGAGAGGTGTGGAAAATATACAGAAGAAGAATTACTAACATATCTACACTGTTTACATGTGTGACAAGAATAGGGAGGTTGAGAAACAAAAAAAACCAAAAAAAGATGGTAGATTATCACTGTAACGATGATTATGAAATACAGGTACATAATTTGTCTAACACCTGTTTTTCAAGTGATACTTTCAATCTCCTGAGAAAAGGTTTTTCTTTTATTCCCTCCAACAATATCAATAAGGCTAGAACCATTATTGATTTCAGACTAACTCTTAGGAAGTTAAATTTAAAATACATCATGCAGGATATAGAATGTACTGCTACTCATCAAGGCCCTAGAAAGGCCAGCACATACAACCCTCCACTTATTAATACATTGCATGCGTTTCAAAACATAAGTGAGGATGCTATAAGGAAAATACATCCCATCATTAACAACTACAATTTAAGTGAGCCTGAATTACTGGCTTTAAAAGAGCTAAAAGCCAATAAAGAAATTAGAGTCATGAAGGCAGATAAAGGGGGCAAAATTGTTATAATGGACAACACACAATATATTCACTCTATGGAGGATTTGTTAAAGGACAACACCACATATCAGGTAGTTGATTGTGCACAAATTCACAGAAACTTTTCCAACTTGGATGTATGTTTATTTGACATTTTTAGTCAAGGAGGAATTGATTACAATACATACAGTTTTTTACAGGTTGAGTTTCCAAAAATGGGAAATATGTTTGGCATACCGAAACTTCAAAAAGATTTACTAACGCCTCCTTTTAGGCCCATAATATCGGCAGCAAAATATAAAACTGAAAATATCTCCATCTGGCTGGATTATATTTTAAATCCAGTTGTGCAAAGTTCCAAATACTACTTGAAGGATTCTTGGCACCTATTGGAACAACTAAAAGAATTAGAGTTGCCAGTTTCCAATTTTGTAATGGCATCCTTGGACGTGCAATCATTATACACCAGTATAGAAAATGAAACTGGTATTGAATACTTGAGAGAATATCTTGTCAAGTATACTGATTTTGGGGGTATCAAAATCAATACTATTTGTACACTTATGGAGTTAATTTTAGATAATAATTTTTTTAAATTCAACAATATTTTCTACAAACAAGTTTCTGGTGTGGCAATGGGTGCACGTGTTGCTCCTGCCTATGCAAATCTGGTGATGGCCCACTGGGAAAATAGGTTTGTTGAAAATAGTGCATTCTCGGATAAGATCGTTTTTTACACCCGTTACATTGATGATTTATTCTTTTTATGGAATGGCACAGCTGAAGATTTCAATGATTTTGTTTTGTACCTAAATAATACCACCATTTTTTTAAAATTTACCACTGGTGCATTTGGTACCAGTATTTCCTTTTTGGATTTGTTTTTGAGTTATGATTTTACTATGCAGAATTTTTCCAGTAAAATTTATAGAAAGTCCACCTTCTCTAACCAATATTTACACAATAATAGTCTACACCCTCACCATATGAAGAAGGGAGTAGTGAAAGGTCAATACATCCGTCTTAGTAGATTGACATCAGACACTGAAGTTTTCCACAGAGAAATGAGCATGTTGAGAAGTTTCTTTTTACACAGAGGGTATCAAGAATCATGGCTTCTATCTATTGAAAAGGAAGTTTCTTTACTTCGTGATACCAGAATAGGACCTATTCTTAAATCAGGACTATCATTGATTAGATCCAATTCTAATTATAATCTTTATTCTAACAACAAGAAAGAGTTCACATGTGCATTTATTTTACCTATATGTAATGAGATGTGGCTGATTAAAGATATAATTTTGGACAACTGGAAAATAATACTAGGTAATCAAGATCTGACCAATGCTATAGGTAGAAAACCTCATTTTATTTTTAAAAGGGTGGTTAATTTAAAAACTATTTTGGAGACCAAAGACAATAATTATGCTAATGACAAGAAACGAATTATGAACACGAAAGGGACTTATTCTTGTCACACATGTAAACAGTGTAGATATGTTAGTAATTCTTCTTCTGTATATTTTCCACACCTTTCTTATACACACTGGTCTAAAGATTTATTTACATGTCACAGTATGATGGTAGTTTATGTAGCTCAGTGTCAGACATGTCCAAGTTATTACGTAGGTATGACCACTAGAGCATTCAAAGTTAGAATTCGTGAACACCTTCTAGCCATCAAAAAGAAAGACCCCAACAATGCACTAGCTAGACACTCTGTTACTTGTAATGTTTTTAAAAAGTTCACTTTTTCTATCTTGGACAGTGTGCAAAATAATCCATTTAGTGGTAATGTTAAACTTTTGCTAGAATGCAAAGAATCTTTCTGGCAATTTTACCTAGGAGCCGATAGGGCCCCAGGTCTCAATGAAGTAATAAATTTGAAATGTTTTTTTAAAAAATAATTAATTATAACAAAAACATTAATTAATTCACATTTCAATATGTTTTTTAATATATTTGTATTCTTTCTCATTTTTAACTTTACTATGTATTGTTTATACATCTGAATATTCCAAATGTGGATTTTACTATTGTTATTTACTAGTATTTAAATGAGACACTATGTATGTGCCTTTAACGTATTGATGACAATCAATTATGTAAATTTCATTCATTTTGTTAATTGTTATGTGTATATAATAGAGTTGTAGGGATGTTGAAGTTGTTTCTGAAGAAGTTCACTCTGCATTAAATGTGAATGAAAGCGCTTAAACAACTTGTCGGTGTCTCATACTTGGCTGAAGTTCTTGGACTGAATTTGTTGGTGTCTGTTCTTTTGCATGCTAAATCTGGAATGTGATTTCAGTTGCTCACACTGTCAGTACCTGGTGTTGATTGTTGCTGCACTCTCTTAAGTACATCTTGCATGAATCACTACTAAAGACAAAACTAGAAAATTCTAAGAAAGTAGTTCAGAGTATTCAAAATGAAAAAGATGAGCGCTTTCACAATTCAAACAATTGCTTCTTCAGATTACAAAAAGACCAAAAAAAACACAGGTTTAAATACTCCATCAATTAATAATAATTAGTCATGTGATATGTAAAACAGTAGTGAATGTGCTCAAGAAGAGAATGATTTAAAAAGACTACCACAGTAAAAAACATCCTTCATAAAAAAAAAGAAGTTATGTACCTACTATAACATTCCATGTTAGTTGTCTTCATCTCGCCTTTCTTCTTGCTGTTTGGGGCCGGAGCCGATCTTCGGCTCCGACTCGGCCATCTTCTATAGCTCGAGAGCTGTTTACTGGCTCGAGGCTACCCCTTATCCCAGAATGCCCAGCGTCAGCTACCCAGATCTCATTTGTGATAGCGCACACTAGACATAAGTAGAGTAACCAGTTACCTAAAAACTGGTTGTCCAATACACCTAAACAAGGAAAGAGTCATAAATTACCTGGCATGTGAAGTAATAAAAGATACTCAGCCAGTGAAAACAAAAGGAACTCCTCTCAATCCTCTAGGAAGAGGGAAGGAGGGAGGGACGCAAGAAGGAAGGCGTGATGAAGACAACTAAGATGGAACGTTATGGTAGGTGCATAACTTCTTTATGTTAAGTTGTCCATCTCACCTTCATTCTTGCTGTTTGGGACAGCATCCCTAGCACCTAAAATCCTGGGTGGCTCATTGGAACAGACTCTTCAGAACAGTAGAACCAAAGGAAGCTCTGCTCCAGGAGACCATATCCACCTTGTAATGAGAGATAAAAGTATGAGGGTTTGCCCAAGTGGCAGCTGCACAGATTGAGTCTATGGGCAACCTAGACTGAAAGGCTACAGAGGTGGCTAATGCTCTAATAGAATGACCTTTTGGTTTAGCTGGTAGCTCTTTATTTCGTAACCGATAAATAAAGGCAACAGTATCAGATAACCATCTGGATAAGGTCACCTTAGAAACTGGAAGGCCTTGTTTGTTGAAAGCATAAGAAAGAAATAACTGGTCTGACTTTCTTAGTTCTATGGAGGTAAAAACACAATTGTCTGTGCACATCCAGTTTGGTGGAGCTTGTACTCTGCCTTGCTGCTGTAATTGGGAAAGAAATTTGGGAGATCTATGGATTGATTTAAATTGTTCTCTGAGCAGACTTTAGGAATAAAGGATGGACTGGTCCTCAAAGAAACTCTGTCCTTGTGAAACACCAGGTAAGGAGGATGAACACATAATGCTTGAAGTTCTGAGACACATCTAGCTGAAGTGATAGCAACTAGAAAAAGTGTCTTACAAGAAAGAAATTTTAAGGAACATGATACTGCCGGTAAATTAAGGAAGCTAAAACTAAATTGAGATCCCAAGGAGGAGGAGGATCTCTAACTGGGGGGTCTAAGAAGAGATGTTCCTCTCATAAAGGCTTTGCATAGCTTATGAGACATTATGCTAGAATTAAACATACCGATATGAAAATTAGAAATGGCAGCTAGCTGTACTCTAATGGTAGCGGAAGCCGCACCAGAATGAAAAAGTTGTGCTAAAAATTCAAGAATTTCATGGACGGGGCTGAGAAAGGATCCAAATTTCTAGATTCTGCCCAGTAAGAAAACCGTTTCCATTTAACTAGAACACATTTTTCTCGTAGTAGACTTATGTGAGGAAACAATAATATCACGGACTGCTGGGGAGATACTGGAAAGCCTGGCTAAGGTTGGAAGTGGAGTAACCAAGCTGTGAGCTGGAGAGTTTGAAGGGATTGGTGAACAGCTTTATCTGTACTTGAATTCGACAGAATTTTGTGATTTTGATTTTTTTGTTACCATGGATGTTGTATCTCGATTCACCATGATTCCCATTTCAGTAGGAATAGAAATGATGAAAGCATTTGTTTTAAGAAATAGTGAATACAGTGTACAGCACCTTGACCTTATATATTTTTTGCTGGAAATGACTCTAGAACATAATGTGTTTATCTTTGAGCACCATTATTATTTGCAATTGGCTGGCGTAGCTATGGGCACTTCTTGTGTTAATAGCTACGCCAACCTTGTAATGGCAGAATGGGAATCCCAATATATTAAAGGCCTATTAGGGAAGAATATAGTATTAATTTGTCGTTTTGTAGATGATCTTTTCCTTTTATGGAAAGGAACTGATGCAGAACTTTTACAGTTCTTTGATTATGTGAACACAAGAGTCAGTTTCCTGAAGTTTACTTTTGAATACTCTTCTGAGTTTTCACATTATTTGGATGTACAAATACAGCGGGATAAAGAAGATGGCAGTATTTCCACAAATGTTTATAGGAAAGAATGTTATGTACCTTCCTACCTGCATAGAGATGGTATGCATCTGGGACATATATTCCCCAATGTTATGAAGGGACAAATGTTACGTGCCTCAAGATTAACAGTTAATGATTCAGATTTTGAAGAGAGCTTGGTTAAACTCATAAAGATTTTGAACATAGGGGTTACGATAGCACTGAGATTCAAAAAACGAGTTAAGTAATTAGGAAGGAGAGGAAAAATCTTGGTAAACCTTATTTTTCCTCACCCCAGAGAAGAAATGTTTCAAACCACAGATTTAGAGACAAAAAATTTTGTTTTAATTAATATACAGTAGTGAAGTCAATGTTTTTAAGAATACAGTTAGTAAACAGTGGCATGTTTTGCAAACTGATGAAAATACAGCTGGGATCCTTGGAAAGTACAGTTGTGTACCTACCATAAATGTAGATGTTCGAGTGTATTTACTGTTGCAGTCATTACACTTCGGTTATCCTGCTGGCAGTCTACCTGCAGTCGGCCTGAATTCCAAAGTCCTGGTCCAGCGTCGGTTGCTGTCACCTCTTCCCTGACGTCAGTGCGCCAGGGGTATAAAAGATGCAGCCGACGCCATTTTCTTCAGTTTTTCTTGCCCCAGATGTCAGGTGCCCCCAAAAGGGTAGGCTAAAAATTCTGCTCATATAAAAGCATGCACTAACATAAACATTACCTTCATCTACAAGCAAATACACCACATAGGTTGTATAGAATAGAGAAGTACAGATAAGTCCCAGCAATGAAAGGGGGATGGAGGGAGGGTAACCTGGACTGCAACAGTGAATACACTCAAACATCTACATTTATGGTAGGTACACAACTGTACTATGTTCATCGTGTTTCACTGTTGCAATCATTACACTTGGGTTGAATCCCAAAGCTGAGGTTGGGTGGCTGGGCCTAGATAGAGCTGGGAGTGGCTATGAGGCCCTGCAGAACTGCAGTGGCGAAGTCTGCTCTGGATTTAGAGTAAAGAGGTAAGTGGTAGTGCTTGGTAAAAGTGTGCACTGAAGTCCAAGTTGCAGCCTCCAAAATGTCCTTGGTTGGTACTCCTCTGAGGAAGTGACTGCTGCTCTGGTTGAATGTGGCCTAATGCCCTTGGGCACGGATTTGCCATGTTGTGAATAGCAGAAACGAATGCAGTGGCCTATCCATTTTGAAATAGTCTGCTTTGAAATAGCTTTTCCTTGCGATCCAGCAGCATATGCCACTAAGAGTTGCTCAGTCTTTCTGACTTTAGTTTTGTCCAAGTAGAAGCGTAGCTGTCTGTGTATGTCCAAAGAATGCATAAGTCTCTCCCCCTTATTCTGTGGGTTTGGATAAAAGGTAGGCAAATAAGAAGTTATGTACCTACCATAATGTTCCATGTTAGTTGTCTTCTCTCGCCTTCTTTCTTGCTGGATGGGTTCGGAGCCGATCCTCGGCTCCGACTCGGCACTTGCTAAGCTCAAGAGCTAATTTTACCAGCTCGAGGCAACCATATATCCCATGATGCAAGGCGGAGACTACCCAGATCTCGTTTGGTAGCTAAGGAAATTAGGAATATATTCGTCCAACTGTAAAGGAGGAAGAAAAGTAACAATACTAAAAATGACAATCATAATCATCATAATCCTCTGAAAGGATCAACCTAATCTAGTGACACTAGAAGCTGATTAGCTAGAAAAAGGGATAAAGCCTCTTAATAGAAGAGGCATAATCTTCTCGGTCTGACCAGGCTAGGGGGGATGGAGGGGGCGAAGAAAGAAGGCGAGAAGACAACTAACATGGAACGTTATGGTAGGTACATAACTTCTTAATGTTAAGTTGTCAATCTCGCCTTCATTCTTGCTGGATGGGACCGCGTCCCTAGCACCTCTATCCTGGGTGGCTCAATGGAACAGACTCTTGAGAACGGTGGAACCAAAATTCGCTCTGTCTCTGGAGGCCAAGTCTAATTTGTAATGTGAAACAAAGGAATGAGGAGAGGCCCATGTGGCTGCTGCACAAATAGTGTCTATTGGAAGTCTAGCCTGAAAAGCTGTAGATGTAGCTAAAGCTCTGGTAGAATGGGCTTTTGGCCTAGAAATCAACTCTTTGCCTCTGAGCTGATAAATGTAAGTAATCAAAGAAGACAGCCATCTAGATAAAGTCACTTTGAAAACTGGAAGGCCTTTCCTGTTCTCTGCATTGGATAGAAACAGTTGATCAGATTCAGATTTCCCAAAATGTTTAGTTTTGTCTAGATAATATCTGAGCTGGCGGTGAACATCAAGACAATGTAATTTTTGTTCCGCTCTATCAGAATAATTTGGGAAAAACACTGGAAGATCAATGGATTGATTTAGGTTCATCTGTGATGCCACTTTGGGTAAGAAAGACGGATTAGTCCTTAGAGATACCCTGTCTTTGTGGAAAATTAAATAGGGAGGACGAATGCAGAGAGCATGAAGCTCAGATACTCTCCTGGCAGAAGTAATGGCGACTAGAAAGAGTGTCTTCCAAGAAAGAAATTTCAACGAACAGGCAGTCGCAGGTTCGAAAGGGGGGAGAATCAAGGATGTTAAAATTAAATTTAGATCCCACTGTGGTGGGGGGGTCTCTAATCGGAGGTTTAAGTAAAAAGATACCTCGAAGGAATGCCTTGCAAAGTTTATGTGACATAATGTTGTGGTCCAAAAGGCCTATATGAAAATTCGAAATGGCCGCCAGCTGAACTTTTACTGTGGAGGAAGAGGATCCTGAATAAAAAATCTCAGCTAGGAAGTCCAAGACCGAATGAACTGGAGCAGTATAGGGGTCTATGTTCCTAGCTTTTGCCCAGAAGGAGAAACGTTGCCATTTACTAGTGTAAATCCTTCTGGTAGAAGATTTTAGGGAAGCTACTATGATATCCCGGAAGGGATTAGAAATCATAGGAAGCCTGACTAAGGATGGAAGTGGAGCAACCAAGCAGTGAGGTTGAGAGAAGGTATGGATTGGTGCAGCTGCCCCGACTAGTGGGTCAGAAGATCTGGAACCGGGTCCAGATGCCATGGCTGTACCAAGAGATAACGATGTAGGAACGGAAACCATATCTGTCAAGGCCAATAAGGGGCAATGAGAATCAATTTGGCTCTCAAGGCGGTTGCTTTCTGAATTACTTGAGGTATCAGCAGAAGGGGGGGAAAGGCATAAAGAAGTCCCCGGGGCCAATCTTGGGTTAGAGCGTCTCTGGGGGGATGGCCTGGAAGGGGGAAGAGAGAGAAGAAGTCTGGGCATTTGCTGTTTTGAGGTGTAGCAAAAAGGTCGCAGCAAGGAAGGCCCCACTCCTGAAAAATCTCTTCTGTCACTGATTGTGTGAGAGACCACTCGTGAGGCATGAGAATAGCTCTGCTTAACCTGTCCGCTATGATGTTGGATTTCCCGGGGATATGCGTTGCTATCAGAAACCGCTGAGAAGAGACTGCCCATTGCCAAAGTCTGAGACCCTCTCGACACAGTGGATAGGACTTGGTTCCGCCCTGTTTGTTGATATACCACACTACGGACATATTGTCTGTTTGGACTGCAATAGTTCCCAGGGGAAGAGAGTCGTTGAGGGCTTGCAACGTTAAAAGCACTGCTCTCATCTCTAGGACATTTATGTGCAGATGGTATTTGTAAGGTTGCCAAGTGCCATGGACCATCCTGCCCTGATAATGCCCCCCCCACCCGATCAGGGAGGCGTCCGATGTAACCAGGAGGAACAAAGGGTCTGCCCTGATGGACTTGAGGGGACGATATCCACCAGGTCAGATGCCTTTTGCAAGTTGGAGTGATTATGATCCTGTGACGCATGGGTAGTTGCATGTAAAAACGGGCGAAGGGAAGAAGTGTTATGGCAGCCGCTATAAGACCCAATACTTTCAGAGCGAATTTGGCCTGAATTTTGTAGCTGAGAAGAATCACCTGGACGTGACTTTGAATGTCCAAGATTCTTTGGTCTGTTAACTTTGTGAAAGTTGTACGGTGTCCAATTTTGCGCCTATAAAAGTAATAGATTGACAAGGCGACAAGGCAGATTTTTCGAAATTTATAGAAATCCCTAGCCCTCTGCAAATGTGAATGGTGTAATCTCTGGCCTGGAGAAGTTTATGCCTGGTGGTGGCAGTGAGGAGCCAGTCGTCTAGATATGGAAACACCTGGAATCCTTGACGTCTCAGGTGAGCCGTAACCGCTGCCATACATTTGGTGAACACTCTGGGGGTTGTAGTGAGTCCAAAGGGCAGGGCCTTGAATTGGAAGTGACTGGTCCCCAGCCGAAAGCGGAGAAATCTTCTGGAGCGCCTGTGAATTTTTATGTGATAGTACGCATCCTGAAGATCTACCGAGCACATCCAATTGTCCTTGCCCAGAAAGGGTAGAATGGACTGAAGCGTGACCATCCGGAATCTTGCTTTCTTAAAAACTTGTTTAGTTTGCTCAGATCTAATATTGGTCTCTAGTCCCCTGTCTTTTTTGGAACTAAAAAGAACCTTGAGTAGATTCTGGATCCTATTTGGTCTGCTGGGACTGGATGGATGGCTCTTTTTGCTAGGAGTCTTGATATCTCTGGTACTGCTAGTTCCCTTAGACCGGGTGGAACGTCTGGAAGGGTTCCCTTTTGCTGAATTGGGGTTTGAATAAAGGGAATTTTGTAACCCTCGGATATAATCGACTGTACCCATTTGTCTTGAGAAAGGGAAAGCCAGGCTATTGAGTACAGCGATAATCTTCCCCTGACTGCCTCCGAAGGTGGACAATCGGGCAACATCTCAGGGATGCTGGAAGGGTTTGTCAGAAAGAGGCTCTCTGCTACCCTGATTCTGTGGACCCCCTCTGCCCCTAGGGCGGCGTCTGTTGTTATCCCCTCTGCCTCTGGGGGTAAACTGACCTCGTGCGTCAGGCATGACTCCTTGAGATTTGCGGAACCACATTTTCCCCTCCCTTCTGACCTTTTGGGTAAGGTCTTGAAGGGGTGGAGAAATGGACTCCTACGGCAGAAAGAGTCTTGCCATCTTGTTCGCATCTAGTCAAAGTGTCTTTCACTTGAGGTCCGAACAAGGTCGAACCATCAAAAGGGGAGTTTGTGAAGGACGCCTTGAAGGGGTCTGCAAAATTACAAAGCCACATCCAGGACTGACGCCTTAAAGCCACTCCTGTGCCTGCGGCCCTACTCGCTCCATCGGCTGCATAAGAAATGAGCCGCATGGAGGAGTTAACAATGGAGTTAAGGATTCCTAGCTGTGAGCTATTCTTATCCTGAGACCCAGCAGCTGACGGATCCTGTAAAACTTCTCCCAACTCTTTAAGAACATCTCTTTGAAGGCGGGTGAAGTGACACAAGTAGTTCAGCGATCGCATGGCAAAGGTCGCTGAAGAAAAAATCCGCTTGCCGTACCTGTCCATAGTCCTAGAATCCTTGTTAGGAGGATGGACAGGTACTGAAGGATCAGCTAGTTCCTTCTTGGTGGCTGCAGCCACCACCATGATATCAACCGGGACACCTTTTGTCAAATATTGCCTATCTGGTGGGGCTGTAATAAATTTAGAAGGCCTCCTAGGAATAGGTTCCACCGAATCCGGGGCCATCCATGCCTTCCGAGCCACTACATCCATAAGAGGGTCGAAAGGCGGAGACACCCAGGAGGTGGAGGGTCGAGATCCGAATGCCTCCAGGTACACTGACTCGTCCTCGGAAGGATTAAGGGAGGGCCAGTTCCCCCTCTGCTTAAGGAGTTCAAGGATGTCTGAGAAAGAGACATCCTCAGAGGAGGACCTTGGGGATCCCTCCGACTCATCCAAGTCAGTATTAGATGTAATAGACTCAGGGGAGTCTAGATGTTTCCTCTCACATGTCCTCTTATGCGGAGGTTCACCTGACGGATCAGGAGAAGCCTCGGAAGAGGAAGACATTCCCAATGGGGAAACCTGAGGCATTGGATCTCTGAGCCTGGGAGCAAGAGAGTGGGAAGAGACGTCAGCAGGCACTGTAGTGGGAGGAGCTGATGGAACTGACCGTTGACTACGCCAAGGGGCTAGTACACTCCTCATCACCTCGAAGGCTCCCCCATCAGAGAGACCAGAAGGTTCCCGCTCCGAAGAGATAGAAACTCCAGGCCTCACCGAGAGGGAAGGCTCCGAGGCAGATGTCGGGGCTGAGCTCACCAGCTTGAAGCCCCGAGAGGGAGAACGGGGTCGGACAAGGGTCCGATGCCACTCGCCCCCTCAGAGCCGACGAGAGAGACCAGACGCCCGGATCCCTCCAATGAAGGCCTCAAGGAGGAAATCGGAGCAGAGGACGACGGAGCCAAAAGGGGTGGTATCGGCTCCGAAGCTACAACAGTCACGGCTCCAAGCTCTGTAAGAGAGTCGAAGGAGGAATGTTAGGTGGATGTGAAATAGCTACCGTCTGTTGAGACGGGCTATGGAGCATTTGGGCCAATGCCTGAGACTTTAATAGTCTACTCACCACTCTCTCGAGGTCGTGATCAGACAGCCTGGACGACCAAGAAGAACGGCTCCGATGGCTCTGCTCCGACAGCAAGGGTGATCTCGGAGCCAAACGTATCGATTCCAATGAGGGGGATCGAGATCTCTTTTTAGAGATAGGTGGAGCCGAGGATACGTCGGCTCCAGCCGGAGCCGACACTGAGTGTCCAGATCTGGCAGTATCGGCGCCGGATGGAGCCGATACTGTGACTTCTAGCATGGAAGGATCGGCTCCAGCCGGAGCCGATCTCGACACTAAAGAAGTTGAACCAGTAGCCGACGGCTTGGGACTTGCAGCCGAAGGCTTAACAGGTTTCGAGGGCTTCCCCGAAGCCGACTTAGTCGGGGAGCTCTCAGGCTTTAATAAGCCCCTCAATATTAACTTATTTCTGCGCTCCTGCAGGACTCTAGGGCTGAAGGCATGACAGATAGCACAACAGTCCTGCAGGTGCAGAGGTCCCAGGCAGTAAACACAAGAAGTGTGACCGTCTGTCAGAGACATCTTCTGACAGCACGAGTCACACTTCTTGAAGCCTGAGACCTTTGTGTCCTTCGACATAGCTGTGTCGAGGGAAGACAAGTTGACAGGAAAAAACACAAACACACACACACACAAATAACACCCAATCCAAAAATCTAAACTTAACAGGGATACAACACTCAAACAGACACAAAAATCCCTGACAGGAAAAATTAGGAAAGGGAAAGGCCTAAGGCCTAACCTAGGGAAGGGGATAAATAACCCGAAAAAAAGGGAACACTAACGGGAATAGGGTTAAAATAAATGTTAAAGTTCACAAAACTACTAAGGTTATGAAAAATAAAAGGGATGAGACTAAAAGTCTTATTATAAAAAAAACTTACCTAGAGCTGGTAAAAGAGGCACCTCATTAGCGAAGCGGCAAACAAGATCTGGGTAGTCTCCGCCTTGCATCATGGGATATAGGGTTGCCTCGAGCTGGTAAAATTAGCTCTCGAGCTTAGCAAGTGCCGAGTTGGAGCCAAGGATCGGCTCCGAACCCATCCAGCAAGAATGAAGGCGAGATTGACAACTTAACATTGAATGGTTTGGTTAAGAGCCACACTGGACACTACCTTAGGCATAAATGTTGGGTTTGTCCTTAGAGAAACCCTGTCCGGATGGAAAATAATAAAAGGTTCCACAGCCATTAGTGCCTGTAACTCTGAGGCTCTTTTTGCTGAGGTTATTGCTAGGAGCAGAGCTGTTTTCCATGATAAGTATTTTATCTCAGCTGTATTGGTGGCTCAAAAGGAGGCAGTGTGAGCTTTTCCAAGACAAAATTGAGGTCCCATGCAGGTGTTGGAGCTCTCCTTGGAGGTCTTATGTTTTTGGCCCCTCTGAGGTACTGCCTTAGCAGTGGATGTGAAAAAACAGGTGGATCCATATTGTAATGAGCTGAAATGGCAGAAGCATGGATCTTAATTGATGAGAAGGATAGACCTTTGTCCAGCATCTCAGTTAGGTATTGTAAAATCTGAGGAATATTTGGTACAAGCGCGTCCATTCCTTGTGCCTGGTTCCAAGCACAGAATCTCTTCCATTTTTCTGTATAAGATTTTCTGGTGCTGGGCCTCCTGGCCTCCAAAATAACACCCATAACTGCTTTAGAGAGAGGTGTGCTCTGAATGGTTAAATAATCAGCCATGCAGCCAGATTTAGGGTTCTGAGTTGGCTGTGCAGGATGATTGTTTTGTTGGGTCAGCAAATGAGGAATTTGGGGTAATGTCCAGGCTGGGCCTTGAGACAAGCTCTTTAGGATTGGGTACCACTGCTGGCGTGGCCAGTCTGGGGCAATCAATATCATTTTTGGCTTCTCCTGTCTGACTTTTAGGAGTACCTTGGGGAGGAGAGGCAGTGGAGGAAAGGCATATACTGTAAGGGTTTTCCAGCTGAATGATAGGGCATCCACTTTCCATGCTTGTTTGTGATAAGTCCTTGTGCAGAATCTCTGTAGTTGGAGTTGTGCGGGGAGGCAAATAGATCTGTGTCTGGGCATCCCCATTTTCTTATCATCATGCTGAAGATTTGTGGATCTAGTTTCCACTCGTGCGGATCTTTGAGATTTCTGCTTAGTTCGTCTGCCAGAGTATTTGTCTTTCCTGGCAGGAACTGTGCTTGCAGGTGTACTTGATAAGTCAATGCTGTGTTCCACAAAGTCATGGCCAGTCTGCAGAGGGGGTAGGAACGTGTGCCTCCCTGCTTGTTTATGTACCACATGACTGTAGTATTGTCCGTCTTTACCAGCAGATGTCCTAGATGAAGTAGATCCTTGAAGGCTGTCAGGGCATTCTGAACAGCTAGCATCTCTTTTTGATTGATATGAAGATGCATTTGGCTTGCTGGCCATGCTCCCTGGAATACATTTTCCTGCCATGTGGGCCCCCCAGGCATAATCTGATGCATCTGTTGTTAGTGTTTGCCTGGCCGTGGGTAGAGTGAACGGCTGTCCCTTGTTGTGGTGACAGGCCTGTGCCCACCATCAAAACTCCTGTTGCAGGCAGGGAATGAGGATAATTAATGTTTCCAGGCTGTGGCAATGTTGAATCCAAACACTTTTTAGATACCATTGTAGTTTCCTCATATGCAGTCTTGCATATGGAATTAGTAGAATGCAGGAAGCCATGAAGCCCAAAGCCTGCAGAATTTTTCTTGCAGATAACTGGGTCTTGTGTTGCCAACATTTCGAAATAAAAGGTCAGTTGCCTTTGTTTGTCTGGCGTGAGATAAGCCATCTGGGCAGTTGTATTTAAGCTTGCACCCAGGAATATTATCTCTTGAGAGGGTACTAGTTTTGATTTATTTTCGTTTACCGTGTAACCTAGGCAAATTAGTAATCTTTTTACAAACGCCAGATGCTTCAGTAGAATGTCTTTGTTCTCTGCCTGAATAAGGCAGTCGTCCAAGTAAGGGTATATCTGAATTCCTCTTTGTCTGCAGAAAGCAATTACTGGTGCCAGACATTTTGTGAAGACCCTGGGCGCAGTAGATAAGCCAAAGGGTAGTGCAGAGAATTGGTAGTGCATTGATCCAGCTATGAATCTGAGGTATCGTCTGCAATTTTGTCTGATTGGGACATGCAGTATGCCTCTTTTAGGTCCAAAGTTACAAGCCAAGCCTTCTTGCCCAGCATGGGCAGAAGCTGCTGCAGAGTCAATATTTTGAATTTTGGAACGTCCAGAAAAGTGTTTAGAATAGACAGGTCCAGTATTGGTCTCCAGGCTTTGTCCTTTCTGGGTACCAGGAATAGTCTTGAGTAGAATCCTTGTCCCTGCTCTTGTTGTGGTACTCGCTGAATGGCCTCATGTCCATGAGGGATGTAACTTGTTTTTGTGCCTCTGCCCACTGATTTTGTGGCAGGTCTGGCATACCTTTTGCCTTTGGCAGTGTGTGAAAGTGGAACCTGTAGCCCTGGGACACTATATTCAAGACCCATTTGTCCTGGGTGATTATATGCCAATTTTGTGTAAAAAGTGCTAGTTTTCCCCCTAAGGGAGCTGCCAAAAGATAAGTGCTTGGCATTGGCAGAGGAAAGTCATTGGGACTGTTTTCTATATGGCTGTGATTTGTCTTCTCCATTTTTGGAGGTAGAAGCACCCCATTGTTTAGGCCTGTATGAGCCTTGGGGCTGGGATCTGCCTTCTAGGGCGTCTGTATCTGCTTCTTTGTGGCCTGTCTGACACTGGAAAGGACCAATTCTTTGAAGGCCAGTTCCTGCTAAATCTAGGTGGGTGTACCTGTAAGAAATCCTTGACTGTCTGCATAGATTTAGCTTTATCCTCCATTTTCTTCAAGACCTCTTCTGCCTTAACACCAAATAAAATATCATGCTGTAAAGGAGCATCCAATAATTTTGCTTTAACATGATCAGGCAGATTTTGTTCCTTTAACCAAGCATACCTTCTAATGACAGTACCTGTAACAGCGGCTCTGCAAGAGGCCTCCAGTGAATCAAAACCACATTGCAAAGTATGTTTTCCCACTTGTTCAGCTGCATGCAACAAATCCTGCATTTCCTTGTTATCTGCACATTCAGAATTTGTCAACATTTTCTGTTTTAGCAGTGACATTAAATATTGCTGATATTTAAGCATATGAAACTGACAATTTAAAGTCCTTACAGCCAAGGTAGCAGAAGTGTAAACTTTTTTCCCCTATCTGTCCAGTGCCCTAGAATTCCTATCAGAGGGGACAGGGTTTTTTGCAGTGGAAGCCTTGACCCCTTTGGGACCCTGAGATATAGTTTCTGGGTCAGCAGCAGGGTTTTTATATAGAATTTTGTGGGAATCTGGAACCCTGTAGTACCTGTCTGGCTTAACCGGTGCAGGGGATAAAGAGTCAGGGAACAGGCTGGACTCTGAAAATACATTATCTACTATGTCTAGAGCAGGTGGAATAGCAAGAGGTCTGTGCTGAGGTAGTAAAAGAAAGTGTCTGAGCCTTTTCTTAGATTCTGAGTATTCTTGGCTCTCCCAGTGAAAGTGCTCCCTAATGGTGTGAAGGGTTTCCCCAAAAGAATAATCCTCAGGAGGAGAGGCTGGCTGAAGGAATAGACTCTTCAGCATCAGAATCCTCATAGGGAGGAAGGGAGTATCCCTGTCCAGAAGAGGAATCAGAGGAAATGGAAACCTGATCTGAAGATTCATATTCTGTCTCTTGCCTAGGCCTCTTATCTGGAGGGGGATGGGAACCCCTGATCAAAGTAATTAGGTCTTCGGCCATTTTAAGTATCTGTTTTTTAGGCATGGAAGTCTGTGCAGGAGAATACTGTACTTGTTTCTTTGTCTTTAGAGCTGCTTTAGTCTCTGTCTTTGAAGCTGAGGTTGGCTTAACATATAACTGTGTAGGTCTGAAAACACCCTCAGAAGCCGATGCCTGCTCAGCGGCTCCGGACCCAACTGAGGGAATAGTTTCCAAATGTCCAATACCTTGAGTATCCAGAGGCCTAGTCAGCTCCACGTGGCAGTCGGAAGCGACTTGTGGCTCTGAGGTAGTGGGCGTCAGGGGCTGCGAAAGCGCCTCATTGAGAACCGGCGACTGGCCTAGCAGAGGCCTCGTTGTCAGTTTTGGACCTCGGATGCCTGTCCTTTTCCTTGCGTTTTTATAAACTCCGATCATTGGCTGTTCCGACGGCATTATATAATTAAATCTTCGGCCAAAGTAATGAAAGGCAAAATCGAACCAACGCTTAATAGTGCGTTGGTTAAATCTAGCACAAAACCGACAGCTAGCAACGTCGTGGTCAGGGCCTAGACAAGGAATACAGTAAGAATGAAAATCCTTATGAGGTATTTGCTTCCCACAAGAAATACAATTGTTAACTTTTTCTGACATCGGTCTGGAGCAAGAAAAAAGTTTCCCCAATGGGGTTCTTAGCTTTAATGAAGACTTCAGATCTGAAATTCGGTTTTGAAAATCTCAGGAGTCGGCCGACCGGCACTTGCGAACTGCTTTTGCTTCAGGCACCGCGCGGCAAGAAAGACTGAAGAAAATGGCATCGGCTGCATCTTTTATACCCCTGGCGCACTGACATCAGGGAAGAGGCGACAGCAACCGACGCCAGACCAGGACTTTGGTAGCCTGCCAGTAGGATAACCCAAGTGTAATGACTGCAACAGTGAAACACGATGAACATCTAAGCCCTCTTTTGTTTACAGGAATAAAAAATCTTTAAGACAGTTATGTTACCCTAAATATGAAGGGCAAGATATGAACTATATACTGACAAGCACTAAGAGATGTGGTGCTTGTAATTTTTGTATCAGTATAAATGAAGATCCGAACTTTATACATCCTGACTCTGGGCATAAGTTTATGCTTAATGTTAAAGCAGATTGCAACACCAAAAATCTAATATATTTAGCTAAGTGTATGACATGTAAAAAGTTTTATGTTGGCAAGACTAACAGACGTCTCCGTGAACGGATAAGAGACCATTTATATTGTATTAGTAAAAGATTAGAGTACAGCGCCACTTGCTAAACATGTAGCACAGGAAGGGGGTCAGCATAAATTTACCTTACAGGTACTGAAGGTTACCAGGACTGATATGAGATTAGGTGATATTATTAATAACACTGAACGCAATGAAACTAGACGGATTCTCAGACTTAGAGTGCATAAAGGCTCCGGTCTAAATGATGTAGTTCCCCTGAAACCAGAATTAAAGGACAGGGGTTTGAGAAAGTAATTTTATATAATATTTACACTACATTGGTTAACATAATGAACATAAACAACATATCTAAAAAATATATTTAAGTATATCTAGATTTTCAGGTTATTTAGAATGTTGTAGATTTTTAATAGTTTTTATGAATCTTGTGTGTATATATATATATATATATATATATATATATATGTTTTTTATGAAGGATGTTTTTTACTGTGGTTGTCTTTTTAAATAATTCTCTTCTTGAGCACATTCACTACTGTTTTACATATCACATGACTAATTATTGTTAATTGATGGAGTATTTAAATATGTGGTTTTTTTTGGTCTTTTTGTGATCTGAAGAAGCAATTGTTTGAATTGTGAAAGCGCTCATCTTTTTCATTAAACTTTTTGACTACACTGGATTTGGAATTTCGTCTTATCAGCCGTGGAACTGCACTTTTCTTGTTTTTTTACCTGCTGACTGTTTGGTTTAGTGCAGCTAACCGTTGTGAGGTATTTATATTTTCTTGACGTATTCAAAAGGAGTACAAGTTGTAATTTTAGAATGATGCAAAACTCAATAATAGCAAACATTTCTTAGTATAATTTCTTAACATCTGTTGTAATATTAAAAGTACACATGTACTTTACATGTACACATGTACTGTAGCATTGGGAAACTAACCCAAGCAATATAAGCACATACGGTGCACACTTACTTTTATGAATAAAATCTTGGTCCTCCAGCTACTGCTGTAAAAATGCTACCCAAACTGTGAAAATAACTCAGATAACTATTTTCAATGCATGATTGAGTTATTTTCATTGAGTGATTAACACTGAAGTTTGCCACGGAATTAAAATAAGCATCATTTCCTCTCTGGCTACATAAAGATATGTTGACGTTGAATTTTTGACTGATTTTGTTCCCTAAAAACTGAGGAAACACCAAAAACCACTAGGAGACCGCCGAATAACATGAAAATCAAAAATAAGAGTAAAAACACAGAAGAGGATACACACTCAGTGACTCGCTATGGAAAAAGAAAACTAAACTATGCAGGAACCAAAAGCACAAAACTGGATGTACAGTAGACAAACCAATGTCAACAATATAAAGCACTAGCCACATGAACCAAGCAAACAAAAATACTAAAATAAAACATGAGTATGAACCTCCTAAAACCAACAAACGTATAAGAAACCCAAACAACCACAAATATACCCTACACACAAACAAAACAAAAATATATTAGAAAAATATATGTTAAATGCAGCCTCTCGGAGACTAATAAAATAAGAATCCTAAATTGAAAATGTATTTCACTGGAGCTAGTTGGAAGCATAAAATAGTGTACATATGGACATTTGTGATGCATGATCCAGTAGAAACCTGGTCCCTTATGACTGCTTAGTCCATATACCTATACCTTTTACTACCTGAAAAGAAAAAACACACAATTCTGGATTAACACTTAGCTGGCCTGCAGCAGCTGGGATGAGGGAACAAACCTGGCCAAGAGGGAGAGCAATATCCAGAGTGAAAAAAATGCAGATAGCAGATAAAAAGTTAGATGCAAACTGTAAAATATAATTAGACTATACCCTAATTTAGTCGCACAATACAATATCAGTAGCTGGAAATGGAAAGGAAAGGACACCATACATGCTAGAATGTTAGACACTCTCAATGGACTCACTCTCCTTGGAGTCCCACTAATGTAGCAACTGCATTTCAAGAACTTCACCCAGAGGGTGCTCCTGCTGTGGGATTCGGCTAATTCCCTCTCCCAGCATGGCAGAAGTGAAAGTACAGTTGTGTAAAATCTTACCATAGTGGTAGATGTCCTTCCCTTCACTGTTGCAGTATTTATTACACTAGGGATCCCCTGCCAAGGGTGGCCCAACATCCTGCCAGTATACCAAAGCCTTTAGGTTGCTTTAAGGTACGCTGCGTGTCTTACATATGCACCTTGTTTAGCATAGGGCATAAAGGTGACGTCCAGCCATACCATTCTCAAAAATGAGAGCCCTAGTAGGAACACCAGTCCAAGGAAAAAATAGGTATTCAGTATATCCAGAAAAGAAATGGACCAGGGGGAGGAGGGAGGGGGTGAATATTGCAACGGTGAAGAGAAGGATATCTACTGTTGTGGTAAGATTTTACATAGCTGTACTATGTCCTTCCATTTCATTGTTGCAGTATTTATTACACCAAGGACAGTGTCAAAGCTCATGAAGAAGAGAGGGGGGAGGAGGAAGGACTGGCACAGCCCTCTAGGAAGCCATGAAGGATGGTCCTAGCAAACCAGCTCTAGCTCCGGAAATTCTATCCAACTTGTAGTGCTTGGTAAATGTATGGACAGATGTCCAGGTAGCTGCCTCAAGAATTAAGTTAGTATCCAAATCCTTGAAAAATGCACCAGAATAAGCCACATCTCTAGTAGAATAAGCCTTAACAGAGTAGGGAAGGCTCTAACCATGAAAGGAATAACAAAAATAAATAACTTTAGAGATCCAAGCAGACATAGTCTGCTTGGACACAGCTAATCCTAAGGACCTAGGATGAAAGGAATCAAAGAGCTGATCAGATTGTCTAATAGTCTTAGTCCTATCCAAATAAATCTGAGTTCTCCATGCACATCCGTGTGCAGTATCTCCTCTCTGGTAGATTGCAGATAAGGGAAAAAAGTGGGCAGATGAATAGACTGACTAATAGAAAACTCATTCACCACCTTGAGCATAAAAGAAGGATTAGTACACAAGGACACCCTGTCCTTACGAAACACCAAAAAAGGAGGACAAGCCATAAAAGCTTAAAGCTTAGATGCCCATCTGACAGAAGTAAGGGCTCACAAAAGTACAGATTTCCAAGAACAATTCTGCAAGGAAGCTGAAGTTGTAGGATGTAAAGTAGTTTGAATCAATTTTTCCAAAACAAAATTAAGATCTCAAGGAGGAGGAATAAGCTTCCTGGGAGGTCTAATATGAAGGACACCATTAAGTAATTGTTTTGTTTCAAATCTAGAAGCCAAAGGAGGAGAATAAAGGCAGACAAGCAGAGATAGCTGATAAGTGGGCCTTAACAGAAGAATTAGCCAATCCAGCATTGAGCAATTCATAAAAATAAGAGAGAACCAGAGGAACATCCACAGAAAGTGAATCCAGGTTATGAGAAAGACACCAAACAGAAAATCTCTTCCACTTGGATAAGTAAGATTTCCTGGTATTGGGTTTCCTGGCCTCCTGCAGGACCCTAAGCACGTCCTCAGAAAAAAATGTGTCTATGTGGGATCAAAATCCTATCACCCACAGTGTCAGGTGAAGACTGGACAAGTGGGGATGGATGAGTGATCCCCTGTCTTGTGTGAGTAGGTCCAACCTGTGAGGTAACTTGTGATGATTGCCCTTGGCTAAATGCAGAAGAGGAGGGAAGGAACCAATGCTGTCTCGGCCAAAAAGGAGTAACCAACAAGATTTTGGGAACATCCTGTTGAATTTTGAACAGGACTTTCGGAATAAGGGGAAGGGAAGGAAAAGTATAAAGAAATATCCCCTTCCCAGAAAAAGAGAGGGCATCTACCTTCTAAACCAGAGGACCCTGGACTCTGGCACAAAAAAGAGGAAGTTGTCTGTTCAGAGGGGAGGCAAAAAGATCTATTTGAGGAGTACCCCACTGGTGGACAATATCCAGAAACAGATCCCTGTGAAGCATCCATTTATATGACTGAGTTAAGTACCTGCTCGGAGCGTATGCCACAATATTTTGACCTGAGAGAATGTAAACTGCCTGAAGAGTCACTTGATACTGGATAGCCAGCTCCCACTCCAGGAGTGCCAAATGGCAAAGAAGATAAGATCTTGACCCCCCCCCCCCATTTGTGTACACACCACATCACTGTGGTATTGTCTGTAAACACCTTGAGAGGTGCCGGGGAAAAGAGAAGATTAAAAGCCTGACGAGACAACAGAAGAGTTCTCATCTCCTTGACACTGATGTGTCCTTTGTGTTGAAGGGATGACCAAACACCCTGCACCTTTAGGGAGCTAGATACTGCTCTCCATCCCACATCTGATCCTTCTATGAACAGCTCCTGAGAGGGAAGAGGGGATAACAAGGGAGCCCTGGATTTAGAGACAATTTCTGAATCCACCACTGAAGATCTTTCTTGAAACAAGGCAGAAGGGGAACTAGAAATTTGACGGGATGCGCATGTTGAAGCCAACCTAACTTTAGAAACCACTGACACTTTCTCATGTGGAGTTTAGCCAGTGAGAGCTTCAGAATGCTGGACTCAATGAACCCCAGAGCTCTCAAACTCCCTGGCTGTTATAGAGGCCAGAAGAAGAGTTTGAAAAAAGGAAATGAGAGTTAAGGCCTTGGGAGGAAGCAGGGATGCCAGCATATGCAAAGTCTGGATCCTGCACCCCAGAAACATATAGTCCTCGCAAGGAGTCAGTAAAGACTTTCTGAAGTTTATTGTGAACCTCAGGCTTTGCAGAAGGGAAGTGGCAAAATAAAGATTTTGCAACAAGATCTCTGGAAAGGATGCCTGAAATAGGTCATCGCCCAAGTAAGAAAAGACTTGCATCCTCTGAAACCTGCAAAAAGCAATCATAGGATCGAGGCATTTGGTGAATACCCTTGGGGCAGTAGAAATGCCAAAGGACAAAGCAGAGTACTGAAAATGCAAGGAAGCAACAAAGAAACATCAAAACTTCCTGAAAAGGGGATAGATAGTGCTATGGAGATAAGCATCCTTGAGATCCAGAGACACCATATAAGCATTAGGAAGCAAGAGAGAGAATAAAGTCTGAAGGGACAACATTCAAAAGGAGGGCACCTTCAGAAAAGTAGATGAGAGAGGTCTAGAATTGGTCTCCAGGTACCCTCTTTCCTGTGCATTACAAACACCCTGGAGTAAACCCCCATCCCCCTTTGGGATACAGGCACCTTCTGAAAAGTACCCTGAGTCAAAAGATCTCAAAGCACACCCTGGAAAGAAAGACAGCTGTTCCTGAGGGGGTTGAGGAATTCCCATAAAAGGGGTAAGAGATTTCCAGACCATGAAATACCCCTGGTGGATAATGGATAGAACCAAGGAATCCTTAGTAATCTTTAGCCAAACTGGAAGAAAGAGAAACATAGATGAACAGAAAGAGGAAATTGGCTGGGAAGAATAGGATAGTCAGACAGCACCTGGTTTATCAGGAAAAGGAGACTTCTAAGGCACAGAAGTCTGAGTAGCCTTTGCAGGAGGAGCCCACTTGCCACCCTTAGAAGGAGGGCGAGTTTGTCCCCGAACAAAGGCTGGCTTATTGGGGTAATTTATCTGAAATTTAGGCACAGGAAAAACACACACATGTTTAAGTTCCTGTAAAGCCTTGCCCTTATCCTGAAGGGATTTAAACAAAGCAGCAGCAGCTTTGCCAAACAGGTGTTTATTATCTAGAGAGGCCTCCACCAACTTAGCCTTAATATCATCAGGCAATGGTTGAAGTTGAAGCCAAGAATACCACATCACTGACCCAAAAGCAGCAGCCCTAAAGGAAGTATCTGCTGCATCATAAGTACACCTGATGGAATGATGAGCCACCTAGGAGGAAGTCCCCAACAGAGAAAGGACATAAATTTTACCTTCAGAGTCTGGAAGATCACAAATAACCTGACATGCCTGGGACAGAAGAGCCAATAAACACCTGGACATATGGTCCTGATAACTAATAGCCCTAAAAGCCAATGTAGCAGCCTTTTCATGATTCTGTTATCTTTATCAGAAGGCAGTAACTTAGGAGAAGGAAGCAATGGAGATGGTTGTCAGAAGTAACAAACACCACCGAAGGGTCAGCAGGGGGACACCTGTACAAGAATTTACAGTCCTCAGGCACCCTATAAAACCCATCAGGTTTCTTGGGGCAGGGGGCTGAGAATCTGCAGTCCTACAGGCATTAAAAAAAGGCATCCAACAAAGCAGCTAAGACAGGAGGGGTAGCAGAAGGTCTGGGAGAATCCGTCTGTGGGAGCTCTCAATACTTTGTTTTGTATCTCAGAAACTTGAGCACAATCACATTTACAGAACTCCTTCATCCTAGAGATAGTATCACCAAAAGAAATCTCTTCAAAGGGAGAATCAGGACTGGTAGATTCCTCTTTCTCCTATTCATAATCCAAAGGAGAGGTAATCTGGGAGCAGTAAGCAAGGGATTCCTCATCTAAATCTGCCTCCTACTCAGAGGAATACTGTTCTCTGGTCTCTTAAGGGGGCAGAGGACCGGGGGGTGGGGGCTGGAAACACCCTGAGGAGGTTTTAAAGCCATCGGAGCACTAAACAACCCTTGAGTGAAGGACTGACATTCACTTTGTGGATCCTTAGGAGCTGAAGAAATATACTTAGATTTTTGCTTTTTCTTCAGTGGGATTTAGAAGGCTCTGACCCCAGGCGGCATTCTTTAATTGTAGTAGGGACCTCGCTGATTAAAATTTTAGGAACACCTCTAGGCCCCACTGAGATAATCAGCCATGGTGCTCCTTGAATGTCCAAAATGGACATCTGCAATGCCTCCTCGGACGTGCCTAAGGTCGGATCCCCACCAGTCTTCAACACGGTTGTGCCAGAAGAATCCAACAATAAAGCCAGGTGAACCGCAGTGCTATCACCCGCCTCAGGACAGATGTCCGGCAAAGGCTGTACAGCAGAAGATTTCTTGGCCTTCTTCCCAGATGGCTGTCTCTCAGAGTGGGAAATTCCCTCTATTGTATCTTTAGCCAGAAGCTTAAGACATTGATTCTCAAGATAAAACGCTAAAGAAGAAAACCTACTATGAAGGGTCTTGGGAACAAAGGCCTGACAGACAGAACAGGATGTACGGTCGTGCGAATCACCAAGGCAAAACAGACACTATTCATGATGGTCTTTATGGGGAGTCTGTCTCCCACACTGGCACTTACCCTCCTTGGATGACATGAAACCCCACAAGCAACAAAACAGTAAAAGAAAGATAAGAGAAAACCTCAGTGGGGCACTTATTTGTACTGGGTTAGTAAACCAGCAACGGAATGGGCATTCAGAATGCCAATCAAGAGATGGCATTCAGACTGGCAGCAAAGCTGTTCTGAGGATGGTATGTCCAGACATTACCTTTATGCCCTACACTACACTGTGTACCTTAAAGCGACCTAAAGGCTTTGGTGTAATGGCCAGATGTCAGGCCGCCCTTAGCAGGGGATCCCTAATGTAATGAATACTGCAACAGTGAAATGGAAGGACATCTGGTGATTTCACTCACTTCCATCACTTACTGGTAAGCTCTGACAATGTCTGACCACAAATAGAAAGCAAAGTACAGTTGTGTACACCTACCATAAATGTAGATGTTCGAGTGTCTTCACTGTTGCAGTCATGACTGTAGGGTTCTCCCCTGCCGGCATGCAGTCCTCGGTCGGCCAGAATCCCAAAGTCTGGGTCCGGCGTCGGCTGTTCAACCATGCTCCCTGACGTCAGAACATCAGGAGCACAAAGCTGACAGCCGACGCCATCTTCTCCAGTCTTTCTTGCCCCAGATGTCAGGAGTCCCAAAATGAAAAAGGTCCCATATCCTTTGCAAATACACCTCAGAAGAATGGTGAAAAAAGGAACCACACAAAAGTAAAAACAAGAGGGGATAGGAGGGAGGGAAACCCAGACTGTAACAGTGAAGACACTCGAACATCTACATTTATGGTAGGTGTACACAACTGTACTATGTTCATCGTGTTTCACTGTTGCAGTCATGACTGTAGGGTAGAATCCCAAAGCTGAAAGAAAGGGAGGTGGTCATAAAGAAGAAGGGGCGGCTAAAAGGCCCTGCAAGACTGCAGAGGCAAAGCCTGCCCTAGACTTAGAGTAGAGATGTAGATTGTAGTGCTTAGAAAAAGTATGCACTGAACTCCAAGTTGCAGCCTCCAAAATGTCCTTGGTAGGAACTCCCCTGAGAAAAGCCGCAGAAGTGGCAGCAGCTCTGGTGGAATGAGTCCGTATACTCCCTGGGATTTGCTTTCCATGGTGAGAATAACAAAATCTGATTCCATGAGCAATCCATTTAGAAATGGTCTGTTTTGAAATGGCTTTACCTTGGGAACTTGAAGCATAAGAAAATAGAAGTTATGTTCTTACCATAATGTTCCATGTTAGTTGTCTTCTTCTCGCCTTCTTCTTGCTGGATGGGTTCGGAGCCGACCTCGGCTCCGACTCGGCCACTCTAAAAGCTCGAGAGTTGGTTCCACCGGCTCGAGGCTCCCCTTATATCCCACAATGCTAGGCGAGAGTTACCTCAGATCTCGTTTGTAAGCTAACCCCAGCTTATAATAGTATCAGAATAGCTATAAACAAAGTCCACCTCTAACCAGGGAGAAAGAAGGGTGACCTATATCCTCATCCAGGAAATATGCACAACAGCATATGCCTAATAAAAGAGGTGGTAGAAAGAGAGGTCACAATCACAACTCCTCTAGGTCTGTCCAGGCCAGGGGGAAGGAGGGTGGGCTTAAGAAGAAGGCGAGAAGAAGACAACTAACATGGAACGTTATGGTAAGAACATAACTTCTATATGTTAAGTTGTCTATCTCGCCTTCATTCTTGCTGGATGGGACCGCGTCCCTAGCACCTTGTCCCGGGTGGCCTAAAGGAACAGACTCCTGAGAACAGTGGAACCAAAGTTAGCTCTATGCCTAGAAGCTAAATCCAACTTATAATGAGAAATGAAAGTGTGAGGAGTAGCCCAAGTAGCCGCTGCACAAATGGTGTCAATAGGCAGTCTGCCTTGGAAGGCTAAAGAAGTAGCCAAAGCTCTGGTGGAATGGGCCTTAGGTTTATTAGGCAGCTTTTGGTGTCTAATTTCATAAACAAAAGAAATCAGAGATGTTAGCCATCTAGATAATGATACCTTTGAAATTGAAAGTCCCTTTCTGCCTTCTGCATAGGAGACGAACAGCTGGTCAGATTTTCTGAATTGTTTTGTCCTGTCCAAATAGTACCTCAACTGACGATGAACATCTAGCCAGTGTAATTTTTGTTCAGCCCTATTGGAATATTCTGGAAAAAAGACAGGGAGGTCAATGCTTTGATTTAGGTTTGACGTCGAGACTACCTTAGGCAAAAAGGACGGGTTGGTTCGTAAGGATACCCTGTCCTTATGGAACAATAGATAAGGAGGTCGACAGCTGAGTGCCTGAAGTTCTGAAACTCTTCTAGCTGAAGTAATAGCTACCAGAAAGAGAGTCTTCCATGATAGCAATTTTAAAGACTGCAGGTTCGAAAGGGGGAAGAATCAAAGAAGTAAGAACTAAATTTAGGTCCCGAGGAGAAGTAGGATTTCTTATAGGAGGCCTGAGAAGAAAAACTCCTTTCAAAAAGGCTTTGCAGAGCTTGTGGGACATTAAGGCAGACTCAGAAATACCCACATGAAAGTTAGAAATAGCCGCCAATTGAACTTTAAGAGTAGAAGGAGATGAACCTGCATGGAAGAGTTCAGCTAGAAAATCAAGGACTATTTGGATGGAAGCAGTGAAAGGATCTATGTCCCTTCCTTGAGCCCAATATGTGAAGCGTTTCCACTTACTCAAATAAATCTTCCGAGTGGAAGATTTATGGGAAGCTATCAAAATATCTCGAACGGAGTGAGATAATTGAGGAAGCCTGGCTAAGGTTGGAACTGGAGGAACCAAGCAGTGAGGTTCAGAGAGGGGAGGGAGCGATGTAACTGACCCGACTGATGGATCAAAAGATCTGGAACTAGGTCCAGATGCCAAGGTCGCCCAATAGAAATTGATGTAGAAAGGGGAACCACACCTGTCGAGGCCAGTAAGGAGCAATGAGGATCAATGAGGCCTTCTGAGCGATAGCTTTCTGTATCACTTGAGAGATTAGTGGGAAGGGGGGAAATGCATACAGAAGTCCCGGGCCAAACTTGGACTAGAGCGTCTCTGCTGGGTTGGCCTGGTAAAGGGAATAGAGTGAAATAATCTCTGCACTTGCTGTTTTGGGGAGTAGCAAAAAGATCGCAGCAAGGCTGACCCCACTTGAGGAAAATTTCTCTCACAACAGAGTCTTTCAGAGACCACTCGTGAGGCATGAGGATAGCTCTGCTCAACTTGTCCGCGATTTGACTGGACTTCCCGGGGATGTGCGTTGCTATCAGAAAACGCTGAGAAGAAATCGCCCATTGCCACAATCTGAGTGCTTCTCGACACAGGGGGTAGGACCTGGTTCCGCCTTGTTTGTTGATGTACCACACTACAGACATATTGTCTGTCTGGATTGCAATCGTTCCCAAGGGAAGAGAGTCTTGAAGGGCTTGCAACGCTAAAAGCACTGCTCTCATCTCCAGAACATTTATGTGCAAGTGGCATTCGTTTGGTTGCCATGTGCCCTGGACCGTCCTGCCCTGATAATGCCCCCCCCACCCGATCAGGGAGGCATCCGTTGTCAGAGTAGCAACCGGAGGGGGTGGAACAAAGGGTCTTCACAACAAGAGCTGAGGGGAAGACATCCACCACATGAGATGATTTCTGCGCGCGTGCGTGATCATAATGGTGTGGGACATTGGAAGTTGCTGGTATGACCATTGTGTAAAGAGCATCCATTGAAGGATCCGCATGTGGAATCTGGCTAATGGAAGCAGAGGTATGGTCGCCGCCATAATTCCCAACACTTTCAGAACTAACCTGGCTTTGATTCTGTTGTTGTTGAAAAGGAGTGAGACCAGTTTGTGTATGTCTGTTATTCTCTGATCTGTTAGTCTCGCAGACATGTCTACTGTGTCTAGATTTGCGCCTATGAAGGTAATAGTACGACAAGGCGACAAAACAGACTTTTTGCAATTTATTGAAATGCCTAACTTTTGACAAATGCGAAAAGTGTAATCCCTGGCCATCAGAAGGAGATGCTTGGTGGGAGCTGTGAGGAGCCAGTCGTCCAAATATGGAAACACCTGGAATCCTTGTCGTCTCAGGTGAGAAGCTACCACTGCCATGCATTTGGTAAACACCCGGGGGGCAGTGGTGAGACCAAAGGGCAGGGCCCTGAACTGAAAATGACTGGTTCCCAGCCTGAAGCGGAGGAATCTTCTGGAGCGTCTGTTCATTTTTATGTGATAGCACGCATCCTGAAGGTCTATAGAGCACATCCAGTTTCCTTTTCCCAATAGGGCAAGGATGGATTGCAGCGTGTCCATCCGAAATCTTGTTTTCTTGACTGTTCTGTTCAGGATACTGAGGTCCAAAATTGGTCTCCAGTCCCTGTTTTCTTTGGAACTAAAAAGAACCTTGAGTAGATTCCGGATCCTTGCTGGTCTGCTGGAACTGGCTGAATTGCTCTTTTTGCAAGCAGTTTTGAAATTTCCAAAACCGCTAGATCCCTTTGAGCGGTGGAACATCTGGAAGGGATTTTTGATTGGTTCGGAATGCGAAGAAAGGGGATAGAATAGCCTTTGGAAATGGCGGACTGTACCCATTTGTCTTGAGTCAGGGATAGCCAGGCTTCTGGGTACAGTGACAATCTTCCCCCGACTGCCTCCGAAGGTGGGCAGTCGGGCAACACCTCAGGGATGCTGAAAGGGCTTATCAGAGAAGGCTTCGATTGCCCTGGTTCATGGAGCCCCTGCCTCGAGGGCGTCTACCATTGTTATTCCCGCCTCTGCCTCTGGCGGGAAACGACTTTGTCGCCAGGCGAAGTCCCTTGAGATTGTTTACGGAACCACATTTTCCCACTTTTCTGGCCTTTGGGGTAAGGCCTAGAAGGAGTAGAAAAACGGACTCCGACGGCAGAAAGAGTCTTGCCATCAGTCTCACACCTAGTCAAGGTTTCTTTCACTTGAGGACCAAAGAGAGATGATCCATCAAACGGGGAGTTAGTGAAAGACGTCTTGAAGGGGTCCGCAAAATTGCATAGCCGCATCCAGGCATGCCTACGTAAGGCCACACCTGTCCCTGCGGCCCTACTCGCTCCATCAGCCGCATAAGAAAGGAGGCGCATGGAGGAGTTAGCTATGGAGTTAAGGGTAGCCAGCTGAGTGTTCATCTTATCTTGAAAACCCGCAGCTGTAGGGTCCTTCAACATGTCACTCGCTTCTTTAATCAAGTCCCTTTGAAGGCAGTGAAATGGCACAGGTAGTTCAGCGAACGATAGTAAATGTCGCTGACGTGAACATCCGCTTCCCGCACCTGTCCACGGACCTAGATTCCTTGTTAGGTGGATGGACAGGTACTGAAGGATCAGCTAGTTCCTTCTTAGTGGCAGCAGCTACCACCATAGCATCCACAGAAACTCCTTTTGTCAAGAACTGTTTGTCTGCTGGTGCCGTTATGAATTTTGAGGGTCTCCTGGGAGTGGGGTCCACTGAATCAGGAGCCGTCCATGCCTTTAGCTACCACCTGCATGAGGGGGTCAAAGGGGAGACACCCAGGAGGTGGAAGGACGAGAGCCAAACGCCTCAAGGTACACAGATTCATCCTCCGAAGGGTTGAGGGCTGGCCAATTTCCCTCTGTTTGAGGATTTCGAGAATGTCTGCAAAAGAGACATCTTCAGAAGGGGAACGGGGGGAACCCTCGGAATCCTCTAAATCTGTGTCAGATGTAATGGACTCAGGTGAGTCAATGTGTTTCCTCTTACACTTCCTCTTCCGAGGGGGCTCTTCTGACAAATCAGGAGAGGCCTCGAAGAGGATGATATCCCACAGGGGGTTCCTGAGGAGCTGGCTCTCTGCGGTCCGGGATGAGGGAGTGAGTCGACTTGACCTGAGGCACCGTAGAGGGAGGGGCGGATGGAGCCGACTGTGGAGTAGAGCCAGGCTCTAACACACTCCGCATGACCTCGAACGCACCCCTGTCAGGCAGAGCCAGAGGTCCCCGCTCCGAGAAGCTGAGAACCTCCCTCGGCACCGACAGTGATGGCTCCGAGGCCGATGTCGGAGCCGAACTCACCAGCGCCGAAGCTCCGAGAGGAAGAGCGGGGTCGGACAAGGGTCCGATGCCACTCACCCCCTCGGAGCCGACGAGGGAAGTCCGGCGCCGAGATTCTTCGAAAGAAGAAATCGGAGCCGACGGCGGAGCCGAAGACATCTGTATCGGCTCCGACGCTACCACAGTCTCGGTACCGAAACGGCCCGGCTCCGAGCTCAACGGAGTCGGAGGAGGAACATATTGATGGACAGGGGCAGGCATCGACTGATGAGTCGGGCTCTGAAGCATTTGGGCCAGTGCCTCGGACTTAAGAAGTCGACTCACTACCCTCTGAAGGTCATGATCCGACAGCCTCGATGACCTAGAGGAGTGAGATTTGTGGCTCCGTTCAGACAGCAGAGGAGATGCTGGAGCCGAGTGAACGGAGCCAAGGGATGGTGACCTAGATCTCTTCCTAGATGTCGGCTCAAGGTCTGGTCGGAGCCGACAAGGATTTTAATACCTCGGCTCCAGCCGAGCCGAGGAACCACAGAAGTTGTAGACTCATCGGCTCCAGCCGGAGCCGATGCAGACGAGGTTTAGCAACCTTAGGTCTCGGCTCAGTAGCTGGAGCCGAGGACCTAGATGCCTTAGAGGGCTTCCCAGAAACAGAAAGGGAATCCTCAGGCTTAAGTAGACCCCTTAAGATCAACTTGTTCTTTCTTTCCTGCAGGACCCTGGGACTGAAGCCGTGGCAAACAGCACAGGAGTCCTGCAGGTGTAAAGGCCCCAGGCAGTAGACACAAGAAGTGTGACCGTCTGTCAGAGACATTTTCTGACAGCACGCATCACACTTCTTGAAGCCTGAGACCTTTGTGTCTTTAGACATCCTAGAACAAGAAAGTGTAACCACACACACTCAGTCAGACACACTGATTACACTATCTTATTTTAAAACTCAAAAAATAAAACTATAGCTAAAAGTTTTAATTAAGAGTAACACACACACACCACTAGGGAATGGGGGAAGGCCAGAAGGCCCGAGGGAGAACTTTTAAGTTCTTGTGGGAAAGAAAAACGGGATTTTCTGAAAAACAGGGGTAGAAATCCACTAAACTAAGGGAAAAGTAGTTAAACTTAAAAATATATGGGTTTAAGTATCTATCTTCACTGAAAAATACACTTACCAACAAGCCGGTAGAAAACCAACACCTCGATCGCTGTAGCGGCAAACGAGATCTGAGGTAACTCTCGCCTAGCATTGTGGGATATAAGGGGAGCCTCGAGCCGGTGGAACCAACTCTCGAGCTTTTAGAGTGGCCGAGTCGGAGCCGAGGTCGGCTCCGAACCCATCCAGCAAGAATGAAGGCGAGATAGACAACTTAACATCAAACAATTGCTCTGATTTCCTGATGTCCTTGGTTCTGTCCAAGTAAAAACGTAGTTGTCTGTGTACATCCAAGGAATGTAAGATCCTTTCCCCTTTATTTTGAGGAGTGGGGTAAAAGGTAGGCAAGTGGATAGTCTGATTTAAAGCCACTTTGGAGTCCACCTTAGGCATGAAGGTAGGATTAGTCCTCAAAGACACTCTGTCTTGATGAAAAATAATATAAGGCTCCACAGCCATAAGAGCTTGTAACTCTGAAACTCTCCTGGCAGAGGTTAGGGCTAACAGAATAGCTGTCTTCCAAGATAAAAACTTGATGTCAGAAGAGGCGGCAGGCTCAAAAGGAGGCAAGGTCAATTTTTCCAAAACATAGTTGAGATCCCAAGCAGGAATGGAAGGAGATCTAGGAGGTCTTAAGTTCTTAGCTCCCCTGAGAAACTGTCTCATGAGCTGGTGGGAAAAGATTGGATGGTCTGTATTATAATGAGCAGAAATAGCAGAACCATGAATCTTAATGGAAGAGAAAGAGAGGCCCTTATGTAAGAGATCTGTCAAGTAAAGTAAAATTAAAGGAATGTTCGGAAGAAGAGGATCAGAATTCTGAGCCTGCATCCAGGAACAAAATCTTTTCCATTTTCCTGCATAAGGTTTTCTAGTACTAGGACGTCTGGCTTCCAAAATTACATCCATAACCTGCTTGGGTAGGAAAGAAGAAATCAAAGGCCCTGGATTAACCAGGCTGCCAGGCTGAGAGTTCTGACATGAGAGTGTAGAACCTGACCCTGATGTTGAGACAGAAGGTTCGGAGACTTAGGTAAAACCCAAGGGGGCTCCAAACATAGGTTTTTCAGAGTTGGGTACCAAAACTGTCGAGGCCAATTTGGGGCCAGCAAGATTATCATCTTGGGCTTGTCCTGTTTTATCTTTAATAATACCCGTGGAAGAAGAGGAAGAGGTGGAAAGGCATATCCTGAAAGGTTCCTCCAACTGAATGATAGGGCATCCACTTTCCAAGCTTCTTTGTGGAAAGTCCTGGTGCAAAAATTCTGTAGTTGATGATTGAGGTGGGATGCAAAGAGCTCTATGTGAGGACATCCCCAGACTGCTGTTATCATCCTGAATATTTTGGAGTCCAGCATCCATTCGTGTGGATCTGAAAGGTTTCTGCTCAGACTGTCTGCCAGGAAGTTTAGCTTCCCTGGTAGAAATTGAGCTTGAAGGTCCAGATTGCAAGCTAGAGCTGTGTTCCATAGATCCATGGCTAGTCTGCAAAGGGGGTAGGAATGAGATCCCCCTTGCTTGTTTATGTACCACATAACTGTGGTGTTGTCTGTCCGTATTAGTAGTTGTCTTGGGTGTAAAAGATTCCTGAAGGCCAGTAGAGCTTCCTGGACGGCTAACATTTCCTTTAAATTGATATGCAGATGCTTCTGGTCCTTTGTCCAAAGGCCCTGCAGACAGTTGCCCTGAAAATGGGCTCCCCAAGCATAATCCGAGGCGTCCGTGGTTAGAATCTGAGTGGCAGGAGGCAGACAGAAGGGTTTCCCTTTGTTTAGAGCACATGCCCTGGACCACCAAAGAAATTCCTTTTGAAGGCAAGGAAGGACGGAGATCAGTATGTCTAAACTGTGGCAATGCTGAGACCATACACTTTTTAGGCACCACTGTATGTTCCTCATGTGTAGTCTTGCATATGGTACGAGAAGGATGCAGGAGGCCATGTAACCCAGAGCCTGCAGGAATCTCCTTGCAGATAGCTGAGTTAAAGTTGCCAAGGTTTTGAAAGTTGAAGCCAGCTGTAACTGTTTTTCGGATGTTAGAAATGCCATCTGGGTTGTGGTGTTTAGAAGAGCACCCAGAAAAGTTATCTGTTGTGAGGGTGTCAAATTTGACTTTTTTATGCTGACAGAGAAACCCATGAACTTGAGGAGGTTCTGAACAAATTCTAGATGCTGGAGTAAGACATCCTTGCTGTCTGCCTGAATTAGACAATCGTCCAGATAAGGGTAAATTTGAATTCCCTTGAGTCTGCAGTAAGTTACTACTGGAGCCAGGCATTTGGTGAAGACCCTGGGCACAGTGGACAATCCAAAGGGCAGTGCAGAGAATTGAAAGTACCTCGATCCGGCCTTGAACCTGAGGTATTTTCTGCATTTTTTCCTGATGGGAATGTGTAAATATGCCTCCTTTAAATCCAAAGTTACCATCCAAGCATCTTTGGACAGCATTGGAAGTAGCTGCTGTAGAGTAAGCATCTTGAATTTTGGAATCTCTAGAAAGGTGTTCAAGACTGACAGATCCAGAATGGGTCTCCATGAGTTTTGCTTCCTGGGGACTAGAAAGAGCCTTGAGTAAAAACCTTGTCCCATCTCGGAAAGTGGAACCAGTTCTATGGCTTTCATAGCCAAAAGAGCTTCCACCTGGTTTAAGGCCTCCATCCATTGATGTTTTGGAAGGTCTGGCCATCCGCTTGGCCTTGGCAGAGTATGAAAATGGAATTTGTAACCTCTTAGAACCACATCCAGAACCCACTTGTCTTGGGTTATACGAGTCCAATTTTGATAAAAAAGAGAGAGTTTTCCTCCGAGAGGGGCTTCCAGGCAAGAAGTTCCTGCAGCCCAACAGAGGGAGTCATTGAGTTTGTTTCCTATGAGTTTGTGACCTGTCCTCTCCTCCCCTAGGGGTGGAAGCAGTCCACTGTCTTGGTCTATAAGAACCTCGTGTTTGAGGCCTTCCTCTGGGGTGTCTGTATCTACCCCTCTGAGGCCTATCTGAAGTGGGAAAGGACCAATTTTTAGAAGGCCAATTTCTGCTAAATCTTGGTGGCTGTACTTGTAAGAAATCTTTAACTGTTTGCATGGATTTCGCCTTATCCTCCATCTTTTTAATCACTTCTTCAGCTTTTGATCCAAACAAGACATTATGCTGAACAGGAGCATCCAATAATTTAGCTTTCACTTGTTCTGGCCATGCATGCCTTCTAATGACTGTGCCGGAGGCAGCAGCCCTACAAGAAGCCTCCAAGGCATCAAATCCACAGTGTAAACCATGCTTTCCAACTTGCTCAGTGGCATGCAATAATCATGTAATTCCTTATCATCTGCACGGGCAGAAATGGAAGTAAGCTTTTGTTATAAAACAGACAAGAGGAATTGCTGGTATTTCAGCATATGAAACTGACAGTTTAAAGCCCTGATGGACAAAGTAGCAGAAATGTACACTTTTTTGCCCCATCTTTCTAAAGATCTAGAATCCTTTTCAGTGGGAATGGGATTTTTGGCAGAAGCGGCCTTAACTCCCTTAGGGCCCTGAGAAATGGTTTCAGGGTCAGTAGAAGGGTTCTTGTATAAAAACTGGTGGGAATCAGGAACCCTGTAATATCTATCTGGCTTGACAGGAGCAGGAGGAAAAGAATCAGGGGTTAAATTAGCCTCCGAAAAAGCATCATCCACAATATCCAAAACAGGAGGACTAGCCAGGGGTCTATGTTGGGGGACAAGAAGAAAATCCCTTAGTCTTTTCTTAGATTCTGAATACTCCCGTCCTTCCCAGTGGAAATGTTCCCTCATTTCATGCAAAGTTTCCCCAAAAGAGAAATCCTCAGGGAGAGAAGCTGAGGGAATAGATTCCTCAGCATCAGAATCCTCATAAGGAGGGAAAGAATATTCCTGGTCAGAAGAGGAAACTGAAGAAACAAAAGCCTGATCAGAGGAATCATAATAAACATCTTGCCTTGGCCTTTTATCTGGAGGAGGACGTGAACCCCTAATCATAGTAAGTAAATCCTCCGCTATCTTGAGTAACTGTTTCTGTGACTTGGGAGTCGGTTCAGAAGAGGCCTGTGTTACAGTCTTTGATTTAGAAGGAGTCTTTGCCTTTGTCTTTGGCTTTGCCTTTATTGTAAGCTGAGTAGGCCTGAAAACCCCTTCAGAAGCCGGTACCTGCACAGCAGCTCCGGACCCGTCCGAAGGAGCATTGTCCGAAGGTCCTGCAATAGAGATATTTAAAGGCCTTGTTGGCTCCTCATGAGAGTCCGTTTCGGCCATCGGTTCTGAAATGGCCGATGACAGGGGCTGCAAAAGCACCTCACTGACGACGGCCGAACCTGAAGCTGGCTCCGCTTGTGCACTATCATCAGATTTGGACCTCGGAGGCCTGTCTTTATCCTTGCGACGTTTGTGAACTCCGGTAGCCGGAACCGTATCCGACGACATTTTGTAGTTAAAGTGCCTACCGAAGTAATGAAAAGCAAAATCGTACCTTCGTTTAATTGTACGTTGATTGAATCTAGCACAAAACCGACAACTAGCTACGTCGTGGTTAGGGCCTAAGAAAGGAATACAGTAAGAATGAAAATCCTTATGAGGTATTTGCTTCCCACACGAAATGCAATTATTAACTTTTTCTGACATCGGACTGGAACAAGAAAAGGTTTCCCCAATGGGGTACTTATCTTTGAGTGGAGAAGAAAGTCTTCGGACTGAAATTTATCAAAAAAATCGTCAGGAGTCAGCCGACCGGCACTTGCGAACTGCTATCACCGCACGGCAAGAAAGACTGGAGAAGATGGCGTCGGCTGTCAGCTTTGTACTCCTGATGCTCTGACGTCAAGGAGCATGGTTGAACAGCCGACGCCGGACCCAGACTTTGGGATTCTGGCCGACCGAGGACTGCCTGCCGGCAGGGGAGAACCCTACAATCATGACTGCAACAGTGAAACACGATGAACATCTAATCTTAGTTAGGGCCAAAACTTCTATGTCACAAAGCTTGAACTCAGTTTAAAAGTTGATGAAATCACTTTTGAAAAAAAAAAAAGACTGCTGAGTACAAGGGTAATGGGGACCCAAGGCAGCAGTAATTTGCAGTGCAGTTATGCCAGGCAAATACATTATTTTCATTAGCATGCTGATAGGACAGGACTGAATATCTAGTAAATATGGTTACATCCCCATATACATTTAAGATCTTTCCTCAGACAGTGCTCCTAAAATGTGCCAACCCCTCACCCAGGATGGGCAATTCAGTATCAGCTACTCACTCCTATATCATGCTAAGCTCTTTCAATGCCCAGACCGCTATGTGAATTCACACTGCCTAGGGTCTATGCAGAGACACGGCTAGTTAGAGGGTACGTTTCATCATAGATGCACAAAATGCAGTTATTCTTTATAGAGGTGGAAGCCAGATGACAGTCTTAGTGTGATCTGTTTATAACAAAAGTATTTTATTTCCTTCATTTCAACTGCACTACTTAAATTTAAGGGCAGATATATATTACTGATGTTTTTCTTAAATGTACTGATATTAACAAGCTCAAATATTTAATTTGGTAATGTTTTCATCAGTTCTTCCACAAAACTTGCTAAACTGATACCTGGACTATGTGTAAATGTGGAAAAGAATGGGAAGACAAAATGAAGTGCTGTTCTGGTCATGCAGAGTTTAAAGGATTAATTCCAAGTATTCTTCACAGGTTATAGCAAGACAGGATAAAGCTGAAAGGACAACTGCTCATAACAGGATATTGATACGCTATGCACCTGCTCAAAATAATGGAAACTCATATCTCACTTCATGTTAACAGCTTAAAAATCCTTAGAAATGTAATGGAAGCAGCTATCCTCTTCATGTGTAAGGGATGTCCAGTATATTACAAGAGATATTCAAATAATATAAGACTGCCCAGCTGCTTGGTGAAATCCCAGTTATTTAAATGGTTCATGAAGATCTTCCAGCAGTCAACTAGCAACTAGTAATTTTTTAACCTAAATGTTGTTTATCTGTTAACACAATTAACTATTTTCAGTGCAAAGTACTTAGGCTCAAGTATTACTTGTTTGACTTGTCTACAGCAGCAGAGAGACTTTGGAGTGATTAAGTATCATTTTTCTGCATTTTCTTGTTGCCTTTAGCTAATTCCGCCTAAAATACCAATTTTCTAGAGTTTATGTGATTTAGAAAGCTTGTTTCAGCTACATATTGTACTTATTTTACTGCCTGCACTTTAACAAAGTCGTTTTTGTGTTTAAATTACCTGTTTAACTGTTGTAGGCTACACACTCAAGTGTGATAGCCATTATTGTGCATTTAAAGTGTTTCTTTGATTGCATCTGCTTTATTTTCTGAAAAAAAAAATATATATATATATATATATACTTGTTTTCCTGTCTTTCTAAGCTAGTATAGTCCAGTTTTCAGGTAAGTGCTGAATTCAGGGCTGTGTTACAAGTTTATGTGTTTGCTCATACCTTACTTGGATAGAAGGAAGTTTCTATGTTCACTGTGAGAGAAGGAGCTTTGAGCAACCTATCTGTCCCTGGAGGAGTGGTTTCAGCCCAGAAATTAGTAGTTTATTGGCCATTTTGGGCTAATTTCTCTCTCTTTCATTTCTCTGCTATAAACCCCCCATTTGCGAGTTTTTTGCGTTAGTATACAGCTCAGCAAGCTCCTGCCTGGTGCCCTGCAGAGTTCTACAGCAGGAGAAAGACAAATGACAGACTTTGGAGTGATTGAAGTATCATTTTTTTGCATTTTCTTGCTGCCATTAGCTAATTCCACCTAAAATGCCAATTTTCTAGAGTTTATGTGATTTAGAAAGCTTGTTTCAGCTACATATTGTACTTATTTTACTGCCTGCACTTTAACAAAGTCATTTTTGCGTTAAATTACCTGTTTTAACTGTTGTAGACTACACACTCAAGTCTGATAGCCATTTCTGTGCAAGTGTTTTTTTGATTGTATCTGCTTTATTTTCTGAAAAAAAAAATCTACTTGTTTTCCCACCTTTCTAAGCTAGTATAGTCCAGTCTTCAGATTAGTGCTGAATTCGGGGCTGTGTCACAAGTTTTTGTGTTTGCCCATACCTTGCTTGGATAGAAGGAAGTTTCTCTGTTCACTGTGAGAGAGGGAGCTTTGAGCAGCCTATCTGTCCCTGGAGGAGTGATTTCAGCCCAGAAATTAGTAGTTTATTGGCCATTTTGGACTAATTTCTCTCTCTTTCATTTCCCTGCTATAAAACCCGCATTTGCGTGGTTTTGCATGCAGGTTAGCTAGGGTATAACTATTACTGACTCCACAAAGTCCATTCTTCAATTTTTCCCTTGGAACTAGACAAACTTTCAACTTAAGCACTCAAACCATTCACTTCTCATCCCTGCACTTGCTCAAAACTCATTGCAGGCACTAATAAACCTTAGCACTAGACCCCGCTATACTGTAGAGGACAAGGTTCTCTATTTGACCTTACCAGCCAATCAGTAAAACAGTTCACTGTACCTATCCAGGCATGTCCAAAGGGCAGTTTCAGGTGTACTCTCTGGTCCAACTGGTGAAGCTGGGCATTTTGAGGCAATGTTAAAATTGCCTCATGTACACAGACAACCCTCTCCCTCCTTCCACCAATCACTAATACATGCGAGAGATGCAATTATACAGCCAAATTTGCGGCTAAGCTCTTTCAACCCAAGACTGGACCAGGCAGTCAGGAGGAGAAGGGAATTACTTGCATCACACCACTAGTCTCACATAGACCTATGAAACCAGCACAGGCAAAAAACACATATAAATACATGAAAACATAATCGGAGGCTCAAAATAAAAATCTGCAAAAGCAACAGAGACTTCCAAAGCAGACATCCAAACAACCTCCACCTCCCAACACAAACTATGAAACACATACTTCACAAAACCAGTGTGCCAGGCAATCACAGCCCTTAAGGCAAAATAACATACCCAACACACTAGTAATAGGTGACTCTATAGTCAGGCACACTGACGTCCCACGCACTAGGCTGAACAAGAAGCAGGTTACTGTTAGCTGCCTGTCAGGTGCCAGGATCCACCACATAACAAAAGCACTCAGGTCACTCCAGAACAAGTACAAATAAGACTCTGTCATTGTCGATGCTGGTGTGAATGACCTGAGCCATACCTCCCTGGACTACATGAAAAGAGACATGGAGGAGCTCTCTGATCACGTAGCCCAGGCCGGTATGACCTTGACCCTGAGTAGCATCCTGCCCTCACCAAGAATGATACCACGTTATAGAGAAAAATATATCAGTTTCAACAATTGGCTAAGCTTCTGGTGTCATTCAAAGGGGATCCAGTGTCTGTCAGCCTGGGATGACATGCTCGACAAGCCACGCTGCTTCGCTAGAGACAGCTTGCACCTGTCACCCTTAGGCTTTCGAATACGGCCAAGGCTCTTGCCACCCCCATAGTGCCTTTTTTAGGCAAGGCTCAAAAGACAAACCCACCGCCGTAAATAGCACAAGTAACAAAAAAATGAGGGTAATGCTACTCAATGCCAGAAGTCTAAACATCAAAATGCACGCACTCGAGGCACTGCTCAGTATGGAGAAAATCGATACATATGCAGTAACAGAAACCTGGTTTAAGACTCCAGAGAGCACCCTAGCACTACCAGGCTACAACTCATACCATACATTTTGGTCATAAAAACCATGACCGAAATACAAAAGGTGGGGGAGTATCCATATTCATCAAGGTTACCCACACCTCCAGGTTAGTGGCACAGCACGATGCTTCAGAGATCATCCACGTGCAACTAACAACGGGCAAAACTGCTATTCAAATTACAGCTTGCTACAGATCACCCACCATGTCCCAGGACCCCCACTCCGCATTCCTGGAAACACTGGGAAACATAAAGGTCCTACCAAACACCCTGATATTGGGTGATTTCAATTACCCAAACATTAACTGGGAGAACCACTCAAGTACAAACTCCCTTGCCCAACATTTCCTAGAATTTATAAACTCAAACACCCTGGATCAAGTGGTCAACACCGCCACCAGAGGTGACAACATATTGGACCTGGTCATCACCAACATGGGTGACTGGTGTTCCACACCGGAGGTCAACCCCTCGCTGGTTAGATCTGACCATAGGTTCATACTAGGCTATCTGCCCGAGGGCATTTACAAGCCTAGCCCATAGTTTTGTGGCTTACGCCACCCCTTTAGTATGGGGAACTATACCCATTATTTTGCTGTGCCTCTGTCGAGCAGTGACACTGAGGTAATCCCTGGGGTATATCTGCGATCTCCCATCCATTGGTCAAGATTTCTCTTGAACAAGGCCAGCGAGGTGCTCTGCCTCACATATACCGGGATTTTGTTCCACAGCATAGGGAGTCTTTGGGTGATGAATCTATCCCTCCAGCACGTCCTATTAATAGCCGTATCGAGGTTTAAGTCTCCCGCCCTTGTGGCTCTGACGGATCTAGATTTTTTGAGGTGAAGCATATTCATCAAATCTGGGTTTGACATGGCCTTGTATGTCAGGCAAAGGTCACCTCTGAGCAAGCGGTAAGCGACTGAATAGAGCTGGAGTTCTTTCAGTTGGGCAGCATAGGACAGATTTTCCTTTTGGTGAGGAACTTTTGTGGCCTCTCCAGCTGCTGCAAGTGTCGGGTCAGATACATTCCGAATGGGGCATTGTACTCAATCATTGGTCTGATGAGTGATGAGTATAGGGAGACTATGACCTCCCTTGATCTAGATGTGAATCCCTTCATGATAAGGTGGGCAATGTAGAAGGTTTTCCTAACTACTTTAGCTACATGGGTGTCGAATGACAGGCTACTGTCAACCTGGGTCCCCAGGTCCCTGATAACTTCTTCTGTGCTCAGTGGGTTGCCACCTATATGGTAGCTAGGGGTAACCTTGTTTTTCCCGAAGGGTATGACTATGCATTTTTTGGCATTTAACTTTAGGCCATGGCTCTGGCACCAGTTATCCGTTTCTGTGAGACCCTTCTGAAGGATATCTGTGTCAGATGTGTTTTCGACTACGGCCCAGTTTGCAGTCATCTGCAAACTTTGTCAGCCATAACCCTCCTGTGTTTGCTTGTACTGGAAAAGTAGATGCCAAACAAGAGTGGGCCCAGGACTGAGCCCTGTGGGACACCACTTGTGACAGGTTTTGAGTCTGACATGGCGCCAGCAACTCTGACCCTGTGGGTTCTGTCACTCAGCCAGTTTGCAACCCATCTTGTGATGTATGGGTTAACATTTAAGCTGATGAGTTTTTCAATGATACCCGAGTGGGGTATTGTATCGAAGGCCTTCGCCAGATCGAGGTAGGCTGTATGGACTACCTTTCCCTCATCAATGGCTTTGGTGACTGTTTCGAAAAAGTCAACCAAGTTTAAAAGGCATGATCTGCCTTTGACAAAGCCAAACTGGGTTGGATCCAAAGTCTGCAAATTCCCTATGTCTTTATTTATGAGGTCCATTATGATCCTCTTCATGGCTTTGCAGATAAGGCTTGTCAAGCTAATGGGCCGGTAATTTCCAGGGTCGGTGGAAGCACCGCCTTTGTGAAGTGGGACCACAGTCGCAGTGCGCCACTCCCTGGGTACGTATCCAGAGATGAGACTATGATTAAACAGCTGTCCTAGCTGTGGGTTTAATTCCTCGTTGAGTTCGTGGAGCACACATCTGGATATCCACATTCTGCCACCACCGCCGGTCAAAGAAACCACAATGAAAAATTTTTCAAAAGCAAACTTTACGTTATTTAAGACCGAGGTGGGAAGTTTCAAAGCCCCTATGCTAAAGGATAATGCTGTCCAAGTTGCAATATCCTTTACTAATGCACTATACGGGCACCTAAAAGAATGCATGGCTCGTGCTATCCCAGACAAAACCAAGACTCACTCCTCCAAGAAAAGGAAACCAGTCTGGTGGACCCCTGTCATAAACAAGCTATACAATAGAAGGAGGAAACAATTACAGAAAAGAGTAAAATACCAAGTAGGGAAGACATCCCTGATCAGTATCAGCAAGAAACTGCATTCCCTCATAAAATTATCCAAGACTGGCTTCGAAAGAAAAATTGCCATGGACTCCAAAGATAACCACAAGCCATTCTTTAGCTATGTCAAGAATCTAAGTGGCAATTCTCAGATCTGCTCGGAGTTAGTGCAGAATGGCACAAAATACACTGAACCGACTGATATAGCCAACATCCTGGCAGACAGGTTCAGTGCAAACTTCACCCCCAAAAGGGCCCATAACTATACCAGAAGAATGTAGTGCCCCTGAAATCACACACTCAGGTTAAAACAGCCCTCTCCAAAGCCAAAGCCAAAAACACAGCATCAATGGGACTGGACGGTGTCCCAGGCTGCGTCCTACATGAACTCAAAGATGAACTAACCCCTCACCTAAACACACTGTTTAAACTCAGCCTCTCCACAGGCTAAGTGCCCACAGAGTGGCGCATAGCAACGGTTATTCCGCTCCACAAAGGTGGAGCCACAACGGACCCCGGGAACTATCACCCTATAAGCCTGACTAGCTTGGTCTGCAAAGCTATGGAGTGCATCATCATGGATCTCATTAACAGAGACATTGGGAACCTCCAAACACTGGACCCTACCCAGTTCGGCTTTGTTAAGGGAAGAACATGCCTCATAAACCTGGTGGACTTCTTTGAGACAGTTACCGAGGCTATAGACAAGGGAAAGGTGGTCCACACAGCCTACCTAGACCTCGCAAAGGCCTTTGACACCATTCCCCGCTCAGGTATTATAGACAAGCTCACCAGCCTGAACATAAACCCCTATGTCACGAAATGGATTGCCAACTGGCTCATGGACAGAACCCACATAGTAAGAGTTGCAGGAGCTAGGTTTGACTCTAAACCGGTTACAAGTAGTGTTCCCCAGGGCTCAGTCCTAGGACCCCCCCCCCCCATTTGGCATACACCTCAGAGGTACAGGCAAGCACAGGAGGACTATGGCTGACCAAGTTCGCAGACTACTGCAAACTAGGGGCTATAATTGACTCTCTGGCTGACACAGACATCCTCCAAAAGGGTCTCACTGAGACAGATACCTGGTGTCAAAACCATGGCCTCAAGCTAAATGCCAAAAAGTGCATAGTCATCCCTTTTGGAAAAAACAAAGTACCCACAAACTACCACATAGGTGGTAGCCCCCTAAATATGAAAGACGTAATAAGGGATCTGGGGACCCAAGTAGATAGTAACCTCTCCTTTGATAATCACATTGAGAAAGTGGTTAGAAAATCCTTCTATGTGGCCCACCTAATCACAAAAGGGTTTGCATCCAGATCAAAAGATGTCATTGGGCCCCTCTACGCATCACTCATCAGACCCATCATAGAGTACAATGCCCCATTTGGGATGTACCTTACAAGACACCTGTAACAACTGGAAAGACCACAGAAGTACCTCACCAAGAGGATCACTGGCCTCAAGCAGATGCCCTATGCAGCTCGACTGAAGAAACTCCAGCTGTACTTGGTTGCATACCGCCTACTCAGAGGTGATCTCTGCCTGACATACAAAGCCATGTCCAACCCAAAAATGATGGACATGCTCCACCTAAAGAAAACCATATCCCCTCGAGCCACACGCGCCAGGGATCTAAACCTCACCACAACAATAAATAGGGCGTGCTGGAGGGATAGGTTCCTGTTCCAGAGACTTCCCATGCTCTGGAACAAGATTCCAATCTACATTAGGCAGAGCTCCTCGCTAACCCTCTTCAAGAGAAACCTAGACGAGTGGATGGGAAACAGAAAGTTTACCCCAGCGATCACTTCAATGGCTCTGCTGGACAGTGGCACAGGGAACTAATCTAAGGGGGCAGCGAAAGCCAACATATTCCGGCTAGGCTTATAAATGCCTTCGGGCAGATAGCCTAGTACCTACCTATGAATCTATGACCTTTCTGGTTAGGTTCACTCCACGGATTAAGGAGTGGTGTAGGACATAATATGGTATCAGTATATTTACTGTGTATTTTGGTACATTGGATATTGCTGCCTGCAGTATTCTGTGGGTTGTAATAAGCTACTGCATTAGAATTAGAATGGCTATTTTCTAGTCTGCTAATTCTAATGCAGTAGCTTATTATAGCCCTCAGAATAATGCTGGTTACTCAATTCATTGGTCAAGTTACTTCTGGAATAGCATAGTGTTAAAGCATTGCAAGTAGTGATGACTGAATATAAAGTCAGCAAAGTACCAAAATACTAATAAACATTTTGCATCCATTTAAAAAAAGTTTTGAAATTAACTTGGTTGCAGTGCACTTACGTGAGGCAAAGTATGAAGCAGCAGTGAAACAGTGACTTGGGATGACTAAACATAAAGGGAAATGCAAACATAAATTATGATGATTAGTTGTGTGATGGCCTCTCTTCCCCGGGCCAGTAATCAAAGAGCCTCAATCCTCACCACTAAATTCAGTAAGAGACTGTCACTATGAACAGAAATGGATTTACACAGTATTTTCAAATGCAGCTGTCTGCATCAAGCACAATTTCCCCTAACAGCGCACAAGGAACATGCTCTATCTCTGGGACTGGACTCTCTGTCTCTCCAGATCCCAAACAAGATCACTTTGGAGCACTGTGTCCCAGTCCCAAGTAGCTGACACACCCACACCTGGGTATTTGATTTTCAGACACACACACACTCAAGGGAAAGGCTGGCAAGCACTGTGTCCCAGCCCCAAGTAGCTGACACACCCACACCTGGGTATTTGACTTTCAGACACACACACACACTCAAGGGAAAGGTTGGCACATATTTACTAACTGTACTCCTTCTACCCAGACTATAAGGTAACTACGCTACCACCAGTAAACTACTCTCAGGCTCTTACAAGGGCATCCAATTATATGGAATAAAATCAATACTAACATAAATGGTAGAGTGTAACTAAAGCAGCCAGGCTTTTCGGAGTGGCTGAGGCATCACTATAATAAGCACAAGTACTCTCAAGATGTTAAAAGTATTCTGTAAAAGTCCAGCCACAATGAAAGATATAAAAATATTTAATAAATAATAAAATGCAAAACATGAGAATACTAAATATCTAAGTACAGTAAACACCAGAGTTTCAAATCACAGGAGAAATAAAAATACACAGTTGGACAGATTCAAACAGATACAGAAAAATACTACTTAACTAATCTCACAATTTCCTAACTGTCTAAGGGATAACTGTTCCCTAGCTAACTTAATACAGCAAAGCAAGAATAGATGCTGGGAATTTCCACATGGCAAGGTGATGAGCTTCCAACTGACTGAACTGACTATAATAACTGTCATAGATTTTATATCAGGTTCCAAAGAAAGCAAAACAAAACAAAATGATGTGCGAGTTCCATCCTCTCAGTCGTGGTTATGGAATGACATCACATTTGATCACCTGACTCTGGTACAATACACACTCGCAGCTTTGCTAAGATCTGTTGCAGTATCAGAAAGCTATATTTCAAAAACTTCTACTCTTCCCTTCCAGAATTCATTGTTTAAACATAAACATTTAATCAGTTATAACAACACTGTTGATACATTTTTAACACAAGCACCTGTACAAGTCAGTGTGACAGTCAAATGACACAAAACTCCAGCCAACCATGCTGGCATGTCACACATGCACCACCATCCAGCCAAACATGCTGGCTTGTCATACATGCACCGCCACATTCTCCCTGGCACAGATGGGAGTACCTCACACCATCACAAGTTGCTTAATACTTAGGGCAGCACAGTGCTACACCTGGTAATATTACTGGCTCACAGCGCTTGCTTTCTATGTGAATCTTTTATTCTTTGGCGAGGTACTCTGGTTTCCTTGCAGAATGAGCCTCTAAAGTGATTATAGGTGCCTGTGTAGTGTGCTGTGTCAATGTGTGAATGATTGTGGTGTGTCATTCTCTTTGTATGTATGCATCCTAGAATAGACTGCCTTCCCATCCAGAATTGATTCTATACCTTACACCCACTGGTTAGTGGGATAGGATCCACTGTACCCTCAAATCCAGAAGATGACAAAGCAGGAATCCAAGAATGAATGAGGGAACAAACCTGGCCAAGTGAGAGAGCAATATCCAGAGTGAAAAAAGGCAGACAGTAGATAAAAAAGAGAAATTTTGATGAGTGGATGGGAAATAGAAAATTCACCCTGGGGATCACTCCAGTGGCTCTACTCGGCAGAGGCAGTGGGAACTAAGGTTGGGTGGCACGATGCCAGGGTAATCATATGGGATAGGCTTGTAAAGGCTCCAGGATCATTAGCCTAGTACACACCTATGAACTTGTTATGGGCAAAAAACACTGCACACTACATAAAAATCAATATTCAAAGACACTTTCTTAAACATAGTTTACAAAGTCTGATGACATCTACTTAAAAAGTATAAAAATATAAACAAAGTGACTCTGTTTTGGGGTTTGACACTTTTCTTGAGACATCTGCTGTGATTCATTGTTGCTTCACATCCCCATACTGTGCTCATGTACTAGTTTCCCCCAAAAGCTGGGACTAACTGCCACCACAGAACTAGGCAGTCAGTGAACATTTTTTGGTAGCATATAGACAATGGGAGAAGATATCAACCCCCCCCACACACACACACAAAGTGTGGCATTGCAACTGGAAGAGCTGTAAATCACTCCTGTGACTCTCAAAAAAATGAGTTTCAAAATATGGCCAAGTCTGGTGTCAAGGAAAAGACAGCACTGTGGCACTGGCTAAGCCCCCCCCCCCCCAAAAAAAAAAAACAAAGCTTGATTAAAGACACTTTTCAACAGAAAGACCAATAATTCTGTACTTCAGTCAGTTCATCCCCCAGTGACCCAAGTGTAGTACTGAAAAGGGGTCACCTGCAAAAATTCAGACACTAATCCACTGAGTATGGCAAAAGCTTCATTACAACACATCTGCTTAATACATAGTTTTTTTTATAATTAGAAAACAATAATTAAAATAATGTTCACTTTAAAAGACTTCCATCTAGTCCAGTGGAATACGAACTCAGTAATGTGTCTTGTTCTCTGCTGAGCTGATGATCTGAATTGCTACTACAAAATGATCACTGTTGCCTACTCAGAAAGGAGGACGACAACATTTACATAGTGGAATTAAAAGTCTATACCAGCAGTGGTTATTGGACTGCTAAATTAGAAAATACTGAAGGATATGGGTAATTCAGAAGTACACAAAATCTGGTTATTTGCACCATTAAATGCTAGCACAACCACAGTAAAAAAAGATAGAGGAGAAATAGCTGAAGGACAGGATGATGCTGGTCTGTTACAGCAGTCTGTGTTTCCAAAGCTTTATTAAGTGAATCTCATCTTAAACCAGAGTGATGACAGTGAGGGGTAGGGGAGAAGTTAGTGCAGTGGAACTAACTGGTATTGCAGAAATCACAGATACATGGAAATAGTGACACTATATCTTCTAGTGTGTGACATATCTTGTACATGCTTCTCATTTCCCGACCCATACATGTATGATAAATGTTACCTTAAGTAGATGAAATCTAGATGCTGGCACAATGAAGTGCCGATTCTGCTTCTTCGTACAAATGCTGCAGCTGTTAAAGCAGAATGTAACTTAGTACACCAGAAATAAAAGACAAATTATATAAAATGCAGCTGTTAATAAAGAAGCATTAACACAGTTCATATACTATAGGCTATGTGTGCAGTGAATGGCCAATAAATTTGTTAACAGATGTAACCTCTACTTACCATTTGGCACAGAAACAATTCTGTATACACTACCACTTGTTAAAGTCTTACTTAACCACTTCAGCTTTCAAAAAGAATTAGTCTCAAGCATAGCCAGTTCTACTGGTGTACAGGGATAAAGCCCTGGTTGTGAGCCAGGTGACCAGAGTATGAACTGCAGCTCAGGTACCTAGTGGAGCTGTTGCAGGAAGGTAGGAGTGATACAACTCTGCCTGCTCATTACTCTTCAGGGGAGAAAGGGGGGAGCACTTGTTTCTGTTGTAGAATCCCTGTGGAGAGTTTTAAGGAGGCTTAGTTGCAACTTTGATGCTCAAGTACCACTTTTCCCTGTGGTGTAATGTTTTTCCTTAAGGATAGGAGACATTTTACCCCCTAAGGCTGGAATACCTTTGTACCTCACTACAAAGTTTTCTTTGTATGTATCAACACACCTATGTGTGTGTGTGTGTGTGTGTGTATGTATACATACACACACACACACACATATATACATATATATATATATATATATATATATACACACACACACACACACACATACACACACACAGATAGCAAAAAAATATTCAGCACTCATATAAATATCTCTAAAGTCTGTTATAATGCAGCATCATGCAAGAGTCTATTTCCAAATGCCGACTGTTATCAAGCAGAAAATCTACATAAAAATGTAGCCAGAAAGTTCCTTTTAAACTTCATAATAAATGACTTCAGAGTAGTTACTGTTTTCAAACAGTTAATTCAGCATGGAATGATATATCCAGAAGCTTCCTTTTAAACATCTCAGTTTTAATCTCACCAGTGCACAAAATACATTAGAATGACATCCTTATAACAAATTGTTACATTTTAAACCAGCAGGCATCAAACAAACTACAAAAGAGCACTATTCAGTGCTGCTGAAGAAAAAACATGACACACTGATGACACCAATGAGGTGAAACCGGTCTGCTGATATGCCTAACCTAACCCACTGCAAACTACTTTCTGTTTAAAAGCATGGTGAGCCACCTGATTGCTGGTGTTTTCAAGAATAGGACAGGATGGTAGCTAACAGGTAATGAATGGGTCTGAACTCAATTTAACCAGTAGTACCAAAGGGCATTGAGGCTGCTTCACCCAATAAAAAATGTCTGTGAGTAACACTTTATGCAAGCATTATTCTGAGGTTTAAACAAAAACATCTACAACCAATGCAGCCCACTTAACCCAACCAACTTCACTGCAGCAATATCATAAGTTCAATTCTACATGGAAAATTCTGATATTCTGCAGTGAAATTTAGTGTGGTGAAAACAAGGAGCTACATTGTTTATTTACAGTTCATCTACTGTTTTACAACTTTATACACTTTTTTGTTTACATGCTAAGCTTCTGGTTTATACTGAGACTTATAAAATCATTCCGTGTTTCACCTGCACTATTTTACTGTAACTTCCCAGAGCAAAATCATTCTTCAGACTGATGCAGGCATCTCTGAAGCTGACCATTTTGTCTAACAGCACAGAACAGCTGGCAGATTACTTCTCAGTGTCGTATTTTCATCACAGGTCAATATTGTGGCTGTTTTGTATAAAGTACTTGCTTAGACTACAAGTTGTGTAACTATAGGTGAGCAAAGACAGCATATATAACACTATAATACATTACAAACAAATAAGCAGTCACTATAACAAAACCAACCACACCGACAGTCCAGGATTTCAATATTAATTAACTACATTAACTAACATGGCACTGCACATAAAGTTGCTATGCCTGTCGCTGCAAAACTTATTCACTCAAACTGCTGACCTCAGAATTATTTCTAGCATCCTGTAATCATTCTGTGAGCCAGCCACATTCCAAAGTTATGTGCCCAACTTCAGTATAGAACAATCAACCAATAACTACTCTTTACCTATTAGCAAAGATGCCTGAAAAGATCATTTACTCAAAAATGTTCGGCCATACATAAAGTATAATAAATATGTTTAATCATATATACTCAGATTTACTCTGCAACAGTACCTTCCAACTGCTAACTCATCAACTAATTAAAAATGTTGAATTACAGGACATTTTCAGAACACAAGACAAGCAAACATTGATACAAGGGGATATATATATATATATATATATATATATATATATATATATATATATATATATACTGATGAATACAGTAAATGAGGATTTCCATTGCCATGGCAACTATTACTGCCTGCCTGATGGTCACACATCATAATCGTCTGGAAATTGTAAGAATTTGTCAGTGCACATTAGGCAGATGGATGTTATAATACACACACACACACACACCAAAAATACATGCAGACACAGAAAATACTTGTGCACTCTGTACAGAAGACCACTCAGCCAAGAGTCAAGCACTGCGAGGAAGCAGCTCTAACCACTGTGTCACTGTGCCAACACAGAATCTATTAACTTTAACTTAAAATTAAATTGGCCGTCTTGATGCATTGAGTACCACAATTTTTCAGTGTATGACACCACCCCTTTTTAACAAAAGGGAACTTCATAATTTCATACATTTCTATAATGTTCATCTCAATGCATTCATGTATTTATTTTACAAATATGTTTCTACAATTGTTATATGATTTAATGCTGTAAACATTCAAATAAACTAGGAACTGAAAAATATAATTTGTCACATAATGCAGCATGACTATACTATGTTCCCCTGAAATTTATGAGTTCTAATCAGATTCATGGCATTTTACCACAAATACTATTACCAACAGTACATGTAAAGTGTACATACATGCTCCTGAGCATATCAGGAATTTGTGGAAATGTGTATACACTAAAATAATCATTCATGTAGAGAGCAGTATAACCTATACCCCTCCCCATATGAAGTGCCAATCTGCCTACACCCCCTTACATATTCTTAAAATGAAGATGCTCCTACTCAGCACAACAATTATTGCTGTACAGTGTAAATAATAATCACTAATTCCCCTGTACCTTTTGACCTCAGAGAAGATAACAATTTACACATCCTTGAACCTCTTCACACCAGTACAATACGCAGAGAATATACAGAACAACAGATAACAAGGTACCACTAATTTGAAAAAAAATAAAAGCATCTTAAGCAACTGAATATCAAGGAAAAGAGCTTGAGCAAGTCCCTGTAGACCTTATTGCATTTTAAAGAAAATAACTGTGATGACACACATGCATAGAAGTGTCATGTATGAATAAGGACATCAAGTAGCTTCATAGCACATATAATCCTTTAAATGTGTATAATTTAACTGTCTCACTGCTCTTTGTTTTATTTAACAGTTTTTGTTACTTTGTGCTGTTAATACGTTGGTTAAAGCATTTGCTTTAACAGCAGAGCTGTGGTGGTTTCCCGAAGGTTCTACTCGCAGTTTTCTTCACTTCCCTCAGCAACTTTAGCAGTGGTAACAGTGTTTTTATTTGTATTCTACTAAAGGTAGTCTATTTGTGGTTGAATGTCACATTCAACAAAATTTTGTAAGGTTTGTTATATTACTTGAATAGTGAAGTGGTTAAATTGTGACTGTATCAAAGGGCATTCTTAACTGAGTATTTTTTTCTCTGTGAACATGTCAGTAATACCATATGTACAACTGGAGTATAGCAGTGATGGGAAGTTTACCCTTTCTCCAAGGTCATGCCATCTCAAATCATCACCCCCCCCCCTATTTTCTACATGAGGTTGGGATGTCACATCAACTGTCCTCATCTTTCTTGATTCAGTGGTCATGCCTGACTGTCACAGATCTTCTCTCGCACAATCCATCAATCTCTTTGCTGGATGCTCTTGTTTTCTCTTACCGTCTTCTTCTTGTCATTACCAACCCTTCCTTATGAGATTGTCTTTTGCTTTCCTGCACATATGCTTAAACCACTATAATCTGTTCTCATTGGCCTTCTCTGCAGCTGGAGCTACTTTGGCTTCTGCTCTGATGTCCTCATGTCTTCATCTGTTCTACAGTGTACATCCTACCACCCATCTCGGACACTTCACCTCTATTAACCTCTAGCTTCCACAACTGCTCTGCCATCACTGCCCAGGATTCTGCACTGTACAGCAGTACAGGTTGCACAACTGCTTTGTAGACTTCACTTTTTATTTTCTTTGGAATTCTTCTGTCATACACTACCCCAGACACTGTGCCAGCTGTCTGCAGTCCTCCTTATTATATTCAAGACTTCCATTATTCTCAACGACCTCTCCGAGATACTTGAAGCTGTTAACCTATTCCACTGCTTTCCATTCTATCTCAGTTGTTCAGCTTCTTCTAATTACCCATTTAATGCTATGACAATTGTCCTGCCTGTACTCAGCTTCATCCCATCTGCCTTCAGTTTTGTATTCCATTCTCCTATCACTTGCTGATGTTCTTGTTCTGTGTTTGCTTGTAATGCCACAGCATCTTTGTTGATCTGTTCCCTCTGACTTGTTTGTTAATGTAGTCCATCACCAGTATAAACAACAGCGGGCTCTGAGCTGAACCCTGCTGCACAGTAACTTCCACTGGAAACCCCTCTCTCAGTCTGAACACTTTGCACTTGTGTCACTTTATCCCTGTACATAGCCTGCACTGACTCTACCAATGTTTATGGGACTTCCAACCATCGCAGGACTGCCCAAATTGGATTAATTGGGAACTTGTCATATGCTTTCTCCAAGTCTAGAAATGTCCAGTTGGACTCTTTCCTCATCATTAGCATCTTAACTATCTGTCTCGCAGCAAATATCAAGTCAGTTGTGCTGCAACCTGATCTGAATTGCTCATCTCCCATCTTACTTTCTATTACTCTCTAAATTTGTTTTTCAGTCTCCCTTTCCAACATTTTTATGCAAAGTGACAGGAGTTTGAGACTGTCCACAATTGGGAATGTTCCCCATGTTCTTGTACAGTGGGACTAGAATGCTTATTGTGTGACTTCAGAGTTGGTATATATGTAAGTTACGTATGGGGCTGCAAAAGGGCTTTCCGCCTGTAACAGGTACTTGCTTATAGTGTTATTCTATGTTGTTGTTGTTATTATGGGAATGGGTGGAGTTGTTCTGTATATTTACAGGTAAGTTTGTCATGTGATATGGTGGTACAGATTTCAATGGTGAAATTAATATATGTAGGCAGTGACTGTCCTGTGTATAAATGTCACAGTTGTTGCGTCTTTCGGCTTATCCCGGCTAGGGGTCGCCACAGCGGAACTCCGGTCCACTAATGTTTGGTAGTGGATTTTTACATGCCGAGTTACCAGCCCTGACGCACAACCTTCAAAGAAGGCACGCTCATTCATGCATGCCTCCACACAGAAGACATTCTAGCTGAGAATCGAACGGGACAACGTCTTGCTGTAAGGCGACAATGCTACCGCAGCACCACTACTGCGGGTCATAAATGTCACAGTGTGAAATCTTATCTTCAGCACTGTCGATGTATTCTTGGTTGCACTTGGCAGTTTGGCTATTAATGAAGTACTGGGTATAAGGTTCAATTAGTTTAAATTCTAAATACTTGCACTTTAATGAAAATACATTTGAACTGTAATTGGTAGATTGCATTTTGACAATAATGTAATTATGTAAACCATCATAATTCCATTACTAGACATTCTATCTACAATTTTAAACTTATAAGGCATCCCATTTAGTGTCTAGTTCCAGTGTATAATCATCACAAGGAAGATTACATGTCACATTTATATTTTGTTGGTGTTTATCAAAAAGTTTTATAAATGATCAGTGTCTTTTCACAGCATCCATCTATACCTTTGACTGCTTAAGGTTCTGAAAAATAGAAAAAAAATGTTTTTATTGTCTTACCTTTTTCATCAACACTGTCTATCCTGTTTCAAAACCGCTCCTCTTTGTCTCTTACAATCATCCTTTGTTTTTGTTTTATTCTGTTTTTGACATATCTAGCTTGTCATCCTGAGCAGTTTCTTTGCACCACAGATGGAACATCATTTTTATGTGAGTAAACATCAAGGTAGCTGATATCACATCTGTAATAGGGTGCACGGCACTTCTGCATCCCCTTAGCATCATGAAAATATGTTGCTCCCATGCCACATCTTTTGTGTTGTCAGTTTTACAACTTTTGCAATCAGTTTCACTATGAAAACATCATATGACAAAACCACAAGCATTAGAAACTCTGAAAACTAACTCCTGAAATACAGAAGGGTAAACAAAGTTAAATGCAACTTATTTTTGTGGCGAGGAAAGCAAGCTGCATCTCCCAATGTGGGGACAACCGCCCAGAACTTAATATCAAATCCAGAGTCACATCAATTTAAAGAAAAGAGAACCCCCCCTCCCCCCCCCCAAAAAAAAAAAGGAATAACTAGTGGTATTCACTTACAAATCCCACTGGCAGTGATCTTCTATGGGAAACGGTGATGATGTTCCTTAATGTCTTATGCTTCGGGCAACTGATATCTAGGGAATTTCACTTTTGACCACTTGTAGAGATATCTTTTCAAAGTCAGCTGTAAACCTTTCCTTCCCCCTTTATTTAAAGTTAGGACATTATTAACTTGTAACATCATAACAAAATAAATATAAAGTTACATGAAAAGTGTAAACCTGCAGTATATATTACCAAATATAATAAAAGTCTCAAGATGGACTACAATATAGTACAACAAAATAACTAACTAATCTAACTATATACATATATTAGATTTCCCTTCAATCATGTTAGTAAAAATAGATCGCTATTACTATAATGCATCCCAGATTAGAATGGAATTTCTTTTCTTGCTGTTGTACTGTAGAGTATTATTTCTATACTTGCCTAATAAGAAATTAACTTAGGCCAAACAATATAGTTAACCACAGGAGCTTTTTTTCTCATAAAATACTACTGATCTCGCCTTCTCATGTATAAAGATGGTTAAACCAATAAATTCTGAAATGTATTTATTTTATTTGCTTTACGTTTGTTTACTGGGAAAGTCCGACTGGACATTGGTCCTTTTTCAGCGGAGGCCCAGGGAGAAAAGCTCCACAAATAACATTTATACACAGAATAACAGTATCATTATGAGATCACACATTATACTACATAGTGACAACAGCATAAATTGACATAGGACATAAATCGTATACTAGCACTAATAATTTTTAAAATATTAGTTTCAATAGAAAGTAGTCGTTACATATTTGCAGCTGTCAATGATTACATCCAGAGTAAGGACATGTAGCTACATTTAACAGCAAATATGAAGTGGGAAAAAGTATGCATTAAAGGTTTAAAAGATAAGGACAGAAATATTGAGTAGAGGATGAAGGAGTGATAGAAGAGTTACAGTGATATGGAGACAGAGTGAGAGAAGGAAGGTTTGTAGTGTTAGCCTGGACTGTTGCAGTTGCAAAGCCATGAGTTTATCAAATGTAATTTTAAGGACTTTTTAAATTCATGTGTGGATGTTATTGCAGTGATGAGAGGGGAAGTTCTTTCCATTGTTTGGCTATTGTGTTAGAGCAGAGGGATGACCCGGTGGCATTATTTTCTTTAGTTACTTTGAGGAGGAGTTTATTAGTGGAGTACAAGTTTCTGGTACAAGAGTATGGTGTTATCAGGTTTTGTAGTACTGGGGCTTTTTTGGGGTGATATAGAATTGTGTGTGACTGGGCAAGTTGGTTATAGATAAGTAGTTGAGGTAGTTCAAGCCAATTAAGCTGTATGAGAAGTAGACAGTGGTGTGATCTATAAGTACAGTTAGTAGCGAATTTGGTTATTGTAGCAGGCTTCTAGTTTGCTTAAGTTAGATTTTCTAAGGTTAGTGAGAATAGGAGAGGCATACAGTAATGTAGAAATGAGATGTGTGTGTGCAATAGTGGCCCTAATACTGTTTGTTAAGAAAGTACAGTCGTGTACACTTACCATAAATGTAGATGTTAGAGTGCATTCACTGTTGCAGTCATTACATTTGGGTTATCTGCTTGCAGGTAGCCCTCAGTTGGCCTGATTAACAAAGTCTTGGGTCCTGCGTCGGTTGCTTCCCTTCATCCATGATGTCAGGGGTATAAAACATGCAACCGATGCCATTACATCAGTTTTTCTTGCCCCAGATGTCAGGTGCCCCCCAAATGGGGAGCAATTAAATATAAAAGTACAATGAAATACCTCCAACAAAAAAGCAAATATACCAAAAAGGCTTTTAAGCATAGTAAAGGAAAGTAGAGGTATAGCCAAAAGAAATTGGGGGCTGGAGGGAGGGTAACCAGGACTGCAACAGTGAAAACACTTGAACATCTACATTTATGGTAAGTGTACACAACTGTACTATGTTCTTCGTGTTGCACTGTTGCAGTCATTACATTTGGGTAGATTCCCAAAGCTGTGGTTGGGAGGAGGAATTTAGATAGCATTAGGACGAGCTATAAGGCCCTGCAAGACTGCAGTGGCAAAGCCAGCTATGGATTTAGAGAAAATTGGCAAATGGTAATGCTTGGTGAAAGTATGTACAGAACTCCAGGTAGCAGCTTCTAGGATGTCCTTGGTAGGGACGCCTCTGAGAAAGGCTGTAGAGGTAGATGCAGCCCTGGTGAAGTGAGGTCTGATCCCCTGGGGGATAGGTTTTCCATGCTGCTTTTAGCAGAAATTAATGCAATGGCCTATCCATTTAGAAATAGTTTGCTTTGAAATAGCCTTCCCCTCTGCCCCTGCAGCAAATGCCACCAGCAGTTGTTCAGATTTCCTTTGTGATTTAGTCCTGTCCAAGTAAAATCTGAGTTGTCTGTGTACATCTAAGGAATGCAATATCCGTTCTCCTTTGTTCTGTGGATTGGGAAAGAAGGTTGGCAAATGAATGGACTGATTAAGAGCCACACTGGATACCACCTTGGTCATGAAGTATGGATTGATTCTGAGAGACACCCTGTCCGCATGAAAGATGATGAAAGGCTCCACTGCCATAAGGGCCTGTAATTCTGATACCCTTCTAGCTGAAGTGATTGCTAAAAGGAAAGCTGTTTTCCAAGAAAGAAATTTTAGGGCTGCAGTAGCAGCTGGTTCGAAAGGAGGTAGAGTGAGTTTCTCCAAAACAAAGTTAAGGTCCCAGGCTAGAGTTGGAGCTCTCCTGGGTGGTCTTAAATTTTTGGCCCCTCTGAGGAACTGCTTGAGCAGTGGATGAGAGAAGGGGTGGGGGGTTCTGTGTTATAATGAGCTGAAATGGTTGAGGCGTGGATTTTAATGGAGGAAAAAGTCAGGCCCTTGTGAAGCATCTCAGTTACGTATCGTAAAATCTGAGGTAAATTGGGCTCTGCTATGCTCATCCCTTGAGATTGGTTCCAGGCACAGAATCTTTTCCATTTTTCAGCATAGGATTTTCTAGTGCTAGGCATCCTTGCCTCTAAAATGATATCCATCAACAGGTTTAGTGAGGGGTGGTAAAGGAGAGATTATGTAATTAGCCAGGCTGCAAGGTTCAGTGTTAGAAGCTGAGGGTGCAGAATGTGGTTCTCCTGTTGAGGCAACAGGGAAGGAGTCTGAGGCAGGTGCCATGGGGATAACCATGACACACTGCGCAGGAGGGGGTACCAGTGTTGGTGCGGCCAGTCTGGAGCAATCAAAATCATCCTTGGTTTGTCCTGTTTGATTTTTATTAGTACTTTGGAGAGCAGAGGCAGAGGAGGGAAGGCCTAGACTGATAGGTTTTTCCAACCGAAGGACAGAGCATCCACTTTCCAGGCTTGTTTGTGGGGAGTCCTTGTGCAAAATTTGTCCAATTGGTAGTTCTGGGGAGAGGCAAACAGGTCTATATCTGGGCTCCCCCCATTTGCTTGTCAACATGTTGAAAATCCTTGGTTCCAGTTTCCACTCGTGTGGGTCCATAAGGTTTCTGCTTAGTCCGTCTGTCAGTGTATTTAACTTTCCTGACAGGAATTGTGCTTGTATGTGCACTTGGTAGCTCAAGGCTGTGTTCCACAATGCCATGGCTAGTCTGCAGAGGGGGTAAGAATGTGTGCCCCCCTGCTTGTTTATGTACCACATAACAGTGATGTTGTCCGTCTTTACCATTAGTTGTCCTGGAAGAATTTGGTCCTTGAAGGCTGTCAGAGCATTCTGTACAGCTAACATTTCTTTTTGATTGATATGCAGGTGCATTTGACTTGGGTTCCATTTGCCCTGAATGCACTTCCCTGCCAGGTAAGCCCCCCCCCCCCCATGCATAGTCTGATGTATCTGTTGTTAGGGTTTGCGCGGCAGGGGGTGGTGTGAAAGGTAGTCCCTTGTTTTGGTGGCAGGCCTCTGCCCACCAAAGGAATTCTAGGCATAGGCAAGGTATGATAGGAATCATCGCTTCTAGATCCTGAGAATGTTGACACCATAGGCTTTTTAGATACCACTGTAGTTTCCTCATATGCAGTCTTGCATATGGAATTAGAAGAATGCAGAAGGCCATGAACCCCAAGGCTTGCAGTATTTGTCCTGCAGATAGCAGGGTCTTTGTGGCCACTTGTTTGAATAGGTTGTCAAATGAATTTGTTTCTCTGGCGTGAGGTGGGCCACCTGGGAAGTTGTATTTAAGCTTGCTCCCAGGAATATAATTTGTTGGCAGGTACCAGGTGTGATTTCTTTTCGTTTAGGATGTATCCCAAACAAGTTAGAACCCTTTGTGCAAAGGCCAGATGATTCAAAAGTATGTCCTGGCTTTCTGCCTGAAGTAGGCAATCGTCCACATATGGCTATATTTGAATATTTCTTTGCCTGCAAAATGCAATGACTGGAGCTAGGCACTTTGTGAATACCCTGGGCGCAGTAGATAAGCCAAAGGGCAGTGCAGAGAACTGATAGTGTAAGTAGCCTGCTTTGAAGCGTAGGTATCTTCTGCAAGATTCCCTGATTGGGATGTGCAGGTATGCTTCTTTTAAATCTAGCGTTGCCAGCCAGGCATCTTTGCCTAGCATAGGAAGTAATTGTTGAAGAGTCAGCATCTTGAATTTTGTAATCTAAAGAAAGGTGTTTAGAGTAGACAGGTCCAGGATAGGACACCATGAATTGTCTTTTCTGGGTGCCAGGAAAAGTCTCGAGCAGAATCCTTGTCCCTTTTCCTCTTCTGGTACCAGCTGAATAGCCCCCATGCTTAAGAGAGAAAGTGCTTGTTTTTGGGCCTCTGCCCGCTGATTTGGGGGTAGGTCCGGCCACCCGCTTGATGTTGGCAACTTATGGAAGTAAAATCTGTATCCCTGGGACACTATATTTAAAACCCATTTGTCCTGGGTAATGAGCTCCCAGTTCTTTGCATGAAGAGCAATCTTTCCCCCCAAAGGGGCAGCCAGCTAAGAAGTGCTTGGAAATTTTAAAAGGAAGGCATTGGGGCAGTTTACCATAGGGGGGAGTCTTATTACTCCTAGATTTAGAAGTGGGAGACCCCCCCACTGCTTGGTCTTGTGTGTCCCCTGGGACTGAAACCTGGGTTTTTTGCTGTGTATGGGTTTGGCTTGAGAAGACCTGGAAGGGGCTGGAAAGGACCAATTCTTAGAAGGCCAGTGCCTACTAAGTCTAGGAAGCTGAACTTGTAAGAAATCTTTAACAGTTTGCATAGATTTAGCTTTATCTTCCATCTTTTTAAGAACTTCCTCAGCCTTGTTGCCAAACAGGCGGTCCTGATTTAAGGGAGCATCCAAAAATTTAGTTTTAACATGATCAGGCAAAGATTGCTCCTTAAGCCAAGCATGCCTTCTGAGCACAGACCTAGTAACAGCGGCCCTGCAAGAGGTCTCTAATGAATCAAAACCACACTGCAAAGTATGTTTTCTAACTTTTTCAGCAGAATGCATTAAATCCTGTAATTCTTTATTTTCCACACAGTCAGGAATCAACATCATTTTCTGTTTAAGCAATCCAATAACATGTTGCTGATACTTTAACATATGAAACTGGCAGTTTAAAGCCCTAATGGCCAAGGTTGCAGAAGTGTAAACCTTCTTACCCCATCTATCCAACGCCCTGGAGTCTCTATCAGAAGGGGTAGGATTTTTAGCAGTAGAAACCTTAATGCCCTTGGGCCCCTGTGAAATAGTCTCTGGATCCACAGTAGGATTTTTAAAAAGAAACTTGTGTGACTCAGGAACCCTGTAGTATCTGTATGGTGTTCTGGGAGCAGGAGGCAAGGAATCAGGGGCCAAACTAGATTCCGAAAATGCATCATCAACATTGTCTAGTACAGGAGGAATAGCTAAAGGCCTATGCTGAGGTAGGAGTAAGAAATCCCTAAGCCTCTTTTTTGAATCAGAAAAATCCTGGCTTTCCCAGTGCAAATGCTCCCATAGAGTATGTAAGGTTTCCCCAAAAGAAAAATCCTCTGGAGGGGTAGCAGAGGGAATGGAGTCCTCTGCATCAGAATCCTCATAGGTAGATAAGGGCAAATCCAAATCATCAGAAGAATCAGAAAAAAACAGAATCCTGGTCAGAAGATTCATAAATCACTTCAGTCCTAGGCCTCTTAGAAATGGTGGTGGGGGGGGGGGGGGTTGGCTACCCCTGATTAGAGTTATTAGATCTTCAGCCATTCTTATCATTTGTTTTTTAGGCATAGAGCCCTGAGCATGTGGCCTGGGCATCGTTTTTTAGGCATGGTTCGAGATTTAGGCCTAAGAGAAGAAGGAGGCATCGGTTTAATATGTAAGTCCATAGGCCTGAATACACCCTCAGAAGCCTGCACAGCGGCTCCGGACCCATCCAAGGTAGAGACATCCGCGGGTTCCATAGTTGAAGCATCTCGCAGACTCCAAATGGGTCTCAGTAGAGGCCTGTGAATCAGAAGTAGCGGGTATCAGGGGCTGCGAAAGAGCCACACTGAGTACCGGCGAACTGGCGACTGCCTTAAGAGAAGCATCATCGGCAGTTTTGAACCTCGGCGGCCTGTCTCTGTCTTTATTTTTGTTTTTTTTCGGAATCCCGGTAGTCAGATAGCTAACAGACGACATTTCTGGATAATTAAACCAAGAACTGAAATATTTACAGGCGAAAATATACCGACTACAGATAGTGCGCTGATTAATAAAGCACAAAACCGACAGCAAGGTACATCGCAGTCAGGGCCTAGGCAAGGAATACAGTACGAATGAAAATCTTTATGAGGTATTTGCTTTCCACAAGTTATGCAATTATTAACTTTTACTGACAAAAGGAGCAAGAAAAAGTTTCCCCAACGGGGTACTTAGCTTTAGTTGAAGACCTCAGTTCTGAAACTCGAAAACGAAAATTTCAGGAGTTGGCCGACCGGCACTTGCGAACTGCTTCTGCTTCGGGCACCGCACGGCAAGAAAGACTGATGTAAAGGCGTTGGCTGCATGTTTTACACCCCTGACGACCTGACATCATGGAAGAAGGGACAGCAACCGATGCAGGACCCAAGACTTTGTTAATCAGGCCTGAGGGCTACCTGCAAGCAGATAACCCAAATGTAATGACTGCAACAGTGAAACACGAAGAACATCTGTTTATTTCTATACAATGTTCCTATTTTCTTGTGGTGTTTCTTTATGGTGAGGGAGGTATGGATATTGAATTTCAGGTTACAATCAATCTCAATGCCAAGAAGCTTTGTGTGGGCAACAGGAGCTGTGGTAGTTTTGTTTTTGGATATGATGTTAAATGAGAGGTTAGGATTGGTATGTTGTGTAGGTTGGAAGATAAGATGTCCTTCAAGAATGCAACCGCAGTCCTGACATATGGGTTGTCCTGCCTCAGGCAGCCCTTCGGTCGGCCAGATTCCAAAGTCTGGGTCCGGCATCAGCCGATGTCGCCTCCTCCCCGACGTCAGAGCGGCTGGAGTATAAAGGCATCCGCCGACGCCATCTTCTTCAGTCTTTCTTGCCGCGCGGTGCCCGAAGCAGAAGCAGTTCGCAAATGCCGGTCGGTCAGCTCCTGTGTTTTCAGTTACCGAAGTCATCTAAAAGCTAAGTACCCCGTTAGGGAACATTTTTTCTTGCCTCAGCCGATGTCAGAAAAAATTGAAAAAGTTAATAATTGTTTGTCTTGTGGTAAACAAATACCTCATAAGGACTTCCATTCTTACTGCCTCCCTTGCTTGGGCCCAGACCACGACGTCTCGGCCTGTGCTGCCTGTGCTTGCTTTAATAAGCGCACACTCAGGCGCCGGGCAGAATTTGACGAAGACTATTTTGGCGAATCTTTCGCTTATATCATGCCGTCGGAACAACCGACAGCTCAATCTTCCAAAAAACGCAAGGACCGGGACCGACATCCTCGGCCCGCGTCTTCCACCGATACCACACCTAAGCCCTCCGCGAGTGCTTCGGTCCCTTCGGAAGTGGTAATTCTACCGCCCCAGGCTGACGACACCGCTTTAACGCGTTCTTCGGTCCCGGAGATTTCACCGGTGCTGGTTGTTGATTTTCCTCCAGAAACCGAAGTTCTGGATTTACCCGACACCATTCCTGTGGACAAGGTTACCCCTGCACGTGGGGCAGCTAGGCCTCCGGTATCCATGTCCATCAAGGCCTTTGCACGTGCTAAGGCTGCCAGCCAGGCCAAGGCCCATCCTAAGCCTATTGCTCAGGGCCCCTCTTCAGATAGACAGATCATGACTCTTGCTGCAGATTTAATCTCTCTTATCAGGGGTTCTCAGCTGTACCCAGACAGAGGTTCTCAGCCGCCTGCAGATAAAAGGCCTAGAACTGAGCAGACAGACACCCTTTCTTCAGATGAAGCCTCTGGGGATTCAGAGCACTCAGATACCCAGGAAGAATCCTTCCAGGCCTATGAGGACTCGGATGCTGAGGATTCAATTCCCTCTGCCTCCCCTCCAGAGGATATTTCTTTTGGTGAAGTTCTCCACTCCATGAGAGAACATTTTCAGTGGCAGGGTCAGGAATTCTCTGACTCCAGGAAAAGGCTACGTACCTTCCTTAAGCTACCCCAACACAGACCTTTATCTATTCCTCCAGTGTTGGATGTCCTTGATGATGTATATTCAGACTCCAGTGCTTCGCCTGATTCTCTCCCTCCTGCTCCTGTCAAACCTGACAGATATTACAGGGTCCCTGAAACCCATAAGCATCTCTTTAAGGCCCACTCTGAGGATTTAGAGACTATTTCACAGGGCCCCAAGGCAGTGGCTTCTTCCTCGGCCAAAAGCCCTCTGCCCGCTGACAGGGAAGCTAGGTCCCTGGAGAGATGGGGCAAAAAAGTTTATACCTCTTCCACCCTTGCCATGAGGTCACTCAACTGCCTTTTTCATATGTTTCAGTACCAGGATTACTTAATGGATGATTTGCAGAAAATGTTAGCCTCTCCTGAGCCTATAGATAGAAAGGCATTGCAGGATTTGGTACATAACACTCAGTAGGTTAGCAATCATTTTCTTCAGTGTGGTTATGATGCATTGGAAGCTTCATGTAGGGCAGCCATGACAGGGGCCGTTATACGTAGACATGCTTGGTTGAAAGAACAGCCACTGCCAGACCATGTTAAAGTTAAGCTCCTGGATGCACATCTGGAAAAACAGAAGCTTTTTGGTGCTAATGCACAGGATGTGTTGAAGTCTATTGAGGAAAAGGCAAAATCAGTACAGACTGTCAAGGATTTCCTCCAGGTTCAGCCTCCCAGATTCAGCAGGAATTGGCCTTCTAAGAATTGGTCCTTTCCAGACTCAGGCAAGTTTCAAAGGGGAAAGAACAGGCGTGCTCGAGGTAGAGGGCAATACAGAGGCTCCTACAGGGGCCGCCAATGGCAACCACCAAATCAAAGAAGTGGCGCAGGGAGTTCACCTGCACCACAGGGACAATCACAATGACTTGACTATCACTCCGCCTACCAAGGCTCAAAGAGAAGCACCTCTAGGTGGACAATTATCCTTATTCTCAAAGAACTGGCACATTTTAACCAAGGACAAATGGATTCTGGACATAATAGACAGAGGTTACAGGTTCCACTTCCACGCCTTACCAACGAGACAAGGCATGCCAAACCTGCCACAAAATCAAAGGGCAGAGGCTCTCTTACAAGTTGCAAAGCTGTTACAAATAAAAGCTATAGAAAAGGTTCCTCCTCAGGAACAAGGCCAGGGATTCTATTCAAGACTGTTCCTTGTTCCAAGAAAAGAAAAGCAATGGAGGCCTATACTGGACTTGTCTGTTCTAAACACCTTTCTCATTGTGCCAAAATTCAAAATGCTGACTTTACAGCAACTCCTTCCCATGCTGGGCAAGGGGGTCTTGGCTGGTTACTCTGGACCTCAAGGAGGCATACCTGCATGTCCCAATCAGACACCGCTGCAGAAGATACCTCAGATTTCTTGCAGGAACAGAGCATTATCAATTCTCAGCATTGCCGTTTGGCTTATCTACTGCACCCAGAGTATTCACGAAATGCCTGGCATCAGTAGTTGCACATTGCAGACTCCAGGGGATTCAAATATACCCTTACCTGGACGACTGCCTCATACAAGCAGACAGCAAACAAGCATTGATAAAAAACTTGGACTATGTCATTCAGTTGCTACAGGCTTTGGGATACACAGTCAACATTCAAAAATCAAGACTATTACCATCCCAAGAAATTATTTTTTCTAGGAGCAAACTGGACACACAATCACAAATGGCTTTCCTCACAGAGGAGAAACAACAGCATTTACCAGATTACTTCAAAAGCCTAGCAAAACTTACCCAGCTGACCGCAAGGAAGATCTTGCAGGCCCTGGGTTTCATGGCATCTTGCATCCTTCTGATCCCTCTGGCAAGACTACACATGAGAAAGCTACAATGGTATCTAAAAAGCTTATGGTCTCAACACAGCCACAACCTAGAAGACGTAATACCACTCATTCCATGCCTGCAAAGGGAATTTTTGTGGTGGGCTCAGGCAAGCCATCTAAACCAAGGCATGCCCTTCAACAAAGTTCAAGCAAGTCAAACCATTACAACAGATGCCTCAGATCATGGATGGAGGGCGCACATGGAGGACAGATGCAATCAAGGTCAGTGGACTCCCACGGAAATTCCTCTGCACATAAATCAAAAAGAGATGTTGGCAGTGATGCATGCAATAGAAGCCTTTGGAAAATCTCTGCAACAAGGCCATCTGCTAATAAGGACAGACAACACCACAGTCATGTGGTATATAAACAAACAAGGAGGCACTCACTCGTATCCCCTCTGCAGACTAACAATGGCTCTTTGGGAAAAGTCCCTGAAACTGAACATCCATTTGCAATCCCAGTTTGTTCCGGGCAAGGACAATGTACTGGCGGAGAGGTTGAGCAGAAATTTCGTGGATCCACACGAATGGATGCTGCATCCACACATTTTCTCACAAATAACAACTGCATGGGGAAGACCGGACATAGATCTATTTGCTTCTCATCTCAATCACCACCTGGACAGGTTCTGCTCAAGGACACACCATCCTCTAGCCTGGAGAACGGATGCTCTCTCCTTCAGCTGGAATACCCTAAAAATCTATGCATTCCCTCCTCTACCATTACTGACCAAGGTGTTACTGAAGATCAAAGCAGAACAACCAAAAGGAATACTGATAGCTCCAGATTGGCCGAGACAGCATTGGTATCCCTTGCTACTGAGCATAACTCACACCAAACCGTGGCCCTTGCCCCAATGGCCTCTGCTCCTAACTCAACACAATTACAGGACTGTTCATCAAAACCTGCAAACATTACAACTGACAGCTTGGAGGGTTCCATGACTTTGTCCCATGTCCCCCTCTCCGAAAAGGTTCAGGAAATCTTGCTGGAAGCACGCAGACCTTCCACCAGAAAAACCTATTCGGCAAAGTGGAAGAGATTCATCATCTGGAATGGCAAAAAGGGACAGGATGCATCAGTGATGAGCATACCTCAGATATTAGAATACTTGGCAGAAATGTTTCATAATGGCCTCTCATATTCTTCCATTAAAATCCACGCTTCAGCAATCTCAGCAAATTACAACTGTGACCCACCTGTGTTTTCGCATCCCTTGCTAAGACAGTTTCTAAGAGGGATAAAGAATATCAAACCTCCCAGAAAACCACCAGTTCCTGCATGGGACCTCAACTACGTCTTGGAAAAATTAACTCTTTCTCCTTTTGAACCAGCAGCATCTTCAGAAATGCAATTGCTCTCCTGGAAAACAGTCTTCCTGTTGGCAGTTACCTCAGCAAGAAGAGTCTCGGAGATACAGGCCCTCATGGCAGTACCTCCCTTTCTCATTTTCCATCAGGACAGAGTTTCTCTAAGGACCAATCCTTCATTTATGCCAAAAGTGATATCCAGGGTGTCTCTAAATCAAGCAAGTCACCTGCCTACTTTCTTTCCCAATCCTCAAAATAAAGGGGAAAAGCTGCTGCATACTTTAGACATACACAGACAATTACGCTACTACTTGGACAGAACAAAGACCACCAGGAAGTCTGATCAACTATTTGTAGCCTATGCTGCCGGAGTGCAAGGAAAGGCAGTCTCCAAACAAACAATTTCAAAATGGATTGGACACTGCATCAGATTCTGTTACTCCTTCCATGGGAAGGGTGTGCCAGCCAATATAAGACCACACTCAACCAGGGCTATAGCCACATCCACAGCCTTTCAAAGAGGAGTGGCTACAAAGGACATTCTAGAGGCTGCTACATGGAGCTCCGTGCATACATTTACCAGACACTACAACCTGCCTTTATACTCCAGATCCAGAGCAGGCTTTGCTTCTGCAGTCCTGCAGGGTCTTTTAGCTACACCATCCCTTGCTTAGATCCTACCACCCCCAGCTTGGCTATGGTATTCAACCCATATGTCAGGACTGCAGTTGCATTCTTGAAGGACATAGTACAGTTTTGTACCTACCATAAATGTAGATGTCCGATAGATATGCAACTGCAGTCAGGTTTTCCCTCCCTCCTACCCCTCTGTTTTTCCCCTTCGGTCCTTTACCCCTCTCCTATTTAGCTGGGGATATCTGTTATGGTGTATCTGTTTATTACTGTTGTGCATGTCTGAAAATTTTTGCTTATCCATTCACAAAATTTAGCCTTCCTTGGAGGGCACCTGGCATCTGGGGCAAGAAACACTGAAGAAGATGGCGTCGGCGGATGCCTTTATACTCCAGCTGCTCTGACGTCGGGGAGGAGGCGACATCGGCCGACGCCGGACCCAGACTTTGGAATCTGGCCGACCGAAGGGCTGCCTGAGGCAGGACAACCCATATGTCAGGACTGCAGTTGCATATCTATCGGACATCTACATTTATGGTAGGTACAAAACTGTACTTTTTGTTTTGTCTGGGTTAAGTATTAATTGGTGGTGAGCGAGCCAAGATTCGATAAAGAGAAAGGAAGCTTGAATTTGATGTTGTAGTATCTGTAAGGAAGAGGAGGCAGAGACTAGTGTAGAGTTGTCTGCATACTGGATGACTGAGGAGTGGAGAGTTATAGAAGAACAAGACTTTGTCCATTTTCCTGCAATTGATTTCCTAGCTACAGCCAAAATGCATCAGAAGAAAGGAAAAGTACAGTTTTGCACCTACCATAAATGTAGATGTTGGCGTGTTCACACTGCTGCAGTCATTACACTTGGGTTATCCTGCCGTCAGGCGGTCCCGCAGTCGGCCAGAGTTCCAAAGTCTTGGTCCGGCGTCGGTTGTTGTCGCTTCTTCCCTGACGTCAGTGCGCCAGGGGTATACAAGATGCATCCGATGCCATTTTCTTCAGTTTTTCTTGCCCCAGATGTCAGGTGCCCCCAAGTAGGTAGGCAATACATATTGCTAATAAAAAATATACATATAAAAATAGCAACAATACCTTCATTTACAAGCAAATACACCACAAAAGTTGTATAGGATAGAAAGGTATAGATAAGTCCAGCTAGTTCAGAGGGAATGGAGGGAGGATAACCTGGACTGCAGCAGTGTGAACACTCGAACATCTACATTTATGGTAGGTACAAAACTGTACTATGTTCATCGTGTTACTCTGCTGCAGTCATTACACTTGGGTAGAATCCCAAAACTAAGGTTGGGTGGCTGGTCTATAAAGAGTTAGGATTGGCTATGAGGCCCTGCAGAACTCAGTGGCAAATCCTGTTCTGGATTTAGAGTAAAGAGGCAGGTGGTAATGCTTGGTAAAGGTGTGCACTGAACTCCAAGTTGCAGCCTCCAAAATTTCCTTGGTAGGTACTCGTCTGAGAAAGGCTGTTGAAGTGGCTGTGGCCCTGGTGGAATGCGGCCTAATGTTATTTGGGATTGATTTTCCATGCTGTGTGTAGCAGTAACGTATACAGTGTCCTATCCATTTGGATATAGTCTGCTTTGAGATGGTCTTGCCCTGTGATCCTGCAGCATATGCTACAAACAGTTGCTCAGTTTTCCTTTCCTGAAAGCTTTTGTTTTGTACAAGTAGAAGCGTAGCTGCCTGTGTATGTCCAAAGAATGCAGAAGTTTCTCCCCTTTATTCTGGGGGTTTGGATAAAAAGTTGGCAAATGGATGGTTTGGTTAAGAGCCACACTAGATTCCACCTTTGGCATAAAGGTAGGGTTTGTCCTTAAAGAAACCTTGTCCTGATGAAAAATTATAAAAGATTCCACTGCCATTAATGCCTGTAGCTCTGAAACTCTGAGTGCTGAAGTCACTGCTAGGAGCAGAGCTGTTTTCCATGATAAAATTTTAGATCAGCTGTATTGGCTGGCTCAAAAGGTGGCAAGGTTAGTTTTTCCAAAACAAAATTGAGGTCCCAAGTTGGTGTTGGTGCTCTCCGGGGCGGTCTTATGTTTTTAGCCCCTCTGAGGTACTGTTTTAGCAAGGGATGAGAGAATAAAGGAGGATCCGTTTTATAATGTGCTGAAATGGCAGAGGCGTGGCTCTTAATTGTTGAGAAGGATAGGCCTCTGTCCAGCATCTCAGTTAAGTATTGTAAAATCTGAGGAATGTTTGGAACAAGAGGGTCAAGGTTTTGAGCCTGGTTCCAGGTGCAGAATCTCTTCCATTTTTCTGAGTAAGCTTTCCTGGTGCTGGGCCTCCTGGCCTCCAAAATGACATTCATGACAGCTTTAGAGAGAGGTGCTGCCTGTTTGACTAATAAATCGGCCATGCAGCCAGATTTAGGGTTTTGAGCTGACCATGCAGGATCTGATTGTTTTGTTGAGTCAGAAGGTGCGGAATTTGAGGCAAAATCCATGGTGGGCCTTGAGCCAAGTTCCTTAAGATAGGGTACCAGTGCTGGCGTGGCCAGTCTGAAGCAATCAGGATCATCTGTGGTTTTTCTTGTCTGGCTTTTAGGAGTACCTTTGAAAGGAGAGGCAGTGGTGGGAAGGCATAAACTTTTAGGTTTTTCCAGCTGATCAACAGAGCATCCACTTTCCATGCTTGCTTGTGATAAGTCCTTGTGCAGAATTTTTGTAGTTGGCAATTCAGTGGGGAGGCAAAAATATCTATGTCTGGGCATCCCCATTTTTGCGTTACCATGCTGAAGATTTGTGGATTCAATTTCCATTCGTGAGGGTCCGGGTTATTTCTGCTTAGATAGTCTGCCAGAGTATTTTTCTTTCCTGGCAGGAATTGTGCTTGCAGGTGAACTTGATACGTTAGAGCTGTGTTCCACAAGGTCATGGCTTGCCTGCATAGGGGATAAGAGTGAGTGCCCCCTTGCTTGTTTATGTACCACATTACTGCGGTGTTGTCGGTCTTTAATAATAATTGTCCTGAATGCAGAAGGTCCTTGAAAGCTGTTAGGGCATTTTGAACAACCAACATCTCTTTTTGATTGATGTGAAGATGCATCTGGTCTGTGGTCCACTTGCCCTGAATGCATTTTCCTGCCATGTGTGCTCCCTAGGCGTAAACCGAAGCATCTGTTGTTAGAGTCTGCCTGGCTGTGGGTAGGGTAAAAGGCTGACCCTTGTTTAGGTGACATGCCTGTGCCCACCATCGAAACTCCTGTTGTAGGCAGGGAATCATTGGTATTACTACTTCTGAACTGTGAGAGTGTTGTCCAAACACTTTTTAAGTACCATTGTAATTTCCTCATATGCAGTCTGGCATATGGTATCAGTAGTATGCAGGATGCCATGAATCCCAGGGCATGCAGAATTTTTCTTGCAGGGAGTTGGGACTTTTTTGCCAGTAGTTGAAAATAATGAGTTAGTTGAACTTGTTTGTCTGGTGTGAGGTAAGCCATCTGGGCCATTGTATTTAAGCTGACACCCAGGAATATAATCTGTTGCAAGGGCACTAGTTTTGACTTCTTTTCGTTTACTGTGTACCCTAGAGAAATTAACAACCTTTTTACAAATGCCAGATGCTGTAGAAGAATGTCCTTTGTCTCTGCTTGAATGAGGCAGTCATCCAGGTATGGATATATTTGAATTCCTTTTTGTCTGCAAAATGCAATTACTGGTGCCAGGCACTTTGTGAAGAACCTGGGCGCAGTAGATAAGCCAAAGGGCAGTGCAGAGAATTGGTAGTGCATTGTACCAGCTTTGACTCTGAGGTATCTTCTGCAATTTTGTCTGATAGGGACATGCAGGTATGCCTCTTTGAGGTCCAGAGTAACAAGCCAAGCCTTCTTGCCCAGCATGGGTAGAAGCTGCTGTAATGCCAACATTTTGAATTTCGGAATATCCAGTTAAGTATTTAGAATTGAAAGGTCTAGTATGGGTCTCCAGGCCTTGTCCTTTCTGGGGACCAGGAAGAGTCTTGAGTAAAATCCTTGTCCTTGTTCCTGTTGTGGTACTTTTTGAATAGCTCTCATGTCCATGAGGGCTGATACTTGTTTTTGTGCCTCTGCCCATTGATTTTGTGGCAGGTCTGGCATTCCTTTTAGCCTTGGTAAAGTATGAAAGTGGAACCTGTAACCTTGAGACACAATATTCAGAACCCATTTGTCTTGGGTGATTGTTTGCCAGTTTTGAGAAAAAAGTGCTAGTTTTCCCCCTAAGGGGGCTTCCAAAAGGGAAGTGCTTGGCGTACGAAAGAGAAAGTCATTGTGACTGTTTCCTGTAAGGTTCAGACTTGTCCTCACCTCCTTTTGGGGTTGAGTTGCCCCACTACCGTTATCTGTTTGAGCCTTGGGGTTGAGATCTGCCTCTTGGGCGTCTGTATCTGCCTTTCTGTGGCCTGTCTGACACTGGAAAGGACCAATTCTTTGTTGGCCAATTTCTGCTAAATCGAGGTGGCTGTACCTGTAAGAAATCCTTGACTGTTTGCATAGATTTAGCTTTATCCTCCATTTTCTTTAACACCTCTTCTGCCTTAACACCAAACAAGGTATCATGCTGTAAAGGAGCATCCAATAATTTTGCCTTAACATGATCAGGTAAACTCTGTTCTTTTAACCAAGCATGTCTTCGAATCACATAACCTGTAACTGCAGCCCTACAAGAAGCCTCTAAAGAATCAAAACCACATTGTAGAGTATGTTTTCCCACCTGTTCAACTGCATGCAATAAATCCTGCATTTCTTTACAATCAGGAGCTTCTGAGCTTGCAAGCATTTTCTGTTTTAACTGAGCCATTAAATATTGTTGGTACTTAAGCATGTGAAACTGGCAATTTAAAGCTCTTTCTGCTAAAGTTGCAGAGGTGTATACTTTCTTCCCCCATCTATCCAAAGCTCTGGAATCTCTGTCAGAGGGCACTGGATTTTTTGCAATGGAAGCCTTAACCCCTTTTGGACCCTGGGAAATAGTTTCTGGATCCGCCGAAGGGTTTTTATAAAGAAACTTGTGAGAGTCTGGGACTCTATAATATCCATCTGGCTTGGCTGGTGCAGGGGGCAAAGAGTCAGGAGATAAGTTGGATTCAGAGAACACATCATCCACAATATCAAGCACAGGCGGAATAGCCATGGGCTTGTGCTGAGGCAATAAAAGGAAATCCCTGAGCCTTTTCTTGGATTCTGAGTAATCCTGACTTTCCCAATGGAAATGCTCCCTCATGGTATGTAAAGTTTCCCCAAAAGAGTAATCCTCAGGAGGAGAGGCTGAAGGGATAGATTCTTCAGCATCAGAGTCCTCATAGGGGGGTAGAGAGTATCCCTGGTCTGAAGAGGAATCAGATGAAATGGAAACCTGATCAGAGGAATCATAGTCTGTATCCTGCCTAGGCCTTTTCTCAGGAGGAGGATGGGAACCCCTGATTAGAGTAATGAGGTCTTCGGCCATTTTAAGCATCTGTTTCTTAGGCATGGAGGACTGTCCAGGAGAATGCTGTACTTGTTTCTTTATCTTTAATGGTACTTTTGTCTTGGCTGTTGTTTTAATGGTAAGTTGTGAAGGTCTGAAAACACCCTCAGAAGCCGATGCCTGCTCAGCGACTCCAGACCCATCTGAGGGATTAGTTTCCGTAGGCCCAACACATTGAGTTTCCAGAGGCCTAGTTGTCTCCACGTGGGAGTCAGAGGTGGCCTGTGGCTCTGAGGTAGCGGGTGTCAGGGGCTGCGAAAGTGCCTCACTGAGAGCCGGCAAACCAGCGACTGGCCTAGAAGAAGTTTTGTCGTCGGTTTTGGGCCTAGGATGCCTGTCTTTATCCTTGTCCTTGTGTTTTTTCGGTATTGCGGTCGTCGGTTGATCCGACGGCATAGCATAATTGAACCTTCGCCCAAAGCAAAATCAAAATGTCTTTTTATAGTGCGTTTAATAAATCTAGCACAAAACCAACAACTAGTGACGTCGTGATCAGGGCCTAGGCATGGAATACAGTAAGAGTGGAAGTCCTTATGAGGTATTTGCTTCCCACAAGAAATACAATTATTAACTTTTTCTGACATCGGTCTGAGGCAAGAAAAAAGTTTCCCCAACGGGATACTTAGCTTTATTGAAGACTTCGGATCTGAAATTCGACTTCGAAAATCTCAGGAGTCGGCCAACTGGCACTTGCGAACTGCTTCTGCTTCGGGTACCGTGCGGCAAGAAAGACTGAAGAAAATGGCGTCGGATGCATCTTATATACCCCTGGCGCACTGACGTCAGGGAAGAAGCGACAGCAACCAACGCCGGACCAAGACTTTGGAACTCTGGCCGACTGCGGGATCACCTGACGGCATAATAGCCCAAGTGTAATGACTGCAGCAGTGTAACACGATGAACATCTGATCCTTGTGTATACAAGAAGGGTTCAGAGCATTACCTAAAGCAAGATATTCTGTTAATAAAAATTTGTCCAATCAGAATTATTGTGCAGATGACTGAAAATCTGTCCAAAAGCCAGACACTGGTGCACAATCATAAAGACATATTTCCATTCAGTGTTTGCAAATGTTACATCTCCAACACTCGGGGTTGGGAAAATGTATGTTAAATCTAATACAGTCAGAGATATAAAAAGGCTCAATGTAGGAATTTGTACTTGAATAATTTTCAAAATGGAGAAGAATTAGTTTGTGCTAGTGAACTTAAGAGTTTTTCTTTGCCAGAAATGTCAGAAATAGTGTCACATGTTTAAAAATTACATATCCAAAACAGGCTGTTTTTATATTATCAGCATTTTCCATAAACTGGATAAAGTTGACTTAGATTTTTGTTGTTAGATAAAATTAGTGCTGAAAATTTGAAAAATAGGATATTCTTTAATATCATTAATATAAATATACTTCAATTTTGAGACATTTCTCACACTCCTAACAAATATCCACACATCAGACTTTAATACATATTTATTAACAATATTATAAGTTGACATTACTTTTGTCTTATCTAAAGAAAGAACTGCATCAGTAAAATAAGTTCCCGTTTCTAGTCCATCATTATATCTGCTGTAGCTCCTTCTCTAAACCCTACTGTTGCACAAAAATGAATCAAAGAAAAAAGGCAGATTGTTAACACTGAACATGTATAATAAGGTTTTTGAAACATTTAAAAATATTATTTACATATCAGGAATTTAAGCCGCGGTGGTGCAGCAGTAGCATTGTGGCCTCACAGCAAGCGCCTTCTGTGTGTAGTCTGCATGTCCAACCCGCAGTTGAATAGCGTTCGAAAGACATGCGTGAATGGGCGTGCCTTCGTTGAAGGTTGGGCTTTGAGCTGGCACCTCAGCACCGTAAAAATCTACTGCCAATCATTAGCGGACCAGAGTTCCGCTGTGGCGACCCCTAACCGGGAAAAGCCGGAAGAAAAACAACATTTACATATCAGGAATTTGTGGGAGTATATCTTCTTCTTCTTCTTTCGGCTGCTCCTGTTAGGGGTCTCCACAGCAGATCAACTGTTTCCATTCTTCCTGTCCTCTGCATCTTGCTCTGTCACACCAGCCACCTGCATGTCCTCTCTCGCCACATCCATAAACCTTATCTTAGGCCTCCCTCTTTTTCTGTTACCTGGCAGCTTCATCCTTAGCATCTTTTTCCCAATAAACTCTGCATCCCTCCTCAGCACATATCCAAACCAACGTAATCTTGCCTCTCTGGCTTTGTCTCCAAACCTTCCAAATTGGGCTGACCCTCTAATATACTTATTCCTAATCCTGTCCATCCTTGTCACACCCAGTGCAAATCTTAACATCTTCAACTCAGCCACGTCAAGCTCTGTCTCCTGCCTTTTTGTCAGTGCCACTGTCTCCAACCCATATAACATAGCTGGTCTCACTACCCTTTTGTAGACCTTCTCTTTCACTCTTACTGGTACTCGTCTGTCACAAATCACACCTGACACTCTTCTCCACCCACTCCGTCCTGCCTGTACTCTCTTCTTCACCGCTCTTCCACACTCACCATTACTCTGAACTGTTGACCCCAAGTACTTAAACTCATCCACCTTCGCCACCTCTACACCCTGCATCCTCACCATTCATCTATCTTCTCTCTCATTCACACACATATATTCTGCCTTAGTCCTGCTGACCTTCATTCCTCTTCTCTTTAGAGCATATCTCCACCTCTCCAGGGTCTCCTCCACCTGTTCCCTACTCTCACTACAGATCACAATGTCATCTGCAAACATCATAGTCAATGGGGACTCCTGTCTGATCTCGTCTGTCAACCTGTCCATCACCATAGCAAATAAGAAAGGGCTCAGAGCTGATCCTTGATGTAATCCCACCTCCACCTTAAATGCATCTGTCACTCCCACCGAAGATCTCACCGCTGTCACACTACCCTCGTACATATCCTGTGCCACTCTTACATACTTCTCTGACAATGCTGACTTCCTCATACAATACCACAACTCCTAATAATTGGTTTTAACTGTTAACCGATATCGTTATATTTTTTTCAATATTTTAGCTTTTATTAAATCAGAGCATAGTACTGCGGTGCTGGTGCTGCGGTAGCGTTGTCGCCTCATAGCAAGACGTTGTCCCGTTCGATTCTCAGCTAGAGCGTCTTCTGTGTGGAGGCATACGTGAATGGGGCGTGCCTTCGTTGAAGGTTGTGCGTCAGGGCTGGTAACCCGGTACGTAAAAATCCACTACCAAGCATTAGCGGACCGGAGTTCCGCTGTGGCGACCCCTAACCGGGAAAAGCCGAAAGACACAAACAAACATTAAATCAGAGCATAAAATAAAATGTAGGTCTTTCCATTTAAGAGTGTAAGAAATATCAATCCAGTGAACTAGAATTTTAAAAATTGAGGCCATTATACGTGTTTCAATGTCCAGTATACTTTCACATCCATTATTCCAGGTTCTAATGTAATTTTAAAGGCAGTTGTTGATTTATTTGGATATTAAGTAACGGAAGAAAATATCTTCTTTATTCTCCTAGTACATGTTTTGGTAGTGAAAATACATTGTTAAACTATTTAATATTTTTGGTAGTAAAATTCCTTTTTTTTATTTATTTTTTTATCTGTTGCAATTTATCCTCAAAGGTAAAACATTTTTTTCTGTTTAGAAATAATTGTATTAAAATGCTCTAGAATCTGATCATAGCTTGTCTGGATGGTATTACTGAGCTCACATGTTAATAAAATTACTAGATACTTGAATTGGTTCCAGTTATGATTAATATAACTTGATGAAATATGATCTAAGTTTATATTCACTAAAATAGAGTTTGTTTTGATGTCAGTGATGTGAAATGGTGGACAATTGTCTGATGTAATACATTTTGGTATCCTGAAAGTTAAAAACTACTTGCCAAGTATAGAGGCACCTGTTTTTCAGTGTATTTGTTTGTAGTATAAAAAGTAAGTATTACAGACAAAAGGCTGTATGCTTTCTTCCATGGTATAGCCTTTTCCATACTATTTGATGACAGTTATGAAAGCAAAAGGTTGCATTAGGTTTGCAGTGGAGGCATGTTAACATGATGTTATAGTAATTATGACCCTATATACTTACAACCACTGAATTTGTAGAAGTTGTTTTTTTTTTTTTTTTTTTGAGAGAGGATTTCACTAAAGACAGCAAAATCAGGAGAAACTGGAGACAGATACACATGTATAGTGCTAAGTACTGCACTAACTCCACCTGGTTAGGGGAGTTGCCTGAACAGTTTGTATTAATTAAAATTGTTGCTGCTTGAAGGGTTCATACACATTTGTAGACTTGTGTCTCATTGTAATAGATTACTTTTTAGAACAAGACACTTAAGACCATCTTTAAAAACTTATTTTGTTGTCCTACATTCACTGTGCAATCAAAAGCTTGTTGTTATGGTACTGAAAACCAAGAGGGAATGTATTTTGTGTCAGATACATCTGCTGGCCTCACTGTTGACTTGTTGCCAGATGAATAATATAGCTTCCTGGTAATAAAGTATTTTTTTTTCTTCTAGGAAGGTGTACATACACATATATGTTTGTGTCTCACTGTGTTGGGGTGCTTATTTGGAACAAGTCAGTCAGTAATGTCCTTCAAAACTGATCTTGCTGGTCTGCATTCATTATGCAACTGAAAGCTTGTTACTGTGACACTGAAAGCTAAGACAGGACAAATTTTGTACATGGGACAATGCTTAACCTTGCAGTGTTGTTTTAGTGCCACATAAACAGATATGCAATAAGTACGCTTCAGACTACTCTTACTAACAAGGTTTCACTTTGTTTAAAACTGTTGCTTCTTGGAGGTTTATTTGCATATGTATATTTGTATCACTATGTCAGGGCACATTGGGTTTATGTTCCATCAAAACACATTACATTACTTCAATTGACAGTTTTCTGAAAGATAAATTCCAAAAAAAAAAAAACAATAAAAAGCAAAAAAAAAATTTTTTTGTAGGGCAGCAGATCCTCCTCCTGCATCCCCCACACCCCTAAATTATATATGAGATCCAGGGTCACATTCGAGTGGAGAGAGGGGAACAACCCTCAAAAGGAAACTGCCAGCTTGCAATATTCAATACACTGTGGTAAAAATTGTGGTGGCATGAAATTTCAAAATAAAGAATACCAATGGAACAACCACCAGCAAAGTATAGGTAAACCAAAATGTGGTAACATACATTAAAATTATTTTGCTGTCCTAAATTCACTGTGCAACTAACATCCTGTTACTGTGATACTGAAAGGCAAGAGGATATGTATCAGTGGAAATGCTCACCTCACAGTGTGAGATTACTAGATGTACAGTTATGTAGGTTTTAGACATCTCCTGGAAATATGGTAATTCAGAAATGTATAAGCCAAGGTTATGTTTGTTGCATGTTATTGGGGTCATTTGACTGAAGGGTTTGTATTTTGTTGTACTTAAAATGGTCATGTGTATTGTGTTTTCTGCAACACTTCAATTGCTTAGGACAATTTGTTAAACAGGTTACAGTCAATGCTATCATACACACTGACTTATGAAAGACAAGTAAGGTGGAGAATGATTTACACCTGTGTTTTTTCCCTTCATCTGGGTCTTAGCACAGTTAGTCTCACAGGGGAAGCTACATGCCTACACTATAGTCCAGGGGGAGTGGCTAATGCTAATGAGCCATGCTATCTCCTCCTGAAATGTCCACAGCTCAGATTAACTCAGTGAGCAATTGATTTTTACTTTAGGAAAAAAAAATGAATGCCCTCTTTTAACAGTGTTCATCCATTCACTCTTATGGGATTACTCGTGGTACAGGTAAGTACAGCAGAGCTGTGGGTGCACACACACGTATGTGGACATGTGGATGTATGTCTGTAGGGGGCATGAATGTGGCTGAATGAATATGTGTGTGTGTAAATGCTTGAGAGTGTATGTGCACGGGGGCTGCATATGTATGTGTGAGTGTGCACATGTGAATACATATGTATGTACATGTAGGGGGGTTCCTTTGTGAATGCAATGCACTGGCTGCTAGGAAGAACACTAATGCAGTCATGTCTGACAAAACTGTATTCAATTCACAGACATACTAATGAGCCACTAACGAGGTTCTAAGTTTGGCTTTACCACACCTCTGACTCAGAGATTATCTCTGTTGCACTAACTGACTAACCCATGTTGGCTAATTAGTACTGCCAGACAGAATCTCTCTTTTTCCAACACCACGTCTTAAGTACTAAGACTTAAATTTGTGACGCAAAAAAGTTCCACCTGATACATTCCCTTTTAGTTATACAATGAATATAGGACAGCAAAATCATTTTAAGGATATTTCTGACTACCTTGTTCTGTTAAGTGCGCTGATACACTGAGACTTAAACATGAATATTACACAAACTGGTCAAGAAGCAGCAACTTTTAGAAGTATAAACTCCTCAGGCACCCCCATCAAATCAGGTTTAGTACATGATGTGGAGCCTTCTAGTGTATGAACTGAATCTAGTTTCTCTATCTTTAATGAAAACCCTCCAAAATATTAAACGAATTTATTTATTTATGTATGCATGTGTGTATGTATGAATATATATATTTATATTTCTTTACTGGGTAACTGCAATGGTTAAGCGACCCTTTTCAGGCATGACAAATACCTATTAATACCACACACCACCTTACTCCTGCCCTCTTCACTTACTTGCTTGCTTACTTCAATCAATTTCTCTTCCTGACTCTCTGTCTAAATATGCCATAACCCTGTTTTTCTTCCACTTCATATTGCAATGCCTGTTTGTATTACACTAACTTCTATTATACTAATTCCCCACCGTTGCTTCAAATGACATAAATTAACAGTTTGGCAGAAAACTAACAGTTTGGTGATATCACTAATTTACAATTACTTACCTACACTAATCCAGCACTATTAGAGCTGCACCCAGAATGATGTAACCTCCCCCTGCCCTCCCATGAATATTAGTAGCATAAACACAGCTTACTATGTTTAGGCTTCTATGCTCTGAAGCAATATTTAAAAGTTGTTTTCCTAAAGGCTACAAAATGCTCTTTTCATACAAAAAAGTGTTTGCAAGCATAAAGATGCATGCAAACGCTTTTTGTTTGAAAAGAAGCAGGCATTTTGCGTCTTTAAACATTATCGTCATCATCATCATCATCTTTCGGCTATTCCCATTAAGGGTCGCCACAGCGGATCATCTGTTTCCATTTCTTCCTGTCCTCTGCATCTTGCTCTGTCAGACCAACCACCTGCATGTCCTCTCTCACCACATCCATAAACCTTATCTTAGGCCTTCCTCTTTTCCTGTTACCTGGTAGCTTCATCCTTAGCATCTTTTTCCCAATATACTCAGCATCCCTCCTCAGCACATGTCCAAACCAACGTAATCGTGCCTCTCTGGCTTTGTCTCCAAACCTTCCAACCTGGGCTGACCCTCTAATATACTTATTCCTAATCCTGTCCACCCTCGTCACACCCAGTGCAAATCTTAACAGCTTTAATTCTGCCACATCCATCTCTAACTCCTGTCTTTTTGTCAATGCCACTGTCTCCAACACATATAACACAGCTGGTCTCACTACCCTCTTGTAGACCTTCCCTTTCACTCTTACTGGTACTCGTCTGTCACAAATCACTCCTGACACTCTTCTCCACCCACTCCATCTTGCCTGTACTCTCTTCTTCACCGCTCTTCCACACTCACCATTACTCTGAACTATTGATCCCAAGTACTTAAACTCATCCACCTTCGCCACCTCTACACCCTGCATCCTCACCATTCATTTATCTTCCCTCTCATTCACACACATATATTCTGCCTTAGTCTTACTGACCTTCATTCCTCTTCTCTCTAGAGCATCCATCTCTCCAGGGTCTCCTGCACCTGTTCCCTACTCTCACTACAGATCACAATGTCATCTGCAAGCATCATAGTCCACGGGGACTCCTGTCTGATCTCGTCTGTCAACCTGTCCATCACCATTGCAAATAAGAAAGGGCTCAGAGCTGATCCTTGATGTAATCCCACCTCCACCTTAAATGCATCCATCACTCCCACCGCAGACCTCACCGCGGTCACACTACCTTCGTACATATCCTGCAACCACTCTTACATACTTTTCTGACACTCCCAACTTCCTCATACAATACCACAACTCCTCTCTAGGCACCCTGTCATATGCTGTCTCTAAGTCTACAAAAACACAATGCAACTCCTTCTGTTATGGTTTGTTTCTTGGTAGCAGGCATTGGCTTCCATGATTTTAAGTTTCCTTTTTTCCCCTCAAAGTATGACGAGTTGTGGTCAGAATGAAGAAATGACTTTTTCTTTGCTTTCCCTGCCAGATTCCAAGATTAGATAACTTGACTGATAGAGAAGGCAAGCCAGGGACAGCTGCTTTCCTTAAACCATTCTAAATTTAAGGGGGTAAATGTTACTATGAGCATGGGCTAACATGTTTGTAAAGGTCTTTAAGGCTATGTTTGGATCATTTTCAGGGTAGAGTGGAGCCCAGCCTGTGGTTTATAGTACAGCAGCAAGGTTGTCTTCCTTGGATTCAGGGAAGTATTTGTTCTGAAGAAGTTTGAAGTGGGGCATGGAAGAGATGAAGGATAAGGATATAGAGATGGGGCAATGATCACTAATACAGTTAAGTTGCACAGTGGTGTTATGTATTCTGCAAAGTACATTAGCAGGTAAAGTAACATGCCATTTAAAATAAGTTCATAATTAATATGACATTATACTAAAGTGAAGCTATTTATTTGTAACCACTGCAACACAATACTATTTTTTTATTTTCATAATTGTAAACAAATAATGTTAAGTTGTCAATCTCGCCTTCATTCTTGCTTGATGGGTTCGGAGCCGATCCTCGGCTCCGACTCGGCACTTGCTAAGCTCGAGAGTCACTTTTACCAGCTCGAGGCAGCCCCATATCCCATGATGCAAGGCGGTAAGTACCCAGATCTCGTTTGCCGCTTCGCTTATGAGGTCCTCCTTTTACCAGCTCCTGGTAAGTGATTTGCTACTTCGCTATTTTAGCCCCTTTTAACTAAAAAACCCTTTATTGTTAGTTTTATTTTAGTTTTAAACATATTCTGACAGAAAGTTTACTGTCTCTTCTTATTTTTTTAGTCAGACTTTCTCCCATCCCATCCCCCCCCTGTTAGGGTGTGTGTGTGTGTTTTTGTAGTTATACCTTTCGGTATATTTAATTTAATTTCTTTGACTGGTGTGTGTGTCTGTGTTGCACCATGTCTAAAGAAAGGGTCTCAGGCTTTAAGAAGTGTGACTCGTGCTGTCAGAAAATGTCTCTGACAGACGGTCACACTTCTTGCCTGTACTGCCTGGGGCCTCTTCACCTGCAGGACTCCTGTGCTATTTGTCATTCTTTCAGCCAGAGAGTCCTGCAGGAAAGAAGGAATAAGTTGATTTTGAGGGGCCTTCTTAAGCCGGAGGGCTCTCCGGCTAAGTCGGCTCCATCCAAGACTGCTAAGTCCTCCAAGGCCCAGGCTTCTGTGTCCAAGCCTGCGGCCTCGGCTCCGACTTGTTCTGAGTCGAGATCGGCTCCGGCTGGAGCCTATTCTGGCTTAACTAAGCCTTCGGCACCGATGGTTATTGGTGCCGATTCTGCATCGACCACTTCGGTGTCGGCTCCGATCGGTTCCGACCACCATGTGGCTCAGGCATCGGTGTCGGCTCCGATCGGCTCCGACATCGTTACTTTTGTGGCTGTATCGGCTCCGGCTGGAGCCGATGCATCGAGGCTACCTGTCGGCTCCGATAAGTTGTCGGCTCCGACAGGTTCAATGGTTTCATCGGTTCCGATGGCTCCTTCGAGGAAGAGGTCTAGGTCTCCTTCCTTGGAGCCGATACTTTCGGCTCCGGCTTCACCTCTCCTCTCGGAACGGAACCATCGGAGCCGATCTTCAAGGTCATCCAGGCTTTCTGACCATGATTTAGAGAGAGTGGTCAGTAGATTACTTAAGTCACAGGCACTGGCCCAAATGTTACATAGTCCGTCTCAACAGGCGACTATTGGTCCACACCCGTTGCAGTTCCTCCTTCAACTCTACCCCAGAGCTTGGAGTTGGAGTCTTCGAATGGTTACTGCTACGGCTGAGGGACAGATACCCCTTCTGTTCCTTCAGCCTCTACTCTTATCTCCTCTTGAGACCTTCCTTAGAGGGATTCGTGGCCGGGCTTCCATGGTCTCCTCTGAGGGGGTGAGTGGCATCGGACCCTTGTCCGAACCGCTCTTCCCCTTGGAGCCTCGGCCTTGGTGAGCTCTGCTCCGACATCTGCCTCGGAGACTTCCCTTCGGTGGTCCCTGGAGTTCCTAGCTCTTGAACGGGTTCTCTCGGACCTTCCTGGGAGGGGAGCATTCGAGGTGATGAAGAGTGTGCTGGCCACTGGTATCAGCCAGCAGTCTGTTCCCTTAGCTCCTCCCTCTGTAGTGCCTGTTGACATCTCTGCCACTTCTCTTGCTACAGGACCCAGAGATCCTCCGCCTCAGGTTTCCCCATTGGGAATATCCCCTCTTCGAGGATTCTCCTGATGTTTCGGGAGATCCTCCTAGAAAGAGGACTTGTAAGAGGAAACATATAGACTCCCGAGTCTATCACTTCAGATACTGACTTAGATGAGTCAGAGGGATCCCCAAGATCCCCTCTGAGGATGTCTCCTTCTCAGACATCCTAGAACTCCTTAAACAGAGGGAAACTGGCCCACCAATAATCCCTCTGAGGATGAGTCAGTATACCTAGAGGCGTTTGGATCTCGGCCCTCCACCTCCTGGGTGTCTCCGCCTTCGACCCCTTATGCAAGTTATTGCCCGAAGGCGTGGGCTGCTCCTGACTCTGTAGAGCCAGTCCCTAGGAGGCCTTCAAAATTTATTACTGCCCGTGTGATAAGCAATTCCTCACTAAGGGTGTCCCGCTGATGCCATGGTGGTGGCTGCTGCCACCAAGAAGGAACTTGCAGATCCTTCCGTGCCGTCCATCCTCCTAATAAGGACTCTAGGACCATGGATAGATGCGGTGGCGGATGTTTTCCTCAGCGACCTTTGCTATCGTTCGCTGAATTACCTATGTCACTTCACCAGACTCCAAAGGGATATCCTTAAGGAGCTAGGTGATGTTGTACAGGATCCTACAGCTGCTGGAGCTCAGGAAAAAATTGCTTCGCAGCTAGGAACCCTTAATTCCATTGCAAACTCCTCCATGCGGCTTATATGATATGGCGGTGATGGAGCGAGTGGGGGCGCAGGTACAGGGGTGGCCCTTAGGCGCGAAGCCTGGATGCGGCTATGTGACTTTGCAGATCCCTTTAAGGCGTCCTTCACAAATTCTCCCTTTGATGGGTCAGCTTTGTTCGGCCCTCAAGTGAAGGAAACTTTGACCAGGTGTGAGCAGGACGGCAAGACTCTTTCTGCCGTAGGAGTCCGTTTTCCACCCTTCTAGACCTTACCCCAAAGGACAGAAAGGTGGCAAAATGTGGTTCCGCAAATCCCAAGGAGTCACGCCGGATTCACGTGGTCAGTTTACCCCTAGAGGCAGAGGGGTAACAACAGACGCCGCTCTAGAGGCAGAGGGGTCCAAAACCAGGGAAACAGAGAGCCTCTCTCTGACAAGCCCTTTCAGCATCCCTGAGATGTTGCCCGGCTGTCCATCCTTGGAGGCAGTCGGGGAAGACTATCGCTGTACCCAGAAGCCTGGCGTTCCCTCACTCAAGACAGATGGGTACAGTCGATCATATCCGAGGGTTACAAAATTCCTTTCGAGGAAAATCCTTTCTATCACTCAAATTCCCTTCCAGATGTACCACCCGGTCTAAGGGAAATTGCAGAGTTAGAAGTCTTAAAACTTCTGCAAAAAGAGCCATTCAGCCAGTTACGACAGATCATTCAGAGCCGGAATCTACTCAAGGTTCTTTTTGGTCCCCAAAAAGACGGGAGACTGGAGACCAATATTGGATCTCAGCAGACTCAACAAGTCTGTGAGGAAGACAAGATTCCAAATGGTCACTCTTCAGTCAATTCTGCCCTTCTTACAGAAGGACAACTGGATGTGCTCAATAGATCTTCAGGATGCGTACTATCACATCAAAATCCACAGACGCTCCAGGAGATTTCTCCGCTTTCGGCTGGGGTCCAGTCTTTTCCAGTTCAGAGCCCTGCCCTTTGGTCTCACTACAGCCCCCAGAGTGTTCACCAAATGCATGGCAGTGGTCACGGCTCACCTGAGACGTCAAGGATTCCAGGTGTTTCCGTATCTCGACGACTGGCTCCTTTCAGCCACCACCAGGCATCAGCTTATTCAAGCCAGGGATTACACAATAAAGCTTTGTACTCTTTTGGGCATCTCGATAAACTTCGAAAAGTCATCCTTATCGCCCTGCCAGTCTATTACTTTCATAGGCGCAAACTTAAACACTGTTCGGATGTCAGCTACCCTTACAGATCAAAGAGTTTCAGACATTCAAAGTCAAGTCAGGATCATTCTAGCCAACAAGAAGGTACAGGCCAGAACGGTTCTAAAGGTATTAGGCCTCATGGCTGCGGCCATTACTCTTCTTCCCCTGGCTCGCTTCTACATGCGCCCTCTTCAGTGGATGCTGTTCACACAGTGGTCGTACCAACAACTTCCAATGCGTCACCAGATTCTGGTGACACAGACTTGCAAAGATCATCTTGCTTGGTGGATCACATCTCCCCAGGTTCACCAAGGCAGACACTTTGTACCCCCATCCCCGGTAGCCACTGTCACCACGGATGCCTCCCTGATCGGGTGGGGGGGTCATTATCAGGGCAGGATGGTTCATGGGACGTGGCAGCCGTTCGAATACCACCTGCACATAAATGTCCTGGAGATGAGAGCAGTGCTTTTAACGTTGCAAGCCCTCAACGACTTTCTTCCTGTAGGGACAATTGCAGTCCACACAGACAACATGTCTGTAGTTTGGTATATCAACAAACAGGGCGGAACCAAGTCCTACCCCTTGTGTCGAGAAGCGCTCAGACTATGGCAATGGGCAATCTCCTCTCATCGGTTTCTGGTAGCAACGCATATCCCTGGGAAAACCAACATTGTAGCGGACAGATTGAGCAGAGCTATTCTCATGCCACACGAGTGGTCTCTCAAGCAATCTATAGCGGAAGAGATTTTTCTGGAATGGGGTCGTCCATGTTGCGATCTTTTTGCTACTCCCCAAAACAGCAAATGCCCAGACTTCTTCTCTCTCTTCCCTCTTCCAGGCCATCCCCCCAGAGACGCTCTGACCCAGGATTGGCCCCAAGGACTTCTTTATGCCTTCCCTCCATTTCCTCTGATCCCTCAAGTTATCCAGAAGGCAACCGTTTTGAGAGCCAAATTGATTCTCATTGGCCCTTACTGGCCTCGACAAGTTTGGTTCCCGTTCCTCCATCATCATCTTTTGGTGCAGCCGTGGCATCTGGACCCAGTGCCAGATCTTCTGATTCACCAATCCGGTCAGCTGCACCGGTCTATCCCTTCTCTCAACCTCACAGCATGGTTGCTCCACTTCCTTCCTTAGCCAGGCTTCCTCTGATCTCTAACCCAGTTAGAGACATCATAGTAGCTTCTTTAAAATCCTCTACCAGGAGGATTTATGCAAGCAAATGGAAACGTTTCTCTTATTGGGCTAAGGCCAAGAGTATTGATCCTTTCACTGCCCCTGTTCAGGCAGTCCTGGACTTCTTAGCAGAGATTTTTCATGCAGGCTCCTCTTCTTCCACAGTCAGAGTTCAATTGGCTGCTATCTCGAACTTTCATGTCGGGATCGCAGATCACAATATTATGTCCCATAGGCTCTGCAGGGCCTTCTTGAAAGGAATTTTCCTGCTAAAGCCGCCAATCAGGAATCCTCCTCCTCAGTGGGATCTAAATTTAGTGCTGACATCCTTGATTCTTCCCCTTCGAGCCAGCTGTTTCTTGTTCCCTGAAATTTCTTTCTTGGAAAACTTTATTCCTAGTGGCTATTACATCGGCCAGGAGGGTGTCTGAACTTCATGCTCTATCGGTTCGACCCCCTATTTGGTTTTCACAAAGACAGAGTATCATTGAGAACTAATCCGACCTTTTGCCTAAGGTCGCCTCAAAGACCAATTTGAATCAATCCATTGATCTCCTGTATTTTTCCCAAACTATTCAGACAGAGCCGAACAAAACTACATTATCTTGATGTCCACCGTCAACTCAGATATTATTTGGACAGAACAAAAAATTTAGGAAATCTGATCAACTTTTTGTTTCCTATGCGGATAATAAGAAAGGCCTTCCTGTTTCTAAAGTGACCTTGTCTAGATGGCTTTCTTCGGTCATCTCTGAAATTTATCTGCTCAGGGGAAAACAGCTGTGCTCAAAACCTAAAGCACATTCAACTAGGAGCTTAGCTACTTCTACAGCCTTTCAAGCTAGACTTCCTTTAGACACTATTTGTGCAGCGCCACTTGGGCCACTCCTCATACTTTTGTTTCCCACTACAAATTGGACTTGGCCTCCAGGGACAGAGCCAGTTTTGGCTCTACAGTCCTCAAGAGTCTGTTCCATTGAGCCACCCAGGATAGAGGTACTAGGGACGCGGTCCCATCAAGCAAGAATGAAGGCGAGATTGACAACTTAACATTAAGAAGTTATGTACCTACCATAACGTTCCATGTTAGTTGTCTTCTCTCGCCTTCTTTCTTGCGACCCTCCCTCCTTCCCCCAGGCCTGGACAGACCTTTCTATAAGAAATTATTATGCTGAAGACCATTCAGACCTGGTCATTCTTCCATCCTGTAAGTTTTCTTTCTTCCTTTTGGAAGTGTTTTTATGCTTGGTGCTATTGCCCTTTGTCATCAAACGAGATCTGGGTACTTACCGCCTTGCATCATGGGATATGGGGCTGCCTCGAGCTGGTAAAAGTGACTCTCGAGCTTAGCAAGTGCCGAGTCGGAGCCGAGGATCGGCTCCGAACCCATCAAGCAAGAAAGAAGGCGAGAGAAGACAACTAACATGGAACGTTATGGTAGGTACATAACTTCTTATTATGGACAAAGGCTGTATTGCAGAAGAAAGTGTACTGTTTTTGACCATATTTTAATACAGATACTTTTATACTGCAAACAAAATATGTATGTCAAAATCAGCCAAAGCACCTCTTCTCCTTATCTGAAACAAGTAGCCGCCTTCTCCCAGACCAGCTAAAATAGGACCTTTTCTTATTTACTTGCAACTTATGCTCCAGTTTTCATTATAAAAAACGAACCCAAGAAACCGCTAGTAATACTAATTATAATTTTATTTTTGTATACTGCAAACAAAAAAGAAAGCTACTGTGTTTACTGCTCCACAACAAACGCAACTCCCCAAAGGCAACAATACTCTTGTCTGGTGTTGGACAAATCCAAGCATGGGGAGAACAACACCATCAAGGAATTATGAAGCTCACCCCCTTCAAGAAATGTAGCTATGGACTCATCCACGCAAAACCTGCAGGCACATCTCTGAGCTGGAAACTAGACTTTTATAATGTAATTAAATAATTAAGTCTGGAAAAAACTTTTGTGGTCAAAATTAACAATGTTCTCTAGATGCAAATGACCCAGAGGCCAGGAGTTGTGGTCATTTCCCAAGCCTGTGTTTGCACTTATCAAGGTTATAAGAACTTGTCAGATATCTGGGATGCATGGCTAGGCTTAAAAAGGCCCTTGTGGTCATTAGCCTAGTGAACACCTATGAACCTATGAGTTTGACAATATTGGTTTAAGTGGACAGCCTACAGCAGAACGAGGATATTATTGGTTTGGTGATTTGGTATGACTGTAAAACATCACAACTTACTCAAATTCATAATATTTTATATAAACCTAACAACTGTCCATCCATTTCCAGCCTCATACAAATATACCAGGCCACTATATTCATTAGACAAATACCCATTACATGTATCAAAACCCAACAATTCTTCAGGCAAAATACTTCTCTTCCACCACCTTGCTAAATCCTGGAACTCCATCCCACTAGCTGTATGACAAGAACACTCCCTAAATTCCTTTAAAGGTCATTTTAAGTCCTACGTACACAGTTACCATCTCTGAACATGTGATGTCCCTGGATAATCTCAAAACCCTTACTATCACCACTCTTATGTATCTGACCATAATACAGCTACTTCCTCACAATCTATCATTTACCACTATCCCTATCTCCCTTTTACCAGGACCTCCTCAGTACTCCTTCATAATTTGTAACCATCCTCATCCTATAATTACTTCACTGTCTCCAACTCAGTATCTGTTTTCAGATGATTCCATATGAAAAAAAAAAAAAGAAGTTATGTACTTACCATAACGTTCCATGTGAGTTGTTCATCTCGCCTTCATTCTTACAGATGGGTTCATAGCCAATCCTCGGCTCCAAGTCGGCCTACTACAAAGCTTGAGGTCTTCAGATAGCTCGAGGCCAAGTCCCTATCCCATGATGCACCTAGAGTTACCTCAGATCTTGTTTGCTGCATATAATAATACCATATGTCATTCTATCACTCCATAAAAGAAAGCTATAGAAGGGTTGAGCAACCAGGAAGAATCCAGCATCTCGGTCTTCGAAAAACCCAGGAAGGGGTAAGGAGGGTGGGAAGTAAGAATGAAGGAGAGATGAACAACTCACATGGAACGTTATGGTAAGTACATAAATTCTTTATATGAAGTTGTTCTATCTTGCTGTTCTGGTAGCGTCCCAAGCACCATCTATCTTGGGTGGCTTACGGGAGTATGTTTTTCAGGACAGTAGACCCAAAGGAGGCCCTGTCAACTTTGTAATGAGGGATACAAGTATGAGGTCTTGACCAAGTGGCTGCTGTACAAATGTTATCTATAGGAAGTCTGGCAGAAAAGGCAGAGAATGTAGACACTGTTCTGGTGGAGCGAGCCTTAATTTTATGTTGTAAGGGCATATTAGCAGCTGAATAAGCAAATGTGATACAATCAGATAACCACTTGGACAGAGTTGTTTTAGCCACTGGCATACCTTTCCTGGAGTCTGAAAAGGAGACGAAAAGCTGTTTAGATTTCCTAAAATCTTTTGTTCTATCCAAGTAAAATCTGAGCTGTCTATGAACATCAAGTTTGTGAAGCATATATTCTAAATTGTTGGAGTGATTGGGGAAGAAAACTGGCAAATCAATAATTTGATTAAGATTAGCTTCAGTGCAAACTTTAGGCAAAAAAGAGGGGTTAGTTCGAAATGAGATTTTGTCAGCATGGAAAATCAAATAAGGAGGCTTAATGGACAAGGCTTGAAGCTCTGATACTCTGCGAGCAGAAGTGATAGCTACTAAAAAGATAGTCTTCCATGACAAAAATTTGAGGTCACATGAGGAAGCTGGTTCGAATGGAGGGAGAATAGTGCGAGAAAGCATAAAATTTAGATTCCATGGGGTATAGGGAGATTTCACAGGTGGTCTGAGATGAAAGGTCCCTTTGAGAAAGGCTTTGGATAGTTTGTGTGACATACTGTTCAACCCTTCAAATCCAAGGTGAAAATTACAAATGGCAGCAAGCTGAAAAAGAAATGTTGCTGCTGCAGCTCCTTTGTTGAATATCATGGTCAAGAACTCTAGTATAGAGGCCCTAGGGGCTTGGTAGGGATCAGTGTTGTTTTGAGGGGCCCATATAGAAAATGTTTTCCACTTGCTAAGGTATAGCTTCCTCGTAGAGGATTTATGAGAGGATATGAGAATTTGCTTTGTCTCATTAGAAAGGTTATGGAACCTGGCTATGATGGGAATTGGAGCAGCCAAGCTGTCACTTTCAGGGATTGAAGAGAGGGATGAAGTTCCCCCGACGAGTGCGTCAGAAGATCTGGAACTGGGTCCAGAATCCAAGGGTCCTCTAAAAGATGAAGTCGAAGGAAGGGGAACCAAATCTGACGAGTACAATGAGGGGCTGTTAGAATGATGGTCCTTCCCAGGGCTTTTGCTTTCTGTAGTACCCTGGGTATCAACGGAATTGGTGGGAATGCATAGAGGAGATCTGGGGGCCAATCGTGTATGAGTGCGTCCCTTGGGGCTTCTCCCAGACGGGGAATCAGGGCAAAGTACCTTCTGCATTTTGTGTTCATGTGGCTGGTGAAAAGGTCGCAGCAAGGCTGGCCCCACCTGCGGAATATCCTGTCCACTATTTCTTTCCTGGGGGGCCACTCATGAGGCAACAAAATTGCTCTGCTCAGCTTGTCTGCTATCACGTTGGATTTCCCCGGGATGTGCATTGCTAACAGAAAGCGCTGGGTGGATATAGCCCACTGCCATACTCTTAGGGCCTCACGACAAAGGCGGTAGGACCTAGTTCCTCCTTGTTTGTTCAAGTACCAGACCGCTGACATGTCTGTCTGAATCGCAATTGTACCCAGAGGAAGAGAGTCCTGGAAGTACTGCAACGCTAAAAGTACTGCTTTCATCTCTAGGACACTGATATGCAGATGTGTCTCTTGATCGGTCCATGTGCCTTGGGCTGTTCTTCCATGAAAATGCCCCCCACCCTATCAGGGAAGCATCCGTGGTCACTGTGGCCGTTGGAGGGGGTAAAATAAAGGGACGACCTATCGTGACATGGAGAGGTCAACCACCACTGAAGATCCTTTTTGCATGAATTCGTGTTCATTATAAGATGAGACATTGGGAGCTCTTGGTAAGTCCATTGAGTGAACAACAGCCATTGCAGAATCCGCATGTGCATGCAACCCAGCAGTATGGCCAAAATTGCAGCTGCCATCATGCCTAACAATTTTAGTACTTCTGATGCTGGAGCCTTGTTTTTGGATATCAGATTGCGGACCTGCTGATGGAGTAGTAAGACTCTTTCTACTGGAAGTCTCAGCATGGTGGTGGTGATGTCTAATTCTGCTCTGATAAAAACGGTATGTTGCAATGGTGACGACTCAGATTTTTCTGAGTTTATCGTAATGCCCAGCTGGCTGCAGAGTGAAAGAGAGTGGTGTCCCTGGCTTGAATGAGTTGATGCCTGGTGGTGGTGGTGAGGAGCCAATTGTCTAGGTACGGAAACACCTGGAATCTTAAACGTCTTAGGTGAGCAGTGACCACTGCCTTGCATTTGGTGAACACTCTGGGGGCTCTAGTGAAACTAAAGGACAGGGCTTGAAACTGGTAATGATTGGCTCCCAGCCGGAAGCGCAGATGATCCCTAGACGGTCTGGCCATTTTTATGTGGTAGTACGCATCCTGGAGATCTATCGAGCACATCCAATTGTCTTTCCCCTAAAAAGGGAAGTATCGACTGAAGTGTAACCATCCAAAACTTCTCTTTCTTGACAGATCTGTTTAGTCTGCTGAGGTCCAATATAGGTCTGCAGTCCCCTGTCTTTTTTGGAATTAAAAAGAATCTTGACTAAGTTCCTGATCCTATCTGGTCTGCTGGGACTGGCTGGATGACTCTTTTTGTTAGCAACAATTGGACCTCTATTGTTGCCTGTTCCCTGTAATTGGGGTGGAACGTCCGGGATTTTTCTTGTCAGTGTAGGGGATTTGGCGAAAGGAATGAATTATCCTCTGGAAATTATACTTTGTACCCAGTTGTCGTTTATAATTTTTGAGCCAGGCGTCTGGCTACAAAGATAACCGACCCCCGACTGCCTCCAGAGTAGGACAGTCAGGCCTCCTTTCAGGAGCACTGGTAGGGCTTCCCAAAGAAGTGATCTCTGTTGCCCTGGTTTTGTGGACCCCCTCTGCCTTCCATTATTGCCCCCTCCTCTGCCCCTGGAGGGGGGTTTACCACGTGTTTCCTGAAAGGCTCCTTGGGCTATTCAGAACCACATCTTCCCTGCCCTTTGACTCTTGGGGTAGGGTCTGGTAGGGGTGGAAAAACGGACTCTGACGACAGACTAGAGTCTTTCCTTCCTGCTCACACCTGGTCAAAGTTTCCTTAACTTTGGGCCCGAAAAGGGAAGAGCCATCAAAAGGGGTATTTACAAAGGATGACTTGAAGGGCTCTGCAAAGGAACACAAGCGTATCCAGGAGTGTCTCTTAAGAGCAATTCCTGTACCCGCTGCCCTGCTCGTTCCATCAGCTGTATACGAAATGAGGCGCATGAACGAGTTAACTATGGCATTGAGGGTAGCAAGCTGGGAGACAACTTTATCTGAAGCTCCTGCAGCTACTGTACCCTAAAGAGTATCTCCCAGCTCTTTATGGAGATCTCTTTGCAGTCTAGTAAAATGGGTTAGTTGAGCGAATGGAGTGCAAAGGTCACTGAACTGTATGTGTGCTTCCCATATCTATCCATGATCCTAGAATCTCTGTTAGAAGGATGGATAGAAGGGGAAGTTTCTGAAATTTCCTTTTTGGTAGCTGCCGCCACCACCATGGCATCAACTGTCACACCCTTGGTCAGAAAAGATTTGTCTTGGGGAGCACAGAGAAATTTATTAGGCCTCCTGGGGAAAGGCTCCATTGTGTCCGGAGACTCCTATGCCCTTCATGAGACCAGCTGCATAAGCTCATGGAAGGGTGGAGACACCCAAGAGGTGGAGAGCTGAGACCTGAAAGCCTTCAGAAGAACAGACTCTTCTTCAGTAGGGTTGGTGGACTGCCAGTCAGCCCTCTGCCTAAGGATTTCTAATATCTCAGCAAATGAGATATCCTCAGAGGGGGACTGTGGGGACCCTTCTGAGTCATCCAAGTCGGTATCAGATGTCAGGGACTCCTGTGGGTTGTCTAGATGCTTCCTCTTACAGATTCTGTTCCTGGGAACCTCAGCTGTTGGGGCTTTTGGTAAGGTCTCGGAAGAGCAGGAGCCACCCAAAGGGGCTTCCTGAGGCTCTGGGTCTCTACACTTGGCAAGGATCTGTGAAGCAGAAGCAGACACAGGTGCTTTTGGAGAGGAGGTAGTTGGACCTGAAGTTGAAGATGTCTTAGGAGACATGACGCTCCTCATGGCTTCGAAAGGCATCCCTGCTCCAATGTGAAGTGACCGACGGATCCGAGAAAACCATCGATACCCCCAGCACCGGGACAGTGGGCTCTGAGCCAGAGGTAGAAGCCGAGCTCATCCATGCTGAATCCCCGAGAGGCAGAGTCGGAACCGACAAGTCATTCCAACTATCCTCCCCAGACCTGACCAGGGAGTGTCAGCTCCTAGATTCCTTGATCGGCACCAAGGACACTGGAGCAGGCTTCAGCTCCGAAGGCTCCACCATCAACAAGTCTGACTCCGGCTCCGAAGGACCGGTATGACTCGGAGCAGGAAGAGTAGTAGCGGGTAAGATGGTCTTCGGTTCCAATGCCGCTTGGGTCGGAGCCGATTAGAATTTAGCAAAGGCCGGTGCTCGTAAAAGCTTCTGCACCAGACAATCCACATCCATATCAGAAAGGCTAATTGAAGACTGAGATGAGTGGATAGAAGGTGGTACCGACTGTAGGAGTGGAGACATAGGCACTTCGGATACCAGTTCCAAAACTGTGGACCGGCTCCGAAAGGATAAGACGGTCGGCTCCGATGTCTGTGGAACCGGCGTCAAAGGCTTTTGAGATTTCTTACTCTCAGAAGTCTTGGAAGACTTTGTGGACTTACTGGATCCATCTTGGTCACTCAAAGCTTCTTGGAATGAAGGTTTAAGTAAACCTCTGTCGATCAGTTTTCTCTTTCTCTCCTGGAGAACCCTAGAAGAGAAAGAATGACATATGGAGCAGCTTTCTTGGAGATGCAATGCTCCCAAACAATAAACACAGTTAACATGACTGTCAATGACAGACATTTTCTGCCCACATTTAGGGCATTTTTTAAACCCTGACTTAGGGTGTTTATCAGCCATTTCAAATACTCATTGCCAATAGAGTGCTGTAAAAAAATAGACACACCCAACAACAATTAAACAACAACAAGCCTTTCTAAAACTACAGGCTAAATATTAATCACATACAAAACTATTTGTCTAAATTGTAGAAGGACTAAATATAAGCAAGTTGTGACAGGAAAGTCACTCTATAAATGCACACAACTATTAAACTACTAATGCACACACTTTACCCAAACTCTAAGAGAATGTATTTTAAAGTTGTGACAGAAAGGTCACTTTTTTAACTCTTAAGACTAAATCTAAGCACTAATAAAGACTAAATTAGGCCTAAATAAACGAGGCCAAGAGAGCTAAATACAAGATAAAGAAAAGGTGCACACCAAGGGAAGGAAACTACACAAAGCTACAAGAGCTTATCTAAAATACAAAACAGAAATTATTTATGAAAAATATCAGACATTTTGAATAAAGAAAGTTTTTTTACTGGCCCGAGCTAGCGGGAACCTCCGATCTATTGTAGCGGCAAACTAGATCTGAGGTAACTCTAGGTGCATCATGGGATAGGGACTTGGCCTCGAGCTATCTGAAGACCTCGAGCTTTGTAGCAGGCTGACTCAGAGCTGAGGATCAGCTCTGAACCCATCTGTAAGAATGAACAGCGAGATAGAACAACTTCACATCTAAACTCTTAGAAGCTTGATATTAACTAATATTTTACTGTATTCTTGTTTTAACTGTCATGCTTTCATTAACTGTCATGTCATTACTATTCTATGTGTTTGTTCATCTTCTATTATTTATTGACATTTGTTTACTGGGAGATTCCAACAGGATAATAAATACCCATTCTCAGCAGAGGCCTGTGGAGAAAAGCTACAGAGAGTTAAATATCATTCACTATCATCTATCAACTTTGTATGTTCATTTACTATTCTATCAATGTCCATTTATTATTCTGATTAACTGTCAAATCATTACTATTCCATGTATGTGTATATGTACATTTACTGTGTAAATCTTGTATATCTGCCTTCTACTCATTCTTTTAAATGGAGCATTTCTCATGGAGCATTTCTCCCTGGGTCTCGATTGTAAATGGGACCTGTGCCCAGTCAGACTTTCCCAGTAAACAATAAATAAATAAATGTAATGCCTTACTGAGGTAATGGAGTGAGGTTTACAGCATATGCTTTTTTTCCCCCTTCATGCTGGTGATTTCACTTATTTTAATTGCTGCAGCGTGTCTTCTTTTAGAACTCTACATCAGGAATGTAGTTAGGATTTTTGAGGCCATACACTGACATTAATAATGTACCTTTTCCCTAAACGCAGTTTCCCTACTACCTTCCACAGATGGCACAATTTTCTAGATATCATAGCATTTTTAATGCTGCAATAAATATAATCCTGAAATGAAATGCCAAGCAAAAAAGCCAACCTTGCATTCTGAAAAAAAAAGTAATTTTGCAAAATGTGTAATATTATAAAAAAATAAAATCATAGAAAATGTGCCATGAATGTAGAAAATCAATTATCATGTGAGTCATAGCATATACATTTATTTTTGAGGGATACCAGTTTTTCAGCTCAAATATACCATACACCTGCTGTTAAATGCTACATTATGACCATAGTCAGAATGCATGAGGAATGCAGCACTGTGAGGGCTTGATGTATAAATGAGACACTTACTCATGTAGATGAAATAGTATTCCTTTGAATAAGAGGCATAACTAGACTGATCTCCTACTTACAGAAAAGCCAAAGATTGACAGGTGTATTCTATGAGGTATTAGTATACACAGTTAAAAAAAAAGTGAATCAAACTTCTACATGGTGATTTTCTAGTAGTGTACAGTCTAGTCAGTACCTTTTGGTTTTGAAAGCTTTGCAGTGTGCCACATAGATTTTGAGATAGGAATGTAAACAGATCACATCTCCTCCCTTCCTATTGTAAAGGGTTTTGCTATCACTCACCGAACAGACAGAGAATTGCATGACTCCACTCACTGCCAACTTATTGTCCTATTTCGTTGGCTGCACCTGTGTCCTGACCAACCCCTATTTGTCTTACATGTTCACCTGCAATGGAGGTGGATATAGCAATGCAGCCCTGTCCCTAGAAAGTGGTTACAGGATAACAAGTACTTCACTATATTTATTTACTGACATTTGATTACTGGGAAAGGGTAGCCATGGTGGTGCAGCGGTTACAGCTGTCACCTCACAGCAATAGGTTTGCCAGTTTGATTATCGGTTGGGGTGCCTTCTGTGCGGAGCCTGTATGTCCACCATGTGGTCATATGGGTTTTCTCCCACATTCAAAACACATGTAGTAGGTGGATTGGACACACGAAATTGGCCATAGGTGTGAGTGTGTGTGTGCAAGTAAGTGGTATGAATGAACTACTGTGGCAGGGCTAGCCATGCGATGGTGTAAACCTTGGCACAAGATGATTGTCACTGCTGAAGTGACACCCTGACCCCATGTTCAAAATGAGAAAAAGGGGTTGAGGATGTATGGATAGATTTGATTATCAGGAAAGTCCAACTGGGTAGAAGCCCATTTTCAGAGGAGGCTCGGGTAGAAAAGCTTCAAAGTATTACAAAACATTTTAAGAACAATAATTTTACAATCTTTAAAAATAATACAAAAACAACTACAGTTTACGTAATTATACCAAATTAGGCATAATTTGAAAACATTTGTTAAAAATAGATACAAGTTATATAACAATGATTAATACTTAGAGAAATGTAGCCAATTTATAGAGAAATTAAAGGTAAATTTGTATAATACAAACAGGAATTGCTATATAAGTGAGAGAAAAGCAGGCTTATGCTATATTTAGAGGGAAAGCCAGGGAACGGAAATTGATAGAAGTAAAGAAGTGAGTGAAGAAGGGAGTATACGGAGGCGTAAGGTATGAATAGGTATTTGTTCACATTTAGGGAATAGAAGCATGAAATAAAGTTGGATTTGAAACTGAAGGTGTGCTAGTGAAACTGAAGGGACTGTGTCAAGATTTTGTTTTATTCCCCTCATTATTTTGGTAAGGTGATTAAATCATGTGATCCTACTGTTTACATTAGGCTGTTTGTAGTCTGAGAGCTCTGGTTTCACTAGTTTAGGGGAAGGGTTATTTGTACAGCAGAAAATATTAACAACGTAAATTATACGCTTCTTTTATTTACACCGTTTGTGTTTGAAAAACAGTTTGCAATGAACTTACAAATTGTTCATTGTGGTATCCAGTCCCATATTAACATAATTGCCAACTGAACTAGTCCCATAACAATGAAGTCTTCTAGATTACCTGTATTTCTGCAGACTGCAGATAATCCTAAGGGAAAAACAGTGTTGAAAAAGTCATGGACAAAATCAACCAAATACAGTGTCAATACAGACTCCATGTGCAAAACACATAGTGATGGTGACAGTGGGGTGAATACAGTGGACAGTGCTGAATGTTTTACTTGAGTAAGAGACAAATTGGGGCTGAAGCATTTATAACTTTACAAGAGAGCTTAATTCTATTCAAGCTTAACTGAATATACAAAGATGTGCTTTATAATGTTCCTAAGCAGCTCCAGCTCTGCCAAATGCTGTATTTAAAGGGACTTGATGTACAATGAATGATGTTACATCACGTGCATTCTTCTATGGCCCACGGGTACTCTTGGACTATTTCACAATAAGCCATCATCAAATTACAGAACAATTCTTCAGACCCCCCCCCCCCAAAGACACACACACACACACAAAAACACACACACAAAATGTAGTTTGTACAAAAAATTGCATAAGCTCTACTGTATGAAAACAGGCTGACCCAGGCAATCCCCACCAAATCCATATAGATATGAAATAACACATTTAGCTGAGTATGTTATTTATGCTCAGTTGATTTGGAGTCAGAGACGCATAATCACTGACTATTATCCTTCTGCAGTTAGCCTGAACCCATAGAAGACAGATATTGTACTGTTAAGTCTGTAAACACAATTTCCAGACTTGCTCAAATACCCCTAGAAACAGTTTCATGCCTATCGATGGAGTATGGCCTCACCATCATAGAACCAGTGTGCTGTGCTATGGTTAAGCATACTGATCAATGATTGACAGATTAGAGGAGTAAGGCAGTGATGGGGTCCATCTGCATACCATGACTGCATGGAATTCAGCATGGTGGGATGACAGTAGCAGGATGAAGACCCTGTTCTGCCATAGTCTGTGTATTCCATTTTCTTGGCTTTGGAATGCACTGTGTGCAGTATTGTCTAGAAATACTGGAATTAATTAGAGAATGTAAAGGGAGTCCATTTTCCTAAGATAATAAATGTATCCAAAGTACTAAGCATGTTGCAGATGTGAAAAACATGGTTTCATACTGGCAGGCCTTGAACATTGTAAAACAATATATTCTGGGTTATTCTGTCATGTTATCAGATGGATACGGTTATGTCTGGAAGGACATGTAAGCATTTACAGAAATCAGTGGGTTCTAGGGGGACAGGAAAAGGAAGAAAGAATAACCCACTTGAATAGTAGTGAAGTCCACCTTGTAGCTATGCCAAACAGCACGATCTGTGTTATTACTTTCAAGGTTTATAGTAAACCACTTGCTGAAAAGTCAGTTGAAGAGAAAGTGGTTAGCTACATCATGTTTCATGTCAAAGTTAATGACTGACCTAACCCTAATCTGGTTAAGTTTGTCAAAATAATGTAAATAGATAGATTAGCAAATAAATAAGTGAATAGCATGCTCCTTTAGGACTTAAGAATGGGATCGTAATGTGTAAAGGCAAAAATATGAAAGGACACAAGAAATAACCCCATACAGTCTATTTGTGGAAAAGAACAGATTGGAGACTTTGTCGTGCACTGTCACTGGCAACATTCCTTGAGCTGTAGTGCTCAGACCATGGGCTTCAGGAGGAGCAGATGAGAAGCAAACTCAAAAGGCTTTCCTAAGGCCTGTGAAGACTAATGCAGTCATAGGCCCATCTTCCATATTACTAAACATTGTGATTGCCAGGGAGATGGGAGCAGTTGAGGCCTGAATGACCCAAGTTAATTGATGAGCTGTGTAAACTGTGTGCCCAAAGATTTTATTGGATGATACCAACTGCAAGGAAGAGGAAGATTGTCTGCAGATTGGAAAAAGAAGTGCAGGTGTTTGGATGAAGAAAAATGAATGTATAAAGTAGAAAATCTACCAGTTGTGAGGGAGAAAAACCCTAAAGTTGGTGATAAAAGATATAAAGGAAGGCATCACAAGATTAGATTCCTTGTTTTTTGATGAGTACAAAACAAAACACTTCTCCAAGTCAAACATTCCCATAAGCAACACACACGTTTTCTTTGTTTACGGTTTCCACAAAATGAGAATTTATGAGTTTTGAGGAAGACACAAGTTATATGTAAAAAGAATATAAAGGAAGGTATCACAGGTATAATTTTCTTGACAACAATGACTTGTTTTTAGATGCTGTGCCAAACACGTAAAGACAAGTATTTACATAAGTACTGCATTTTTGTTTTGATTACTACTGCTCAGTTGAGATTTTTTTTTATTCTAAAACTGACTTGACTGTTTTCATTGATATGGATGGTCTGCCATGTGATCCACAATAACCCTAATTTAATTTAAAAGGGGAAAGTGGAAACTGATCTGATTGGGAAGATTATGGTCATGTACTCATCATCTCAGAGTAAAGAGAAGGTGTTATTGTATGGCATGCACAAAGGGAAGGCAAGGATCCGTTAACAGAAACAAAACAGTCAGCATATGCATCAAGATACATGCAGATGAAACCATGCCCATATTAATTTGAATCACTGTCTTCATTAACCTCTCTGGTAAATAAGAACTTGCTGTGTTTGCTGGTGTGCCATCTACGTGTGGTAAGTATGGAAGAATTAAGAATCATGAATTTCAACTTATAGTCTGCAACTTAAATGTCAGGCTCTTCTAGAAGTAGCATTTTTAACAAAGTTGCTAAAATAGTGTAAGACATGCAAAGCTACACGATCATTACAATAAACACATTTAAGGCAACTGTGTCTAACTGCTTCATTTCTTTCTAATTTTTCTGTAGTTGGTATTCAAAATGCTTCAAGCTGTCCACCACTTGTTATATTAATCTATAAATACATTTTACTGGGTCTGTTTGACTGCACCACTGTCTGGGATTCAGGCCTCCTTTACATCTCGTAAGGAGGTAGACTGTATTAGTTAAGAAAACAAAAGTTATGTATTTACCATAATGTTAGGTCCAGGCTGTGTTCTTCCATCCAGCTCAGCAGATAGTTATTGGATCTGATCATATCTGATTTTGGCATCTTTTTTCAAGTTCTTGGATCCAGGCCTCAGGTTCCTCTTCCATCCACAATTCCCCTTTGTCCCTACAATACCTCAGGTAGAGTCTGCCTGCTTTTACTAACACTATCTAAAAGGCACAAATATTTTTGAATAGTCTTTCAGTCATGAGAAGGGTGAGAAGTCAACTCAAGACTGAATACTTGACAAGGCCCTGGACAGGTACATTCTATCAGTCAAGAGACACAACATGGCAGAGTAGACTTATACAAGTTAAGCCAGATAGAAGAAGACAACACAGATCTAATATTATGGCAATTAAATAACTTTTGTGTCTGGTGTTACATTTTCCATCTGCCTCAATGGATGAGGCAGATTCCCAAGCTACTAATAACTCTAAGTGGTTTAACTGAAGGATATTCAAAAGAATGGCAGAGTCAAAGGATACACAGCATCTACACTGCACGTCCAGCTTATAATGAGAAACAAAGGCATGAAGAGTAGACCAAGCAGCCGCAGCACACATCTCATCTTGGGTTTGTGGCAGAACCAATACATTTTCTTTACAGACAAAAGCAATACAATCAAAGAGCCACCTGGACAAGTAATTGTAGAAACACCCTGGCCCAATCATGACCTTGAGAAGGAAAGAAAAAGCTTATCTGTTTTCCTAATGACCTGGTACAATGCAGGTAATTCTTCAACTGTCAGTGAGCATCTGTCAAGTGCAAGGTATAGTCTCCTTGTTTTAGAAAAATTTGGAAAGAAAACTGGTAAGTTAATTAGTAGTTGAGTAACTTCCGAGACCACTTTAGGAAGAAATTGTGGATTTATCTGATGGGATAACCTATCTTTATGAAAAATCAAGTATGGAGGTTTGCATGATAAGGCTTGTAATTCATAAATTCCCCAAGCTGATGTGAAAGCTGCTAGGAAAATAGTTTTCCAAGACAGAAAAGTACAGTTTTGTACCTACCATAAATGTAGATGTTCGAGTGTTCACACTGCTGCAGTCATTACACTTGGGTTATCCTGCCATCAGGCGGTCCCGCAGTCGGCCTGAGTTCCAAAGTCTTGGTCTGGCGTCAGTTGCTGTCGCTTCTTCCCTGACGTCAGTGCGCCAGGGATATACAAGATGCACCCGATGCCATTTTCTTCATTTTTTCTTGCCCCAGATGTCAGTTGCCCCCATGTAGGAAGGCAATACATATTGCTAATCAGAAATATACATATAAAATAAAACAATAGTTTCAGTTACCAGCAAATACACCCCAAAGGTTGTATAGGATAGAAAGGCATAGATAATTCCAGCTAGCTCAGAGGGGATGGAAGGAGGGTAACCTGGACTGCAGCAGTGTGAACACTCGAACATCTACATTTATGGTAGGTACAAAACTGTACTATGTTCATCGTGTTACTCTGCTGCAGTCATTACACTTGGGTAGAATCCCAAAGCTGAGGTTGGGTGGCTGGTCTATAAAGAGTTAGGCTTGGCTATCAGGCCCTGCAGGACTGCAGTGGCAAAGCCTACTCTGGATTTAGAGTAAAGAGGCAGGTGGTAAGGCTTGGTAAAGGTGTGCACTGAACTCCAAGTTGCAGCCTCCAAAATTTCCTTGGTAGGTACTCCTCTGAGAAAGGCTGTTGAAGTGGCGGTTGCACTGGTGGAATGTGGCCTAATATTATTTGGGACTGATTTTCCATGGTGTGTGTAGCAGTACCGAATACAGTGTCCTATCCATTTGGAAATAGTCTGCTTTGAGATAGCCTTGCCCTGTGATCCTGCAGCATATGCTACAAACAGTTGCTCAGTTTTCCTGAAAGCCTTTGTTTTGTCCAAGTAGAAGCATAGCTGCCTGTGTATGTCCACAGAATGCAGAAGTTTCTCCCCTTTATTCTGGGGATTTGGATAAAAAGTGGGCAAATGGATGGTTTGCTTAAGAGCCACACTAGATACCACCTTTGGCATAAAGGTAGGGTTTGTCCTTGAAGATACCCTGTCCTGATGAAAAATTATAAAAGGTTCCACTGCCATTAATGCCTGTAGCTCTGAGACTCTTTGTGCTGAAGTTACTGCCAGGAGCAGAGCTGTTTTCCATGATAAAAATTTTAGATCGGCTGTACTGGCTGGCTCAAAAGGTGGTAAGGTCAGTTTTTTCAAAACAAAGTTGAGGTCCCAAGTTGGTGTTGGTGCTCTCCGGGACGGTCTAATGTTTTTAGCCCCACTGAGGTACTGCTTTAGCAAGGGATGAGAGAATAAAGGAGGATCCGTGTTGTAATGTGCTGAAATGGCAGAGGCGTGGATCTTAATTGATGAGAAGGATAGGCCTCTGTCCGGCATCTCAGTTAGGTATTGTAAAATCTGAGGAATATTTGGAACAAGAGGGTCAAAGTTTTGAGCCTGGTTCCAGGCGCAGAATCTCTTCCATTTTTCTGAGTAAGCTTTCCTGGTGCTAGGCCTCCTGGCCGCCAAAATGACATCCATAACAGCTTTAGAGAGAGGTGTTGCCTGTTTGACTAATGTATCTGCCATGCAGCCAGGTTTAGGGTTTTGAGCTGACCGTGCAGGATCTGATTGTTTTGTCGAGTCAGAAGGTGTGAAATGTGAGGCAAAATTCATGGTGGGCCTTGAGCCAAGTTCCTTAAGATAGGGTACCAGTGCTGGCGTGGCCAGTCTGGAGCAATCAGGATCATCTGTGGTTTTTCTTGTCTGGCTTTTAGGAGTACCTTTGAAAGGAGAGGCAGTGGCGGGAAGGCATAAACTTTTAGGTTTTTCCAGCTGAACAGAAGAGCATCCACTTTCCATGCTTATTTGTGATAAGTCCTTGTGCAGAATTTTTGTAGTTGGCAATTCAGTGGGGAGGCAAAAAGATCTATGTCTGGGCATCCCCATTTTTGCTTTACCATACTGAAGATTTGTGGATTCAATTTCCATTTGTGAGGGTCCATGACATTTCTGCTTAGATCGTCTGCCAGAGTATTTTTCTTTCCTGGCAGGACTTGTGCTTGCAGGTGAACTTGATATGTTAGAGCTGTGTTCCACAAGGTCATGGCTTGCCTGCATAGGGGATAAGAGTGAGTGCCCCCTTGCTTGTTTATGTAGCACATTACTGTGGTGTTGTCTGTCTTTAGTAATAATTGTCCTGGCTGTAGGAGGTCCTTGAAAGCTGTTAGGGCATTTTGAACAGCCAACATCTCTTTTTGATTGATGTGAATATGCATCTGGTCTGTGGTCCATTTGCCCTGAATGCATTTTCCTGCCATGTGTGCTCCCCAGGCATAATCCGAAGCATCTGTTGTTAGAGTTTGCCTGGCTGTGGGGGTTGGGTAAAAGGCTGACCCTTGTTTAGGTGACATGCCTGTGCCCACCATCGAAACTCCTGTTGTAGGCAGGGAATCATTGGTATTACTGCTTCTAAACTGTGAGAGTGTTGAGTCCAAACACTTTTCAGGTACCATTGTAATTTCCTCATATGCAGTCTGGCATATGGTATTAGTAGTATGCAGGATGCCATGAATTCCAGGGCCTGCATAATTTTTCTTGCAGGGAGATGGGACTTTCTTGCCAGTAACTGAAAATATTGAGTTAGTTGAACTTGTCTGTCTGCCATGAGGTAAGCCATCTGGGCCATTGTATTTAAGCTGGCACCCAGGAATATAATCTGTTGCGAGGGCACTAGTTTTGACTTCTTTTCATTTGCTGTGTACCCTAGAGAAATTAGCAACCTTTTTACAAATGCCAGATGTTGTAGAAGAATGTCCTTTGTCTCTGCTTGAGTTAGGCAGTCGTCCAGGTATGGATATATTTTAATTCCTTTTTGTTTGCAAAATGCAATTACTGGTGCCAGGCACTTTGCAAGACCCTGGGCGCAGTAGATAAGCCAAAGGGTAGTGCAGAGAATTGGTAGTGCATTGTACCAGCTTTGAATCTGAGGTATCTTCTGCAATTTTGTCTGATAGGGACATGCAGGTATGCCTCTTTGAGGTCCAGAGTAACAAGCCAAGCCTTCTTGCCCAGCATGGGTAGAAGCTGCTGTAATGTCAACATTTTGAATTTTGGAATATCCAGGTAAGTATTCAGAATTGAAAGGTCTAGTATGGGCCTCCAGGCCTTGTCCTTTCTGGGGACCAGGAAGAGTCTTGAGTAAAATCCTTGTCCTTGCTCCTGTTGTGGTACTTTTTGAATAGCTCTCATGTTCATGAGAGCTGAAATTTGTTTTTGTGCCTCTGCCCATTGATTTTGTGGCAGGTCTGGCATTCCTTTTAGCCTTGATAAAGTATGAAAGTGGAATCTGTAACCTTGAGACACAATATTCAGGACCCATTTGTCTTGGGTGATTATTTGCCAGTTTTGAGAAAAAAGTGCTAGTTTTCCCCCTAAGGGGGCTTCCAAAAGGGACGTGTTTGGCATACGAAGGGGAAAGTCATTGTGACTGTTTCCTGTAAGGTTGAGACTTGTCCTCACCACCTTTTGGGGTTGAGGTGCCCCACTGTCACTGTCTGTTTGAGCCTTGGGGTTGAGATCTGCCCCTTGGGCGTCTATATCTCCCTCTCTGTGGCCTGTCTGACACTGGAAAGGACCAATTCTTTGCTGGCCAATTTCTGCTAAACCGAGGTGGCTGTACCTGTAAGAAATCCTTGACTGTTTGCATAGATTTAGCTTTATCCTCCATTTTCTTTATCATCTCTTCTGCCTTAACACCAAACAAAGGTATCATGCTGTAAAGGAGCATCCAATAATTTTGCCTTAACATGATCAGGTAAACTTTGTTCTTTTAACCACGCATGTCTTTGAATCACAGAACCTGTAACTGCGGCTCTACAGGAGGCCTCTAAAGAATCAAAACCACATTGCAGAGTATGTTTTCCCACCTGTTCAACTGCATTAAATAAATCCTGCATTTCTTTACAATCAGGAGCTTCTGAGCTTGCAAGCATTTTCTGTTTTAACTGAGCCATTAAATATTGTTGGTACTTAAGCATGTGAAACTGGCAATTTAAAGCTCTTACTGCTAAAGTTGCAGAAGTGTATACTTTCTTCCCCCATCTATCCAAAACTCTGGAATCTCTGTTAGAGGGTACTGGATTTTTTGCAATGGAAGCCTTAACCCCTTTTGGATCCTCAAGAAAAAAGTTTCCCCAACGGGGTACTTAGCTTTATTGAAGACTTCGGATCTGAAATTCGACTTCGAAAATCTCAAGAGTCGGCTGACCGGCACTTGCGAACTGCTTCTGCTTCGGGCACCGCGCGACAAGAAAGACTGAAGAAAATGGCGTTGGGTGCATCTTGTATACCCCTGGCGCACTGACGTCAGGGAAGAAGAGACAGCAACCAACGCCAGACCAAGACGTTGGAACTCAGGCCGACTGCGGGACCGCCTGACGGCAGGATAACCCAAGTGTAATGACTGCAGCAGTGTAACACGATGAACATCTTCATTTCTGCTGATGCTGCTGATTCAAAGGGGGGGGGGGTTACATTAAGGCCAAAGCATCAAGGTAATATCCCAAGGAGGAAATGGACCTCTGATAAGGGGTCTAAGAAAAGTTCCCTTTAAAAATGCCTAAGGAAGCAATGGGGTTATAGTTTTCTCCCACATGAAAGTTGGATATAGCTGCTAGCTGAACCTTAATTGTTGAAAAACTAGCACCTTCTTGGAACAACCCCACCAGAAAATCCCCTCAAAAATTTAAGGGTGCTGAGAAAGGATACAAGCCTGTAGAGGATGCCCAAATAGCAAACCTTTTCCACTTACTTTTATAAATTTTCATCATGTTCAGTTTATGTGATAAAGATGCAATGTGAACAACTGAAGTGGAAAGGCTAGCATTCCTGGCCATCACTGGAAGTGGAGGAACTATGTGGTTAGTTTCAGGGCCTTCAAGTCTCAGTGATGCTGACCAGACAGGAACGGTACAAGGTGTGGAAGAGGGTCCAGCACCCAGGGAGAGTTTTCAAATGATGGCAGAAGAAGAGAAACCAGACCTGTTAAGGCCACAAAGGGGCAATGAAAATCACCATTGCCTTTCACCTGATGACTATCTGTAGAAATCTGGTTATGGGGGAAAGGGTAAAAATACGTACAAAAGACTTGGGGGCAAACTGAGGTCTACAGCATCGCTTGGTGACTGCCACTCACAGGGGATCAAGGCAAAGTAGATGCTACACTTGGTGTTCAGGTGGGAACTGAAAAGATTGCAGCATGGCTTGCCCCAGTGACTGAAAATCAGTTGCCACTGACTTTTTGAGACCACTGTGTGTGTGTGTGTGTGTGTGTGTGTGTGTGTGTGTGTGTGTGTGTGTGTGTGTATATATATATATATATATATATATATATATATATATATATATATATGGGCAAGTAAATACTTGCCCAAACTTCAACAAAACATACACTGGAGTAAATAAATCCCAACAAGGTGGGGGGCTGTGCCCCCCCAACTATATTTACCAACTTCGGGATCGCACTACAGTGGAGAAAAGAGCACGCTGAACAAGTATTTACTTGCCCTGGGAAAAATTTGTAATTCAGGTATGTAATGTTTTGCCATTTTTGTCTTGAGAAAATGCAGTTCGGGTATTTGGGCTTTTGACGTTTCAAAGGGGGATCCATGTATATATATACATACGTACATATATATATATATATATATATATATATATACATATGCTTGTATAATATAATAAATACTAATAGAAAAATTATCTTTTTTTTCCCTTTGAAGGTACTGGAGAAAGGGTGGGAAGGACGCTCCTCAAAATTTTGGAAAAAGGTGAAAAAGTCAAGAATTACCAAGTAACAGGCAGTTACAAGGGTAGAGCTATAGCCATGGATCCAACAGCTTAAAAAAAGATAATGGCAGATCCATTTGTATCTAGTAACCCCATTGCTTGAGTCAGACAGAAAAGACAACCTCTGTTTCTACATATGTATGCAGGTATATGGTACATTCACTGTTTTCTCTTGTTGGTTTAATTGAAATGGAAATTGATTGTATATTTTCAAGTTCTATTCTTCCAAAATTAGTTTTGTGTATATGAGCATGAGATGGGTGAACAGTGCAGTTATGGATGTTTCTCTTCTCCCTCTTGGTTAATCAGCCCATTCCTTCTCCATCACCAGAGTCCATCACTGAGGAAGTCATCAGGGGAAGTTCATGATTATTTTCTGCCCTAACAACCTCCGCACACTCAGCTAAGCATAAGGTAGGGGACATGCAATGGGCTGAAAAATAAGGACAACCACCTCATTTCTGGAAGGGTGTTCCTTCAAACATCCCCAACCCTACTCCTGAAGTACAAGAAGTGGTTTATCCAGTCTCCACCTGGAAAGTCGCATTTAGCGAGTGTGCCCTTGGAACTAAGCAATATAATGTCTTACAGGAAACAGGGAAAACATTCAGGCCAATTAGTTAATGTACTATAAAAAGGAACCACATTTGGTGGCACAATACACTTTTTTTTTTTTTTACAGAATAATTTTTTGGCTTACAATTTTTGTACTTATTCTACATTTTTATTTACTGTCCTTTTAACTGGATTCCAAACCTCTACTTTCCATTCCTATAGGAGTCCCGCCCTTTGGCCACTAGTGAGATGAGAGCAAAGTTATATGTTTAAAAGTTAAACTGCTAAATATCCATATACTGGGCTGTCAATGCACTGTCATTCCAAAAAAAGAAGCAGTGTTGATGTGCTTTGTCATTACTGGGAGCAATGTTAAGTTTACATTTAAAGTTTGTTAACTAGGTTTGCTTAAAATTCTCTTGGACCTGACTTAAACATAAGTTACACAGAATATTACAACAGACAGGACAATAATTCTGTAATATGCAATAGTAAAACTAATAATCTTTATTGAATGGTTTAGTTTGTTGTAGTTGTGATGATAATTCTATTACAGCATGGCATCCGCCCACAACCCCTTTTTCCTTTCTTTGCACATGAGGTCAGGGTGTCACTTCAGCAATGGCAATCATCTACAGATGATGTTCACACTGCCGGGTGTCTAGTCTGACATATTTCTGTATAATAGTACATATGTCAGAATAGTTTCTTTACAAAAGAAGGGGTTTTATATAGTATTAGCAGTTCAGATGGCTGGGTAGAATTGTTTAATATTACTCAAACTGAAGAGAAGTAGTCTGCCTCAGATTGGGTGGAAGCCTTTTCACTAGGTAAGCTATGTTGTGCCTAGGCAATCTGCCATCCGGTTTAGTGTTCTTATTTATTTATTTATTTTTAAATTTAAATATACACGCTGAACTTAGATGCCTTGTTTGGGTAGTGCAGCTCAAATTATATGTTAGATCACAGTATGTTCTTTGTATTTAAGAATGAAAGCAAGATTTAACTGGTTACCCATTATGTGGTCCCTGAGGTTCATTCAACCTAGATTTACAAGTGTTATTTGTTGGTCACTGCAATCATAGCAGATCAGGCTCTCCTAATGTACATCATTTCTAACTCACTCAAAGTGGACTTAGACTCAAGAAAATTACAGACCTGTGAAGTAGTTTTGGGAGAAGTACAGTTCATGCCACTGATTTTCGGCTTCTAGCGCCAGGTGTTTTTTTACATGGTATAAGACTGCTAGTTTGTAATTCATCTAATTTTCCGCAGAGTCTACAAGGTCTTAAAAACTTAGCTTGTGATTAATAATTGATTTAAAAAATTCCAGTTGTTTACTACGTCAATGCATCCCAAATCTCCTTGGGTTAGTAATTCTACAGTCCTTGCTTAACTTACTTGGTATAGTAAATAATCTGTGCACCCTTTTTCTTTCATTTTAAAAACAGTTTAAGGTTTATAAGTCACTTATTTATGTGTGCATTTACTTACTTACCTTTTGTTAACCAGGTAGGAGCAATGGTTTAAGGATCTTTTTCAGGCATGACCCAAGACAATATGGTAATACTTTACACAGTTATGAACAGCATAAAGATGATAAATACATAACCAGTGTAATGCCTATGTCAGCAGATTCTCAGTATGGACATCTTAAAGGTGATTAATGAGGAGGACTGAGTCTTCTGCATATATTATATTTACCTGGTTTTCACAGTTAGGGGAATCAGCCAGTGAAGAAAGTATCTTTGTACTTACTTGCACAGTTTAATCGGTTATTTTTTTCACAATGAATTGGGGATTAAGTTTAACATTCTTCAGATTGTTTGGTTATCATGATTCAGCAAGAGCAATTCTTGTTTTCAGTACTACTACAACTGTAGTAACAGCTGCTAGTCATTAAAGTAGAGCAATCTTAAGTCTTCTCAGGTTGTCCAGTTCTCCTGACATGATGACTCGAAAACCACAGGTTACTACATATCGTAGGCTGTTTACAAATGTCAAGCTACTGTTTTCTTTATCACTGCAGACATTTTTTTTAAGTGAGCTACTATATCAGATTCTTGGGTTGGTTGAGTTTCCCCTTTTCTATACTCTTTAGTGGAATTTCATGATGTCATTTTATATATTAAAAACCTGTGAAGTAATGATTTTTGTTTTAATTTCCAGGCTTAGATTCCAGAATGCACAATCTCAAACCCATATTAACAATTAGAATACTGTACTATTACATAGTATACAGCAAACTGTTTTGTAGTAATGCTCTTGGATATTCATGTAATAAACTTTGAACTTCTGGTCTGAAATTTCAAGTCCATTAAAAATATTTGTGTTGGTGGAAATGCCTGTATTAATGCCACAAGATATTTACTTTACAAAGCACAGGCAACTGCAAATTTTATGATTAACAACTAGCATAATATAATATAATATTATAGTATTAGTATATACTGATATGGAGACATATCTAAAAATGTGTCTTTATGGATATCAGAATACTGAGAATGATGAGAAATTTCTGTGGCTGCATTAAAAAAGTGTTGGTTAAGGTCATTTGACTTAATGAAGCAGGGTATTCCTACACAGTGAATGCATTGCCATCACACATTAGTCCCTTTACTTGTACCCAGTCTTGACATTAGCAGGATTCACAAATGGCAACTAAACTAATGTCAAAATGAAAACATATGACCTTTTGTACAATTACCATTGCACTTAACATCTGACCAGCAGAGAGGAAAACAATTCTCAGCAACTGAGGTTTAGGACAAAAGTGTCAAAATGTGTTTTTGTCTTCTCTTCTGTATAAAGCTACATCCTCTTTTCCAAAGTTTTATTAAACTGGGAGGATTTACTATACACTAAACGTTTACCAGTTTAGTTAGTATTTCCATATTATTGGAGATAATTTGTTCGACTGCTTGTGTGTCACTAGAATATCTTAATCAAAACCAAGAGTGGAATTTAAAAAGCCTACACAATCTTATTTACCGTGTAGACATTGTGGCACGCTGCTTACACGAAAGTAAGCAGGTTTGCGATCCAGTAAACAGAGCCGGGCAGCACACATGTACCAACATGGAAGTATACGTGGCGTGTAAATCACCACATAAGCAGGTGAATTTCATGCAAATGAGGGAGGTAGAGCGATCCAGCAAGCAGAGAGGCAGCCCTGCAGACCCCGTATTGGTGTCCGTAGTGTACACGGAAAAATTCCATATACAGGATTTTAAACAGACAACAGGGGCTGTAAAAGTGCAGTTAGATGGACAGAAACAGCCTATCACACACAGATATGTGCAAAACTATCCACCATGTGTCCAAAAATGTAAGGGACATAAGTTGTGCACAAACTTAGTTATGAAAAAATAAAAATAAAAAATTGTGGAAAAAACAAATTTCTAACATGTGACAGAAATGTAGTATAGGATGCTATGTGCAATATCCACAATGCTGGAATGGTGCTGTTGCTAACAAGGTAGGGTCTGGAACCGCGTAGTTTTCAGGTTGTGTGCACGGAGCCCTATGCAAATGGGTATCCATGTCCGCATATCCCTTCCATGTAGGCACAGAACCAAGTCAGTGTTCACAGAAGAGGTAGATGACATCAACAAGGGTGTGTGTCTGAGGACTTATAAGCTCAATGGAGCTTAGCTGCACCTATTTGCGCTGCACACCGCTGTGCTTAGCAGTGGGGTGTGTATACTCACTGCTAAGCTTTGTTTACTTTCAGGGCGCGTGTTTCAGTGTGTTTGCATGGCACACTGCCGTGCTGAGGATGCCCTTTCATGGGGAGTATACAATGACTGCTGAGCTTTGTTTACCTTTGGGGCGCTTGTTTCCACGTGTTTGCATGGAGTGCCATAGTGCTGAGTGTATCCCAAATGCCAATGATATATTAATTACTGATTCACTTAAACTAGAGCCATTAATGTGCTTAATAATGTACTTGGCAGGTGGAATGCATCATGCGTAGCCAATCACACAGCCTACACCTACAACAGAGCCCAATAAATGTTGCATACACCCTACAATCTGATTTCCCCCCAAACTCTGCACCAGTGGAGTACAGACTTGGGAATTTTAACTGAAGGAATGCTACAGACTGCTGCAGCAGGTCTGCTACATCTGTATGTGCTAGATGCTGAGGTTTTCAGGGTGGACATTGACACTACAACAACTCACTGAGCTCTGCCGCCCTCAACGCAGACCCAGAGCCAACAGAGAGGAACCCATCCCAGTGGACACAAAGGTATGTGCGGTTCTAAGGATACTAGCCACAGACACTTTACAAAGACCAACTGGGAACATGATGGGGGTCTCACAGGCATCAGCATCCAGGGCACTCCAACAGTTCCTGGGTGCCATGCTACCACATGCCAGTGAGCACATTTATTTTCCCCTCACCCATGAGGTGAGGGCCAACAATATGCAGTACTTCTTCCATGTAGCACAGTACCCTGAGGTACTGGGTGTCATAGACTGCACTCATGTACACATCAAGGCACCACCTGGTGAGAAGAGTAGAATCTATGTCAACCGCAAGGGGCAGCACTCCATCAACTGCCAGGTCATGTGCAATCCCCTGGGCATTATGAATGTGTGTGCTGGCAGCCCTGGCAGTTATCACAACTCCCAGTTCTGGCACACATCGCAGCTGTACCAGATGTTTGCTAAGGGAGCATCCCGCATAGCCATTTACTGGGGGATGCTGGCTACGTACTGGAACCATGGATGATGACACCCATCAGAAATGCACACACACATCCATGGAAGAATGTCATAATGAGGCACATGCACAAACTAAGAACATCATACACCTATACACATAGTGTTTGGGCTGCTGAAGTCACAGTTCTGGTGCCTCAATATATCTGGAGGAGCCCTGCAGTACTCTCCAGCCACATGTGCACAGATGTTCACAGTATATGCCATGCTACACAATATGATCCTGCAGAAACAACTGCAGCAGGATCAACAAAAGGAAGGGACACTCAGCCCCTCACCAGTGCCTAGATCCCCAAAGCCACAGCAGGACTCAGAGGATGTCCCTGTAGACAGATGTAGGCGTGCCCAGTATACCCTGGCCTTGGCCATGAGACAATGCATAGCATATGTACTGACAACCTAGGGCCCTAGAGACTGACACCTTACTCTGACTCACAGACATATCGTAAAAATGATGCCAGACAGCCCACACATCCTGTACCTAACCATGTATTGGCTTTGTACTGCATGCATCAGACAGAGTCAACCTCAAACTACAAGTCAGTCAAGTACTGCATTCCCCAGGTAAGTCATTCACCTATACACCACTTGTAAGGGGTACTAGAATATGGTAGCATATGTATGGACCTGCCACATGTATGCAAGGGAATATACTGGGCTACTGAGCTACTTGGAGAGATCTAACAGCCACGTGGGACAACAGGTACCCAGTCCAATAGTATGTGCTCCATAATATTCACTAAGCCACATGGCTGGAATTTCCACTACATATGTCAAGGGAGATGGTAAATAGTGGGGTCACAGGACAGTCACACAACTTAGGCCCAGTATAACCGTAGTCTATGCCAGTAAATCATGGGCTGCTCGTCCCCCAAACCCATCACATCAATGTTCCCATACAACTGCTGTAACAGTATGTCAGCAATGATATATCAGCAGACCAGCCAATCTCAGGGCTGTGACATACAACCTGGGCACACATTGGATGTCACACATAACGCAGGGATGATAATGTATGTCTGTATGTTGTTGGTTGTGTGATGAATGTCAGATCTCTGTCCGGTGACCTGTGTAGCTCAGTGGGCTAGGGACATTAGCATGGGGGATGGTCTTGATGGTTTGAATCGGGCTGCATCCACATCTTTTGCATGTGAGGTAGTCATATAGTGGTATTCCCACAGACTGTCATACCCCTCCATCTATTACTGCAAGAAAGCTGGACAAAGTCAGAGAGAATGTGGGGAACAAAGGGCCATAACTACAGACAGACATTACACATGCACTGATTAACCTAGAATTTGGCTAGTATAACAGCGAGTTGCATCACAACAGAATATCGGCAGGATGTAAAGACCGTCACTCAAATGTGTCTGTAGGTAGTACTCAGTGACTATATTATACAGTAAGTTACCATAACACCACAAATGTATAAGGAACAGACCAGACATATGGAGCAAAATGCTGGACTTTCTGCAAAAACATGTACAGTGAGAGGTATGCAGACTGTCACCCTGTGTGTGGTGTTACATTATGTACCCCAGTCACATATTAAGTACAGCAGACAGCTGGGGAATGCCATGGACAGGTTCACTGAAGTGCTGTACTGCGGAAACAGATGCAGCTACCAATGATTGTAGCACACAAAATCCTGGACATGAGTGCTGGTAGCTCCGGCCCGGAGTCACCTTGTATGTACTGACAGTCCCACTAGGCATGCTCTTACACTTAGCTAACTTGAGTGCAATTCTGTTGCCTCTCCATCACAAAGACCTGTTATGTGGAAATACATCAGTACATACAGACAGTTATGTATACATTCTGTCTGTCCCTATCCCCCACTCACATGAGTAGTGTATCTATGTACCCCAAATATATACAATACTGATATATATATAACAATGATACATAGACTCTCTACATATATCTATATAACACATATACATAACGTACACACAGAGTGACATTTACAGAGACGAACCTGTTATAAACATTTATGTATATATGTGTGTGTGTGTGTGTGTGGGGGGGGATGTATGAATTCCCCACATACCCTACGAAAGCTGCGGTTATCTGCACTCCCACATCAATGCAGATGCCCAGAGGAACTAAACCAACACTGCAACAGTACATATTCCACTCACCCTCAGACCCTTGTGCCTGTGGAATATCACCCATGTAGACAGACACAGGTGAGCAGGTGGTGTAATATATAATGGTTCCAACGCATGCCTTCAACAGGGAAAAGTGTCTCTGGCCACATGTTTGCCTATATAACTGCAGCCAGCCAAATATGGCCATACTGGTAAGTGTACACACATAACAGGGATATTAACAGGTACCCTACTCCTAGGACAATAGATACAATAACAGTAAAAAGCAATATCACTCTGCAAGCCATACATGCTGTCCAAGACCAGCCTACTTTGCACACTCCACAAGTACAGTGCCTGCAATCACATATCCAACAGATGTAATTTGTGGCACATGTAATATGTACAGCAAGCTATAGTGTGTAACAGTAGATAGGTAGGGGTTCTAATCTCACAGCAGCCAACTCAATGTGTGTGTGTGTGTGTGTGTGTGTGTGTGTGTGTGTGTGTGTGTGTGTGTGTGTATAAATATATCCCCTTGCAGCACAATAGACATGCCCTTATGGGCTATCCCCTTACAATGGTTATGCACTTTTTGGCCCTGTGAGTAGCTGCTGCCCTCTAAATTGGCCTCCTCTACATGGCCTGCTGATGTCATCCACCTTAAGGGTGCTGGCTGACAGTCTAATATCAGATAAACTCCATGGTGTATACAGTAAGTACTGCGAGCTACAGTGCAATGAAAAAGTATTTGCCCCCTTCCTGCTTTCGTATTTTTTTGCACGTTTGTCACACTTAAATGTTTCACATCATCAAACAAATTTAAATATTAGATAAAGATAACCCAAGTAAACACAAAATGCAGTTTTTTAAGTAGTGATTTTATTTATTAAGGAAAAAAAACTATCCAAACCTACATGGCCCTATGTGAAAAAGTAATCCCCCCCCTCGTTAAATCATGAAGTAACTGTGGTTAATCACATTTTTGGGAAAGCTGAGTTCAATTTCACTAGCCACACCCAGGCCTGATTACTGCTAGACCTGTTAAATCAAGAGTTCACTTAAATAGAACCTGTCAGACAAAGTGAGGTAAGCCAAAGATCCCAAAAAGGAAGACATGATGCCGCGATCTAAAGAAATTCCCGAACAGATGAGAAAGAAAGTAACTTGCAGTCTGGAAAAGGTTACAAAGCCATTTCTAAAGCTTTGAGACTTCAGCGAACCACTGTGAGAGTCATTATCCACAAATGGAGAAAACATGGAACAGTGTTGAACCTTCACAGGAGTGGTTGGCCTACAAAGACTACCCCAAGAGCGCAGCAACGACTCATCCAAGAGGTCACAAAAAACCCAGAACAACATCTAAAGAACTGCAGGCTTCACTTGCCTCAGTTAAGGTCAGTGTTCTTGACTCAACCATAAGAAAGAGACCGGGAAAAAATGGCATTCATGGCAGAGTTCCAAGGCGAAAAACTCTGCTGACCAAAAAGAACAAAGGCTCATCTCACTTTTGCCAAAAAACATCTTGATGATCCCCAAGACTTTTGGGAAAATATTTTGTGGACTGATGAAACAAAAGCTGAACTTTTTGGGAGGTGTGCATCCCGTTACATCTGGAGTAAAAGTAACACAGCATTTCAGTAAAAGAACATCATGCCAACAGTCAAACTTGGTGGTGGTCATGTGATGGTCTGGGGCTGCTTTGCTGCTTCTGGACCTGAACGACTTGCTGTGATTGATGGAACCATGAATTCTGCTCTCTACCAAAAAATCCTGCAAGAAAATGTCCGGCCATCAGTTTGTGACCTCAAGCTAAAGCGCACTTGGGTTCTGCAGCAGGACAATGATCCAAAACAAACCAGTAAGTCCACCTCTGAATGGCTTAAAAAAACAAAATGAAGGTTTTATAGTGGCCTAGTCAAAGTCCGGACTTGAATCCAATTGAGATGCTGTGGCATGACCTTAAAAAGGCGTTTCATGCTCGGAAACCCTCCAATATGGCTGAATTAAAAACAATTCTGCAAAGAAGAGTGGGCAAAATTCCTCAGCAGCGATGTGAAAGACTCATTGCCAGTTATCGCAAACGCTTGATTGCAGTTGTTGCTGCTAAGGGTGGCACAACCAGTTATTAGGTTTAGGGGGCAATTACTTTTTCACATAGGGCCATGTAGGTCTGGATATTTTTTTCCTTAATAAATAAAATCATCATTTAAAAACTGCATTTTGTATTTACTTGGGTTATCTTTGTCTAATATCTACATTTGTTTGATGATCTGAAACATTTAAGTGTGACAAGAAATAAGGAAGGGGGCAAATACGATTTCATTGCACTATATAGTGTGTAACAGTAGATAGGTAGGAGTTCAAATCTCACAGCAGCCAACTCACTGTGTGTGTGTATATACATACATACCACGTATTTATGATAACCTTTGTAACGTACACATTGGTAGAGTTTTGCATTATATTAATGGTTGAGGGTGATGTGGCCTCAAAAATGAATGCCCATAACATGGCGTGCTTATATCAACAAGCATTATGTGTCCTACATGGATAGTACTAGCAGACATGAGGCATGGTGTGTGCATCTGGTATTATCCTTTGTAATATGTACCACTACATAGGTAAGTTTTCCACTGTGCATGCAGCCAACATGCACTGTGTGTGCGCCATGATGTGTCCTGTATGCAGTGAGTGGAAGTGCTACTAGCCTGAATGTGGCCATGTGTGCGTGTCACACTGTGACAGCATTGCACATCGTATCACAGAATAATAAGGAGATGTGCATGTCACTAGCATGATGGCCATATAGCCGTCACAATTGGAGACATTGCTAGCCCTCGTCATAGGAACAGCACATATTGCCCAAGTCCACGGTAGACACAGCCATACCCCCTAGTATTGAGATGACATCCATCTAGCCAATCATATAGAAGGCATGTACGGAAGGGCACTGAAGTGCTCTCTGTACTGTACCAGTATGGAGGGTCTGTGTTAAGGGTGCATTACGTCTGATACACAACTGTTACCAACAAGCATGTGCTAGTAACGTTACACAGTGGCACAATGTCCTTAAGGTGCCTAATCTATCTACTATGTTTCCTAGAGATAGGCAGCATATACAATCAAGCAGGGTCACACCTTGTCCTGTATGCATGGCACAGATCACCTATGAGTACGCTGAATGGCACAGGCGGCACTGACACGCATTGCGGATGAACAGTGGTGAACACATACTGATGCTGTCATAGGACCCTGCGAGGGGCCATACAGTCATCTGCATGTGCCAAAACAGTTTGGAAAGTATGTCAACACATGGCCGTTGTAGCCAGATAGTGGCATGCTGAGGGAGGATTATATGGAGGGTATGGGTAGGTCACCAAATGGCGACTGTGACCGCAGCTATGCCATATGAATCCAGCCATACCAGTGTTCACACATGCTGATGTGTGGCACATGAGCTGTACACCTGTGTGGCTGGGTCTGTATGTCTGTGTGTCTGTCATCCCTACATATGTACATCACATGTAGGGACTGCCGTGCTACTAACTGGGGACATAGGTGTCCCCGATAGAAAGGATAGTACATATATATTCAATTGAGGTTTATAGCCACTACTATGTCACCAGACATGTATCTGTAATACCATCATCCAAGACACTGACATAACACAGTGACTGTACAAGTGCTCAAAAGTACCAGGCAGCAGCCAACACTGTTGTCCACAGTCAGTCAGTACTCGCATGTACTGTGGAGACATGCAGTCCAAGCAGTAGAGGACCCATGACTGTGCCCTGATGAGCACTGGTGCTTTCAGAACAGCTATTGGAGCTGGATGTCCCTATGTTGCGTATGTCTGCCATCAGTGGGCCACATAGTGACCCCCACATTGACAGTATCGTGGATACCTAAGCGGGTGCTTTGTATATGTTGCCTGAACAGGCAGTACAGTGAGATGGCTTGACTCGGTCTGGGTGTTGCATGCCCCGATGTACCCCCAACCATATCCCTGCTGACTGCCATGACAAGGTTTATAGCAACAGCAGGGCATGCTGCCAAATGTGTATGCCATGTACAGACTGGTATGTCAGCTGGTGTATACGCAAGTGTCAGAGACAAACCCTGGAAACATAACATCTACATACAGGATATTTGTAGATGTGTCAACTCCATCACTACACCTTGTAGATATAAGTCAAGAGAGCCCAGGTGACGTGTATCAAGGGTAGGGGAGCCTATCACAAAGTATGAATGCATGATTACATGGACTGACGCCATTGTCCCTGTTAGACTGTTATAAACATATGCACCTTGGCAGCCATGCATGTATACTGCCTTACCTTGCAGATGTCACATTTCTGCTGTGCTGCCATGACATCCTGTGCTGCTGTATTGCCACCATGTGTCCATAGTTTATTCCCACAGACTCCTGGAATAGAAACATGCACAGGTCCATGAGACACATGTCATCCTGTAACACTATCACTAGTACATCATACAACATAAGGTATACAAAGTTTGGTGTGTAGTCATGACACATGAGAGCATACGGTATCTGTTGTGTACCACAACAAGTGGCATGGTAAAACAATACAGCATTACACATGTACATGTCAAGTAATGTAGTCATCCTGTGCATCAGACACATAGCTTCATTTCCCTGCATCGATGGCAAGGATGACAGGGATGTGGCACAGGTATCATCACATGCACAGGGTGTGGTGTGGGGGTGCTGGAGGCCTAGGCTGTGCCAAACAGTTGACAGCATGTGTGTTCAGGAAGGGATGGGGGTTAGACAGACCATGGAGAGGTGCCGTGTGTGTGTCTGTAGGTGACGTGCATGTGACAGTGGTGTTTGAATGTGTGTGTACACACAGTCATGCCTAGTGCTAGCCCTACAAGTGTGTATGTCGGACAGCTGTGGACTGTACATGGTAGAGTGAACAGTTCACCATCTCTGGCCAGGAACATGGGAACTGGTTCTGCCAGGAGTTGCACTGGCATCACCATGCCCAAGGTCAGATGCGGTGGTAGTGCCTGACAGTCACTGCTGTCAGCTGGGTCTGTGTCCCCTGCAAGACAGTCCAGGATCATGTGCCCATGGCCTGCCATGTGGTGTAGACAGCACACTTCCCTCTTTAGTGCTGTAGGTACTGCTACTACGGGACCAAAGCTGCACATGGCCACGTGGACTCTCAGCAGTTGGTGTTGCTGACCTACGTCCATGGGTCCGATGCCCAGCTCCGGCCAGACATTCCAGCACAGACAATGTGCAGCGCAAGATACTGCATCGGTGAACTGATCCAGGGTGTCCTCAATGCAGTGGAAGCAGTCACGGATGTCAGACTGTGCTACATCCATAACCCTAAGCATACGTCTGGTGTTCCATTCAGAACGTGCCTGTGCCTCCATGACGGACCGAAACACATGTCGAGTGACTCAAGATGTGACACTAGCAAAAGGTGGATGGACAGCAGGCCTCCTACAAGCACCACTGTCAGTCTACTTGTGTGGGATGTTGCTAGCTCTCTGGCTATGTCCAGTGTCTAAACTCACTGGAGCCACAGTTGCCACACTTCCCTGTTTAATGTGTCCACCCTCTGACTGTCCAATATATGTCCTCTGGGGTCTGCGTATGTGTGGGCATACTGTCTGCAGAGACAATGGGAGCAGAAGTAGGATGTCAACCTCTGAGACAGATTCAGCCACCGACAACCTCACCTTTGCCTCACTATGGCCACCATCATCATCAAGAGTCCAATGAAACACTGACATCAGTTTGCGAGGGGGACAGACTCCAACCCCCACCCCTGGTCACCTGTGAAAAACAAGACAAAAGCAGCACATTACTACCTGCACTTTTATGTATGAAATCCACACAGACTCATACAAATGAGGATCCAGAACTGCATTACAAGTCTCACATCTTCTCATCTCCACTCCCATGCACCTCACAACATAAACATACAAGTCAAAGCCTTTATAACATGCACATCAGCTACATCCAGTTAACGTTGCCAGTACACTTTACCTGTAAGTTATGCAAAATGACACTACACGTGATAGAACTGCACATTAAACCTACTGCACCTATCTTGAGAATGATATGCCAGTACTAGTGTCACTGCCTCAGTTATGTAACATCTAACTTTTGTGTTTGAACAGGCATCTTGGATTACTTGCCTCATGTATACCAGGCTGTGTAGTCACTCATAACTATAAGTGCAAACTTGTTAATGTTCATTCAAATACACAGTTGTGATTACCCAGTTTATGAACTGTAGTCAACTGTTCCAGAATGGTAGTTACAAATATTTCAATCTGGCTAAACATAACATTTGTACATAGTACAATATGTCAGCCCTTAACATTCATAGGGTATATATGATTCATAAAACAACAGTGTCATGCTTATTAGGTACAGGACCATGGGCTTGGGCAACTCCTGATGGACCTATGAAAGGGTGAGGGAGAGGTATTGCCAGCATCACCATATGTTGCAGCAATACAGGGTAATATGTGCATATATCCACTTATACAGTAGCCACTGTTTGCATTGCTGAGATTCAGAGTATGTGTGCACAACTGAGCTTAAACCCCACCCCACCCCCACTGCAGATAGACCTGACACCCATGTACAGGTATATACATCCTGCCACAATGACTGATAAAGTATTAAAATGGTGGCCACAGTAAGTTTATCTGGATGGTCCTCTGCTGGGGGCACTGTGGCACCCGCCTCCACAATGTATGGTATGATGGGATGCCTGGGAGCTGTTGTGGGTTCCTAGGTTCACCAGAAATTCCTCTGTGGCCAAGAGTGGTCGTTCTACTGCAGGGCCTCCACTGGTGGTAGCATGGTCCCTGGCAACATCAGCTGGTGTTCATCGTGCAACATTCACCATATCTGTGGCTCTGTGTTGCACCTGCTCATAGGTCCTGTCCTGCTGGCCAATCTGACAGGCATCCTGCACAAAGTCTGCCCACAATGCTGCTCATTGTTCATGATTATGCCTCCCCCTGGACAACAACATCTGCTGATGCTGCCTTAGTGCATCCATTATTACCTCATTCTCTGTAGCGCAGAAGGGAGCATATCGTATGTGATTCATGGTTCTTGAAAGACACCAAATGGGGAACTCATTAAAGGGCCAGATACATGGACGCCCATTATTTACAGAGTCAGCATGCCCATAATGGCTTGCACTATCCACTGCTCCCACACATCATACTCCACAATCTGGAAACATACTACCTGTGTGGATCCCAGGAAGACAGTAACACTATGGGGGTATGTCCATTGTGCCGTGACAGATTCTGTTGTATGTTCCTACACCCAGCACTGCAGTGTACTGTGGTGTGTCCCCTATGGGCAACCTCCCACTACTATGTCATATGGCGCCTGCCAGACAAATAGCAGTGTGCTATTACAACCACTATACAGGGACAGTCCAGCAACACCAGTGTGCCACAATGACAGAAAACAATGCAAATCTGCTGTAGAATATGTTCCCTGTAGGCATCATACCTCTCAACTATATAGATGTTTGTAGAATGTCAAAATGTTTGCGTCATACTTTTGGTCATTTTCACACATTGTGGATTTCTAACAAAAGGTTGGCCAATCATTTATGGTTGATGTCAGAAAATAAACAGACATCTGAGTTTAAGACGTCATACCCTTCAGAGCACAGTTATGTTACTATATCTGTTATTCTGTTCACTTTTCCTTTTTCCCTTCATTAATTATGGCTTTATTCAGATTTCTTGCTGTGACAGGTTGACACCTATGTTAGGCATGGCGCTCAACCAGACAGGGACAAACATCAACAGAATCATTGATTTAGCCATAGTGATCAGGGACAATCAGGGACACTTTTTAAAATGTTACAACTATTTATGTGAGACAATGACAGAATGAGAGGAGATGAATTAGTGTACATCTTCTGACATTATAGGAGTATACACCTTTACTTATTGTCACTGTACTATGTGTAATTCACTAGCTTTCCTACAACAGCCAACTGCTGTAGGAGGGATTAAGAGGGACGGAGCTAAGATGTGAGTGGACATCAGGGACATTTGAGAGGCATGCCTGTAGATGTAGGACAACCGAGTATCTATGACATGTCATTACCATAGATGTAAGACAGGCTTACTGGTGTAATCCCTATTCCCCATACCTCCATCCTCCCATCTGCATCCTGTTATATGGAGAAATTAATTACAATTACATACCTGGTGGAGTGCAGAACTCCTTTGTTGAACTTTGCTTCCTGTAATATTTTGAAAATATGCTCTCTGTGTGAGGTATGTCTCATACAAACTTGTTCACCACAACCAGCAGTTTGCCTTTTTAAGGTACTTGCCTCCACACCAATCTGTGGCTCTGATATGGTAATTGCAGCCACAACAGCTAAATTGCACTGTCATTAGCCAATGACATGCCACCGCAGTGCAATACATAAGGCCTTCATGTAGACCTGGGCCCTTTCTTAGCTGTTAAGATGGACATTACTGAGGTGTAGAGACTACAGCATCGCAGGGGGTGGGTACCATAACTATCAACTGTAGAAATTTATGCAGTATGTCCACAGTTTTGCCTCATATGTGTGGTTAGTGTCCCATGATAGTGTGGTCATCTGGCAATTCACTGGCAAACACCGTGGGCTGATGTCAGTAATGGAAGAGAGACAAATCTGAGTGTCAGACTTCATATTCCTCAGAATATGCATGCTAATGCAATATCTGTTATTCTATCAACTTACTATCTATGTAGGAGCAAACTGTAAAACATGTCCCAATCTCTGGACCTTTGTCCCCCCATTAAGTATGGCTGTGTCCGGATTCCTTGTGCTAGGGAGTTGGGAGGTGTGGTAGGTCTGTAGTAGCTACCTTTACATACAGGTGTATGTGCTACAGGCTGCAGCTACTGCTGCAGCCTAGAACACATGGGGGGAATGTAAACACTTTGGAGGACAACAAGCTGTACATGTAACTGTGGCAGCTGTGGCAACCCTGTTGCTATGGCAGAGCCAGGCTAAGGGCACCCTTTACAGTCCAGTCGAGGCATGTGATTAAGGTAAATCTGTTATGCAACAGTTCCAATAACAGAGTAGCAGGTGACATATAGTTATGCTATATGGATATGTGCAGTGTGTCCCTACCTGCAGGCCTTTGACTTGCAAAACTGGATAGTAGTTCATTAATTAGCAGTAATCTGTGTGGATAAAGATTGCATGATTCAGTCACTAATTGCTGTCTTCACAATAACGTAATTGAACGGCAACACAAGACTGGATTTGAACCCAGGAGTGTGTGTGTGGCAAAATGTACTGTATGCATGGAATTTAACAGACTGAGCTACTGAGTCACTGCTACAGCAGGTGTATTTGCAAGGTATGTGTGCCAGACATACAGGCTGTGACAGACAATGTCTGCATACATCAGTATGTCCATGACTTTCTATGGCTGTACTTCTTCACCAGGGTCCAAGTTGAACATGTTCTTTGCCACTGATTGTGCCTTAGCAGGGGTCTTCCTACATGTTGCTGATACAAGGGCACATTTACCTGTGATTGCAGGCCTCACTTATATCCAGTTTTATGTCTTTGGCTGTCTAATGGTGTATTATTGCACCAGAGTCCAAGGTACACTCCCATTTTACCCATTAATTTTTAATTCCAGTCTGCATGGTGCAGCGAAGCGCACAGCTCCACTGAGACATGCCTAATGACTTTAAGTGGCAATCACTATGTTTTGATGAAAAAAAAGAAGTTATGTACTCACCATAACGTTCCATGTTTGTATTCCACCTCACCCTTCATTCTTTCACATGGGTTCGGAGCCGATCCTCGGCTCCGACTCGGTCTATTACAAAGTTCAAAGTCTTCTAGTTGGCTCGTGGCTAGGTAGGTATCCCATGGTGCACCAGTATAATCCCCAGATCTTGTTTGCTGCTAAACTATAGAAAGACAGAACAAAAACTATCCAGAAAGAACAACAATAATAAAAGGTCTTCACCTGTTATGAAAAATTTTTCCGTCTCCAGATCCTTTCAGGAAGGGGGTAGGCGGGTGGGTTCGTAAGAATGAAGGGCGAGATGGACTACAAACATGGAACGTTATGGTGAGTACATAACTTCTTTATGTTCTGTAGTCCTATTCTCGCCTTCATTCTTACACATGGGACAGCGTCCCTTGCACCTTATTCTTGGGTGGCTCACGGAAAAATACTCCTGAGTACCGTGGAACTGAAGGAGGCTTTACCCTTAGAGGTCAAATCCAATTTGTAATGAATAATAAAGGTGTGAGGGGTCGCCCAGGTTGCTCCTGCACAAATATTATCAATTGGAACCCAGGCTTGAAAGGCTGCAGAAGTAGACTGGGATCTTGTAGAATGAGCCTTAATCTTGAATGGCAAAGGCTTTCCATCGGAAGAATAAATGTAGGATATACAACTGGAAATCCAATTCAAAAGGGTCACCTTGGAAACTAGGAAACCTAATCTGGAGTCAGAGAAGGATAAAAACTTCCTAAATTCCTTGATCTGGTGTAGATAGAACCGTAATTGTCTGTGAACGTCCAACTGATGAAATCTGTATTCTGCTGTGTTGGAATGATTAGGAAAGAATACCGGAAGCTCTATAGTTTGGTTTAAGTTATTATGAGAGCACACCTTAGGGACAAAAGATGGATTTGTGCAAAGAGACACTCTATCTTTGTGGAAAATCAAATAAGGTGACTTGATAGACAGTGCTTGTAACTCTGATACTCGTCTAGCAAATGTGACGGCCACCAGAAACAAAGTCTTCCAAGACAGAAACTTCAACAAACACAAATGAGCAGGTTCAAAGGGTGGAGACGTTAATTTGGATATGACAAAGTTTAGATCCCATGAAGCTACTGGTTCCTGAAAGGGAAGTCTCAGCAAAGTAGCACCTTTAAGGAAGATTTTACACAATCTGTGTGACATCAGATTAGACTCATATTGACCCAAATGAAAATTTGATATTGCTGCCAACTGAACCCTAATTGTGGCAGCAGCAGAACCCTGATGAAAAAGTTCAGACAAGAATTCTAAAACCACTGGAATGGATGCGGTGTAAGGGTCAACATTCCTTTCCTCAGCCCAGTTAGAAAACTTTCTCCATTTGCTGGTGTATAACTTTCTAATGGAGGGTTTGTGAAAAGATGTGAGAATGTGGGTCACAGCGGGTGAAAAATCATGAAGCCTGACTAGGGATGGAACTGGAGCAGCCAGGCTGTCAAACTGAGGGTGTGGAGGATGGGATGAAGAGAGCCTGACATGTGCGTCAAGAGATCTGGCACTGGGTCCAGAGTCCATGGATCGTCTAATAGAAGAGGCCTGAGAAAGGGGAACCAAACCTGATGAGGCCAGTAAGGAGTGATGAGAATCAATCAGCTTCCCAAAAGTTTTGCTTTCTGAATCACCTCGGATACGAGAGGAAAGGGCGGGAAAGCATAAAGGAGACCCAGGGGCCAATCATGAACAAGTGCATCTCTCGGTGACTCCCCCGGATGGGGGATAAGGGAAAAGTAGCTGCTGCATTTGGAGTTGATTGGACTGGCGAAAAGATCGCAGCAAGGCTGTCCCCATCTGCGGAAAATCTGTTCCGCTATTTCCTGCTTCAGAGACCACTCGTGAGGCATCAAAATTGCCTGGCAGAGTTTGTCGGCTATCATGTTGGTTGTCCCTGGGGTGTGGGTCGCCACTTGAAAGCACTGGGAAGATATCACCCATTTCCAAACACGAATAGCCTCTCGACAAAGGAGGTAAGATCTGGTTACCCCCTGTTTGTTGAGATACCATACTACTGACATGTTGTCTGATTGTATTGCTATCATCCCAAGAGGAAGAAGGTCGTGGAGTGCTTGCAATGCCAGAAGCATCACCCTCATCTCTAGAACACTGATATGTAGGTGAGCCTCATGATCTTGCCATGTGCCTAGGACAGTCCTGACTAGATAATGCCCCCCCACCCTGTCTGTGAAGCATCTGCGGTCACAATAGCAACGGGTTGGCGAGGAAGGAATGGGGTGCCTGTCGTCAGTTGGCTGGGTTGGATCCACCAACGGAGGTCCTTTTTGCAGGACTCAGTTAAAATGATGTAGTGGGATAGAGGCAGTTGTTGGAAGGACCACTAGGGCGATAGGAGCCATTGAAGAATCCGCATGTGTAATCTGGCAAGAAGGACTAGCAATATGGTGGAGGCCATGGTCCCCAAGAGTTTCAGCACTGTCTTTGTCTCGACTTTCCAGAGGGGGAGTAGCCGAAGGACTTGTATGAGGTTCTGTGCTCTTTCTGCTGGAAGATGGAGCTAACATGGCGACTGTCTATTTCTGCACCTATAAGTGTCACAAATTAAGAGGGTGATAAGGCAGACTTTTCCCAGTTTATAGTAATCCCCAACTGGGCACAAAGTTGGATAGTGGAATCTCTGGTTTGAAGACGTAGATGCCTGGGGGAGGCGGTCAGGAGCCAGTCGTCCAGGTATGGAAACACTTGGAATCCTAGATGTCTCAGGTGAGCTGACACTACTGCCATACACTTGGTGAACACCCTGGGGGCTGTAGTGAGACCAAAAAGCAGAGCACGAAACTGATAGTGACTGGCTCCCAGCCGGAAGTGCAGATGGCTCCTCGACGCTCTGTCCATTTTTATGTGGTAGTACTCATCTTGGAAGTCTATTGAGCACATCCAAGTGTCTTTCCCTAATAGAGGGAGTATAGACTGCAGTGTCACCATCCGGAACTTGTCCTTCTTTATGGATTCATTTAATTTGCTGAGGTCCAAGATGGGCCTCCAGTCACCTGTACGTTTTGGCACTAAAAAGAATCTGAACTAAGCTTTGAATCCTACCTGGTTTGCGGGGGACAGTTTGGATGACTCTGTTGGAGAGCAACTTGCTCACTTCTACAGTTGCTTGATCCCTGTGATTGGGTGGAACATCCGGGATCCTCTTGGGAACATGAGATGGAAGAGAAAAGGGTATGGAATAACCTCTGGTGATAATTCTTTGTACCCAATTGTCTTGGGTGATGCTTAGCCAGGCTTCTGGGTACAAAGAAATGTGACCCCCGACTGGCTCCAGAGAAGCACAGCAGAGCGTTGATAGGGTCAGCCTCGAAATGAATCGCGGCCTCCCTGGTTTTGCAGTCCGCCCCTGCCTCTAGGGCAATATCTACCATTTGCTCCTCCTCCTCTTCTGCCTCTGAAGGAAGAGTCACCCTGTGCATCCGGGAAAAACCTCTGGGAATTCTTGAATCACATTTTACCACCTCTCTGACCCTTGGGATATGGTCTAGAGGAGACGGTAAAACGTACTCTCATGGCAGAGAGCATTTTCCCTTCTTGCTTGCACCTGGTGAGTGTGTCTTTTACCTTAGGTCCAAACAAGGAAGAATCATCAAAGGGGGCGTTGGTAAAGGTAGACTTGAATGGCTCCGCAAAATTATACAAGCACATCCAGGGTTGCCTCCTAAGGGAAACTCCTGAAGCCACTGCCCTGCTCGCTCCATCGGCTGCATATGAAATCAGCCTCATGGAGGAGTTAATGGAATTCAAGGTGGACAACTGAGCAGACACATTATCAGGGACTCCTTCAGTAGATGTACCTTGCAGAGTCTCTCCCAACTCCTTAAGGAGATCTCTCTGAAGTCTTGTAAAAGGTGTTAGGTAGATCAGCGATCTGAGAGTGAATGCCGCTGACGAAAAGATACGCTTCCCATATCTATCCATCGTTCGAGACTCCTTGTTTGGCGGATGGACAGATGAAGAAGTCTCCGCTAGTTTCTTCTTAGTGGCTGCCGCCACCACCATGGCATCTACAGGAACGCCCTTGGACAATAATTCCTTCTCCTTGGGGGCGGACAAAAATTTACTAAGTCTCCTGGGGACTGGCTCCATGGCATCAGGAGTCTCCCACACCTTTCGACTAACAAGGTCTAGAAGTTCGTCGAAAAGTGGAGACACCCAAGAGGCTGAAGGTTGAGACCCGAAAGCCTTCAGGTACACTGACTCATCAGAAGGGGTAACAGTGGGCTAGCCGCATCTCTAAGATGTCTACAAAGGACACATCATCAGACATCAGAGGACGACTTGGGGGACCCTTTTGACTCCTCGAGGTCAGTGTCAGACAGAAGAGACTCATCCTGGGAGTCTACATGCTTCTTCTTGCATGTCCTCTTACGAGGGGGCTCCTCAGAAGGATATTCCGGGGAGGTCTCAGAAGAGTGGGGACCACCAGCCGGGGGCTCCTGAGGCTGCGGGTCTCTGCTGTTGCGACAGGAAGTAGGTGCTGAGACGGCGGTCGGTGCCCATGGGGGAAGAGTGCCAGTACCCCTGGGTGGAGCTGATGAACGGGACAGCACACTCCGCATCATCTCGAAGGCCGACCTCTCTGGCTCCGAAGACCTCCTTGGCTCCGAGAAGATCATCGGCTCCAGAGCCATCAGCTCCGAGACAGATGTAGGGTCCAAGCTCACGCTAGCCGATGCACCGAGAGGGAGATTCAGAACCGAAGAGGCCCAGGTCCAAGTGTCCCTGTCAGGGCCGACTGGAGAGCTTCGGCCCCTAGACACCCCAGATGGCACCAAAGGTGTCGGAGTGGAACTCGGCTCCGAGACAACCTCGGGGGGAGCTAGAGCCGAGGGTTCCACAACCAGCGGTACCGAACACTCCTGTGCCGAAAACCCAGCACGGCTCGGAGGAGGAACCACAGTAGGGGAAATGGACTCAAGTGCCTCTGGGACTGACTGAGTTTGAGCCAACAGCACTTTTGGCAAGGCAGATGACATCAGGAATCTCAGCAATACTCTCTCCACATCTTCTTCTGATAGGCTCCTGGAAGATCTGGAAGACAGTGTGGGAGAAATGGACCTCTGTACGATAGGGGACCTTAAAGTTGGGGGAGACTGGCAATGGATCTCTGGATTGGCTCCGATGTTTGCTATCAGTAGTTGGCTCCGAAATGCATGGGGCCGATACTGGAATCATAGTATCAATGACCTCGATAGGTTCCAAGATCAGTAGAGCCGAAGATGGAGAAGTCTTGTCTGGTTTCAGAAGTTTAGGAGGCGGTTCCGAAGCACCGGATGGCGCCGGGGAATGCCTCTTGAAAGGTTTAGCCTTTTCTTTTTTAGATGCATGAGATTTGGAGGAAGAAGACAAACTGGCCAAGTCTTCCTCGAAAGAAGGCTTAAGGAGACCCTTTAATATTACTTTGTTCTTACGCTCCTGTAAGACCCTGGCACCGAAAGAATGGCAAAACAAACATGTTCTTGCAGATGGACGGTTCCGAGGCAATACACACAGTTACTGTGGCCGTCGGTAACAGACATTTTCTGAGAGCATTTCACACACTTCTTAAACCCCAAGGGTTTATGATCTTTTGCCTCTTTAGACATGGCACGGAGATGCTGCAAAAGATTACACAACCCAAACACAACGAGGACTAGGTCCTCTAACTTAAACGGGCCTAGCCATTACCACACTAACAGTCACACCACTGCGAAGACTAGGTCCTCTAACTCAAACGGGCCTAGCCCTGGGCAGAGAAAGAGAGAAAACTACGTCCTCTAACTTAAACAGACCTAGAAAAGAGAAGACTAAAGATCAGAAACTATCAAATATACAGTACACAAACACACACACACAAAGTATGAGCCAGAAAGGTCCAACTGTCTGAGAGGAACTTTACTCAAATTCAATGACGTAGAACCAAAAGGGTTGGAAATATCAAAGAACCGTTGTCAACTAAATAGCTAAATATCTGACTAATATCTAGGCAGAAATAGTCTAATGCTAACTCACTAACACTAATAAACACCGCACACTAAAGAACACTGTACACGGAAATGTTAAATTGAGCGCAAATGCACACCTTAACAGCAAGCACTAAATATTTATTAAACTAATGAACTACCAAACTTTCTACGTTAATAAGAACAGCAATTAACAACAAAGGGCAAAACGCGCATTAAATAGAACAAACTGGCCCAGTAAGGATACCAAAGAGAACAACAAGGCCAATGGGCAACCAGTTCTCAACAATAATTATCTAAAGAAAACACTTCAGCAATACTGAAACTTCTTTAATGATTGTTAAACACTAGCAAAAGCCATATAACTTGAAAAGTTAAACTGTAATATAGAAAAAATAGCAAAATGTGTCAAACTTAGCCATGGCCAAGAAGAAGCACATCTGAACTTGTCGACTCGGCAAATGAGATCTGGGGATTATACTGGTGCACCAATGGATACCTACCTAGCCACGAGCCAACTAGAAGACTGAGCTTTGTAATAGGCAGAGTCGGAGACAAGGATCGGCTCCGAACCCATGTGTAAGAATGAAGGTGAGATAGGACTACAGAACATCACCTGTTTTAAATAAGATCTGCATGGCATGGCGGGTTAATGCAGTGTGCTGTGGGTGTGATGTGCTCAGGTTTGAAATATGTCAGAGGTGTCTATTTTGTACGTGTTTAGCAATATTGTTAACACATTTATTAATTAAATCTCTATTTAGCACAGCTAAGCAAAGCTGCACAGTGCGGTGTGCCACACATCTCCGTGCTAAAAAAATATAAAGAAAAAAAGGGGAGATAGGAAAGTGGTGAAATGGGGGCAAGCAGGGGATAAACATAGTCAAAGGTAGGGATGTGCAGAATGGGTGTAGAAAAGAACCACAGCTATCCATTTCATGTACAGCAACAGCTGTGCACTTTGACAGATTTTGTAGATGAATGTGGACTATCAAACCCCAGAGAGAGAAGTGATGACAACATAACTGTGTTGTCAAGCCTATTGGACCAAATTACTTGTGTCCAGTGGACAAGTCCGTGAAATGGAGAGCTATGTATGGGGCGATATTTTTTTTGGGACAGGTGCCCATTTTTTTTTTTTTTATTAAGGTGGAATGTTGGGGAAGAGACATAGGTACATGTGGGGAGGTAAGTTGGGTAGGAAAGGATGCATTCACAGACAGACAAGACAGCAGACAGGGGCAGTGTACGACATATGAGGTAGGTGAATACTTTGGATGGGGAAGGTGTTGTGGAATCCAAGTCACACGTGCCTCCAGACGGCAACAGCATGACTCACATTTACATCCATGGGACTGTCAGAACTGTTCCTTCACTGCTCCGAGGTAGGCAGTGCTGGAGGCTGGGCGCCACAATGAAGCTGCCCCACCAGGTTGGCCAGCATGCTCTCAGTCTGGTGCACGAGGTGTTCATAGCTGCGATGAACAATCCTGCGCACCATGACCGGCAGTTGATCCTGGGTGACAATGGCTTCTCCACCACAGCTCCCAGGGGGAGGCCGGGCCCCGTCCCCTGAGGTGGTCTTACCTGATGCCGCAGATGGTGCAGGGACAGTGGAGGAGGCACCACCAGTCTGGGTCCCTACTTAAATGTCTCATTTCTGTTATAAAATTATACTGATGAAGGGTGTAGACCCGAAAGCTTTATCGAATAAACTGGTTTTGGTGTAACTTTGTTTGTGGTTTGAAACTGGGTACTATCACTACTGTGTTTCAACAATGGGTCCCAGACATGCCAGGACCTGGTGCCACTGCCAATTGAGGCAAGGTAGGCAGATCAGCCGGAACTGGCCCACCCTGATGTGCTGTGGTAATGGAGGTATAGCAATAAGTATAGGTTAGTTGTGAACAAATCACTGTTAGTAATAACAGCATGGCAGAACATTGGAAATAATCCAATTACATATCAATACATATTATGTGAAACATAACAATAAATAACAGTCAGTATGTTAACAGCATGCCAGTAACAGTTACAGCATAACACCAACAAAATAGGTAATTTAACATGATATGTTAACATGCAGCTGTTAAAATACATAACAATAATAAAACATGTCCCAAAATACAGTTAATATTACATGTTAATAGTAAACCAGAACCAATTTTAACAATAAGAAATAAATGAAGATAAGGGGTGGAGAGAGAGAGAGAGAGAAAAACAGTCCATTAGTAACATTGGATGTTATTTCCTTGACAACGGTACTATCTGCTCTACAGGTCTGTATTTTCTTTATGTGCACAGTGACTACAAGTCTCCTATAGCTGATGTAGCACATACATACCTCACATGCTATTTGCATGGGACACTATCGGCCAAGCAGTAACAACTGCTAGTATACAACTACAGAGGACACTTGCACATCACGTGGACATATATAACTACTTAGTTCTTCTCTGGGCTGATTTGGTGATACTTTGAAACCTAGGTAATACTTTCCATGGTAATCCTGTGACAGATGGATTACGCATTATTAAATACATAACATGAAATCGCGACACTTGAGAGACATGTATGTGTACAGTACAGACACTAAACAGCTGTCATGCCTTGGTTGGCAGGCATGGGAATATAACCTAATAGCAGTGACTGCAGGTGACATCTATATAGAATGTATTAATTGACTGCAACAACTTTTAACAGACACTGCAGGCATACAGCCATACCGGGATTACACATTTTATTTCTGACTGAACACAGCTGATGAACACATTCTTGATAATCATTTTAATAGTCTGTGACATTTAAACACACAATTATCTACTTGTAATATGGGCTACCTCACCCATTTACCTGTAGTTCCTCTGGAGAGAGAAATTGTGAGCATTATGTGACTGCTACTGTAATATTTTCTGCTACATACCACTGGATTTGAACCCTGGACTGTTTGTGACAAAATGTAATATATACAGAGCATTTAACAAACTGATCTGCTGAGTCACTGCTGATTACTGACTGAGTGATATTTGCCTAGAGCTCACCTGGAACCAAAATATGACCTGGTAGTACTACTACATTGTGTTATACTATACTGCAGTGACAGTAGAATGCACATGCATGAACTACAAGCATAACACAGATAGCAGACAAGCTATATTTCAGTATCGTATCTGTGAAGTCAACAAACAATATCAGCTCATGGAGTGGGCTACCTCACCCATATACCTTTATTACCTGATGTCTGTGGGTAACAGAGCATTATGTGAGCAATACTGGCCTAGAGACAGCCTTGAACAGTGCTATAGGAGTTAACCAATACAATTTACAGTTATCAGATTTACATTCTACAGCTATTACTATGTTATACTTAACTGCAGCTCCTTAGCTTACAGCCTCAATGCATACAGCTCTATTGCAATGGTTATGACAACACACTCCTGATGTACACCATTTTCCTTGGTGTTACTGGTATTGTTTCATGTTTTTATTGCACTGCAGTTGGCATTATTCATTTATTGCAACACAGCTCTAATTCCACATTTAGTGCACTACAAACTTTATTGTATATACATTAATGCAGTTATTAGTATTCTTTCATGTTTTTACTGCACTACAGTTGGCACCATTTATTACACTACAGCTCTAAGTCCAAATGTATTGCACTACAAACTTTACTGTATATACTTTGTTGCAGTTAATGCTTTACCCTTTTTTGCTTATTTCACTACAGTTAGCATAATACATTCGTACTCACCACATTCACAGCTCAACCTGGCCAAGCCCCCAGCATGCGACTTGACATTGCTAGCCCTGTCAGCTGCAGCTGTTGGGAGAGAAGCACACCATTGTGCATACCAGTTTTGCAGACATTCATATTACACATTGGTAAAACAGAGGTAAAATTACTTACATACTTGTGGGGCATTCCCAGCCTTCGTTTCTTGGACCCAAGTGTCCAAGGTTCGCCTCTTTTGCCTTTTCAGGTCATCGTGCTGGTAACGACATTGCTCACCTGTGCGGGGGATACCAGTAACACTGGTGAGTTCTCTGGCCAGCCGGTCCCAGGCCTCCCTCTTACACTGAGTCATGGAAGCCGCCCTGCAGCAGCCTGTTGTCATGGTTTTTCATGAGGAGTCCAACCATGACTCTGGACTCCAGAATGCCCCAAAGCTGCCCCTGAAAGTGCGCACCTTCACCACCACTGCCAGCCATATTATACCTTCAGCTGATAGAGCTCCAATGGAGTCTGCTTTATCCCCACCTACTGAGCTTATACGTCATTGGGCAACATTCAAATATTGCTGCATCACTTAGCACCATGCAAACCAGCCCAGCTGAGTTGAGAAGTGTGAAAACTTGCAGAACCGTAGTCTTAGTGGAGCTTAGTAGTGCACAAACCAGCCAAGCAGTGCACAAACATTGGTAGCCGTTACCATGTTTCTGCGGTGCTTAGCAGGTCAAAGCATTGTTGAGCAGAGCTTAGTACAGTACAGTGGGGCCATATTTTACAACTGACTGCATAATATGTATATCAAAATTAAATACATATTTTCCCTTCCATGTATTCAAACCCTGGACCTACTGCACATGAAGCCTACTCTACCCATTTAGCTATGTAGATATTAAAAAATCTGGTAAACTTTCACATATACCACTGAGCTACCTATAAGCATTGCTGAGCACCTCGTTGAGCCATGCAAACACACACAGGCATGCTTAAAACACACCTTTAAATAAATAATTAATTACATCTGGTTTCTATTTTTAGATGTCTGGCAGATGTCTGCTATCTTATATGTGAGAGCAGCTTGGCATTGCTGTGCTCCGCACCATGCAAACATGCTTTAAAAAAAAAATCAAATAAAAATAAAACAAAATGACATTACAGGGAGTCTCATACTCATCTGCAGCCACAGTTAGCACTACACGTCTCCCTACAATGATTCAATAACCGTGTTCCTCAGCTCTCCCTCAGCTACGCACCATCATTAATAGGCATGGTGCGCTGCAGAGGGGGAACCATGACCAGGAACATGGATAGATTCCGTGTAGGCTCTACACAGTGCCTACATGGATTTTATTAAATCCTGGGGCAAGATAAACACAATCCACAGGAAAGTATCTAGGAATATATGATATTCCTGTGGAAGTTTGGAAGGTAGGAGGGAAAAACTGATAAAAATATGAAAGGTTTTGTTTAACAGTATTTTAAGAGGAGGAGAAGCAACAACATCCTGGTAGAAAGTGGTGGGGGCTGTAATACCTAAAGAGGGTAAAGGCCCATCAGATCCAATTTCATACAGGCCCATTTCAATCACAAACCATGATTATAATATGTTTATATTGATAATGGCTAAAAGAATGACAAAGGTGATGCCAAAATAGATAGATATGGATCAATGTGGTTTTGTGGATGGGGAAGCAAACATTTGACATTAACAGAATACTGATGATCCATAGGAAATACCTATATGAAAATACCACTGTTGTTGGTGGGTCTTGATGCAGAGAAAGCATTTGAAAGATTAATCTGGGAGTTTATGAGCAGGGCAATGGAAGAATTTGCATTCCCTGATAAAATTATAAGGATGATTAGGAGTTTGTATGAGGGATTGGAGGTGAAAATTAAAGTGTGTGGGTTCCTCTCTGAAAATTTCTGTTTGAGCAGAGGAACCAGACAGGGGTGTCCTCTTTCCCCTTTATTTGCATTATATTTAGAACCATTGGCAAAGAAAATAAGGAACTCAGAAATTCAAGGATAAAATTGGTATGGTAGTCATGAAAAGTTGGCTCTATTTGCAGATGAGATTATTTTATATCTGACTAAACCAGAAAAGGACATTTTAGTGTTGTGGAACATTCTGAGGAAGTTTCAAATTTTTTTGGGATACAAAATTAATGAAGCTAAAACAAAGGCAATAACTGTAAATTATGTACCCACACAAGAATTGGTTCAACAATATCCATATTTATGGGGCATGATAAAATGAAGTACTTAGGAGTGTGGATTGAGAAGGATTCTGGTGTGGCAACTACGGATATGTGGGAACAGACTAAAAAGACAACACAAAAACTGAGAAATTGGAAGCTTTGTTATATGGAAATGGATAGCAAGATACAAGCAGTTAAAATGTTGTAGTCCTTTTAAGTTTTATGCACAGGTTAGGAAATTTTTTATCAACTAGAGAAGTTGTGGATAGCAATTAATAAACAGCTGAAGGATTTTATCTGGGAGGGGAAGATGTCAAGAGTTAGTGGGATAAGCTGATTTTTCCAATATAGGCAGTTTGGGATTACCTGATTTGAAGGGGTATTTGAGAACTACACGGTTAAGGCTCCTCTACATAGCACAAGCAGACACCTATAATTCAAAATGGGAAGTGATGATGATGATGAAAATGGGGAAAAGCTCAAGGAGCAAGCACAGACTGGGATTGTGGATGTAGATTTTTTAGGAGAATAATAATAACCATAAAGAATATTACATTCATAAAGTAGCAGAAAGTATTCTAAGAACTAAGCCAACATGGGAATGGAGAAAGGAGAGTCTGCCAATAGGGATGATTGAATTAGGGCTGCAGACAACAGGCAAAAGGGGCTGAAATTTATTGGATAAAACTGGCAAAGGAACCGAGGTATTGGGAGCAAATAATCAGAGAGGGAAAGGTAATAGATTGGAAGAGGCCAAGAATTTATTTGCACTGCTTGCTGGAGGTTGCCTTCTTTATCAAGGATTGATATCAGAGTATAGGCAATGAAACAAAAATAGGGGGATCCTAAGCAAAAGACCAGCACTAGTAGAGTTTTTAGTAGAATCTAGAAAATAAGTTGCCATTAAAAAAGTAATAATCAGTACAGCGTATAAAATATTACATGATAACTATAAGAATCAATCAAAGGATGTTAGAAAGGAATGGGAAGAGAGACTGGGTAAGCAATTCACAAAGAAACAATGGGGGCATATGTATGTCTCCAAAATATGCAACAAAGTCTACAAGGTTTAGGATCTTTGCTTGGGAGTGTTTACACGGGTATTTTATACCCCAAGTAGACTGCAAAGAATTTTTCTTCAGGTAAACAGCAAATGTTGGAGGTGTAATGAGGAAGAAAGAGGTAACTAGGCCATATTTTCTGGGAGTGTAACGTGTTGGCAGACTTCAAAGATTCCCTGAAGACTACTCTGTCAGAGATAATGGGTGAGCAAACTGGTGTAAATAAGGAAATTATTTTTATGAGCTACGATACAGAATCTGAACTTCCTAGACATAGTAAGGCCTTGCCGAGTCTAATTATGGTGGTTGCCAAAAAAGCAATTACTAGAAAATGGAAATCAAAGTCTAAATGACTATAGTGAATATAGTAACAGAGATAAAACAACTGAGACTGGGATCTTTAAAAAACGGTAGGAACAAATTACATAGAAAAAATGGGAATTGTGGGAATACATGCAGAGGAGGAATGAGGTTTAAAAGGCAGGATTTGAATGCGATACGTAATGTTTGACTAAGTGATGTATAATGGCTGCAATTAAAATGATGTCAGTATGGTTTGTGATGTGTAATGTTTACAACAAATTATGTCAGCATGGCTTGTTTTCATTTATATAAATGTGTGACTAATTATCGTGTATGACATAGGTAAAGATGTTTCTTGTTGAAAAAAATAAGATGAACAGTAGGTGTGACCTCTTTTAATAATAAAACTCAAGACTTGTACAGAAATCCCCATGTAATACACAGAAGAGGGGATGCCATAATGATTATGGTCTTTACCTCACAGATGCGAAGTACAGGGTTTGATTCTGACTTCTGGTTGTTAAGGCTTTCAATAGTCTACACACTGATAGCTTAATATTTACCTATGTATATCATAGTGAAGTCCAAATTCATGCTGCATAGCTGTGTATGTAAATATGACAGAACACAATGCAGACTATGTTATATTAGTAGTGAAACTATAAATTTATGTAACAATTAATCAGAATTTAGAATAGAGGAAGGTATGGCTTTGACAAACACTTTCAGAGTATGCTCAGCATTACCAGCTGCAGTGTTGCCCAGTTGCTTGATAGATTTTTGCATAAAGAAAAAACAACCACAGTCTACAGTTGCAGTTGTTTCATCTTTGAGAGGTAAAGATGGCAGCACAGCACAATGCCTTCAGTGCTCCCTGCTTCAGTGTCACGGCAAGGAGAAATTCGTACAGTTTTCAGTCTTTGCAGCCATGACAGTAGAGTTGATTACATTTGTATAATATGTTAATGAGGGGGATCCAGTTGTGCTGTAGCTCCCACTGGTGGGGCTCTGTGATGTAAACTATACACTCAGCTGCTGTGCACTATACCCCTACCTATGGGGTGTTAAGTGTAATATATACATAAATGTGCATTATATGTTATACATATGCACTGACTTTTAAAGAAATTTGTATGAATTGTATAGTGATGCTGTTCTTCTTCCATGGTATGCTGAACTTAAAATCAATGCAGTTTGGTAATGATGTAAATTGGTACGGTTTTAGATGTGCATGGTTTGCACTTGTAGCCCCAGAACATTCATGTATACCTGCACACTATTCTCCACAATTAACACATTTGTGAATCACACAACACAGGGAGGAATTTAATTTGCTATCCTAGTGTGTACCTGGACTCCAAGGTAAGGAGAAGTTTAAGATCAGCACTAAATTAACAGAATGTTTTTGAATTTGAATACGACTCGCATACCAGCCCTGCACAACTGTCTACCATGTTTATGAATACCAGCCATTTACAGCTCATTTATTATTTATTGTTTATTTACATTTGTTTACCAGGAAAGTCCACTGGGTCAGAATGAGCCCATTTTCAGTGGAGGCCTGGGGAGAAAAGCTCCAATAAACATGACAATACATAATTGAATTAATTACAAAAAAAAATAACAAAAGGTGGACACAAATGAAATAATAAAGGAGTTTATACAGACAAAATAACAGACAAGCACTTGAGTAAGAAATCAATAGAAATATACAGTGACTACATAGGCAGTAGGAATTTGCAGTATACTGTTGAAAAAATGAAATGCATACAGTGGGTTGTATTTGTGTAGATAAAGAGGAAAGAATGAAATAACAGACAGAGTTGAGATCTGAGGTCATCTATAAATTTTATGAAAACTGACTTGTTGGGGAAATGAGAGGTGGCAATTAAGAGAAACACGTGTTTTTGGGATTGTGTCTCACCTTTTAACTGATTTTTAAATCTGATAATAACAGATCAGCAGAAGTGAACAAACATCCATACTTTCATAGTGTTGCTCCCAAAGGGAACAGTCATTATCTTCTGATTTGCATACGGAACTCCTGTGCTGCTTCTTCACATCATAAATGTCAGAGGCATATAGTTTAAATAAGGAATTTAAGAATTAGCAAGACATTTATCTCCTTCTTTGTACAAAAGCATGTTATTTGCTGTCAAGCATATTTGTAGGTTGAGAAACATCTATGTATGAAGATAATATACATTATGCTTAATATAATCGTTTACCTATTTCACATTATTAGCTTGAGTGTTAATGGGGTCTGACAGCCAAGCCAGTCCCTGCTGTAGCTCTTTTTCAAACATCTCAGGGCTGTACATCTCTACTGCAACACTGCATTAAGAAGCTGATAAAGACTCCTATTTTTGGCCAGTGAAACGTTTCTTTTATCTGTGTTATCTTTGTAAAGGCAGCAAATTAAGGATGGTATGAAATATTACAAGCACATTTATCTACATAGCTGCTTGAAGTGACTCAGTCACAGATGAATCAGAAGAACTGTTAAACTTGCTTTGACACCTAAAAAGTGTGGTTAAGGATCTTGAAGTTACTTAATGAAATACAACTAACGCACACAATTCTGCAAATCCACCTACTATGCATGCATGGAATAAGATTTTAGCAGCATACAACTAACAAAAATCAGAATAATTCAATGAAAAGAAATACTGGAACTGTTCTATACACAGTCTAAAAAGTTTGTGACTCAGTATTATCACTCTAAGTGCAGAATCAAACCACCTAATTTATTATGTCTAGACTGTGTTATATATGTTCATGTCACAAAATGCTTTATGGAAACAAAGACTGAGAAACAAAAGCATGTCAAGAACAGCAACCATTAACGCCATTTAAGGGTACAACAAATTAAAATATAATAAGAAATGTAGAGTGATTCTGGCACAAAGATATAACAATATATACATTGCTTCAGTTTGTGGGTATTTATTTTTGCAGTGCACCCCATACTCCTGTACACCTTTGCAAAGTGGTTTAATTTCTTTCATATGCTGCATACTTTTCCTCTTGCTGAGCAAATCCCATTGCATGGATCACTATCACCACAGTATATACACTTTGCCTGGAATTCAGAAAGGCTTATAATGATGCAGAAGCTATAATACAAAAGGGTTCTGCATCGTGGTAAGCCTGAGTGATTCAAAGACCACTATTCTGCCATAGTTTTCTGCTGGCAGTGGCTATAGCACAATTAGCAGACTCACTGGAGAAGATGCATGTAAATGTTAGAGACTGGGCAGCTAATGCCATTAAGCCCAGTGCTCTTCTTTGGAAATGGTGGCAAGTCTAAATTAACTCTGCAGTGTGATTCAGGAATCACTCTGTAGAGACCTATCTCAGTCTTTTCCACACCTGTCAAACAAATCTATTTTTCTTGCACCTTAAAATATTACCCATATCTTCCTGTTCTCAATTTTCACAACATTCAGTCCAGATAACTGATAAGACTGATTTTTTGTTGTTTTCTGCTTTGTTTGCTGACAGCATAACCACATAATGAATCATAACACAATGTAGCTACCTAATGACTTGCCTCATATCCAAGAATTATCAGCGATGTCATTCATTACACAAGTACTGCTCTTGTGCTGTGCCTCTGTATAGACTGTTTTCACTGAATGGCTGGCCAATGAATACCTTATAAGCTACAGTAACAGCTCAAAGCAAGACATTATGAAGAACAAAAGTGACTGATAAACAATGGAAGAGTTGTTACTTCTTTTCCCCTAGAATGCTTTTTGGTTCTTTCCTCCCTCTTGACCAAAGGACAATGATCAGTGATCCAAAATATACACATTTATTCTTTTTTTGCATATGCCTCTTATGCGGGACAAGTAAAAATGGTATAGCAGGGACCTCTTTGAGGCATTACTCCTTTCTTAATATTCCATACTTAGCTCTTATGTCTACATTGAGGATACGAAGCATTCAATAGGATGAATTTCAGAAGTCTGTATGTACTACAGTGAAAGTACTTTGCTGGAGACATCTATTGTTGTCCCACTATTCGTGTTACCTACCAACTGCTGACCCCCCCCTGCTTTCCCTTAGGTAGTAACAGTAGATAGCACAAAAATCTTCCCTTCCCCTGAGGCATGAGGGATGACATGATGAGCCTTGATCATTCCCTACCTAATCCTTTAGCAAGATAGTTGTTAACTAAACCTGGGTCACTGTGCTTTGCAGACAGGAGATCTCAAGTGTGTCCCATCCAGCTGGCTTTCAGAAGATGCTAAGGGCTATTTTCAGTTTCACTGTGAAGTTGTTGCAATATTTAAAATACATTTTTCCCTAGGGGTTGTGGCTATTTCATAGATAAAATTATGTACATATTTTAAGCTACAATGGAGTAGGTTAGGTGTCGGGGAAACCCTCTGCCACTCAAGTACTGTTTCAGAGAGACATCTGTCTGTTTTTGATTCAGAGAATCTAATTTTAAGGATTTGCCTTTATAACTGTAACCTGTTGCCTATTAAGGACATCCCTGCAGTCAGAGGGAAAATAAAACATCATGCGACAAAGGTTAAGTGATGGAAGGTGAGAGAAACCATTGCTGATCCTTCTTTCATAGCCTCTTAACCTAACAGCAACATATTAAACCAAAACAGTAAGTACAACACTGCTGCTGAACATTTAAAACATGTATCTAATGATACTCACTTGCAGTCAAAAACATGGAGAGATTTCGAAGCCCAGACTTCAAAACGAACAGCTCCACAGTGGCACCCTCCTGTGTATTTAATGAGATCTTGGTGCTCTCTAAAAAAAAAATCACATTGAAAAGATATAATAAAAATATTTGGCCATCTTAAACTTTGTAAAAAGTGGTAAATTTAATCTTTTTTCTGATGAAGTCCCTTGTGGATGAAAGCTCTCAAAAATAAACTTCCTTTAAGAAGATTACTTTTTCCTGTGGTGGCCATCTGCGGATGTTTTCACTGTTAAATTTAACAGGAGCAAAAATCTCTGTTCAGTCATCTTTATTCCCTATTTTTCTGTCTTTTGATTATTAAGCATTTTACCCTTTTCAAGCAGTACACCAACGATTCTGCTATTTTTCCCCTCTTATCCTTTCAAATATGGCTAATAAAAATAACATGGTGACATCCACATGAATGAGGAGTATTTAGTCAATTTCCAAGGTTGTCCATGTATGGCAAGTTATATGACAACCCAAATATTGCAAAAAAAAAAAAAAAAAAACATAACCTTGATGTTTTGGTAAAATGTCACTTCAAGATGCCTGTTACTGTAGATTTACACGTGTGCAAACATACACACACACACACACACACACACACACAGATAAGATATACATACATATATATCTATATGGGTCCACTTTCTAATCTCGAAATACTGAAATCTTGAATTTCAGTATTTCGAGACTAGAATGTCGAAAGTGCAGTTGTTCGAAACTGCACTTTGTCGAATCTCAGTTTCCTGAATTCCTGCTAAATTTGCTTAGGTGTGTAACTGAGTATGTTCTGTCTCTTTAAGGGTAGTGTGGTATGGCGGCCAATGTTCATTTATGTATGGAGATTCAGGTAGGTGTTTGATTTTTAAGAGGTTTGGCAGAAATTTGTTAATGTTTAATTGCTGTGGGGAGTGGTAGACGTAGGTTGGGGTAGGTACATGTGTGAGTGCTGAATGTAATGATTTTTGTACATGTGCAGTGTGTCTGTGTATTAGTGAGTGTAAATATGACTGTGTGCAATGGGAGTGTAGGGCAAGTAAAGGAAGGTTTGTGTTTCTTTCTTTCGACTTAATGCGGCCTCGGCGTTGGTATATTTTAGTAACTGGAGTGCATGGGGTGCAGGGGGCTTCACCCCCACAGAAATGTATGCTGGTGTTATTTTTAGTTATTTACTGTTCATATGTTGTTTTTGGGGGAGGGTCGGATATTTATTTGTGTTTTATTTTCAATATTTTTATCGTTCATAATTTTGTAGTTTCGTGTTTTTGAGGTTTCGACATTCTAGTCTCAAAATACTGAAATTTGAGACTTCAGTATTCCGAGATTAGAAAGTGGACCCACACACACACACATATATATATATATATATATATATATATATATATATAATATTATATATATATATATATACATATACACACACACACAAACACACACACAAACTTACATATATGTGTTTGTGTGTGTATACATACTGTTTTTACATTCTTTTCTTCTCCTCTCCCTGTTGTTGAACATTAACTTCCCCTTCCTCCACTGGCTTATTCATCCCCTTTTTTTCCCCAGTTTTCTAGGTCACTATAGTTGAGGAAAGATCTAAGGATTGTGGTCACCATCCTGCAAGGAGAACATTCTTTTTTTCACTAACTCTTTCACTGTCGCAGTCTGAGGCACACATACTCCCACAACATCAGGCTCAAATAACCATACTCTTTTTGCACATGCATCCAATCCCGTGATGCATCAAAAGTTTATACATTACACACCTCTCGGCCCTTTTGTATGATAATCTATGCCATCCATCTTAACAGAAGGCATTAGCTGTGCAGTGGGCCAGGTTGCCTCCACAGAAGACGGGCAAGTGGATATTGGTTGTTAACTCTACCCTCCCTGGCCAGCTCCTGCAGTGCATGGGTCACTAAATGATTCTGGACTGTCTGCAACTCAGTCAGGGCTTTATTCATCTACAGCATTGAGGTGGCATCTTTTACTGTATTTTACATATTTTAGTTAATATTTCATACGGCAGTCTAACTAAAATAGCTAACAAAAATGTTTCCAGTGCATCTTAAAATTATGAAATAATAGCTTGATGTGTAGTCTGCTATGTGCAGCAATATTACAGTGACTACTTTTACCACAGGACAAATGACATCAATCAGAATGAAGAAAGTAAAATCATATGATGTACTTATGATAACAATAGATGAGTGCATTGTCCGTATTTTCACACAATGGATATATGAATCAAGGCACTCCAAAGACATACAGTAGATGGAACGAACACTCTAAACTGGGCATAGGTGTGAGTGTACATGCGAGTGTGTGATATAGATCATCTGTGGCAGGACTAGCCACCCATTAGTGTGAACCTTGGCTCTAGATGTTTGTCACTGTTGAAGTGACAGCCTGACCCCATATGCAAATGGGAAAAAGGGGCTGTGCATGGATGAATAACAAGGCTCTATCCTGTGAGCATTTTTGGCTCCTAAACTAAAATACTTGAGCAGTGAATAAGTTTGCAATGCAGGGAAGCAGGAATTGAGTATTTCATTTATGTATGTGGGATTAATCTCTTTTCCTCTCAAGGAAGTTAGAATTTGGAAGCTATAAATTCCTACCTCACTTTTTCTTGATTGGACAAGATAGCAGCTAGAAACTTTCACAAGAAGAAATCAGATAAAGGAATGTTCTACCACCTCCCCAGCTTACTTTGAGGAACTAGCACAATTCTGTCAATATTCTTTACTTTAGTATCCAGCCAGAACTTTCAGAATGGGTTCTCACCAAAATAAGTTATAAATTATTGGAAAGAGAGAATGGAAAGGCAATATGCAAAGGAACAGTGGGATCACATTTGTATGGTTCCTAATTATGCAAAACAAAGTCTGGAATGTATAGAAATTTTACACAAAAGTGTTTGCATAGGTATTTTTTATACCCCAAGCAGACTTAGAGAATGTTTTGTTTTTTTTTTCCCTCAGGTAGATGCTAACTGCTGGAGGTGTGATAAGAAAGAGATAGGTAATAGGGAACACATGTTTTTGGTAATGTAATGAGTTGGCAGATTTAAAAAAAAATTTCATTTGTTAGAAATTTTGAGGGAACAAATGATTGTAACTATGGAAATGACTCTTTTTAAGCTAGGATATAGGAGCTCAATTGCCTAGACACAGTAAGGCCTTGCTAGGTTTAATGTTTTTGGCTGCCAAAAAAAACATACATTATTAGAAAATGGAAATCAAGTGACTTGCTCAGTCATGAAATAAGCAAATGGAGGAGGAGAGAATCAAGCCATCTACCCTTGGCTACAGGAAGCAGTTTCTTGAGAAATTAGAGGTTTGATCCTCTACACTGTCAGATTTACAGATTTTGCATGGCAGAAATTGGAGTATGTGCTAGGCTTACATATGATATGATGAGAAAACATTGGACCCTTGAGAGACAGTAAGCAGTAAATGCTTTAAATATGGAATATGAAACTCTATGGCTGTCAGTTCTCAAAGTTTCAAATGTACAATGGTTTTGCTGAAAACACTGCATAACTGAAAGCAAGTTTGCCGTTTCTCCAATGTTGTGTAACCGCAGAACTGGTAAATATAAGTCAGAGGATGCTGAGAGGGTGAAAAAAGTTTTCTGAATGTATTCAGTGAAACCATTTGTATGCTTGTAATTTAAGTATTTGCCCTTCAAGGAATCATCATGAATCCTTTAAAATGTCATTTAGTCAATAATTAATTTCCGGATTAGGGTATACACATGGTTGGTAAAAAAACATGCTAAAGGTCAAACCGTAGGCCAACTATTTCAGTGCTGTTGTGGCTTCAGTGAGAGTACTGTTTTGTGAGTATATATGAATTTTCAGGGACATTGTAGAAATGAGCAACATGTCTCTGACCTTTGCATGCAGTTAATTTTGTTTTGCAGATGCCTGTCAAGTAATAGTAGGTTATTATGCAGTTCTTTACTAACATCTACTTAGATTTTAATGGATCTTAGTAATGTTATATCATCTGCATATAATGTGATTTAAGGTCCTGGTAATTAAACAGGTTCATAGGGTCCCAAATTAGTACAGGATAGGCATGCACCATGGGATGACAGGTCTACCTCCCATTTTGACAAGGGCCGCACTACTAATACCTGCAGCAGACGTAAGTAAATCTATCCAATCATCAAGACTTAAGCTGAAGGTGTTACATCATGTAACAATGCAAGGGAAGCTTGTTCTACAAATAGGAAATCATTTGGATAATGCATCTATCGGTTTAAGAATTCCTATTTATGTCAACTTAGAAGTTCAGAGTTTGGGGACTTTCAAGATGGCTGCACATTGAGTAACAGCTTAATTCTAGTTCTAAGTGTGAAAACAGAAATTTAGCAGAGAAAGCCAGTGGATTTATATTTCTGGATAAATTTCAGTAACTGGTTAGTAAGTGCACTGCCTGGGTGCCAGGAAAAAAGAAATACAGAGGACCCGAAGGAAAATTTGCTACAAATGGTGAGAAAAAATACCGACTGGGAAAAGTACTGCAGTTGTTCATCAAAAAGAAGCACAAGCTCCAGACATGACTCCCAGAAACCTAGAGGAAAGTATGATAACTATGTACAAACCTAATTAAAATAAATGGCATACTGATGGAATATATCAACTCAAACAACACAAGGCTGGAAAAATGATGGAAGCTTTAAACAGATATTCAGATGAGGTAATAAAACTGCAAAAATCAGAGATCAAAATGAAGAAAAGGCTGGCTGAATATCAGACTGCTCAAGAAGAGATGTTTCAAAAATAACAGAATTAGAGGACAAAGCACATAAGGAAAACCGGAGCTTTCCTGCTGTACCAGAGAAGCTGGAAGGAACAATGTGTACTAATTTTATGAAAGCACAAATAAGTAACTGGACTGGTATTCCACAGCAGGAGATGTTAACTGAAAGGGCACATTGTGCGTATGCTCCAAACCTGACTACCAGAAAACAACCTAGACCTTTAATAGTAAATATGCAATCCTACCAGCAGAAGGAGTTGATTCTTACAAAATTGTGGCAGAAAGATAAAGTACTAAAAGTGGGAGATTGCAGAGTGCTAGTGGAGAATGATTATTTATTGTATACCATCCAGAGGAGGAGCAAATTTATTCCACTATTCAGGAAAAGTCAAGAAGCAGGCATGAGCTTCAAACTGTTGTACCCAGCTATCTTCAAAGTAGTCTTCCCTGGAATGACAAAATAATTTTTTGATGAAGTACATGCTAAGGAAGAAATACAAAAGTTTGTCCAACAAATAGTGAGCTGTGAAACAGAAAGAGATTCTGCTTCTTGTTCTTCTGGTAATAAAGACCACAGAGAGACTGTGCCAGTGAAACCTTTTCCAATGTTTCAATGAAAAATGATTGAGAGAAGGAAAAAAAGCACAAGAGTTGACTAGATGAAACCAGAGTACACTGGAAGTGAAACAGACAGGACTTGGGAGTTGGAGATGAACAGGAATAAAATCAGTAACTTGGGAATTGACAAATATGTGGCGACAAAGCAATAATTGTGTTTGTGAAACATGACAGAACAAGAAAATCTGGAAATATTGGACTCTTTTGGACTTTGTTAAACTTATACGGGAGTCTAACGCATATGACCCACTTCATGTTATTTATGTTCAGAAAAAAATACTTAAAAGTAAAGAAAGTAAACTGTAAATAAAACAAATGTTTTCTTAATGGTACTGTTTTCATAGTGCATGATTTTCTTTGCATGCCCTAAAGTACAGTTTTCTCAGTTATTTTTAAGAGTAATGGGGATACTAATGTAAATAGCTGCTCCTGTTTTTTCTCTCTTCTTCCCTCTTTCTCCTTGTTCAGTTTTAAGAAATGTAGGCATTGCAAAGTAAAAAAAGAAAGAAAAAAACAAAAGTCTGGTTAAAATAAAATGACAAAATAAAAATTAGTGTGCTTTTTCTCATTCGTGCATAGGGGGAATGACTGGATTAAGGCCCCTAGCTTGATCTAGTAATACATTTTAACAGAAAGCTAGTAAATGATAAATATTTAACATTATACAGCTTTTTCTCTAGCAAGTAACCTTTAGCAAAATGACTCAGGCAATAGAAAGGGCTGTTGCCAAGCTTAGGGAGTCTATAACAAGGAGGATAACAAGAGATCCTGTAGAAGTATTAGAAATATTTCAGAAATTCTGTTAATGTCTGTATAAAGCAGAGAAACATGGAAATCAAAAAAAAGGTACAAACTGAAATCTGTATGTAATAATTAAATATTCCAAGATTAGAGGTAGGCAAGGCTCAATTACTAACAGTTAGGATAGGATGACATGAGATAAAATTGTTATGTATAAATAATCTACAGGAAAGTCCCCAGGAATAGATGGTATTCCTGTTTAAGTTTAGAAGCAAGGAGGGAAAAAAACTGATACAGATCTGGGAGGTTTTGTTTAAACAGCATTTTAAGAGGAGAATAAGCACCAACATCCCAGAAGAAAGCAGTGATAGTTGTAATATCTAAAGAGGGTAAAGATCCATCAGATATAGCTTCATATAGGCCCATTTCAATACTAAACCATGATTATAAAGTGTTTATGTCTATAATGACTAAAAGAATAGCAAACATGATGCCAAAATTGATAGATATGGATCAGTGTGGTTTTACAGAGGGGAGGCAAACATTTGACAGGCTCCAAAGGAAAGCAGAATGTAAGAAAATACCACTACTGTTGGTGGGTCTTGGTTCAGAGAAAGCATTTGACAAAGTAAGCTGGGACATTATGAGCATGGCAATAGAAGCATTTGCATTTTCCGATAAAATTATAAATTTGATTAGGAAGACATCTGGATAGCTAAGACAGCCTAGTCATTTGATTCTCTTAGGAAACACTGGTAATACTGGTGTCTTAAAAATGAAATCCATGTTTGGTAAGATACATACCAATCAGAGCATTTTATTCAATTGTCAGCCTAATAATGGAAGAATTTAGGGGGACTATGACACCTTCAGATCTTGAGCATATATATACATTTGATAATTAAATGGACAATGGTAAAATATCTCCTTGATATAATTAATATTTGGTATTCATTGTTTATGAAAGTGCCTAGATCTCTAAGGAACGTGCTGACCTTAAATGGTGTTTCATTTATGTAATAATCGGTGGTGGGGGGCATGTCTCACAAATGGGACTACACTACATTTTCTGCATTAAGTCTAAAGCCATTATTAGAACACCAGGTGAGGACTGTACCTAGCCCTTCTTGGAGAATATAAGAGTATGTCAGGGGACAAATTATGGCAACCAGTTTGCAGTCATCTGAAAACTTGGTCAACCACAAACTTTGGCATTTTATCTACACATCACAGAGGTGGATGCCAAAGAGAAGGGGACCCTGCACAGAGCTCCAAGTGACTCAAAGTGACTACTCTATTAGATAAGAAGGTACCATCCAGTTTTCACCTTGTGGGTATGATCAGACAGCTAATTAGCAATCTACTGAATAATACAGGGCTTAATATTTAAGCTGGTATGTTTATCAACAATGCCTGCATGGAAAAATTATATCAAATACCTTTGGAAGACTAAGACAAGTGGCATGGGCAGAATGACCACCCCCCAATCAATGGTATCAGTCACACCCTTACAGGTTCATAGGTTCACACACATTTACTAGGCATGTTGTCCAGTAGGCTACTGAAGAGCCTAGCCCAAATTCCTAACTGCCCCAAAGCACCGTCTGGCTAAGTGATCTGCTCAAGGTCACTTAGCAGGCAAATGAAGGCTGACGGAATCAAACCTTGTACTACGGGATATACTTCATTAACAAATTATAGCCTTAATCCTCTGTGCTAACTGCTAGACACAGAAATTAGGTATCACACTACCTTCAGAATGCTACAGCAAAATATAGTGTGTAAAGCCAGCTATTAATGTATTATACATTGCAACAGATATTAAGATCTATATTTTACTGCAAAACTCAGTTGCAAATTAAGAGACTGCTATAACACTGCATGGTTTGATTTTGTACTTGAATTGTTTGCTGTAATGTGGGTGGCCACGGTGGTGCAGCGGTTAGCGTTGGCGCCTCACAGCAAGAGGTTCTCTGGTTCGATCCTCAGCTGGGATGCCTTTTGTGCGGAGTCTGCATGTCCTCCCTGTGGTCACGTGGGATTCGGGCTGGCAACTCGACACCATAAAACTCCACTGCCAATCATGAGCGGATGGTGATCCGCTGTGGCAATCCCTAACTGGGAAAAGCCGAAAGAAGAAGAAGACTGTTTGCTGTAGTGCTATTTCAGCTGCTGTTATGATACTTGTTGTTTTTATTTAAAAAACTTCTCTATTATCTAATTTCCTTGTTCTCCTCCTTCTACCTTGTAAGTCAAAGTTCATAAGGCTCACTTTGAAAAGAAAAGCCTGTTGCTAATCATATCTGGTTCCAGTCCCTAGGGGAGGAAAATGGGTTGAATACAAAGCTTTTAAAGGGAGTAGCCAAAGAGTCTTACTGTTAAATGGCATGTGGTGAAGTGGATATGAAGATCTACTACCAGTAATAATCTTGTAAAACCAAGGTTTCCGTTCCTGTAATGCTTAGTTTTGGAAATAATCAGCATCATTCAATTTTTCATTCAGCCACTTTTGCCTTATAGTACACTAAGAAAAGATCAAACCTGTAGGCAAAAGCCTTGAGAAGAGAGGTGATGGCCCTCACTGAAAAGCAGGATGGTCTGTCAATCACCTCCCAAGCCGATACACAACGGCTCTCCCTGGATCCCCCTGGAATAACTCTAGTTAAGAAGGCAGTTTTTGAAATCACTTTTTTTTTGTTTGAAATTGTAGCCTCATTCTCACAGAAAGCAAGATACTTCTCAGGGTAAAGATTTTACATGCCTCAGACACACGCATTAAGAGCTCAGTCATATTTTTCTGGATTATTCATCCTGAATGGACCCAAATGCCCTGGTCAAATCCAAAATCCTGTTGCCTGACATTAGCTGACTGTGACCATATTCTTACACAGCCTAGTGTGTGGAACATTAGCACTGCTAACTAGTGTGTCACCTATAGCTAATGCATTACCATGTGTGGCTATAGCACCATGAGTCCTTTTGGCAGCAGACATGGAACCAGAGTGTCTTGCTTTTGTTGTAGATGAAGATGCAAGTAAGATGTGCTTGAGTGTGTAGTGTTATGTGCCTGGAGTTAGTTCAACTTATTATATGTTGCTTAAGTAATGATTTCTTAAAAACATCAGCAAAATGGATCTCATGTAGTGATAAGCTGCTTACTAAAGTGTTATGTGGGAGAGGTTAGACTCTAAATTTAACGAGTATTTACACCCCTCACATGGAGTACAAGCAAATAATAAAACTAAGTGATTGTCATCAAGTATGAAGCAATTGTTGTACTCTCTCTGACTACCTACAGTGGGTAGGTTGGGAAAAGATGATAGAGCAAATTGAGAACCCCATGTCAAAGATCAATACATGACCAGATATTAGTGACTACCTAACTGGCAAACCACCATTAAGATTAAGCAGAAGAAGCAAAGAAGAAATGTCTCTGTAATTAAGTGACTGAATCAGATCATGAAATTTAATTTCAACTTGAAACAACAAAAGGGTTGAGAAAAAATGTGAAAAAATAAGAGGCTAAGGACGGAAACATGTTGGAGTCTAATGACAGTGGGCAGGGGTGATGACTTGGTTTTCTTCATTTGATGCTGCTGTTTTAGACAAGTGTGAAACATTTGATATACTGTACCTTCACTATCTAAGTGCAGTAGCTAAGTTGAGAAATAGCAAGTGGGAGACACTGTCAGAAGCTTTAGTTAAGCCTAGGACAAACATATCAATTTCCATAAGTCCAGAAATGTCATCAGTAAGTACAGCTATATTTTTCCCCTGAATGTGTGCCCTTCTGGGCAAAGCACACATTTTCTGTTAAAGTACTATTAAATCTGATTTGAAACAGTGATTTCTCGTATTCAGGACTGCAGGCAGAGAAGAGAGAAGGGCCTTTAGTTATTAATGTTATGTCAACCACGAGATAAAGTGGTTGTGTGGGCATCTGGGCATTCCTCTATGGTTTTAAAAAGGAGCTGAGTTAAGTGATAAGGTGTGTGTGTGTATACATATTATGTATGTACAAATAAGTAAATATATACACAGAGAGAGAACGAGCAAGTGTGTCACACACGATCAAAAAACCAAAGTGTTGAATAGGTTTCCTTTCTTTGCATTTAATGACAGGATGCTCTCCTGTAGTTACTTTATTTTTTCTTGACCTCATACATTTCCACCATTCTTATTCTCCAGTTCTTATAATGAATCTTTCTTTTCTAACTTTCTTTGCTAAAAAGTGAAAACACTGCCTAATTTTTTGTCAGTTCTTTTGTATATCTATCTTTCTCTTCTTTCATCATTTCATTAAATTCTTTAACCAAACTTCTGTATTTTTCTTATTTTGCAAGTCTTCTCAACCTCAGATATTCTTTGTATATTTTTTATAACTTTCTCACCACTCTGCCCAAAAAAATTACAAAGCAGCTTCTGCAATATGATCCTTCCACACTTGCCTCATGTATTCATTTAATATCTCTTCATTCACATTTTGACTCTCAAATTTATTCACTCCTTCCTTTTATCATTACATCTGTATTATTTTGTGGCAAAGCCCAAACAGCCAGATGGGTTATAAATCCTGTAACAAAACTCCTCCCTTATATTTCTTGTAATGTTTAAAAAAAAATTGCATAATTAGTTCCGTTTCCAATGCTGTTATGAGGCATGCATATTTTCTCTCCTTCTCCATGCATAAATTGCTATATGTTATTTTCAGCTCTTCAAAAAGGTCTTCCTTTTCTTTCTTATTAGAATTCATATGTACATATATTATTCCCATAGGCTGCAAATACTTCCTTATACCTAAAACATCAGGTAATCTAAAACTTCTTTAAAACAATATTGTTATACTTGAACACAATTCCACCCCAAAATTCCATAACAGCTCCTTTTTTTGTGATAATTCAAACCAGCTTTGTTTACCATTATGTAAAAAATGGATCTTCAAAAAACAAAGCTACAGTTAACACATGTGGCCTTCTAGTATCACTAATAATGCTGTCCACATTCACAGAAACAATTTTAGGATTGTATCTTACTGGTTAACAACACTTACCTTTTCACCCTTCTTAGACAACGTTTATTTCTAACTATTTCAACTCTTCACTACTTTCTTCAATTTCCTGCCCATCTAACAACTAGTTTTACTTTCAGTATGTACATTTATAGCCTCATTTTATAGGGTTGCCACCTTTTAACAAGGCCAAAGTGGGACATGGGGGTGTGGCCAATGACACTGACCAAACCCCCACCATGACATCACCAGAAGTGTTGAAGGAGATGCAGTACTGGCATATGAAAGAACTGGTTGTTATATGAAAGAACTGGTTTACAAAACATTGGCATATGAAAGAACTGAGGAATGGAGCGGAAGAGAATTAACATTACAAACCATTTAAAAAAGGTAAAATAATAAATGAGGTAACGTAGGGGGCATTTTGGCCCTTGAAAACTGACATTAACACAGCTTGTAGAAAACAAAATGCATTATGTTTACCACAGAACATGCCCCCCACCCCTCATGAAAATAAAGTTAAACACATTTTCACTGTACCAAAAATCCACTCTAAAATGAATGAAAATGCACAGCAGACACCATAGATCCGATTTACCCTTTGACCACAGCAGTTAAGAAAAAAAAACAAAATACAAACTTTACCACTTATAAAAGCAAACTATCCTGAAACGATGACATGTTTTAGTACAATCCCAAATGCACTGCATTAACTTCTGAACAAGCATTCACAAAAAAAAAAGTACATAAACATTTTTTAAAAGTACTTCTTGCAAGAGCAGCTAAAATAAACTACAATGCACGGCAGACCTTATGGACCCTTTTTACCTCAAAACATAGCAATTAAGAGAAATAAAAATAAACTTTTAACAGTAATTTACCCAGCACAATGATGCAATAAACAGGACCGAGTAAAAGCAACACACCTATATTCACATTACAAGCAAAGTAGGACATTTTAACCTTATTAAAGACAGCATAAAAATAAAATGCACACATTTACAACTATAAATGAAAACGATCTTGAAACCGCTTCGGCAGGTTGGCAGCATGTACCTACTAGAGTAATAAATGCACTAAGTTCCCTATTAACATTCCCCCTCAAAAAGTAGACTTATACCACATGCACATTGACTTCCAAGAACTAATAGAAAAAAATACCCAAACAATATATCCTAACGTCTTGAAAACAGCATTAAATTGCACACAATTCCACACAAAAAAGTGCAAACTATGCTCGAAAATTTTTTATCTGTAAACAGAAAGTGCCCTGAAAAAGCTACAACAATAGAAATATATCGCACTACATTTATCTTTAAGACTGCCCCCCACCAGAAATAAACAAAACTTCTATACACATTTCACCTTTAAAAAGTAACACTTCCGAATCATACCCAAACAACCACAACAATTATAATTACATATACATACACACACAGTTTTTATACCTTTAAAAACTACTACTTGAAAATCTCAAAATAACCACTGCACAGATGTAAATACTGTGTACTGCACCCCCATTTACCTCTAAACATTAAAAACTTAAATTTAAATAAAGCACAATATTCCCATTTTAAACTAGTACTACTTGGAAATCTCAAAATTACCACTGCACAGGTTTAAACACTGCATACTACACCCCCGTTTACCCCTAAACATTAAAAACTTAAATTTAAATAAACCACAATATTCCCATTTTAAATAACCAAAGCCACAAAATACTATGTACTTACCACTATCACAGTCTTCACTGGGCTAGCTGGCTTCCTTCCTGCTGGAATGGCTGGCTGACTAGCTAGCAGGCTCCCTACCTGCTGCACTGGCTGGCTAGTTACCAGGCTCCCTACCTGCTAGACTGGCTGGCTGGCCGGCTGGCTTGCTGACTGGCTCAATAGCTAGCAAATAATCTCAGTCCTTTAATCAAGTGGCAGCTGTAGACGCGCTAATACAACACCGCTCTACAGCTGTGACCTTTGTAGGGCTCTTGCAAGTCGATCCCTGCCCCCTTCAATCCTTTCAGCCAATTGCTGCATGATTTACACCACCCGGACCTAACAGGGAATACATCAGCCTGCAGGTCCGGGTTGTTGACGTAACTGGACTGCTGTGGAAAAAACGGTAGTGTTTTCGGCTTTTCCACTGCAATTCAGCGTGTATTGGAAAATGGGACTTAAGTCCCACTGCTTGACAGTGTGGGCAACGGGATGACAAGGCTCAACCCGTGAGTGTCCCGCTGACAACGGGATGGGTGGTAACCGTATTTAGACATCACGTACTGTTGATTTATTTCTTTTTGTTCTGCCTCACTTTCAACCCTAAATATCAACTTGCAATTGTTCTTCATTTTCATTTTTTTCATCAAGCAAATCATCATGAACATGCTCTGTATTATTTAAATCACAATCCACACCAAAATGCCCTGTTTTATGACATTTCCAACACTCTATCTTACAGTTAATAAAAGTTTGTCCCCTCTGCTCAGACTGTTATCAAAGTCTCTTTTCACATTAATTTCCTAATGCTCATCAGATCCACATAAAAAATAAGTCTTTGGCTACACCCAGTTTTTAAGTGCTTCTATTGTCCTGTATTATTAAAGTACTAGGTAAATACTACACTTTATTTCCTGTTACATTAAAACTGAAAAAAGACTTCAAGCCACCAAATTGAAGTTACAGCGAACCATTATGGATTTTTGGAGAGGTATGTTTTTTTTTTTTTTTTTTGTGTGGCCAAGGGAGGAACGGAGACTGACATCTGCAAATGATAATATGGAACATGCTGAAAATACCTTAAATGCAACAACTGACAATGCTGTTCCATCTGAGATATCTTCTGGTCATGAGAATACCTATATTAGTATACCACTGATGGTAGCTGCTGCATCTTGTTCCTACCAATACCCCTCTTTTTTCTCTACAGGAGCCTCTCCTTATAGTTATGGATCACAGACAAGAGAGATCCGGAGTCAGTCAAGGAGAGGAAGTGTACATCACAAACAGCAATCAATGGAGAGTTGCACTCGAATAACTTCAAGCAGCAAAACAAAAATGATTTAGTCTTCAATATTTCATCAGTTACTTTGACTCCAGAACAAAATGCCCTACTAAGTAGCGTTCCAGCAAAGAGTTCTGATTTAACACAGGTACTTACTAACCTTAAACTATTTACTAGGAATTTCTCTCTTTCGTTGAGGTTTCCCAGTCAGCCATCAACATTTAACATATGCTTTGGAAGCACAAGGGATATGCCACTAAATAAAGCAAGACTTGTGCTTTTCCCCAGTTTCTCTCTTCCCGATTCTGCAATCTCCCTACATACCACGTTGGCTATAAAAATCTGCTGTTATTTTATTCTTGAACTTGCTATAGCATGCAACACTTCATTTGGTGCAATGAAGAAAGCTGTGTCACAAGTTAGTATAAAACAGGTGAGTGGGCAGTAGTCAAAGAAGAAGCAGAAATGACATGAAACCTGACATGCATGTAGCTGAGACAGTGAGTGAATGGAAGAGAGAAAGTGAACCAACTCACCAGATGGTGCACCAACAGCAATCTAGCACTAAATATTGACAAAAGAAATCATTGTTGACATCAGGAAGAAACAAAGGTCTCACACACCCATCACCATCAGTGGTACGGCAGTGGAAAGGGAAGAAAGCATCAAATTCCTAAGGGTGCACATCTCAGATGATTTTTGGACAAGAAACCCCTCCAGCCTTGTAAAGAGAGCTCAACAACATCTCCACTCCCTCCAGAGACTACGCAGAGCAAACCTCCCCTCCCACATCCTCATGACCTTCTACAGGCTAAGATTGAAAGTGTACTAACAACATCATAGTCTGGAACAGAAACTGCTCATCCGCAGATCGCAAGGGATTAGAGAAGGTCGTAAACCAGGCCAGGAAGATCACAGGATCAAACCTCCAAGTCTTTACAGGGCCATTGCTTTTGCAAATGCTACGGCAGGGTCGTGAAGCTGATAAGGGACAAATATCATCCCACACACGGACTGTTCCACCTCCTGTCTTCATGGAAACAATACAATAGCATCAAGTGTAGAACATCAAAATTCAGGAATAGTTTCTTTCCACAAGTGATAAGACTGTTGAACAACCAACCTCACAATGTCAACAATCCTTCAATCTGTGAGAACAACATAAATGCAACAGGATTATCTTTACTGTCATACAATTAAATTATATTTATCTAAATTATGCAATCTGAAATAAATTACTAATTGCACAAGTACAGGAACTGTGAATTTTGCTATGCTGCTATCATCTTTGGTGGTGATAAGTTATCTATATGTCTATTTACATATATCTGTACTATGTAGTATTTTTTCCATTATGTGCTTCATTCACCCTCTTACGAAAACTGTTTTCAATGCACATGAGCCTGAAGTAACAAAATTTCATCCAGTGATACACTGCACTTGTTGAATGACAGTAAAGTTTACATTGACTTTGACTTTACAAATGAGATCATTAGAACTATTACAAAAGCAACTAATTTGATGACTTTTTCTTGCTGAAAAAGAACCAAAATATTTTTTTAGAAGCATGCAACTAACAAAACTAAAATGAGCTACTGGAAAATGACAGTCTAAAGATATACTTAAAGAACATAATAATTCAGAGTATCTGCATTCTAATCCAGTACAGAAAGTAGGAGGCTAAAACAGAACAAATGTCAAAAGGTTTCATACTTAGTGACACAATGCATTGTGAGAAGAAAATGCCTTGCCATGTCTCACCTGAAAAGAACAAAATGAAGTCTATATGGCTGCCATCACCATAACGTTTGGGATACAATAAGGTTATAAAGTAGGGATAACCACTCAGTTTGAAGCACAAACTTGATTGCTACCTAACAGATCAATCAAGATATGATAAAATATATTTAGCAATACTTCAGTTTATGCTCATAAGTCTTATAAGGAAGGAAGCCAGAATTTTTGAAATGTAAATCAGCTTGTGCAATAACTTCCAAAATGTACTCCACTAGTCCTAAAGAACCAAATTGTGCATATTTCTGGACAGTATTACATTTTCAATAATGAAAAAGGTCCTTCTATGATGAGCCCAACCAAAAAAAGGAAACTAAGAATTCTGAAAACAAAGCAATTTATCAAAATAAATAACCTTACTTAAACCATGATGCATCTGCCACATCTTTTTTATTTAAATTATAGCATCTCACTACACAAAAGTAAATTATTTTTAAAAATTGCACACTGTGGCATATGCAAAGACATACATCTGGAGCCTTTCTCCCCGGGCCTCCGCTGAAAATTGGCTTCGTTCCAAGTCGGACTTTCCCGGTTAACAAATGTAAAATAAAATAAATATGCATGGCTATACCTTTGACTGCTCTTTATTTTCATACAAGTGATGATCTTTATTTGATGACATGTATTGAAAGAAAAGTCTTGCCTCCTAAATGGTGAACTAGTCCATTACTTTAAAGTCTGAGGTTAATACAGAATTAGAAATGACACAAAACACCAAGGCTCAAACTTAACAATTTATTAAATAAAAACTTACTAAATAAACAGGAAAAGACTAATAAATCATGTACTTACAAGCATATGCATAAACAAAATCATCTTTGCCACTGGTAGGGAGACTTCAATCCTATCCAGTGCAGCTATCTGTTCAGTCAAGGCAAGGCCGACACTGGCAAAATGGCTCTAAGCTCAGTTCAGGCTGGTGCTGTGATCAAATCTGGATGATGATGATTTCCATTTTAGCCTTTGAGCTTTTTATAGTTTTGAACAAACAACAGGGTCAACAGGTTCAACTAATGACATATTGATCACAAGCTCATCATGAGTTGATGGAATATTGTAGAAAATATGACATTACAAGATCATCATGAGTTGATGGAATATTTTAGAAAATTACAGATTTCCTAAATTGTAAACAAGTCTCGTAATGTCTGGTCTTATATGCCTTACTTCCCTTTTTCAAAGAACAGTTAGCTCACAAACTTGTGATATAGTTCCTCCTTGAAATCCCCACATTCTGGTAAACATATTTTAAGCTGATAAACAACTTCTAGGTTAACAAAAGTTCAGTAATACCAGTAATCAGTGAGCAAGGCCTGCTCTTAAGCACATTGTATTGTTACAATATTAGCAGCATATAGTGAGGTAGTGGCATGTCAGATCTAGCAATAATCAATCTAGCAATAATTAAACATACACAGTGATATGTGGCTCGAGGCATAACAAAAACTGGTAGACTGTGTGGATCTGTCACAGGCCACCCCTTGCATCGAGCAACGTATGCTGTGTATCCCTTATAAGAGTTAAAACTGACAACATCAATTTGTACCTTCTCATCACTTTACAGTAAATGCAGCATCATATTAAGCAAAATAACACTGGAACTATTGTGGTCAAGAGCAAAGGATGCAATAACAAATTAAACCACACTGAAGCCTTAAATGACCACATAAAAATATACCAATGTGAAACAGTTATATCCTGTATTTCATTTGCAATTTTTACAATGGTACCTTTGTCTTTAATCATTTTAATCACTGTTTGATGCGCATCATTTAGTGTTTTATTTAAAAGTTGCAACACTTTGTCCTTCCTACTTAATCTGTTGAAAGTCCGGGTGGACTAGAGATGGCCATCTAAAGGTGTGTAATGGTTCTATGCTAGCATTAAATGTGACGTCCATCCATCTAGTCAGTCTAATAAGTTCTCCAGTACAAAAATCAATAATTGCATGATATTACTTTTACAGTATGCTCCACCAGTTGTGATTATCCCATCACTCCAGGCTAATTTACAGGAGGATATCACAAAAAACAGTGGTATAATTTAGTTGGTAGATGTCTGTACCATTTACTACATACCTGTGCCAGGTGCATTCCCCAGTTCCATTATATAAGCATGGGTGAGGCTTCCTTTTCACCATCATGCATACCCACCCCTGGGGCCAGGTTTCACAACCTGCCACATCAATGGGTACATCATTATAATCAATCAAAGTAGATTCAATTTGAGGTACCCACCAATTATTTCCAAATTGCAAGGGCAATGTAACAAATGGACAGACCTGCTTTGTCCCTTTTTTACTAGCAAGATAGTCAAAAATCAGTATACAAGACTTATTTTCACATGCAAAATCTATTGCCTTTAACCAATGATATAGTTGCAGTTCCCTTTGCCAATGGGCTGCCTTTTTAGCCCCCCAAGTTTGAGTGAATTGCAAATATTGCTGGTTGGCAGCTAACTGAGATAAGATTCAAAAGGTCTGATTTACTTCTGCTGTGAGGTTATTTAAAATCTGTTCTGTATATGTATTTCTATGTTCAATCCACCTCCACAAGACACTTAGAGTTAAAATACCATCTACAGTTCTTTGTCCCAGCTCGGGATCATGGTCTGCTAGTAGCTTAAAGGCCATATTTAGCTCAGTGCCCAAACAGCTCAATTTGCTACATAGGGTATCTATGTCTACACTGTTTAGGAATCCAGTTCCTGTTCCGACTGCACATAGTGCAGTACCAAGAATACCTGTAACATCACGTTTACTCCTTTTATATTTGTAATGTCTGTATTTGACATGCAAAGAATTAACAGGCCATAATTGTACAATTTTACAATGTGGACACCTGGTAGTAATATCAATTGCTGACATGTTGACTATCATTTTAATACGTTGCATAACTCTAGCACTACTTACAGTTTTACATCCTCTTGTATACCTTACCACATGTCCCAAACCATCAATACAGTTGAACTATTATCCATGGCATATATTTCCAAACTCTGAGATAAAGGTTTCTGCAGTGTCATTTTCCCTTTGAAATTCAGCTATGCAGGAGGAATCTAATGGATACTTGGCTAGTGGAAATCCCAACTCATTTAGCCTTTGGTATAAACCTCCAAAAGGGTTGGAAACACATTTTTCAGGATGTCTATCACAGTTCAGTCTACATACAGTTGTAATGTTCTCAGTCTGAGTGATGTTCCAAGTTAAGGCAGGTTTAGGTGTCACTGCATATAGATGATCTCCCAATTTCCAATAAAAGTCACAGTCCGCCGTTAAATTTGCAACATCTTCCTCTTCGAATAGAGGGATAGGATCAAGACAGTCATATGGTCCATCTAAGTGTTGTCGTCGGAAAAGGGTGGCGCCTTCCCAAACAGTGGCAATAATCTATGACGAGGAAAGTACAACGGTTGTTTAGCAGAATCAAGTAATACTAAAACAGTATCACCAGGTCCATCACAAATCACAGTCCCATGTTCATTTGGCTGATTGGGTGTGGTAACTATAACTTTCATTCCCAGCCATTTGCTTGGTTTAATATCACGGTCTTGTAGTAAAAGAACAGCATCTTAATGCATACAAATTTCTACTAAAGGTTGCCCTTTTTGAATCATCTGTGTCTTGTTATTTAAATTGATAGCCTTCACTATCACTTCTCGTTCTGGCTCCCATAATGTAAAAACCTCCTAACTTTCTCCTAATAGTCCTTTTTGCCCCCAGTGCCAAGTTTCTGGGAGAAAGAGTTTCCAACCTGTCTCAACTAATACTATATTTTATGCTGGTACTCTTTATTCAGTCAATGCACATAGCCAGAACCGAGTTTGATCAGTATTTGTCAAAAGAGGGTATATGGCATTTGGGTTCAACTTTTCTAGTTTTAAAATACAACAGTTGGATCGAATGTCATTCATATGCATTTGCAAAGGGGTTCCTTGATGCTTTCGAGGCCTATTATTCAGCTGGCTCACAGCTAATTCTAATACCTTTGCCCAGCCTTGTAACGTTCCATCATTTGTATTCTGTCAGATTTGTTCTTTAAGGAGCCCATTATACCTTTCAATCAAACCAGCAGCTTGAGGATGATATGGGATATGCACCACCCATCAAACTCCATTTTCCTTTGACCATTCTTGAACCTCTGCTCCAGTAAAATGGCTGCCTTGGTCACTTTGGATTTCACTGAGAATCCCATATGTGTCACATAATTTATTCAATCCTTTTACCACTGCTTGCTGGTTTGCCTTTTTGCATGGGGACACCATTAGTAATCCTGAATAAGTGTCCACCGTTAGGCAATATTGCTAATTTTGATCCAGTGGTAAAGGACCAATAAAGTCTATTTGCCAGATTTGTGCTGGACGACTGCCTTAGTGAATGTGTCCACATGCTTCTGCTTGCAGTTGCTTTTGTTTATTTCTTTGACAGATTTCACACTGCTTTATAACATCTGTAGTTATTTTCTTATTCAACTGCATACCATGCCTTCGTGCCCATTCTATTGTTGCATCTCTTCCCAAGTGCCCACTCCGATCATGGGCCCATCTTGCCATGTTAGCACTTTCGGCTTTCTCTTCAGCAACACATACTGCAGCCATCTTATCTACCTGCCAGTTATGCATCCTTTCATTTGTTACAAGTGATGCATGGGCATCTACATGTCCAACACTGATTTTGCATTGTTGAGCTTTTTCCCAAATCTGTTGCCAGTCTTCTTTACCTCCCCATAGAGATCTGCCATGGATCTTCCAATTCTGTTGTTGCCAGGCAGGTAACCAGGTTGTCAGTCCCTTAAAAACTGCCCAGCTGTCAGTATAGATATATACTTCATCTCCAGGTGATAAAACTGTCGATGACCAGGGCAACAGCTCGTAATTCTGCCTGATTATTTGAACCGGCAGTGCTTTCATCAAATAACACAGTTTCTGTTCGTGGGCAATAAGCCACCGCAGTCTAGGTCCTACCATTTGATCCAATTTTGGCAGAACCATCAGTAAACCATGCATGTTTCTGTTTTTCTGCATCTAAATTATCAAATGGTAATGCTTCAGTGATTGGGGATTTTGGAAGCTCGTGTTGCTGTTGTTCTGTCACATCAGCATCATCCAAAATTACCAGTCCAGCCAACTGTTGTACTTGAGATACTCCAGGCACAATGTTGACCCTTTCCTGTAAATACCACTTCCACTTCTGTACAGTCGAAGATTGTGCTATCAGAATTTTCATCAAATTATTATCTCGTAACCACCCCCTGGATTGGGTAGTCTATCTTAACTGTCGCTGTTTGTTGTTTAGTTATTCCTTCCACATGAATCAGTGCTGTGTACACTGCTAGCACATGCTGCTCAAGGGGGCTATCTCTCACCTGCGCTCCAGTCAGGATTTAGACCAAAATCCCAAAGGTCTCTTTTTCCCAGTGTCATCATTCTGACAGAGCCCCCAAGACATAACATTATTAGCAACTGTTACTTCAAGGATAAAAGGCTGCTGTGGATCAACTGGGCCTAGCCCCACACTCTGCTGTAGGGCCTTTTTTGCTTCTTTGAAAACCGTTTGCAGCTTGGGACCCCACTGAAAGTCACATTTTTTCCTTGTTACATAGTGAATGGGTCGCAAAATCAGTCCGAGTTGAGGTACAAATGCTCTCCAAAAGCCCATTGCTCCCAAGAAGGCCTGTGCCTGCTGTTTCGTTTTTGGGACTGCAATTTTCTGAATATTCTCTAGTGCTGCTGCAGGAATTTCCCTTTTCGCTCCATTCCAAATCATACCAAAGAATTTTACTGATGTCCCTTGTTGTGTTTTATTCTCATTTATAGCCTACCCTCTGTTCTGAGGGTGCTGAATTACAGTTTTTAGTGCAATATCCACATAAGATTTTTCTCCAGTAATCATTATGTCATCAATGTAATGGAAAACAGTCACTTTGTCCAGCTGTAACTTGGCTAGGTCTCTAGCCACTAGTCCATGACACAGAGTAGGGCTGTGCAGATATCCCTGTGGTAACACTTGGAAGGTATACTGTCTCCCCTCCCAGGTAAAAGCAAATTGGGCTCTGCTTTCTTCTGCTATCGGAATGGAGAAGAAGGCATTTGCTAAGTCCAAAACTGCATGATATGGTCCAGCAGATGAAGACAATCTTTCCACGATCGTAACAATGTCTGGAACAGCTGCCGCTAAGGGTGGAGCCACCTTGTTCAGACCTCGATAATCTACAGTCATCCGTCATGATCCATCAGGTTTCTTTACTGGCCATACCAAACTGTTGAATGGACTCACTGTTGGCTCAAGTATGCCACCCCAAAGCAGTTCTTGGATCATCTCAGTGATCTAAGCGTGCCCACCTGGGATACGATATTGTTTGATGTTTACTATTGTTTTAGGTGCGGGAATATAAAGCGGTTCCCACTTAGCATTGCCTCGGACTACAGCCTTAACTGCGTTGACTAAACAATGCTGCACTCCAAACCTAAATGGCCCTACAGTGGTTTCCAAGGTTCTACCCTTTAACACATCTATTCCTAAAATGTGCTCAGGTACTGGAACTATTACTGCTTCAATGAAAATAGGAATACCATCCCAAAAGCTATCTTAACCTTGGTTTTGGTACCTAGTGTTTCTGCCCCTCCATAACCATCAATCTCTACATATTGTCCACGAAATTTACGGGAGTTGCCTGCAAAAATGGTTATTTCTGATCCTGTGTCTACCAGAGCCATCACATGTTGTGGCCCTCCCCTCCAAAAAATGGTAAGGGGTATGTAAGGGCGTCGGTCCCCAGGTGTAATTGCTCTTACTGTACCCCTAGCTAATAGGGACCCGTCTACTAGTCAATTTGTCTCTGTTTTTTTAACCGGGGTTCTCCATTCTTTTTCTCCCCAATCTCTCTCATCATTAAATTCCCCCCTTTGCCACTGTGCTAGCTCCTCATCAGTAGGGACGTCAGGATATAACTGATTCCACCCTACCTTCCCTTCAGTGGTACTTCTGGTTGGACTTTTTGTAGGGGTTTGCTTTTTACCTGCAGAGCCTGAGCCTTTCTCCTTTTGTTTTTGCTTCCATTTTTTATATAATTCCTCAGTAGCTATCCCATCTATTTCTGCAACTTCTACCCCCCACCTTAATAGATCCAGAAACATTTGCTTTCTTGTAACTTTTTCACCAGATTTATCTTTTGATTTCTCTGCATTTGCCTTTCTAGGTCTTCTCTGTTCTTTTTCTTCCATTAGTTCTGCCATTTGATTTAGAGTGGCTAGTACATCCCATATCTGATGACCTACACAGCCTGCCAGGGTAGCCATCAGCTGCCCTTTCCACCATTGTGGTGCATTTTTGATCAATTTACTCCTCATATTGCTGGTCATAATTTATGCATCTGGCCCTTTCGGAAGCACTAATGCCCCATTCCTTAATTCCAATGAATAAATGGTAGCCAACATAGCCATTTCTCTTAACTGTTGTATTGCCTTCCAAGGCTTATGTTCATCAGCTACTGTTGTAGCATCAGGCCAAGTAGCTCGGAAAGCCGAGGCTAACCACACCACCAGTGTATTCACCTGGGGATCATCATGGTTCATATTGTTTACTATTTGCTTTAAACGTGGGTGGAACACCAAACATGCACATTGGTGCATCTCTTCAGCATTTAGAGACACTGCTTCTCCCCGTGTCCCAAACCCGAAGAAACCATGCTAAAACAGTTTCCCCCTGGCTTTTGCTTATAGATTTGGATTACATTCAATAATCCAGCTCGAGTATAACTCCGCACCTCAACCCATTGTTGTGGCGCCGCTCCCCCAGTATACTGTCCCTTTTTCTCAATAACAGGGCGTGCCCCCACTGATGGGGAATTTACTATTTCAAAATCACTATCACCCTCATCAGTTAAGGGGAGAGCACCTTCCCACTTCTCAGGATCAAACTCTGCCTTACACAGCAAAGCACGAACCCGAGGCCGTGAGGGCAAATGGCTAGTTTTCTCCCATTTAGTTGTCTACGCTGTTGAATTATTCGAGTAGCTAGAGTCACTGAATTAGATTTCCAGTGTTCAGCTTCCTCTCCTACTTTAACAAGTGCCATATTTGCCTTCTCCAAGGCATCTCTATCCAATCTCTGTGTATGCGTGCGTTCTTTACATTGCTCTTCTAACTCTAGGATTTTTTCTTTTAGTTTCGCTACATCTCTACCTAATTTCTGAAATGCCTCAAAGAACATCCATTCAGCTGCTCCCACCCCTTCCTTCACCTTTTTCCACTTATCATCCAATTTTAGCTCCAATAAAGCTCTAGCTAGACTATCAGGGTCTGCCTTGGGTCTTTCTTGCAAAGGTTTTGGGGAAGGAGGGGGTGAAACTTGACTTAATACTTTAGCAAGAGGATCCCACTTCCCAAATAATGCTGGCATCATAGTATCAACGCCCAACTTATTTGAGGTGCCTGACACAACATCCTTCTTACCTATGCCTATATGTTTTAAAGGAAAAAACATTGGTGGTTGTTGTGACATTTCCACTGTAAACCTCAGATCCTGCTCACTGCGCCAAATGAACTAGTCTGTTACTTTAAAGTTTGAGGTTAATACATAATTAGAAATGACACAAGACACCAAGGCTCAAACTTAATTTATTAAATAAAAACTTACTAAATAAACAGGAAAAGACTAATATATCATGTACTTACAAGCATATGCATAAACAAAATAATCTTTGCACTGATAGGGAGACTTCAATCCTATCCAGTGCAGCTATCTGTTCAGTCAAGGCAAGGCCGACACTGGCAAAATGGCTCTAAGCTCAGTTCAGGCTGGTGCTGTGATCAAATCCGGATGATGATTTCCATTTTAGCCTTTGAGCTTTTTATAATCTTGAACAAACAACAGGGTCAACAGGTTCACCTAATGACATATTGATCACAAGCTCATCATGAGTTGATGGAATATTGTAGAAAATATGACATTATAAGATCATCATGAGTTGATGGAATATTTTAGAAAATTACAGATCATTTCCCAAGTTGTAAACAAGTCTCATAATGTCTGGTCTTATGCCTTACTTCCCTTTTTCAAAGAACAGTTAGCTCACAAACTTGTGATATAGTTCCTCCTTGAAATCCCCACATTCTGGTAAACATCTTTTAAGCTGATAAACAACTTATAGGTTAACAAAAGTTCAGTAATACCAGTAATCAGTGAGCAAGGCCTGCTCTTAAGTATATTGAATTGTTACAATATTAGAAGCATATAGTGAAGTAGTGGCATGTCAGATCTAGCAATAATTAAACATACACAGTGATATGTGGCTCGAGGCATAACAAAGACTGGTAGACTGTGTGGATCTATCACAAATGGGAAAGATCACTTTACTTAAATATTAAAGCAATAATAAAAGTGGTGTGGATTACCATGGAACTTAAATAGGTTTGGTAAGGTTTTTTCCCCAACGACCAAATGTTCTGTCCAGACATAAGTAAATTTCAGAATAATTCACAGCCAATCTGCCACAGATGATTGCTATTATACAGTGTTAAAGATTAACTAGCAAAAACATTCTAAAATGTAAACAGTTCAAGGCCACAAATGATTAGCACTTTTGTTCTCTTTAATAGTAGAACTTCATTACTAAAACTAATGTCTTTTGGCATTTCCTGCTTAGGGGTCGCCACAGCGGATCTCTGGTCTGCTAATGACTGGCAGTGGATTTTTACTTTGCCAAGTTGCCAGCCCGACACCTAACCTTCAAAGAAGGCACACCCATTCACACATGCACCTAGCTGCATGTCTTTAGAAGTCAACTCGACCACGGGGAGAACATGCAGACTCCACACAAAAGGCGCTTCAGCCATTACTACTATTAAATAGAATGAAAGTGTTAATCAATTGGTGCCTTAAGCTGTTTCCATTTTAGAATGATTTTGCTAGTTGGTTTCATTATTTTTTTTTTGTTCATTTCCACAAATTTGGTTTTAGTGTTAAAGATTAATACACATAGACACACATGCAATTTTTTTTTGAGACAAGGTTACTTTAGTAGAAGAGCAACCAAGCAGTCTGTTAAAACAGCAGAAATCTTCTAAGCTGACACGTGGTGTTAGATTTCATCATGGTTTATTTACTGATAATTTAACCCCAGACTATATGATGTCCAGTAGCTTATTTCTATGTTGTCCTCTGCTGCAATGTATATTATGTAAAGAATTCATATTGTTAATGTTTAGCTGCCCTTGAAAAGTATTTGCTTTACTACAATGTAACAGAGATTAAATGCATCATATTATGGCCATTTTAAAGGTGGGTGTACAGAATACTGAGACACTGCTATTATGTCTTTTGACAGGCTAAAAAAATAATGAACTGTTAAGCGCCAAGTGACACAAGACCGTTACTAGTCCACCAGGGTTACTTGGCAACGGCTACATGTACCTCCCAGACATCACTGTTGAGCTTTTTTTTGTTTGCATAATTTACATAGGCTTCTATAATGCAAATTTACAGCACAAGTATTTTTAACACCATTACTGAATTATCACTTGCAACATAAGCAAACATACATTTATATAAAACAAAACAAACCATATTAACATGTTCCCAGTTACAAACATTATATATCACGTGTATTTTTGTATAACTATCATCAATACAACATTAAATATATTGCTGAATTCCTGCCTTCCCCTAAACCTCACCCCTCCTCCAAACATTATTCTGCATGTATTGTTCCTACAACTTCAGTTTTTTTCCTATGTAATTTTCTCATACCCTTTTCTAAAGCTCCCACTTCCATTTCTTTTATCACTGTTACAATATTCAGTACTTCAAATACAGTTGATTTAGACTCTGATTTCCATTTTCTAGTAATTGTTTTTTGACAGCCACCAGAATTAAATTAGCAAGGCCTTACTACGTCTCTGCAGTTCAGATCCTGTATCCTAGCTCAAAAAAATAATTTCCTTAGTTATACCCATTTGCTCACCCAATATTTCTGAAAAAGTACTTGGTAGGGATTTTTTTTAAGTCTGACAACTCATACTCCCAAAACAAGAAGTTATGTACTCACCATAACGTTCGATGTATGTAGTCCATCTCGCCTCACATTCTTACCATGAATTCGGAGCCGAATACCGGCTCCGACTAGGCCAAACTTTTCTAGCTCGAAGTCTTCTATTGGCTGGGCTAAGCAGGTATCCCATGCTGCACTGCTTCATATCCCCAGATCTAGTTTGCTGCGAACACTCATTTATACCCCATGCATAACACCATCCAGGTAAAAAAGAATAAGCTAAAGGTGAAGGGAACTCTGTAAATAAAAACCTAACCTCCAGATCCTCCAGGAAGGGGGAAGGTGGGAGGGTAAGTAAGAATGTGAGGCAAGATGGACTACATACATCGAACATTATGGTGAGTACATAACTTCTTGATGTTATGTAGTCCAATTTCGCCTACATTCTTACCCGTGGGACAGTGTCCCTAGCACCTACATCCTGGGTGGCTCATAGGAAAATACTCCTGAGTACTGTAGAACCAAAGGACGACCTGCCCCTAGATACCACATCCAATTTGTAATGAGTAACAAATGTGTGAGGAGAAGCCCAAGTAGCTGCAGCACATATATCATCCATCGACAATCTGGCTTGATAGGCTGTAGATGTAGAAACAGCCCTAGTAGAGTGAGCCTTGACCGGAAACAGCAGGTCTTTTCCTGCTGCGGAGTAAGCGAAAGAGATGCAACTGGATATCCATCTGGATAGGGTGATTTTAGAGACTGGGGACCCAATTTTGTTTTCCGAAAAGGAGACAAATAGTTGATCAGACTTTCGGATATCTTTTGTTCGGTGCAGATAGAAATGTAACTTTCTTGTGTACATCCAACTGATGAAATTTAAATTCTGGCTTGTTTGAAAAATGTGGAAAGAATACAGGCAACTCAATAGATTGATTAAGATTAGATAAGGACGCCACTCCACTTTAAGAAGGGAAGAAGGGTTAGGTCTAAGAGAAACCCTGTCCTTATGGAAGATCAAGTATGGAGGTTTGATAGAAAGGGCTTGAATTTCTGAAACTCACCTGGCTGAAGTGATTGCTATTAAAAAGGCTGTTTTCCAGGTCAAGAATTTCAAATCACAGGTAGCTGCAGGCTCGAAAGGTGGTGAGGTAAGGGCTTGTAGAACAAAATTTAGATCCCAGGGCATGATAGGTTCGAAGACCGGAGGACGGAGTAATAGAGTGCCCTTCAGGAAAGCCTTACAGAGTCTGTGAGCCATCAGACTAGGCTCATTAGCAACATGAAAGTTAGAAATCGCTGCCAATTGAACTTTTATGGTAGCTGACGCTGAACCCTGATGGAACAGCATAGACAAAAACTCCAAGACTGAAGCAATCAGGGCTGTGCAAGGATCAATTCCTTGGGTATGCGCCCAAATAGAAAACCTCCTCCATTTGCTAGAATAAATCTTCCTAGTAGAGGGTTTATGAGAGGAAGATAAAATGTGAACTACCTCCGGTGAAAAGTGATGAAGCCTAACTAACAATGGAAGTGGAGTAGCCAGGCTGTCAACCGGAGGGTCATCAGAGAGGGGTGGAACTGTCCCGACATGTGTGTCAGTAAATCTGGCTGTGGGTCCAGAATCCACGGAGTGTCCACAATGTAGGGTTGGAGAAAGGGAAACTAGACTTGACGAGGCCAGTGTGGAGCAATCAGAATCATTCTGCTTCCCAAGGATTTTGCTTTCTGAATCACTTTTGATAGCAAGGGAAACGGAGCGAAAGCATAAAGCAGAACGGAGGGCCAATCGTGAACTAGAGCGTCCCTGGGCGACTCCCCCTATGGGAGGATCAGTGTGAAGTAGCTGCTGCATTTGGCATTGAGGGGGCTGGCAAAAAAGTCGCATCAAGGCTGACCCCATCTGCTGAAGATTCGTTCTGCGACTAGACAATTCAGGGACCACTCATAAGGCATCGGAATAGCTCTGCTTAGCCTGTCCGCTATCACGTTGGACTTCCCCGGAATGTGCGTTGCCACCAGAAACCGTTGGGAAGATACTGCCCACTGCCACACTCGCATGGCCTCTCTGCACAGGGGGTAAGATCTGGTTCCCCCCTGCTTGTTCAGATACCACACTACTGACATGTTGTCTGAGTGTATTTCAATCGCCCCTAGAGGTAGAAAGCTCTGAAGTGCCTGCAACGCAAGTAGCACCGCTCTCATCTCTAGGACGTGGATATGCAGATGTATCTCGCGATCTTGCCACGTGCCTTGGACTGTCCTGCCGAGATAATGCCCCCCCACCCCATCTGGGAGGCGTCCGTGGTCACTGTAGCAACCTGGATGGGTGGAACGAAGGGTTTTACCCTGTCCAGATTGTTGGTGCAGAGCCACCAACTGAGATCCTGTTTGCATCTGTCCGTGAGAAAAATAGGGTGAGAAAGTGGAAAAGCAAAGAGGAACCATTGAAGAAGTCTCATGTGCAATCTCGCAAGAGGGACCAACATAATTGTTGCTGCCATGGTCCCCAGGAGTTGAAGAAACCATCTTGCCTTCACTTTCCTCAGGGGCATCAGGGCATGTACCTGTTGCTGTAAGACTCTGATCCTTTCCTGCGGCAAAAATGCTCGCATGCGAACGGTGTCTAATTCTGCGCCAATAAAGGTGACACGCTATGAGGGCAACAAGGCAGATTTTTCCCAATTTAGTGTTATGCTCAACTGTTGACAGAGAGTGATGGTAGCGTCCCTGGTTTGGATTAGTATACGCCTGGTGGGGGCGGTAAGGAGCCAGTCGTCCAGATACGGAAAAGTACAGTTTTGTACCTACCATAAATGTAGATGTTCGAAGATCCACATTGCTGCAGTCCTTACACTTGGGTAGTCCGCTGTCCTCGGTCGGCCCGAATATCAAAGTATAAGGCTGACGTCGGTCAAGGCGCATTTGACTGACATCAGGACGTCAGGGTACAAATGCGCATGACCGACGTCATATCCTCAGTCTTTTCTTGCCCCAGATGTCAGAAGACCCTAAAAATAAAGGTCAAAACCAAAAGACAGCAAACAAACAACCAACCTTCCTAGCACTAAAAATATGTACAATATATACAATATACATCATATTGACAACCCAACCCACACAACCGCCTCTAACTACAGAGGGGAAGGAGGGAGGGTAAATTGGACTGCAGCAATGTGGATCTTCGAACATCTACATTTATGGTAGGTACAAAACTGTACTATGTTCTTCATCTCACATTGCTGCAGTCCTTACACTTGGGTAGAATCCCAAAGCAGAGGTAAGGGAGGATGGCCAAACTATAAGGAAGCAGGAGCTGCCAAAATGCCCTGCAAAACAGCAGTGGCAAAACCAGAACTGGATTTAGAGTAAAGTGGTAGGTGATAATGCCTAGAGAAAGTATGCACTGAACTCCAAGTAGCTGCCTCCAAAATATCCTTAGTTGCCACCCCCTCAAAAGCTGTCGAAGTGGCAGTAGCCCTAGTGGAATGAGGCCTAATCCCAGCTGGAATCTCCTTGCCATGATGGGAATAACAGAAAGTAATGCAAAACCCAATCCACTTAGAAATAGTTTGTTTTGACACAGGCTTGCCCTGAGAACTCAAAGCAAAAGAAACAAATAACTGCTGAGACTGCCTGAACCCTTTAGTTCTGTCCAAATAATATCGCAACTGCCTGTGTACATCTAAAGTGTGCAAAATCTTTTCCCCTTGATTTTGGGGATTTGCATAAAAAGTAGGCAAATGAATAGTTTGGTTTAAAGCCACACTAGAAACCACTTTAGGCATAAAGGAAGGATTAGTACGTAAAGATACCCTATCCTTATGGAAAATTAAGAAAGGCTCAACCGCCATAAGGGCCTGCAACTCAGAAACCCTTCTTGCAGAGGTAATAGCCAACAAAAAGCAGTCTTCCATGATAAAAACTTTAATTCAGTAGTAGCTGCAGGCTCAAAAGGTTGTAGAGTGAGTTTCTCCAACACAAAATTGAGATCCCAAGCAGGAGTAGGAGCTCTTCGTGGGGTCTTATATTCTTTGCCCCTCTAAGAAATTGCTTGAACAAAGGATGAGAAAACAATGGTGGGTCACAATCATAGTGAGCGAAATTGCTGCAGCATGAACCTTAATAGAAGAGAAGGACAAACCTTTGTCCAGTAACTCAGTAAGATATTGAAGAGCCACACTTAAATTAGGCTCAGAAACATCAAAATCCTTTGCTGCACTCCAAAATAAAAATCTCTTCCATTTATCTGCGTACACTTTCCTTGTACTAGGCCTTCTAGCTTCCAAAATAACATTCAAAACTTGCTGTGGAAGTGGAGGCCCACTATGGTTCAAAACAGAATATGCCAGGCTGTTAGGTGCAGAGAGTGAAGCTTGACATTGAGCAAATGACTGTCCTCCTGAGACAACAGGTGTGGAATCGAAGGCAAAGGCCATGGAGGCTTCCGTACCAGGCTTCTCAGTAATGGGTACCAATGCTGTCGAGGCCAATCTGGAGCTATCAAAATCATCCTTGGCTTGTCTTGTCTGGCCTTTAGTAGTACCTTTGGGAGGAGAGGCAGAGGCAGAAAGGCATACACATGAAGATTGCTCCAATTGAAAGAAAGAGCATCCACTTTCCAAGCTGTGGGATGAAACCTTTTTGTGCAAAACTTTGGCAGCTGGTGGTTTAGTGGAGAAGCGAACAGATCTATGTCTGGAGTTCCCCATGACACTGTCAATTTCTGAAATACATGAGGATCCAATTTCCACTCGTGGGGATCCATAATTTGTCTGCTCAACACATCTGCTAAGGAGTTCTGTGCTCCCAGCAGAAACCTTGCCTGAAGATTTAGCTGTAAACTGAGAGCAGTCTCCCACAAAATCATTGCTTGCCTGCATAGAGGATAAGAATGTGTTCCGCCTTGCTTGTTGATGTACCACATGACAGTTGTGTTGTCTGTTAGAATCAACACCTGCCCTGGAAGAAGTAAATCCTTGAAAGCTACTAATGCAAACTGGACTGCTAACATCTCTTTCAAGTTGATATGTAGATGTTGTAGTCTGGCAGGCCACTTGTCTTGTATCCACTTTCCATTCAGATGAGCTCCCCAAGCTTTGTCTGAGGCATCTGTCGTTAGAATCTGACTCGCCTCTGGCCGGGTCACAGAGAGTCCCTTGTTTAGGTGACATTCCTGAGCCCACCACAACAATTCCTTTTGAATGCAAGGTATTATTTGAATGACAGTGTCCAAATCCTGGCAGTGCTGTGTCCATACATTTTTGAGATACCATTTTAGCTTCCTCATATGCAGTTTGGCATTGGGAAGCACCAGAATACAAGATGCCATGAACCCCAAGGCTTGAAGGACTGTCCTTGCAGTCAGCCTGGACTGATGAGACAACTGATGAAAGTAAAGGGAAAGATTCTTTTGCTTGTCCGGGGTCAAAAAGGCCATCTGGGATGCTGTATTCAGTCTCACACCCAGAAAGCACATGTCCTGAGAGGGTACTAGACTGGACTTTATTTCGTTCACAGAATACCCCAGGCATCTTAGCACTGCTATCACATAATCCAAATGATGAAGAAGCTTGTCCCTTCCTTGAGCCAGAATCAGGCAATCGTCCAAATAAGGATAGATCTGTATTCCTTTTAACCTGAGGAAAGCTATCACTGGAGCCAGAACTTTCGTGAACACTCTGGGCGCAGTAGATAAGCCAAAGGGCAATGCAGAGAACTGATAATGAGAAGTCCCAGCTCGAAAACGCAGATACTTCCTGCAACTCAGTCTGATAGGAACATGAAGATAAGCCTCCTTGAGATCCAAAGTTACCATCCAATGATCTTTGCCCAGCAGAGGTAAAAGCTGCTGTAACGTCAACATTTTGAACTTGGGAATGTCCAGATAAGTGTTGAGAATAGATAAGTCCAAAATTGGTCTCCACATGTTCCCTTTCTTTGGTACTAGGAACAGGCGAGAATAAAATCCTAGGCCCACTTCTGGCATAGGGACCGGCTGTATGGCCCCTATTTGGAGTAACAGAGAAATTTGCTTGTGAGCCTCTATTCTTTGTTGAGGAGGAACGTCTGGCATGCCTTTGAAAGGAGGCAAGGTATGGAAATAAAACCTGTAACCGTGGTGTATGATATCCAATACCCATCTGTCTTGGGTAATTAAACTCCAATTTTCTTTGAAAAGTGCCAACCTTCCTCCCAAAGGTGCTGCCAGACGAGAAGGCTCTGGCAGCTGAAAAGGTAGGTCATTGGGTCTGTTTACGAAAGGACTGACCCCTGCCCTCACCGAAGACTGTGCAGGAGAACTCCCTGTTCTAGGCCTGAAAGAGCCCTGAGCTCTGCCCCTACCACGTCTAGATCTACCCCTAGACTGGGAATCATAAGAAGGATACGTCCACCCCTTAGTAGGCCAATTTCTACTAAACTTTGGAGGCTGAACTTGCAAAAAATCTTTAACAGTCTGCATAGACTTAGCCTTGTCTTCCATTTTCTTTAAAACTGCCTCAACAGGAGAACCAAACAACACATCAGATTGCAAAGGAGCATCTAAAATCCGCGTTTTAACATGGTCAGATAAATTCTGATCCCTCAGCCAGGCGTGCCTGCGAAGAACTGACCCAGTGGCCGCCACCCTAGACGAGGCCTGTACAGCATCAAAACCACATTGCAAAGAATGCTTACCCACCTGTTCAGAAACATGTACTAAATCTTGTAACTCTTTACAATCAATACCTTCCGCCAGAGCATCAACCTTAGACTTCAATTGTGAAAGGAGATAGTTTTGGTATTTCAACATGTGAAACTGACAATTCAAAGCCCTCATAGCTAGAGTGGAAGAAGTATAAACTTTCTTTCCCCATCTATCCAAGGCCCTGGCCTCTATCTGTAGGAACCAGATTCTTGACAACAGAAGCCTTAACACCTTTAGGCCCCTGACTAACAGTTTCTGGATCTGCCCTAGGACTCTTAAAAAGATACTTATGAGCTTCAGGCACCCTGTAATACCTATCCGGTTTAACAGGAGCAGGAGGCAAAGAATCAGGATTAAGAGAAGCCTCTGTAAAAACATCTTCCACCACATCCAAAACAGGAGGTATAGCCAAAGGCCTATGCTGGGGTAAAACAAAATTTCCTAAGCCTTTTCCTGGAATCAGAGAACTCCTGACCTTCCCACTTAAAATGCTCCCTCATGGAATGAAGAGTTTCTGAAAAAGAAAAATCCTCAGGAGGAGAAGCAGAAGGAGTAGAATCATCCACATCAGAATCAGAATAAGGGGAGTACTCCTGCAAGTCTTCAGCCGAAGACTCTGAAACATCCGAAGCCTGCTCAAAACTCCCTAGCTCAGGCTCCACCCTAGGTCTCTTATCAGGAGGGGGCAAAGAACCCCTAATCAAAGTAATCAAATCTTCTGCCATTTTAAGCATATGCTTCTTGGGCACAGTTCCTGAAGAACTAGGGGTGACACCAACTGAAGCTAAACCCGGCCTGCCTCTGGAAGAAGCCTTGGAAACAGAAGGAGAGGGCCTAACCACCCTAGGAAGGGAGGGGAGTATAGTAACCTGAAAAGCCCCATCAGCCTGACCTGCCTCCTGAGAGGCCACATCCTGCAATAACAAAGTCTCTCCCTGGGATCCCAAAGAAACCTCCGGTGGAACCACCGGCTCCACCGACACCTCTAAAGAACCGGCGTCCGGTACGGACGGTTCTTCTAGCCTAGGCTTAACTGCTTTGTCCTTGCGCTTCTTCGAAGAAGCGGGCGTCTGACCATCCGACGGCATTTTATAATTGCACCGCTTCCCGAAGACTAACCTGGCACAATCTAACCTTCTCTTTATAGTGCGCTTATTGAATCTAGCACAAGAGCGACACCCAACAACGTCGTGCTCAGGCCCTAAACAAGGAATACACAAAGTATGATAAGTCTCTATGCGGTATCTGTTTCCCACAAGAAATACAATTATTCACTTTTTCTGACATCCGGTAAACCACTGAGGCAAGAAAAAACTAAAATATTCCCCAACGGGGTACTTAGCCAACTTTGACTCGGTCTGAAACCCCGAAATCGAAAAATTTTCAGAACGCCAACCGGCACTTGCAATGCTGCTTCTGCATCGGACCATGCGGCAAAAAAGACTGAGGATATGACGTCGGTCATGCGCATTTGTACCCTGACGTCCTGATGTCAGTCAAATGCGCCTTGACCGACGTCAGCCTTATACTTTGATATTCGGGCCGACCGAGGACAGCGGACTACCCAAGTGTAAGGACTGCAGCAATGTGAGATGAAGAACATCACTTGCAATCCTTGATGTCTCAAGTGAGCAGTCACCACCGCCATACACTTGGTGAACACCCTGGGGGCTGTGGTGAGACCAAAGGGCTCAAAACTGGAAATGACTGGCTCCCAGCTGGAAGCGTAGGTGACTCCTGGATGCCCTGTCCATTTTGACATGGTAGTAAGCATCCTTGAGGTCGATGGAGCACATCCATACCTTCTCTCCCACCAATGGGAGAATCAACTGTAGTGTGACCATACGGAACTTGGACTTGTGTACATAGTTGTTCAGTTGGCTGAGATCTAATATGGGTCTCAGGTCCCCTGTTCTTTTCAGCACCAAAAAGAATCTTGAGTAAGTCCCTAATCTGACTTGGTCTGAGGGGACACACTGGATGGCTCCCTTTCCTAGCAGCTTTGAAACCTCTGAAGCTGCATGATCCCTTTGACTGGGTGGAACATCCGGGATTTTTCTGACTGAAGGGGGGGGGGGGTCTGACGTAAAGGGAATGACGTAACCTCCGGAAATTACTCGTAATACCCATCGGTCCTGGGTGATGCTTTGCCAGGCTTCCGGGTATAACGATATTCGACCCCCGAATGGCTCCGGAGAAGCACAGTCGAGCATTCCATCAGAAACGAGAATAGGGAGAGCCGCAAAAGGAATCATGGTCTCCCGAATTGCGGGGGCACCCTTTGCCTCTAGGGCGGCATCTCCCTGAATAACCTCCCCCTCCTCTGCCTCTGGAGGGGGACTCACCTTGTGCGGCAGGAAAAAACCTCTGATTTTTTGAACCACATCTTCCCACCCCGCTGGGCCTTGGGGTAAGGTCTAGAGGGAAGGGAAAAATGGACCCCTATGGCAGACAGGGTCTTTCCCTCTTGTTCGCACCTGGTGAGGGTGTCTTTCACTTTGGTTCCGAACAAAGAAGAACCATCAAAGGGGGTGTCAGTGAAAGAAGACTTGAAGGCCTCCGCAAAATGACAAAGGCGCATCCAGGCTTGCCTTCTAAGGGTGACTCCTGAGCTTGCTGCCCTACTCGCTCCATCGGCTGCATATGAAATGAGCCGCATGGAGGAGTTGATGATGAAATTGAGGGTAGACACCTGGGCGTTAACCGTCTGGGCCACCGCCTCAGGAACGTTACTCGCAAGAGTATCTCCTAACTCCTTGAGGAGATCTCTCTGGAGCAGAGTAAAATGAGACAAATAGTTCAGCGACCATAAGGTAAAGGTTGCTGACGAGAGGGTACGCTTCCTGTACCGGTCCATGGTCCTAGACTCCTTGTTAGGAGGATGGATGGAGGAAGAAGTCTCTGCTACTTCCTTCTGAGTGGCCACCATGGCATCCACAGGGACTCCTTTGGACAGAAACTCCTTACCTGGGGGAGCAGAAAGAAACTTATTGGGATGCCTTGATACGGGTTTCACAGAATCAGGGTTTTCCCACACCCTCCGACAAATTAAATCCAGGAGCTCATCGAAGGGTGGGGACACCCAGGAGGCAGAGGTCTGAGCACCAAAAGCCTTAAGGAAGACCGACTCCTCCTCGGAGGGGGCTTTGGACGGCCAGTCACCTCTTTGTTTCAATATCTCCAGGATGTTGGAGAAGGAAACATCATCAGAGGATGACTTGGGGGACCCCTCCAATTCCTCGAGGTCAGTATCAGAGGTGAGAGGCTCATCCTGGGAGTCTATGTGCTTCCTCTTGCACGTTTTCTTTCTAGGGGGCTCCTCAGGCACAAACTCTGAAGGGCCCTCAGAAACTTGGGGACCACTCGTGGGGTATCCCTAGGCCTTGGTGCTCGGCTGTCTATGGATAGGTGGTGATCAGAGGCTCTCACCAGAGTGGTGGGGGACAGAATGACCGACCCACATAATGTAGCTGACGATCTGGCCAGCGCCGTCCGCATGGCCTCAAAGGCAGCCCCCCCGAGTTTGAGGACCGGCCAGCCTCCGAAACCATGACAGGAGTCGGGGTTCCTCGAGCCAAGGCACCGAGCGGGAGACTCGGAACCGAAATATGTCCCGAGATGTCCCCCTCAGGCCTGACTGAAGAATCCCGAGTCCCGAACCCCGTGGACGGAGCTAACGGGGTCGGAGCAGACGTCGGTACCGATAGGCCCGGAGGGGCCATCAGAACTGACCTAGGAACATCACACGGAGCGGAACACTCTGGCTCCGAAGACAGAGATGCACTCGGAGGAGGAATGATCGAAGGTGTCGGGACGGGCTCCGGAGCCGACTGGGACGGAGCCGAAAACAATTTTGCCAAAACTGGTGACTGGAGGAGCCTCTGCACCACCCTATCAACATCCACATCTGAAAGAGTCCTGGAGGATTTGGAGGACAGGGAGGGAGATTGAGATCTCCTCTCAGGTGAAACTGGTCTAAGACTGGGCGATCGGCTCCGAAGAGGTTCCAATATAATTGGAGCCGACACCGGCTCCATCAACACCGACACTTCCTGCGGCCCCGAGGACAGTGGAGCCGAGGAGGTCGAAGCAAGTTTTGTGACTTTCTCCGGTGGCTCCGAGGAAACTGAAGGAGCCGGAGATCTCTTTTTTGACTTAGAGGACTTAGATTTAGAACTGGGAGAAGAATCCATGTCCTCTTCGAACGAGGGATTCAAGAGTCCCTTTAAAATCAGCTTATTCTTTCTTTCTTGGAGCACTCTGGGACTAAAAGCATGGCAGAAGCTGCAGGACTCCTGCAGATGGATGGCTCCCAGGTAATAAACACAAATCGAATGCCCATCGGTGATGGACATCTTGTAACCACACTTACAGCACTTTTTAAAACCCGAAGGTTTGTGCTCCTTGGAATCCTTGGACATTTTTCCACAAGAAATCACGAAAAACCAACACAGCACAAGTCACTGTCTGACAAGAAGGACACAGACACACAACCACCACAAAACGCAGGAACAAGTTTTGTATACTGCACAGCACACAAGCAAACCTCAGAAGGAACAAGCACTGAGACAATTAAGGCCAAAACCTCTAACTAAAACTTTTTTATTGACCACGAATACTACAGGGAAACCGACACTAAACCTCTAACTTAAACGGTTTAGTGCAAAAAACACAGGACAAGAGGACTAAGTCCTCTAACTGAAGCGGGCCTAGCCCGAAAAAACAGTTAGCGGGATACCAAAAACCACAAACACACTACCTAAAACCAATACACCACCAAAAGGACAATAGCTATGAAAATAGCTTTTTGTTTATAAGTATTTTTCTCAGAATACAAGAAAAAAAGGGTACTTAGCCACAGCCAAAAGCGAGACCACATCCCAGCTATACGAGTGGCAAATGAGATCTGGGGATATGGAGCAGTGCAGCATGGGATACCTGCTTAGCCCAGCCAATACAAGACTTCGAACTAGAAATGTTTGGCAGAGTCAGAGCTGATATTTGGCTCCGAACCCACGGGTAAGAATGTAGGCGAGATTGGACTACATAACATTATACGTTTCCAGTCACCTCTTTCTTCCCCATCACACCATTTGGCATCTACCTCAGGAAAAATTCTTGTGTGTCTGCTTGGGACATAAAATACCTCTGCAAACACTTCCAAGCAAAAATCCTAAATCTTCTAGACCTTGTTGCATATCTGGGAGTCATACATATGTCGTCTCATTGTTTCCTTGTGAATTGCTTATCCAATCTCTCTTCCCAATCCTTTCTAAATGCTTCTGATTGGTTCCTACAGTTATAATGCAATATTTTAAATACCCTATTAATTATCCATTTTTTTAACAGCAGCTTCTGTTTTAGATTAAACTAAAAACTCTACCAGAGCAGGTCTTTCACTTAAGATTCCCCCCATCCCTTTCTCTGATATAAGTCCCAGATAGGGAGGCAGTCTGTAGCTGCAGTCCAAATGTTTTCTTGGTCTCTTCCCACTCTGTTACCTTTCCCTGTCTAGTTACTTACTCCCAAATACCTTGGCTCCTTTGCCAGTTTTTTCCAGTAAATTCCAGCCCCCTCTTGCCTATTCTCTGTATTGCCAATTGCTGTCATCCCTATTGGCAACAATCTCCTTTTTCCATTCTTGTGTTGGCTTAGTTTTTAGTATAGCGCAAAATATTATATGAAATATAGCCTTAAGGGGAAGGAGAATGTATTGTAACCCCCCCCCCCCCAGCAATTAGGTCTTTATGCCTTAATTTACTGCTACAGCGAAAGCAGGTATGGATGGCAGTTTCCATTTCACAAAGCAGAAATGTTGATGGTGCCGCTCATGGGTGTACCTAGGCATCTCCATATCAGAAGTGTGACACCCAGTATTGTGAATCCTGACACTAAAAATGAAACAGGTTTAAAAAAAAATAAGTAAAAAACATAAATGTCATAACTAAGCCTGAGGCTAAGAAAATATGAAACAAATAACAAAACTTGGTCCGAGTCTGCAGCAGTTTTATTGAAATTAAGCACTTTTGTCTTTTAGATACAAAGACCTCATCAAAATAACATACAATTACTGAACATCTCCTTGTAAATGGTTCCAAGACATCACATGATACCAAAATAACTAATGAAATGAATTAATACAATTGTGTTTATTTCATAACAGATTATTACTGAATAGATTTTCATTAAGTCCTGGTGGTCTGTCAAACTTGCATGTCAACTACCAAAATAATTTCCTGTAAAGTAAAATTTTGTTCCAGTCATCCCCACTATCTTTCCCTTGAACTTTCAACAAAATAAAAAAATACAAAAAAAAATTCTGTCCATTTGTTTTAATCCTGGTTGAAAACTAGATATGACCAATGTACACATTTGCATGGCAAACTGAGAACCTGCCAGACATGTACTCCATTTCCTTTACAAATAAGTCCACTGCCAATGGTCCCCGATTTCACAGACTGTTCCCATTCCACTCAGCTTTCTCTGATTTTGCAGAATGTCTCTGGTATTGATTTGTATTTTTGTTATCCCCTCATAAAATCTTTCATTTTTCTAATAAATCAGTGAGGATTACTATCAGTCAATAATGACAGTCATTAGAGTTTCATAATCCTTATTGTTAAGAAAATGCACTTGGATGCAAAGGCTTTTGTTCTATTAAATTTTATGTGAATTATGATCAGTCAATAATGCCAACCATTAGAGTTTTGTACTTATTGTTTAGAAAATGAATATTGACATAAATCCTGTTGTTCTATTAACGTTTATATGAATTTGAGCAATGGCTAGAAATTATCCCAGGTCGTCCCCCCCCCCCAATTATTTTTGTCTTTGCCTCTAATTCTTAAACAAGTAAGTTGAGAACTATGAGTGTGTCCCTGAGTTTGCCTGTATTTTTGATTTGTGTAGTAAAGGTTGTGATTTTCTGAACACAAAATAATGACAGACATTTGAGTTTTTGATTTAGATCACTCATAAAATCAATGCTGTGCAGACCTGTTAACTTTATCAATTCTTCAAATATATAAGAGAAACATTTAAGTTATGTCCCTGATTTGGGCCTTTGTTTTCTTAATATATTTTTGTTGTCCTTGATTTTTTTTCACTAGGAAGTTGAGAAATGATTTTTAATAAAGAGTAGGACATTTGAGAAATACACAAATTATCCATAATTGATGGGGCTATCTGTGGAGAAAAATGACAAATGGTTGTTTGCTCATTATTCTGCCTTTGCAGGATTATTGTAATTTGCTTGAAGCATCTTGGAATACTTTGTGCGCAGCTGCTGTTTGAAACAAAACTGAAATTCATTGTCCATATCTTTTATGACAATTAGTTGTCTGAAGAGCTTAGAAAATGTTTATAACTGCTGGGTGAGTGTGGAAGCTGTCTATGGCTGAAACTAAGCGACCCTCAAATCACTGTTTAACAGTCACTGATCTGGCACTGCAAGACTGATGTATATTTGTGTGAAGTAAGAATGAATGCGTTATTACTGTGACTGTTATTTACTTTACTAATTTACCACAATCTGATGTCTGAGGTGTCCACAGTAAAGTGAATGTAATTGGTGGGTATAGAGGCCATCTGTGGATGCAAGCGACTTGTCCTTGCTTTTGTCTAATCATCATTACCCAGTAATCACGGATCTGGCATGGCAAGACTAGTCAAAACAAATAACAGGCTCCAGTAACATGGAGGTTATATTATAAATGTCTTTAATCAAGTCCACCAATCAAGTTGTGAACTTGATTAAATAAATTTATGACGTAACCTCTATTATTGGTGATGGTTATTTTTTTTGGTATAATTGGCTCATTTTATGTGCTTGAGCTGCCCTTTATTTTTGATGACAGGAGTAGTGTCAAACAATGTGTTTGCTAAAATCAGTGTAAAAGTATCATTACAATGACTTAATACACATATGTATGGTGTGGGAGGTTGCAATGTATTTAGAGTACCACGTTGGCCATAATTTCTCTCACTTTCCATCACAATCATTAGTACTTGTAGATCAATGTGTGTGTATTGTATGTATCTTTAAGAAGTTATCCAAGGGTTTGCACAAGTGTATAAATACTGAGCACGTGTAAGCTAGACGCCATTTTGTAGTAAGCTGTTGAGATGTAAGCATGTATATATGTAAGGTCTGGCTGTTAACTGGTCTGTTCATACTTTCTGATGCTATCTATCCTGATGTGTTTGTGTGGATTAAAGCATCTAAATGAAATCCCCCGCCTGCTTGTCATATGTGTTAGAGAAGGACGAACGACATGGTACCAGAAGTGGCATGTCTAAAAGGACATGGAGTCAGGAGCGGCATGTCTAAAGGGCATGAAGTTAGAGGCAGCACGGCTAAAATGACTTAAGGCACTTGCTTGGGACTGGTGGAATATACAAGAGTGAATCATCCCTAAAATGCCCTAAAATGTGCATATTTCGCAAAACAGGTCAGAATTTCAGGTATTAAAACTTGCTCAGCACTATTTCTTTTTTGCAAAATATGAAACAAGACATACGGAATGTTCTAAATGATATTCGCATAAACTGATATGTACGATATTGTTAAAAATATTCAAATTACTACGGAAAATGTTTGAAATAAAGTCTGATTTGCATGAAACGAATAAAAAAATGGGGAAACAGCAGCATTTTTGCAAAGCATATATTTTTCATATTAAGCAAAGATATCAGAGTTAGATGAAGTGCATAAAGCGTTTGCATGTTTCTGCAGTGTTACAGTAAAGCAAAAGTACAGCCATTGCAAGGCATATTTTGCAGAATACAGCCATTACAGAGCATATTTTGCAAAGTACAGTATTTTGAAGAGTTTATTGAGCATTTGAATGTTATTACAAGCTTACAGAACAGTTTGTTTGTTCATAGATGCTTACTAGACTAACAACCACAAAAGCCTTTTTAAGCCCAACCATGCATCCCAAATCTCTGACAAGTTCAGATATCCTTGATAAGGGTAAGCAAGAGTTTGGGAGATGGACCATTTAAAGGTTACCTGTGTCCATTAGAGACATAGGTGCCAAACCAGGGATGAATTTCCAGTTTCCCATCCAACTGTCCAAGTTGCACTTGAATTGGGTTAGGGAGGAACGCTGATTCACATGGATGGAGAGCCTGTTCCATAGGCCCCGTATTTTCTGGGATACACACCTCTCTCTCCAGCAGGTCCTATTTATATCAAAGGCAAGGTTTAAGTCTTTAGAACAGGTAATTCTGGTGCTGTTTGTTTTGTGAATATGCAGGAGGGCCAGAGTGGGGTCTGACAATGCCCTGTATGCCAGGCATAGATCTCCCCTCAAAAGCCTGTAGGAGGCAGTCTGCAAAGGACATTTTACTTGCTCCCTGTATTCTTTTAGTGAGGAACCTCTGTGGATGTTCCAATCATTGGATATGCCTGGTTAGGTAAATACCAAAGGGGGCACTGTACACAATGACAGGTCTGATGAATACCGAATACAGTGGAACAATGACTTCCTTGGACTTAGATGCCATACTTTTGTTTACAAGTTGTGCAATACAGAATGATTTCTTCACCAATGTAGACACATGATGGTCAAAGGCTAGATTACTATCTGTGTGTGTCCCTAAGTCCCTGACTACTGGGTCAACTCTAAGGGGTGTGTTGTCAGTATGATAGTTACCAGGAATGGATGACTTCCCAAAAGGATACGATTATGCATTTTTTGGCATTTAGTTTTAATCCATGGCCCTGACACCAGTTGTTTGTCTGTGTCAGCCCCTCCTGGAGAACATTTATGTCAGTGTGAGATTCTATGTCAGCTTCTAATTTGCAATCATCTGCAAATTTAGTCAGCCAGAGACCACTGACATTGGCCTTGACTTTTGAAAAATAAATGCCAAAAAGGAGCACTCCAAGGACCGATTCCTGAGGGACTCCACTTGTGACTGACTTCTTTGTAGAGGTGGACTCCCCAGTCCTAACTTCTGGGGTCCTGTCTGTAAGCCAGATGGCTATCCACCTGGTGACATATGGGTTTGTACCTAACCTCTTGAGTTTGTCAACAATGCCCGAGTGGGGTATTGTGTCAAATACCTTGGCCAGGCCAAGGTAGACAGTGTCAACAATTTTGCCCTCATCCATTGCTTTGGTGACCTTCTCAAAGAAGTCCACTTATTTAATTACAAGGGCCATATTTTCAGTGTCTTTGTGTATACTTTGTGGGCATGGCACATGGATTTCAAAAGCACAGTACACTTGTGTTTGACAGTAATATTGCTGAGAACTAGAGAGGGTTTGAGCAAGAGTACGACATTTTCATACAGGCTGCACTTTCTGATAAAGATGACTGTACAAAGGAATTTATTCTGAGTGGTTTAAATGTAAATTTAGAGAAATGTGTAATCCCCCCCCAGACAAATGTTACTATGGAGAGGCACTTATTTTATAAAAGGGATCAAAAGGCTGGTGAAACTTTTGCAGCATATATAACTGACCTGAGAAATAGCACTCATTGATAAACCCCAGAACCTTCTAGCAAGTATTAAAGTGAACCTTGGAAATCGCACAATCTCAGTGAAGCATAAGAGTGAGTCAGCAAACTCAAAGCTTGAGCCCCGGCCTAATTTCATTGCCAACTGTCATAACTGTGGTGGAAGTCATGAAATTAAAGGGAGAAATGTTTAGCTTTTGGTCAACAATGCCACAAATGCAGTAAGTGAAATCATTTCAAAAGGTTTTACAAACCAAAAAGCCCACATTATTCTATTAAAAGGGAACATTTTAAGAAACGAGTTGGTCAATTAGAGAGCTGCAACCCTGCTCTTTACGTGGATGGTGTGTCAGTACTTCATAAAACAGTTAATGCAGTAGATTTAAGGGCAAAAAATGAAGTATTTTGTACTGTTTGGATAAATGGCAAACCCATACAGCTCAAAGTTGATACTGGTTTCAAATGGAATGTCATGTCAGCAGAAACATTTGTCAGTGTGTGTAAAGGTGAAAGGCTTGATTTGGCAAGGTTTGTGAAGCTTGTTGCTTATAGAGGTGAAGAAATTCAGACTGAAGGCTCAGTAGTACTTTCATGTTACTCTGCTGGAAGAAGCTATGATTATTTTGTGTGGTCAATGGGCACGTCCAGTCATTATTAGGGCTCAGAAACAGTTTGAAAATGGGACTGCTTTCATTTAGTAAGGAAGTCCACCAGGTTAGCTTAAAAGATCACTGCTTTAATTTCGCCCATTATATTTTTTTCTACCTATGTAGATCTTTTTGACAACAAACTAGGCATGTTCTCCATGAAGTTAGACCCAGTTGTCAGGCCAGCACAGAAAGTTTCAATAGTCATGCAGGACAGAGTCAAAGCTGAACTAGATAAAATGGCGTGACATGGTGTGATTTGTCCAGTTACAACAACAAATGAATGGGTATCTTCCACAGAGGTAGCTCATAAGAAAAGCTCGGATGACATCAGAATATGTCCTGATCCACGAAATCTGAACAAAGCACTAAAAAGACCTCATCATCCAATGTGCACATTCGAAGAAGTTGCAGCCTTGACACCAAATGCCACTATTTTTTCTGTCTTAGATGCAAAGAGTTCATTTTGGCAAATTTAGCTTGACAAGAAATCCTCATTGCTCACTACTTTCAGTACTCCGTTTGGCAGGTACAGATTTATGAGAATGCCATTTGGGATAAATTCTGCAAGTGATGTCTTTCAATGTGCAATGAAGCAATTTTTTTCTGGGTATCCTTGTGCTATTACAGTATACGACATACTAGTAGGAGATCATGATGAAGCTGAACATGACGGAAACCTCAGAAAAGTTCTAACAAGGGCACATGAAGTGAATCAATCTACAGAAATGCAAATTCAGGCTACAAGAAGTTACTTATGTTGGTCATTTATTTACAAGTTCAGGCCTATAACCAGACCCTTCTAAGGAATCAGACATTCTCAAGATGCCAGTTCCAGACAATGTTCAAGCCCTACAAAGTTTTCTTGGCATGGTCAACTACCTAGGCAAGTTCATTCCAGACTTCAGCCAGCTATCAGCACCACTCAAGAGAGCTGACACATAAAGATGTATCCTTGTCTTGGTTAGAGCAACACCAAAGAACATTTGATGTCCTGCGGAATAAGGTGAAGTGCCAAGACTGGAAAAACTCCCTTAACAGCCTCAACAAAACGTTGATGTCCCTCATCAAATCCTCTAAAGCTAGCTATGAAAACAGAACTGCAGCAGATAGTACGAACAACCACAAGGCCTTCTATAGTTATGTAAAGAATCTCCATGGCAATACCCAGATTTGTCTGAGCTACTGCAGAATGGTACCTGCTACACCGAGCCAACAGATATTGGCTGACAGATTCAGTGCCAACATCACCCCCCCCCCCCCCGGAGGAACAATCACAATACCAGTAGATTGCCAGATACCCAAGTATTACTGCTGCACAGTTTAAAACAGCACTGTCCAAGGCCAAGAATACAGCTTCCATGGGACCTGACAATATCCCTGGCTGTGTTCTACATGAATTACAGAGTGAATTGGCACCTCACCTGTTCAATCACAGCCTCACCTCAGGCTTTGTCCCTACTGAATGGCGCAGTGCTACAGTCATCCATCTCCACAAAGGAGAAGCGACTACAGACCCTGGGAACTATCACCCCATTAGCCTGACGAGTCTGATATGCAAAGCTATGGAATACATCATCATGGACCTAATAAACAAGGCTATAGGGAATCTTCAAACTCTGGATCCCACACAGTTTGGTTTTGTGGAGGGTAGATCATGCCTGCTCAACTTGGTCGACTTCTTTGAGTCAGTCACCAGAGCTGTGGATGAAGGCAAGGTGGTTCATGCAGCCTACCTTGATCTGGCCAAGCCATCTGATACCATTCCCCATTCAGGAATCATAGAAAAACTCACTAAGCTAGGCTTCAACCCCTATATCACTAGGTGGGTTGCAAACTGGCTCACAGATAGAACCCACAGTGTGAAAGTAGTGGACTCCAAGACAGACTGCCGACCAGTCACGAGTGGAATCCCACAGGGTTCGGTCCTGGGTCCTCTCCTGTTTGGTATCTACTTCTCTGAAGTCCAGGCCAACACAAAGGGTCTCTGGCTGACAAAGTTTGCAAACAATTGCAAGTTGGGAGCTATTAACTCCCCAAATGATGTTAACATCCTACAGAAAGGCCTCTCTCAGACCAACGACTGGTGTCAGAACCATGGCCTTAAGCTCAGTGCAAAAAAAAATGTGTCATCTTCCCCTTTGGGAAAAACCCAGTTCCCATGAATTACCACATCGATGGTAGTCCACTGAACACAAAAGGTGTTATAAGAGATCTGGGAACACAGGTTGACATCAGCCTTTCTTTTGACCACCACATTGCCACTGTGGTCAAAGTCCTTCTATGAGGCACATCTCATTACTAAGGGTTTTGTATCCAGGAAGAAAGAAGTCATCGTTTCCCTCTACTCTTCCCTCATTAGGCCAATCATCGAGTACAATGCCCCATTTGACATGTACCTCACTAGACACCTGCAACAACTAGAGAGGCAGCAAAAGTACCTCACAAAGAGGATCCTAGGCCTTAAACACTTGTCCTATATAGACGGACTCAAAAAACTCTATTCTCTGTTTCATATCGCCTACTTAGAGGCGATCTCTGCTTGACATATAAAGCCATGTCTGATCCAGCTCTGTTAGAAATACTACATCTAAAGAAATCCCAATTCCTCTGCACCACACGCTCCAGTGACCTCAACCTCATTACCACAATCAACAGAACGTGCTGGAGGGGCAGGTTCATAACCCAGAGACTGCCCTTGCTATGGAATAGACTTCCCATACATGTCAAACAGAGCACCTCACTGGCCCTCTTCAAGAGAGACCTTGATGAGTGGATGGGAAATAGAAAATTCACCCTGAGGATCACTCCAGAGGCTCTACTCGACAGAGGCACTGGGAACTAAGGTCGGGTGGCACGATGTCAGGGTAATCCTATGGGCTAGGTTTGTAAAGGCTCCAGGGCCATTAGCCTAGTACACACCTATGAAACAGAGAATTGCTAGTCCACCAACTCTCAGATATTACGATGTTTACAAGCCAGTTACACTTTCCTGTGAGGCTTTGAAATTTGGTCCTTGTGGAGCCATTCTCCAAGAAGATCAACCTGTTGCCTATGCATTGAGAACTCTTATCCAAACTGAAATGCAGTATGCCCAGATTGACAAAGAATTGTTGGCAATTGTGTTTGCATGTTAGAAGTTCCATGATAACGTTTATGGCAGATCTATCCAGCTTGAAACAGACCACCACACTTTAGTCACTATATTGAGAAAGCCTATGCATTCAGCTCCAACCTGACTACAATGTATGATGCTGAAATTGCGAAAGTATAATTTCAATCTTGTCTACAAGAAAGGCAAACTTATTTATCTTGCTGACACATTATCCAGATCACCCAGAAGCACCACAGAACAGCAGGAGAATGAGAACCTTGATTCTGGAGTCATGGAAGTGAGAAATCTTTCTTCCACACATCTTGAAGAGTTAAGAGATCACACAGCTACAGATCCAGTTTTACAAAGGCTCAACCACTTTATCAATCAAGGATGGCCGTCAAAGCAACCTAGTTTACCTTCAAGAAGTGCAACCTTATTTTCCATATAGAGATGAGATTTTGTCTGACAAATGTATCATTAGGAAAGGTCTGAAAGTAATTGTTCCAAAGTCCTTGCAACAAGGGTATATTGCTATCTTGTATCGTTGTCACCCAGGAGTCAATTCTACCAAAAGAAGGGCGAAAGGACTAGTATTTTGGCCTTCTACATCACAAGACATTGAGAGAGCACTTTCATCTTGTTCAGTGTGTAACAGCACTAAGCCACATCAACAAAAAGAACCACTTCAGCTAAAGCAGATTCCGTAACTACCTTGGTCAACAGTAGTCACAGACATCTTTGAGTGTAATGGTCACCATTATTTGGTGTTAGTATACTCTTACTCTAATTTGTTCGAGATTGACTTGCTCCTAACCTAGCATCCAATACAGTCATTACCAAGACGAAGCGTCATTTTGCTGTGCACGGTAGTCCGTACAAAGTTATTTCTAACAATGACACGCAGTTTACAAGTCAACAGTTCAAAAAATTTGTCGAAGAATGGGACTTTACTCATGTCACAAGTAGCCCTAAGTACCCGTTGTCAAATGGTTTGGCAGAATGTGCAGTTCAAAGTGTAAAACAGTTACCAGAAAAGTCAAAATGAGATAGCAGTGATGTTTTCCTGAATATCTTTAATCTCAGATATGTTCCTTGTGATAAACATCTTGGTTCACCTGCTAAGAGAATTCTGCCGAGACAAACCAGAACCATGTTACCAATCACTAGTCAATTGTTGTTTCCATGTGTCAAAAACAACAGGTCATTAAAAGCCAATCTGCTGAAGAAGCATTTAACCCAGAAGTCCTACTACTATAAAACCAGCAAACCGCTCAATCTATTACGAGAAGGAGAAGTGGTAAGGATGCAGATGACAAAAGGTTATGATCGGATTGGCTTCATGAAGAATATTTGTCCAGAGCCAAGATCATACATTGTGGAATCACAAGGAGCAGACTCTATGCAGAATCGGAAACATTTGAGACCTGTGTCTGAGCCTATACCACAGCACATAGCCTGTGAGAAAGACTATCTCAGAGTAAGTTGTCCAGTGTTCCAATTCCTGAGGAAGTTCCAGAGGACATTCCCATTCCTGTGACAAATCCAGAAGTTCCTGATATGAGCTGTGCACCGCACACTGTCCCTATTGCTAAATTTGGTCAGCACTGTTATGTTACAAGATATGGTTGCATCTCTAAACCCTGTAGCAGATATGAAGCAACTTGGACAGGAACATTGTGTTTTGTTTCTAATATATATAGTAATGCATGTCTGACTCTATTTTTTCAAAGGGCAATCTTTTTAAGAAGGAGGATGTAGATCAATGTGTGTGTATGTACCTTTAAGAAGCTATCCAAGGGCTCGCACAAGTGTATAAATACTGAGCAAGCTAGACTGCCACTTTGTAGTAAGCTGTTGAGATGTAAACATGTATGTATGTATGCAAGGTCCGTCTGTTAACTAGTTCCTTCATACTTTATGATGCCGCTATCCATCCTGATGTGCTTCTATGTATTAAAGCATCTAAATGAATCCCCTGCCTGCTTGTTATATGTGTTAGAGAAGGATAAGCAACAGTACTGCATATATGAGTATCTTTGGTGGTCTGGCAGGAGCAGGATTTGTGTGAAAGTAACTTTTCATTGGCACAGTAAGTAGTATTGGCATCTCACAGTCTATAACTCTGGTTGAATTTTTGGTTATATTTTCTTCTATGCAGAGTCTGTATGCCCTTCCTGTATCTGTGTGTGGGGTTAATCCATGTACTCTGGTTTCTTCCAACACCTCAAAGATTTGATGTGGGCGCACTGGTGTTCCTCCTATTTGTCTGTAGGTAGGCATCTAGTACGTTTCTGTGTGTTTGTGCATCTTGTAATAAACCTGGTTTGTCAGAGGCAGTGCCAGTATATGTTTACTTGTGTGAATTTCAGGGGCATTGTTGTTCACGTGTATGTGTATGTGTGTATATGTGAAAAACAATCCAATATTTTCTGTTGGCATGCACAACATTGCCAGGTAGATGCACAACTTTATTCTAGGTAGCAGTTAAACAGCAAGTCATTATATTTCAAAATTAAGGCATGAAATCATTGGTCTCTACCTCTTAAGAGGCCAATGTGAAACAGACCCTAGCAATGTGTGACAAACAATCAAAATGTGGAACACCCTATTTTCAAACTGTGCAGAAAGTACCATTTCCATGTGGCCTGGTTGAAATCAGCCTTCTGACAAAATCAAGTTCAAGTTTATATCAAGCACAAGTGAATATTGCACATTTGTAAAATTCAATAAAAACACACTTATGATTCAAACCCAAAACTAATTTTATAATCTGCAAAAACACCATAACAAAGCCATAAATAACTAAATATGAAACAGCACTTTTATACAGAATCAAACTACAATAACTGCTCATTAATACCACTTCCTACTACATTTACAAGGCTGAAGTATATTTTCTAGATAGATTTCACACAACTGATTCCATGTTGTTTGCACCTGAACATTCAGTATGGAAATATGAACCTGTCATACTTGGGATACACACTTATTGTATACTGCTTTGTCTTTCTTAGCAGTACCTAAACTATGCTGGATACTTAAGATCGTAGCAGTTCAGTTCTTTATTTTATTGCTGTTAAAACAGTTCAATAGTTTTACATTGAGGGACTGATGCAATTCAGTCTTTACATTCTGTACCATGGTACACACTTGTTCAGCTTCTGCATTTGAACGTGTCAAGCAAAGTTAGCATCAACTGTTGAAAAGTGGCATTTTCCCATCACCACAGAGGTCATTCAGAAGCTGTGCCTAGTACTTGCATACACAGGAGTGGGGGCCAATCTCCTGGACCTGTTAGGTTCCCTGTGTCCTCAAGCTAATACTGGGTAAACTCATCAATTAATTGTTCAGGCTCAGCATAATTTCCACAGTCACCCAGATGAAAAACAATATTCCCGACAAGTCCGTAAGTTACATCCAATTTTTTAGCAGGATTAAAGAAATGCAGCATCTTTCATTAAATGGTCTTGAATCGGAAACTTGCTATCCATTTTCTGCAGCACTGCAGTGTAAAAAGCTACTTTTTATAAAAGTTAAATTCTATCACGGTCCCAGAAATATTCTCCTCACAGCTATTCATGTACTGCTTGACCTCAAAGCCAATATGCAGCGGACTGGAAGAAAAGAGCCAATGTCAGTCAGCATGGAAACATCACTGCGTTTGATAAGTAGGACAGCAGCTGCAGGTCTCAGGAGTCTGCCAGCATACTGCTACAGGAGTATATGAACAGCAGCATGCAGTGTCAGTAGCTGCAGGTCACAGGAGTCTGCCAGCATACTGCTGCAAGAGTTTATGAACAATGGCATGCAATGTCAGTAGGTGCAGGTCTCAGGAGTCTGCCATCATACTTCTGCAGGAGTTTATGAACAGTATCATGTAGTGAAAGTAGCTGACTTTCTCGGTTCTGAAGCAGAATGTTGAGTTCAAGTAAAGGTTCCAGTGCACACTTGAGAAACATAAAAATCATATGCAATTCATGACTCTGCAGGTGGTAGCAAATTAAGTTAATTTCAAAAGATTGTGAAGAAAAAATATGAATTGAGGGCTGGCCACATGCCCAGGGTTTTGTACTGACCTTCCCAAGACTCCATCTAGTAGGTGCATGCCTAATAATCTTGAGATGGTCAAGGTCTGTAACAAATCAAATTCTTACGTTTTTGTTGTCTCTGTGCACTGGAACCGAAATGACAGTACACATATGATACAACTTCTTCAACTGATAACTGTAGTGCTTTTACATCAGCCTTACTACATAGATCTGCCAGATGGCAGAGACACCTCATATTAATAATGTTGGGCTTCACCTCCTTTAAAAGAGATAGCACAGAATTGTGCTTCCCACTTATTCAGGTAGCACTGTCAGAAGAAAAGCCCACAACGTTAGAAATTGGAATATTACATTTTGTCAGAGTGGGCATTAAAGCATCAAATAATGCTTGCTCAGTTCCTAACACATTTTCTGGCATCTAAAGGAACTAAATTACATATTTGCCTGCCTTTTCGTCTAGGCAACCAACATGGATCAGCAAAGATTCATAGGTAGGTACAAGGCTATCTGTCCAAAGGCATTTATAAGCCTAGCCAGAATGTGTTGGTTTTCGCCTCCCCCTTAGATTAGTTTCATGTGCATCTGTCCAGCAGAGCCATTGAAGTGATCCCTGGGGTAAACTTTCTGTTTCCCATCCACTCGTCGGGGTTTCTCTTGAAGAGGGTTAGTGAGAAGCTCTGCCTAATGTAGACTGGAATCTTGTTCCAGAGCATGGGAAGTCTCTGGGATAGGAATCAATCCCTCCAGCACGTCCTATTTATTGTTGTGGTGAGATTTAGATCACTGGAGCATGTGACTAGAGGGGATATGGTTTTCTTTAGGTGGAGCATGTCCATCAATTCTGGGTTGGACATGGCCTTGTATGTCCGGCAGAGATCACCTCTGAGTAGGCGGTATGCAATCAAGTACTGCTGGAGTTTCTTCAGTCGAGCTGCACAGGGCATCTGCTTGAGGCCAGTGATCCTCTTGGTGAGGTACTTCTGTGGTCTTTCCAGTTGTTGCAGGTGTCTTGCAAGGTACATCCCAAAAGGGGCATTGTACTCTATGATGGGTCTAATGAGTGATGCGTAGAGGGGCCCAATGACCTCTTTCGATCTGGATGCAAACCCTTTTGTGATTAGGTGGGCCACACAGAAGGAGTTTCTAACCACACTGGCAATGTGATTATCAAAGGAGATGTTACTATCTACTTGGGTCCCCAGATCCCTTATTACGTCTTCCATATTTAGGAGGCTACCATCTATGTAGTAGTTTGTGGGTACTTTGTTTTTTCCAAAGGGGATGACTATGCACTTTTTGGCATTTAGCTTGAGGCCATGGTTTTGACACCAGGTATCTGTCTCAGTGAGACCCTTTTGGAGGATGTCTGTGTCGGCCGGAGTGTCAATTATAGCCCCTAGTTTGCAGTAGTCTGCGAACTTGGTCAGCCATAGTCCTACTGTGCTTGCCTGTACCTGTGAGAAGCATATGCCAAACAGGAGGGATCCTAGGACTGAGACCTGGGGAATGCCACTTGTAACCGTTTTAGAGTCAGACCTAGCTCCCGCAACTCTTACCATGTGGGTTCTGTCCATGAGCCAGTTGCCAACCCATCTCATGACATAAGGGTTTATGTTCAGGCTGGTGAGCTTGTCTATAATACCCGAGTGGGGAATGATGTCAAAGGCCTTTGCAAGGTCTAGGTAGGCTGTGTGAACCACCTTTCCCTCGTCTATAGCCTTGGTAACTGTCTCGAAGAAGTCCACCTGGTTTAGGAGGCATGATCTGCCCTTAACAAAGCCGAACTGGGTAGGGTCCAGTGTTTGGAGGTTCCCAATGTCTCTTGTTAATGAGATCCATGATAATGCGCTCCATAGCTTTGCAGACCAAGCTAGTCAGGCTTATAGGGCGATAGTTCCCGGTGTATGTTGTGGCTCCACCTTTGTGAAGCGGAATAACAGTTGCTGTGTGCACTATGTGGGCACGTAGCCCGTGGAGAGGCTGAGTTTAAACAGTGTGTTTAGATGAGGCGTTAGTTCATCTTTGAGCTCGTGTAGGGTGCAGCCTGGGACACCATCCGGTCCCATTGATGCTGTGTTTCTGGCTTTGGAGAGGGCTGTTTTAACCTGAGTGTCTGTGATTTCAGGGGCACTACATTCTTCTGGTATAGTTATGGGCCCTTTTGGGGGTGAGAGGGGGATGAAGTTTGCAATGAACCTGTCTGCCAGGATGCTGGCTATATTGGTTGGTTCAGTGTACTTTGTGCCATTCTGCACTAACTCCGAACAGATCTGAGAATTGCCACTTAGATTCTTGACATAGCTAAATAATGCCTTGTGGTTATCTTTGGAGTCTATGGCAATTTTTCTTTCGAAGCTAGCCTTGGATGTTTTTATGAGGGAACGTAGTTTCTTGCTAATACTGATCAGGGATGTCTTCCCTTCTTGGGATTTTACTCTCTTCTGTACTAGTTTCCTCCTATTGCATAGCTTGTTTATGGCAGAGGTCCACCAGACTGGTTTCCTTTTCTTGGAGGAGTGAGGCTTGGTTTTGTTTGGGATAGCATGATCCATGCATTCTTGTAGGTGCCCGCAGAGTGTATTAGTAAAGGATTTTGCAGCTTGGACAGTGTTATCCTTTAGCATGGGGGCTTTGAAACTTCCCACCTCGGTCTTAAGTAATGTGAAGTTTGCTTTTGAAAAGTTTTTCACGGTGGTTTCTTTGACTGGGGGTGGTGGCGGAATGTGGATATCCAGAGTGATTAGTTTATGGTCAGATCTAACCAGCGAGGGGTTGACCTCCACTGTGGAACACTGGTCCATGTTGGTGATGACCAGGTCCAATATGTTGTCACCTCTGGTGGGGGTGTTGACCAGTTGATCCAGGGCATTTGAGTTTATAAATTCTAGGAAATGTTGGGCAAGGGAGTTTGTACTTGAGTAGTTCTCCCAGTTAATGTTTGGGTAATTGAAATCACCCAATATCAGGGTGTTTGGTAGGATCTTTGTGTTTCCCAGTGTTTACAGGAATGCAGAGTGGAGGTCCTGGGACATGGTGGGTGATCTGTAGCAAGCTATAATTTGAATAGCAGTTTTGCCCATTGCTAGTTGCACATGGATGATCTCTGAAGCATCATGCTGTGCCACTAATCTGGAGGTGTGGGTATCCTTGATGAATACGATTACTCCCCCGCATTTTGTATTTTGATCCGGGTTTTGTGGCCGAAATGTAAGGTATGAGTTGTAGCCTGGTAGTGCTGGGGTGCTCTCTGAAGCCTTAAACCAGGTTTCTGTTACTGCACATATATCAATTTTTTCCATACTGAGGAGTGCCTCGATCCTCTTTGAATGACACCAGAAGCTTAGCCAATTGTTGAAATTGATATTTTTTTTCTCTATACCGTGGTATCATTCTTGGTGAGGGCAGGATGCTACTCAGGGTCAGGGTCATACTGGCCTGGGCTATGTGATCAGCGAGCTCCTCCGTGTCTCTCTTCATGTAGTCCAGGGAGGTACGGCTCAGGTCATTCACACCAACATGGACAATGACAGAGTCATATTTGTACTTGTTCTGGAGTGACCTGAGTGCTTGTGTTATGTGGTGGATCCTGGCACCCGACAGGCAGCTAACAGTAACCTTCTCCTTGTTCAGCTTAATGAGTGGGACATGAGTGTGCCTGACTATACATATTACTAGTGTGTTGGGTATGTTATTTTTCCTTAAGGGCTGTGATTGCCTTGCACACTGGTTTTGTGAAGTATGTGTTTCATGGTTTGTGTTGGGGGGTGGAGGTTGCTTGGATGTCTGCTTTGGAGGTCTCTGTTGCTTTTGCAGATTTTTATTTAGAGCCTCTGAGTATGTTTTCATGTATTTATGTGTGTTTTTTGCTGGTGCTGGTTTCATAGGTCTATGTGAGACTGGTGGTGTGATGCAAGTAATTCCCTTCTTCACTTGACTGCCTGGTCCAGTCTTGGGTTGAGAGAGCTTAGCCTTCAGTTTGGCTGTATAACTGCATCTCTCGTATATATTAGTGTCTGGTGGAAGGAGGAGAGGGTTGTCTGTGTACATGAGGCAATTGTAACATTGCCTCAAAATGCCCAGATTCACCAGTTGGACCGGAGAGTACACCTGAAACTGCCCTTTGGACATGCCTGGATAGGTACAGTGAACTGTTTTACTGACTGGCTGGTAAGGTTGAATAGAGAGCCTTGTCCATCAATACAGTATAGCGGGGTCTAGTGCTAAGGTTTATTAGTGCTTGCTATGAGTTTTGAGCAAGTGCATGGATGAGAGGTGAATGGGTTGAGTGCCTAAGTTGAAAGTTTGTCTAGTTCCAAGAGAAAAATTGAAGAGTAGACTTTCTGGAGCCGGGAATAGTTATACTCTAGCTAACCGGCGCTGCCCGGCGAGCAAAACCACGCAAATACAGGTTTTATAGCAGGGAAATGAAAGAGATAGAAATTAGCCCAAAATGGCCAATAAACTACTAATTTCTGGGCTGAAACCACTCCTCCAGGGACAGATAGGCTGCTCAAAGCTCCCTCTCTCACAGTGAACAGAGAAACTTCCTTCTGTCCAAGTAAGGTATGGGCAAACACAGAAACTTGTAACACAGCCCTGAATAGAGCACTAACCTGAAAATTGGGCTATACTAGCTTAGAAAAGTGGGAAAACAAGTAGATTTGTTTTTTTTTTCAGAAAATAAAGCAGATACAATCAAAAAAACACTTTAAATGCACAGAAATGGCTATCACACGTGAGTGTGTAGCCTACAACAGTTAAAAAGAGGTAGTTTAAACACAAAAACGACTTTGTTAAAGTGCAGGCAGTAAAATAAGTACAATATGTAGCTGAAACAAGCTTTTTAAATCACAGAAACTCTAGAAAATCAGCATTTTAGGCGGAATTAGCTAAAGGCAGCAGCAAAATGCAGAAAAATGATAATCACTCCAAAGTCTCTCTCTTTTGTATCTCTGCTGCTGTAGAACTCCGCAGGGCACCAGGCAGGAGCTTGCTGAGCTGTATACTAGCGGAAAAACCGTGCAAATGCGGGTTTTATAGCAGGGAAATGAAAGAGAGAGAAATTAGCCCAAAATGGCCAATAAACTACCAATTTGTGGACTGAAACCACTCCTCCAGGGACAGATAGGCTGCTCAAAGCTCACTCTCTCACAGTGAATAGAGAAACTTCCTTCTATCCAAGTAAGGTATGGGCAAACACAGAATTTTGTAACCGCCCTGAATTCAGCGCTAACCTGAAAACTGGACTATACTAGCTTAGAAAGGCAGGAAAACAAGTATATTTTTTTGTCATTGCCCATGCCTGTGCTCACAGAATAGTGATTTCTGGCAATTGGCAGCAGCTTCATTTTGGTAATGAGGTCCCAGAATGCAGGCTGCCTTTGTTGCTCCATGTCATTTTTCGGATAACATTTGAAACCGTTCTGCATTTTTTCATAAATTTAAGGATGCGTTTCCCCTACTACAAATGACGTTGTGTTTAGTAGGGAGTGGCACAAAACCAACCTTTGTCTCAAAAACTTTTGCACTTATTAAATTCTTGAGGTCCAAAGACGTCTGCTATAGTCCTTCCAGTTGCATGTTTGCAATTCTGTCAGTATTTCTCAATGCTGGCATGTCCCTGCAGATCATGTCATCCACCATGATTAATTGTGAAGTCTGTGCTGCATGGCTTTTGGAAAGCCTATTTTACTCCACTCCTACTCACAGAAAGCCAGTCAAAAGCACTTGCCCAGCTTGGTTGAAAAATTGTGCATCTCGTCCTCTTCTTTGGAATGTCATCTGTATCCATATCCCTGCCCGTTTTGATCCAGGCAATCTGTACCTAGCAGGTTTGTAAAACAAGGGTGTTAATGACCAAAGAAAGAAATGTGGCTATACTGCAAAAAAGTATAATTAACTGTCTCCTCAAATGAAAGAAATAGGACAATAGGCCCACAACCTACTTACATCACTGGTAGTTACTGCCTATGCACCAACTTCTTTTGTTTGTTTCTGCTCCTTTTGCTCACTATAAAGGTCTGCATGATCAGATTAAGTGTACTTTAGCTTGCTGGGATTTGTCACTCCTTTGCCACCACAATGACACTTGCAGTCCTTTGCTACTCACTTGCCTATCTAACCAGTGATACAGAAGGGAAGAGTATAATTTTCTTTGCAGAGATGACATCTGCACAGAGTACTGCTTAAAACACCCCTAATTCTATTTTAACATTCATGTTCAAGATGAAGAAACCCACCTTAACAACTGTACTTGCAGAAGACTTCTGCAAACTGAATCCTGAGCTGTACCTAGAGGAAACACTATGTACCTAAGCAGTATCAACTACTAAGTACAGAATCACTTCAGTACCACATGTACTCTACCCCCATCAGCAATCCAGATGTATTGTAGACCTGCCCCATATGCAGTGGTCTGTCACAATCTAATAAAATCAGTGTAAAACATTGATTGTACTATTACACATCTCATGTCTCAACTCCCTTGCTCAAGGTTGAGTTAAAGTGCTGAAAGCAGGAATATTTTTTTTATTGTAATTTATTTAAAAATGTTATGGGACACATTTTGCATTATCCTAAATTTTCTGAACAGTAATCAGCATGAGTCACTTCATTCAGTAACCTACATTGTCAAAAGCAGGGGCAAGGTTTTACTCTAATTCATTTAAAAAAAATTAAATGAAGCACATTTTTGCATCAGTCTACATTTTATAAACAATAATCGGAAACCGGAAATTCATCCCTGGTTTGGCACATATGTCTCTAATGGTCACAGGTAACCTCTAAATGGTTCATCTCCCAGGCCCATACTTAAACTTATCAAGGGTATCAGAACTTGTCAGAGATTTTGGATTCATGGCTAGGCTTAAAAAGCCCCTTCTGGTCATTAGCTTAGTAAACACCTATGAATCTATAAACCACTGCATGCATTACCCTATATTTTCTGGGCAACAAGCATTACATTCAAAAATGGCATTTAGTGACAAGAACACAATTTATTTAAAAAGTTAATACAACTGTTTGCATCAACTTACATTTTCTCCATAATAATGTACGCAACTAGTGTGCATTACTGAAAGGCCCATAACTCATAGCTTCACAGGTGTATACTAGGCCAACGGCCACTAGAACCCTTATAAGCCTAGCTGTGCGATCCAAATGTGACCCACAAATTTGATTTATATAGAGAGAGATTTACTGACTGCCTTTGTCCATCAGAAGCATAGGCATCAGACCAGGAGCAAATTTTCGGTTACCCATCCTTTGGTCCAAGCTCCGTTTAAATAGGGATAGGGAAGAACTTTGCTTCTCATGGATGGGGAACCTACTTCAAAGAATGGGAATTCTCTGAGAAACGTATCTGCATCTACAACGTGTCCTATTTATGTCACAAGCAAAATTTAGGTCTTTTAATTTAGTAGTTCTGGTGCTGTTTGTTTTCTGGATGTGCAGAAGGTTCATCAAAACAGGGTCCAGGGATGCCTTATATGCCTGGCAAAGATCACTTTCACAGGTCTGTATTGCACTGAGTAAAGAGACAGGGCTTTGAGGTAATCAGCATAGGACATTGTATTTATCCCTATTTTTTTTTTTTTTTTTTTTTTTTTAAGGAATCTTTGTGGACATTTCAGTTGCTGCATGTGTCTGGTCAAGTACATACAGAAGAGGGAATTATACTCTATGATGATTCTGATGAGGGCTGAGTACAGTGGTATGAAGACCTCTCTGGACCTACATGCTATGCTCTTGCTTACAAGTTGCGCATCATAGAAGGATTTGTCCTGTTTGGATACAGGATATCATTATTCTTTCGGGAAAACTTGGCTAGGATTAAACAGGCCTCTGGGTTGTTGGCCTAGTAAAAATCTATGACTTCATGGTTTTCTATCTACCTTGGACACAATTTGGTTGAAGACTATGTTAACATTTACATGAGTCCCCAGATCCCAGACTAGTCAATCAACTTTAGGGGTGTTTTACTGTTGATGTAGCTACCCATTGTGGCAGACTTCCCAAAGATACAATAATGCATTTCTTGGTACTGAGTTTTAAGCGATGGTTTTGGCACCAAGCATGTGTCTGTATTAGACCTTCCTGAAGGGCGTTCTTGTCTTGGGGGGATACAACGACTGCTCCCAGTTAGCAATGCTATGCGAACTTGGTTAGCCAGAGGCCTTTAACATTGGCTTTGACATCGGAGAAGTAGATGCCAAATAAAAGAGTGGACCTAACACAGAGCCCTGGTGGACTCCACTGGTAACCAGCCTCTTTATGGAGGTGGCCTCACTGAGTCTAACCTCCTGGGTCCTATCAGTGAGCCAGCTATCTATCTATCCAGGGTGTTATAAAGGGGTTTATACCTAGTTCTGTAAGTTTGCTGACAATGCCTGAGTGGGGTGCTGTATTAAATGCTTTAGTCAGATCAAGGTAGGTAGTATGCACCGTCTTCTCCTCTTCCATTGCTTTAGTGACCTTTTCAAGGAAGTCCACCAAATTCAGTAAGCATGACCTTCCTTTGACAATGCCAAACTGGGATTGATCCAGTGTCTGGAAGTCCTCTATGCCCTTATTGACAATTTCCATGACAATTCTTTCCATGACTTTGCAAATAAAACTACTCAGACTTATGGGTCTGTAGTTTCCAGGATCTGTCGAAGGTCCTCTCTCATGAAGGGGGATGACAGTCGCAGTCCTCCATTCACAAGGCAGAAAGCCTGTTCTAAGACTGCAGTTAAATAATGACTCCAAGGGTCGTGATAAATCATATTTTAGAGTGTTTGGGAGGCATCTTGGGATGTGATTGGGGCCCACTGAGGCAATGTTCTTGGCTTTAGTGAGTGCAGCCAGTACATGCTCCCTAGTATATTTGGAAGGGTTATGTTTGAGGGTACTTTTGGGACTGTGAGGGGCTAAAGTTGAAACTGAATTTGTCATTTTATACATCAATAAATAAAACAGGTTTTGCATTACTGAAAAGCCCATAACTCAGTTAATACATCAATAAATAAAACAGGTTTTGCATCAAAATACATCCTCTAAACAATACTCAGCATGAAGCCTTATTGGCTGCATCGTAATTATAGAACACATCTTACAGAAACCTACATGTTCTGGCCTTTATGAAACATTAGAATAACATTTGTGACAAGACTGATTAATTTAAAAAGTTACTACAACAGGTTTGCTTCAGTCTATATTTTCTTCATCACAATGCATGACACCTCTCGAATTATGGGTTTTTCAGGAAGGCCAAACTAACGTACACAGTTAACCACAGGTTTTACATCAGTTCACAGTACAGTGCCTTAACAAGTACAAACCTCTTTACTTGGGCATCAATGATACTGCAATACAATTACTGACTGCACTGTAATTCACTTAAAAAGTTAACAGAACATATTTATATCACTGTACATTTACTATACAAGAAGCATGATACTCTAGAATGGCATTACTGATCATTATTTGTCTTAAAAAAGAAACTGCATCTAACAAAGTTGAAACCATAGCCCACAACAGTTTTGCATCAATTTACATTTGCTAAGCAGTACTCAGTACAAACTTCTGCAAAAACACTTCTGTTCTTTTACAATAAGCAGACAATTCACACTACCCATTTAGACTTTCCTGGTAATCAAATATCAGTAAATAAAATAAATAAATCATATCTGCAGAAACCTTTGAAAAAATGCACTCGCTAATGCAAGAACACTTTTACTCAGTAGAAAATGGTTAAACGACATTATTCAAGTTCGGCTATTAAAAAAACAAACATGCATCAGCTTTTCCAATTCCTACACATCTCCTCTTTTACCATCTAAGTCTGTAAAGTGTTCTGTTACACAAATGACTGGTCTGGAGACCACCTACCCAGTCGGACAATCCCATTAATCAAGTATAAATAAATAGATATGGAAATACTAAATCTACTTTACTAAGTCAGTCAGAGACAAACCCTATTCCTATCTTGGCAGTAGACACCATAAAATGTAAAAAAAATTCAGCCACTTATCTCCACGTAATTAAGCGTAGAAAGCAACTACAACTGTCAACCTTCTGTCTCCAAAATATTGAATAAGTAGGCAAAATGTGGAAAACTGACTAACAACTTCAATTGGGAAAATCAGAGGATGGTTAAAATGTGTTGCTTTATCGTTATAAAAAGTCATATGGATGACTGATATGATTCATATAGTTATAAAAAGTTACATGGGTGACGGATATGATTCAGGATTATTTATTGTGAATATTTAAAACAAAAATCTCACACAGCATACGATTCTTTTAACTTTCTTTTGTTACTCCTGTATATCATATGCATACACCAACTCACACACACCTAACAATTTATTAGCATGTCTGCAGTTCTTTTTGCCAGGAAAAATCGTATGTATATCAGCAGGTTTAATATCTGCTGCCCCATAAAATCACCTATATTCTCCCAGTACTCTTTCAGAAATTCATCCTCTTCCACGTTATATTTCTTTATATTTCTTTAAAAGACATTCTTTCTCATACCCCTTATATGTCATATTATTCTTGACTTGTAGTTTATTCAGTGATATAAGCAATATAAAATTGCTCCATTCATATGTATATACTCATGCATTTATTTTTGTTTGCATATCCTTTCCTTCTTTCATTTAAATTTTCATACCCATTTTTCAAATAAAAGTCCATCATTATTTTTTATACCATACCATCAAATCAAATACTCAAGTTTTGGTATTAAACAGCTCGCCTTTTTTATCCAGTTAAGTGACTTGCCACTGTAACTCTTCCACAAGTCGACAACCCCCTATGTTTTATAGAAGGCAGGCAGGATCAGGAATAAAAAAATCCAAAAGAATCGACCATCTCACCACTATTATCCAGCAAACAGTTGCTCTCAACAGCAGCACTCAGCAGCCCAGCAGAAGTATCACCACTACCATCCCAGTCTGCATAAAGCAAATCACACTCCTTTAGAAATATGAGACTACCATGGATCTATAGCTTTTTTCTCAGATCAGGTCAGTGACAGTGTAGTTTCCTGCAATGCATGCTGGCTGTAGCGATTGCCAAAAGATCCAGCTGGTCGTTTCAGTTTGTCTATATATCCCTACGATGTCAATGATCAAAGAAGAATTTTTTCCTCATTAGTTGTAAATTCCAGTCCAAAACTCCAAGTAAACTTCAGTGCCCTGTGATACCCTTTTTGAAGGTATTTTAGTGGTGCAAAAATTGTAGCAGTACTTGACTGGATGTCTTTGTGTGCCTCCTCATTGGCTCACTTTGTATTATGAGTTATCGAATTGACTCGTATACAGTGATGCCAATTGGGTATAATTGTGGTATATGACCCAATTAAAAAATGCAGAGTGGAGCTACAACTATTCAATGTAGAACAGTGGTCTCTGGGAATGTTAAATGTGGAGCATTCTGCTCAATCTGAAGCACTTTGCTGCTCAGTATGAAATGCATCACAGAACAGCTAAACTCTCAGAATGTCTGGGGTGGTCTGATGGTCCCTGTACCTTGGGCTTTATAACTGGATTTTAACACAGACTGAGTAGTGACCTCTGTCCTGAACCTTATCCAGTCTAAAACTGGACCTGCAAAGAGGTGTGCACAGAAGGCACCTGAAACTTGTGGTGACTGGAGATTATGTGAATTTTACTACTTTAATTGTCCTTACACTCAAACCTCTGAGGCATACACAGAACTTGCTAAAGCTTGTGCTGAGGCTGTGAACAGTGTGGTCACTATTTCTCTAACTTTCCTGATGGAACTCACAGTTACACATGGGTTACTATAATTTGTCTAGGGGGCAGTGTACTGTTTAGGAGCAACAGGATGGAATACATTACTGTGATTGTTCTTTTTCACTTTTCTGACCAAGATCAGATGCACATATGGATGGTTCCTTTTTGGGGAAGGAGAAAGGAGCCATGCTATTATAATAGTCTGAGCAGCAGGTTGAAATATGCTACTGTGTTCCATTTGCGCTTTCAGTTTTGTCCCATTCTGACATCAGAGTGATACACAGAAGGTAACTGCCTTTTGAGGGGAGAGATGAGGAGACATAATGTATATATGTCCGACAGCAGCTACTTGAGATATATCACTGTGGCCATTTGTGCCTTCATTTCAGTCCAATATCAGAGGAAAACACAGACGATGACTCTATTTTTGAAAGGGCCTTCTCAGATTATTGTGAACTGTTATTTTTTCAGATGCAACTCATTTCTTCCATGAAATAAAAAAAGTGTGAATTTCTTTCCTTGCTCATGTTTTTTGTTCAGGCCATCATCGTATCAACATTTTGGAAAACTGGTCTAAAATGCAAGTGTCTACAGCCCCATAGCTTTTGGTGGGCCTAGAAGCCCCCACAATCCTGGTTTAATTTGATTATTTACTCCAAAGATATTACAGTGCACTCTTGGGCAATTAGGATATACTGAAAAGATTCAGGAAAAACAAACCTGAAGAATAAGATCGGATTTCTTGACTTCGTCATAATGTTTGATCATGCCATCAATGAATCAGAAGGGTTGGAAAAAAATGTGAAAATGTACCTCAGAACATCTAGAATCCCCATGCTTCTTGTAGCTTAGCAGCCCCCAGACTCTTGGCTTAAATAGTTTATTTAGTCCATATTACAAGTACAGTCTAGCTCAGTTAAAGTATGTTGAAAGGATGCAGGTAAAGGCTGAAGAATAAGACCAAATGAGAGAAAAAGTAGAAAAAAGTAATCGGGATGATGTAAGTAGGCAATCATGGGGGATGAGGGGGGAAGAAACTGAGAGATATGTGTGTGTGTGTGTGTGTGTGTGTGTGTGTGTGTGTGTGTGTGGATGGAGGAGGGGCACCACGTAGCCCTTCTCCTAAGGTGCCATTTCACCTGTAATCGACCAGTGTAGTACCTCGCAGTTAGTTCTGCGCAGCTTTGGGCGTGGCCTTAGTGACTGGCAAGCGATACCAAGGAAGAGTGATAGGCATGCTAATTTCCATGTCACGTCATTATTAGAAATCCTCCGTTGTACAGGATACGCGTTTACTCACAATTCCCCATGTCAATGAAATAAAAATGCTTATCCTACTAATTCTATTAACAGTGTAATGGTTTAACATAATAAAATGCTAATAATCACATACAATACCATTCTTAATTCCCTAGTAGCATGAGCTGTTACCTTCTTTTTAACATAATAAAACAGTAATAATCACACACAAAACCATTCTTTAAGAAAAGTAACACCTGTTTAATGCACCCCCTCAGTGCCACAAAAAACTTACAAAGTGCTGGTTTTACAGATTATTAGCACCTTTTCAACTGTCGGCCAGCACAATGGATTCTTTTATTTCTTCTGCATAACTTCGCCATGTTAAGATTCACATCTTTTCTCCTGCATTCCCTATATAAAGGATGGATGCCACTTCCAAACCTTTACCTCTTAGGTACTTTTTGCTTAACCTACAGGAACCTCTTTTCCTCGGCGAAAATGAACAGAATAGATGACTGCTACCTGTCCTGCATAACTTCTTCTCTGTCATCTGTCATTAGCTTTCTTCAGTCGGTTGGCATTGTGCACAAGGAGAGATGCTGCCACCTGTGTGGATCTAGGGCATCTCTGGTTTGGCACTGGGCTTAATTCGCTTGGAGATGCACTGCTAGAAAGTTTAGAAGCAAGACGGGAATGCTTTCTGGCACATTTTTCCATAAGAAAAGGTTGCCTCTTGATACCCTTATCAAAATCCTGTACTGGTGGTCAAGAAAGCTATCCATCTGCAGGCTTGCAGAGCACTTGGCAGTGTCAAACACCTCCCTGGTGGACTGGTAACAGTTTCTAAGGGATGTCTGCAGCTGGAAACTTCTGCAGGACACCACGCTGCTGGGTGGGCCAGGTCAGGAGGTTCAGAGAGATGAAATGTCTACTTGTAAAAGCAAAGTATAACCACGGTCAAGCCTTGGCCAAAATGGACCGGTGGGTATTTGGCATATACGATCACAGTCCGAAAAGTAGGTACCTCACCTTCGTTGACAACAGGAATGCAGCCACTTTACTCCCAATTATCAAACAGCATGCGTTACCGGGGACAATGACTATGGGCTGCATACAGGGTTCTGAATTGTCCAGAATGAGTTACACCCACAGAACTGTAAACCAGAGTAAGAATTTTGCAGACCCATGGACTGGCGCACATACAAACACTGTTGAGGGCATGTAGTCTCGATGCAAGAAACAATTGAGGCAGATAAATGGGACTAGGCATATGATAAGAAAGCCACTTAGATGAGTTTGTGTGGCATGAAAAATACAGCAAACAGGATGAATATTTGTTCCTGCGCCTGCATGGGCATATTAAACAGTACCAGGATTTGCATGAGCAGGAACTGGGTGGCCGGAATAATAGCGGCTAACATTATGGTGCACATGATGTTGATGGCATACCACAGCATGAAATGCTTTATTTTACTGAAATGCTATTTTTACTGCTTGAAATGCTGATTGTCTGAATAAACTGAATTTTTGTTACTGATTGAATAAACTGAAATGCTGCTTCTCAGTAAAACACAGTTTTGACTTTTTCTGTCATGTAATGCCAAATGCTTAATATTCTTTACTTGCGGGTTTGTGCAATGTAATTTATTTGTGGCTATTTATTACATTGCTACATTGGTGCTCGAATGACTGAATGAATATTCATATTGATGCTGCCTCCGCACAGCTGGAGACATGTGAATATTCATGCGGATGCTGCCTCCCCACGGCTGAAGGCGTGTTTGGGGCAGGATTTGCTACTGCGCATCCTGTGAGGTACTACACTGGTAGATTACCATTTTACCTAAGGCCAGCCTGGTTTACTATCAGTTAATCGAAACGGACGTGGTCGACTGATCATATCATCGACAGACGTCTTGCAAAAACTCACACAGCAGTAGGGTTGACACCTTTTGTTGCGGGTAAAGCCACACCCCTCGCATCACCAGTAACCCCACCCACCCCTCTCCCACACATTTTGTGATGTCACAATTACATCACCTGGTGGGGAACACCCTCTTTTTCCGTTCTTGCTACCTGTTTTCGGCTGATTTACTATGCTTTTCTGTAAAAAAAAAGCATAGTAAATCAGCCGATTTACAAACTCCGATAGTGTTTCCTTTTTTGAAACAGAATACCGGAGTTTTTACAGTGTTTTCCAGACTACCTGAGAATCAGTTTGATTTCTGAATAGTCTGGAAAAAAAACAGAAGGGCAGCAACCCTACGCAGCCGAACTCCGAAATTGCCGAATTACATGTCGATTGCAACCTAGGGACAGGTTTTAACATGGGTCGAGATAGGGGCGAGATTTGTAGTTCGGCAATACCGGAGTTTGACATTGCCAACGTTCGAAGTTTGGGTTTTTGACTAAAGTGGAGTCGATTGACTCCACTTCAGTTAAATGATAGTAAACCGGCCAGCCTATGTGCATTTATAATGCATGCTGCAATTACTTATTTTGAAAAAAGTAACAAATCACTTTACTAGTGTTGGTTTATTTACTTGTTTGTTTAAATACGTCAATGCACTTATTTACAAAGTAACGTGGACCACAAAGTGTGGTGCCATAATTACAACTGAAATACAAAGGGTCTTTGTGTGACGGTTGAAGTATTATGGTAGAAGCATAGTGGGGATAATGGATAACACTGGAGCGCACCAGTGTTTTTGCACAGCTTTGCGTGACATCTAGGAGCTGCTGCATATCATCTCAGCTCTCAACTTCTTTGCTCAATAAACAATAGCAAAGCTACAAATAATGGGTAGAAAAACCCACTACTGTTGCTCATCTCCCTCAAGAGACCTCATTAATTAGGAATGTTACTTAATTTGAGTTGTAAAAAAATCCATGTTCTTCACTGTTCCACATCTGAAGGGCTCAATTATACATTCACTGTTAAGAAAGTTTCTAATTAATGTCATGAGCAGCAGAGAGATATGCTCAGCAATAATGAAAAGGTTTTTACTTTTATCATTTTTATTAAGTATTAACACTTTTCGGTGATAAGAGAATGTGGCCTTCGCTTAACCACGTCACTCAGTATTCTGGATTTGCACTTGGTCCAGAGTTCTCTATTATCGCCTTTCATATAGTTTCATCATCTTTCGGCTGTTCCCATTAGGGGTCGCCACAGCGGATCATCTGTTTCCATTTCTTCCTGTCCTCTGCATCTTGCTCTGTCACACCAACCACCGGCATGTCCTCTCTCACCACATCCATAAACCTTATCTTAGGCCTTCCTCTTTTCCTGTTACCTGGTAGCTTCATCCTTAGCATCTTTTTCCCAATATACTCAGCATCCCTCCTCAGCACATGTCCAAACCAACATAATCTTGCCTCTCTGGCTTTGCCTCCAAACCTTCCACTGACCCTCTAATATAATTATTCCTAATCCTAACCACCCTCATCATACCTAGTGCAAATCTTAACATCTTTAACTCTTCCACATCCAGCTCTAACTCCTGCCTTTTTGTCAATACCACTGTCTCCAACCCATATTACATAGCTGGCCTCACTACCCTCTTGTAGACCTTCCCTTTCACTCTTACTGGTACTTGTCTGTCACAAATCACTCCTGACACTCTTCTCCACTCACTCCACTCTCTTCTTCGTCTCTCTTCCACACTCACCATTACTCTGAACTATTGATCCCAAGTATTTAAACTCATCCACCTTCGCCACCTCTACTCCTTGCATCCTCACCATTCCTCTATCCTCCCTCTCATTCACACACACATATTCTGTCTTAGTCCTGCTGACCTTCATTCCTCTTCTCTCTAGAGCATATCTCCATCTCTCCAGGGTCTCCTCTACTTGTTCCCTACTCTCACTACAGATCACAATGTCATATGCAAACATAAAAGTGCATGGGGACTCCTGTCTGATCGCCTTTCATACTGTTTAGTGGCTAACCTGTTGATTTGAGCAATATTTAAAAACTCTATTGTGGAGCTTTTAATTAATTGTTGTTGGTTTTGTACAGAATTCCAGAGCAAAGAAGAAGAAAAGTATGTAAAACATGCACAGTTAGTGACGGGCAATATTTCTATAAACTTTGTTTACTTACTTAACAAACATATCCATAAACCAGTTTGACTTTATGAGGGAAAATGAGTAAATCTATAAGGGGTAAGGCTAAATCTGACAAACAAAATTCATAGCACTACACATATAACATAGCAGAAAAAAAAGACTAGTGACCGGTTCGCTTGGAAACATAGTACTAACTGTGCAGTTCTAAAAAAAAGCAATTCTTGTAAAATTATTTACATTTGCTTACCGGGAAAATCCGACTGGGCCAGAAGCCCATTTTCATCGGAGGCCCGGAGAGAAAAGCTCCACAGAAATATTGTTACAGTGCACCGTCTATAGTATTAGTGTTATACATTTATTTACAATTACCACTCCAGTTAAAATTTGACCCATCAGATAAATTTCACACTTAACATTCGTCCAGCACTACAGTTTTTCAAAGTACGTAAAAGCTACCGACTAAATTTAACTTCCCCTTGACCCCCTCCTCCAAATGTGTGTGTTTTTGTTACGGGATACTTACGGACTTTTGTCTTCTCGAGGAGGTACGGATTGTGTTTCTTCTTTTGTTTGCGTTTTGCCTTGTGCACCCGCTCTACAACTTGTGGGTTGTCGCAAGCGCGTTACACCTGCTTTTGCGGGGATTCTGCGGCTTTTTGCGTTAACAGTACTGCGACTGGTAGCACGTTTTTGTTTCGGCATGTTTAAGGAATTAATCGTGTTCAGAATACTTCCTAAACACAAATGTACCGTTTTGTAACAAACTAGAGCTCATTTATTCTCGCCTGCACCACTCTATTTAATAGTGACACTTTCTCAAGATGTGTCACAGCGTAATTGGTTAAACGAAGTGAAAGCGTGTATCACTGTATCAGGGTTCATAGGGTTGCTCTTTTCTCTGGATTGGAAGAGTGACATTTGTTCAATGATGTGAAAGTGTATAGCTCTTAAGATGTATTTGTTGTGGGTACGGTAATATTCGTTGGTTGCGTGTAATATAAACAGCGTTGTATCTTGCGGCCTTTCCTAGTTTTGATTTTTAAACAACATGATAAAATAACTAGGTGGTAGGTTATCATTTCCACGCCTAGGGAGCCAGCAGTATTACCCAGTCGCATACTATCACGTGCTTGTGTATGTAATATGTATGGGTTATTGTGTGCATACGCGAAACCTCGTAGCACAAGAAATTTGGACAAAGCCAGAAATTATATATGGACAAAGACCCAAAATATGGTCAACTTTTAAATACTGCCATTTTTAAACTTATAAAGTTGCTACAATAAGAGGTTTTGTGTTAAATGCATTTTCTGAAAGGTATGAAATCTGAAACTCAATTGTTTGTCATCACGACTTTAATCCTCAATGATTTGCCAGAAATCCTCAAATTTTACGAGGAACAGGCTAAAAGTATTAGGTAAATCAGCCGCGGTGAGGCAGCAGTTAGAGTGGTCACCTCACAGCAAGAGGTTCAACAGTTCGATTCTTGACAGCAGCGCCTTCTGCATGGAGTCTGCATGTCCTCCCTGCAGTCGAGTGAGTTTTAAAAGACATGTAGGTAGGTGCACGTGTGTATGTGTGCGCCTTCTGTGAAGGCTGGGCACCAGGCTGGCAACTCGACACCATAAAAACACCACTGCCAGTCAATCTGCAGACTGGTGATCCACTAGCGACCCCTAACTGGGAAAAGCCGAAAGAGAAGAGGGCGGCTAAAAATATTAGGCAAAAATGCAGACAATGTTGTGTACTGGCTCACTAGAAGCGTAGTAGCGAACGCCGCCCAAGCAGGTTTACATCAGTCGCTATTAATGAATATTCATTACGATGTGCCTCAAACAGGAATGAACATTCATTTTATATCTGTGCTGCATTTCTAACAAAACAGAATATTTCTGAATGAATTAATAAATGTATAAGTGACAGTCCCATTGTGTAAGGTAATACCCATTCTGGTGTTGTGCTTGTCACCATACCTCTCAACCTGGAAACATCACAAATCTGGACAAGGCCCATGAAAAATAAGTACAATTTGTACGCTGATTAACGTAAAATCTGCATACATAATTACATAACCACACCCACTCCAATGAAATTGTGGGATACCAACTTTCAAACGCAAACTGAAGAACAGACAACCAAAATATGGCACCAGAGCCCTCCTGCAGCCATTCCAATGTCCCATTACCTGGCTATTTCATCTCATTTACCATAAACACTACTTTTACTGCTTTACTTTTACAATGATTACTTGGATTTTATTTTTACACTTTACAGCACAATGCACAAACACTAATAGATATCTGATAAACAAAGCAATATTGTCTCACAATGAAAATAGAATTGGTATTAAAACTTCTCTGCCCTTAAAACTCACATTCATTAAAACAGCATTGAAACCCACACCACATCCAAAGAAAATGCATATGGCCAGTGGTGGATAAAGATTACCCTTGGGCTGTTTTCAAATCATTGTCCCCTTGCACACAAAACAAGAAATATACATGTGTTCTTTGATATACCTTCCTGACTTTATTAAATTATAGTCCTTGTATAATACAGCATACTTGTTAGAGTGCATTTTAAATTTATTGTTTGAACATTTTTCCAGTAGGCAATGAAACAAAATGCATGAACCAATGACAAAACTGCCCAATTCAAAACATTTCCATCATAAAAGTAAGTTTACTTACACACACACACACACACACAATATATATATATATATATATATATATATATATATATATATATATACACATATAAAAATAGAATGACAGTAGTGTAAGCCATAGACATTTTGCTTAGCTTCTTGCACTTATTTTCAATTTAAGTTTTTTTTTTTTTGGGGGGGGGGGCAAAAGGCCAAAAACCAGGGACACATTTTAAACATTGCTTGTATAATTTTGGAAAGTTACTAGAATAAAATGGTGTGTTACCGCCATGCATTTCATTGGCAAGTCTTGAACCCAGGACCCTGTGCACTATAGTCAGAGCAACATACCACTATGCCAAATCAGCAGTTTGTTTCCTGAAAGATAGGAAGACTGAAACTTAAATGGCAATCATTTAGTGAATTCATTTCTCACTTCTCACCATAGTTCTCAACCTCTTAGCGCAAAAAACCTGGACAAAGCCAATAATGGAGGAATACAGCCCCAAAATATGTACAAATTTCAAATACTGATCTTATAAACTTAGAAAATTGCTAGAATAAAAGGTTTTGTGTTTCCATTTATTTTCTGAAGAATATGAAGTCTGGAATTCAAATGCCTGTCATTATTTAATGAATGCAATCCTTCAGTGATTTGTCACAAAAATCCTCTCTCTCTCACACACACACACACACACACACACACACACACACACACACACACACACACTAACTACAGCAAGTATTTTTACATAAGCAGGACCATCTGAATATCCATGTGGAAGGCTTTGTTCCATACCACTTAAATATAGTCATACCACGAGGTTGCTGTAGTTCAGATAAAAGAGCAATCACTCTGGAATGAACAAAACTGTCTTAGTTTTTCCAAAATGGTTTGATCTTGGATTTCAATAAAAAAGTAAAATGTTTTGAGCACACACATATTGCTGTAATATGTAGAAATAAACAAAGCAATGTGCAAATTCTGTCTTGAGTGACCATGCTCGATCAGCATACACATATTGCTGTAATATGTACAAATAAACAAAGCAATGTGCAAATTCTATCTTGAGTGGCCATGCTTGATCAGCAAAAACAAGCATATAGGTTTCAAACAGCTGAAGTACAGATATTAAAACGTGTAAAAATAAGCTGAAGTACAGCCATTAAAACGTAAAAATACTTAAGCCTTTAAAGCATATTTCTGCTACTGGGATACTAGAATGAGCAAGGTATAATATACACACTTTCTAGAAATTTAAAAAAAGTGCTGAAATACATTTACGTCTCCACTGTAGTTTAATTCAACAGTCAGCATGAAAGTTGCCATACAGGGCAGATGACAGTTCTCTCCCACACAATGCCTCATGCAATATAATGTGAATGTAAAAGTTATCTATAATAGCTTTACATATTTATGCAGTAATCAAACAAACTTTACTGTCAACATACACTAGGGTTGTAAGCAATAATTGTGTGCATGCAGGTACGATCGGCATTTCCCTCCCTTATGCTTATGTCCTACTTACAGAATGGAACAATGTTAAAAAAGTGGAATGTGTTTATTATTGCTAATTAAACACACACAGACACACACACACACACACACACACACACACACACACACACACTCGTCCAGTCAGCCATAAACTGTTTCACGGTCCTTATCCAAACAAAATGTCCTTACCGGTTCTTTGTCCATGAAACATGGTCCTTATCTGACTCCATTAATGCAATAAAAATCTATATTCATTTACTGGATTTGCAGTCAACGATAACTGTTCCCGCTCACACAGCATTTGAACAGATATTGTGCCCAGCCGGAAATGCATGCACGTGAGCCCTTGAGCTCAGTTCTGATAGGCTGGCAGCCCCGACGGCGCTGATGTAATTGCGCATGTGATTACATCAGCTGAAACACCGAAAAAAGTAAACAAATGGAAAAAAAATCAGAAATGAAGGGGTGCCACTCTGGAATCATGGCACCCCATTATTTGGACCCCAAAACTCAGTAAAAACCAAGTAAATTGGCACAGTTGGGAGGTATGCTTGTCACATCAGTGTGCAAACAATGGCAAATACTGACGTTTGAATATCCATTTTTTTGGGGGGGGTACTATGATTCAATTATCATGGAACTTATAAGCAAAGACATTGGCAACCTTCAAACACTGGACCCCACCCAGTTTGGGTTCATGAAGAGCTGATCTTGTCTCCTGAACCTGATTGACGTCTTCGAATCAGTCTCCAGAGCTGTGGACGAGGGTAAGGCGGTCCACACAGCCTATCTGGACTTCATCAAGGCCTTCAACACCATCCCCCACCCTGGAATCATAGATAAACTTACTATGCTGGGCATAAATCCCTATGTTACTCGATGGACTGCCAACTGGCTTACTGACAGAACCCAGACTGTAAAAGTAGTCGACTCCAAATCCAGCTCCAGACAAGTGACAAGTGGAGTACCTCAGGGTTCAGTCCTGGGACCGCTCTTGTTTGGCATCTACTTCTCTGAAGTACAGGCCAACACTAAGGGACTCTGGCTAACACAGTTTGCAGATGACTGCAAACTGGGAGCCATTATTGAATCCCCAAATGATGTGGATATTCTACAAAAGGGCCTTACAGAAAGAGATGCTTGGTGCCAGAGCCATGGGCTCAAGCTTAATACCAAGAAATGTATAGTTATTCCCTTTGGGACAAAACATGTACCCATGAATTACTACAAAGGTGGCAGTACACTAAACACTGAAAGTGTGATGAGAGACTTAGGGACACAGGTGGACAGGGATCTCACATTCGATAACCACATCGCCACAACAGTCAGGAAATCCTTCTATGTGGCACACCTCATCACTAAGGGCTTTTCATCCAGGAAAAAAGGAGGTCATTGTCTCACTGTACTCATCCCTCATTAGACCCATTAGAGTACAATGCCCCATTTGGTATGTACCTCACAAGGCATCTGTAAAATCTGGAAAGGCCGCAGAAATACCTCACTAAAAGAATCACAGGCCTAAAGCAGATGCCCTATGCTGACTGTCTAAAAAAACCTCCAGCTATACTCTGTGGCATATCATCTACTCAGAGACGATTTCTGTTTAACATACAAGGCCATGTCAAACCCTGAGCTGTTGGACATGCTTCACTTAAAGAAATCCCAATCCCTCAGAGCCACACACTCCAGGGATCTAAACTTTGTCATCACAATGAACAAAACATGCTGGAGGGATAGGTTCCTGACCCAGAGACTCCCCATACTCTGGAATCAACTGCCCATACATGTCAAGCAGAGCGCCTCCTTGGCCCTCTTCAAAAGGAACCTTGACGATTGGATGGGAGATAGGAAATTCACCCCGGGGATCATGTCATTCGCCCTGCTAGACAGGGGTCCAGAGAAGTAAATATTGTGTGAAGAAATATCCAGGGAATTGATATGGCTAGGCTTGTATAGGCCCTAAGGCCAATAGCCTAATACCAACCTACGAACCTATGAACTACTGACTCTTGCTCTTTCAAGGCCAACATAGTAGTAAGCTTCTTGTTGCTCTAACCATAACTACTCTGTTCTCCTTAAGAACATAGTGAGAAAGGTGGATGACTCACACATATCTTCTGTATACTGTATCCCAATGTTTTAGAAAGGATGGCACAGGAACAACTAAAGCTTTATAAATTCTACTTTTGTTCCATGAAAGTCTTCCTGGACTTCAAATGGTCAATTAAAACCATGTGCACTGAGTAAATATGAATCACTGCCCTTCTCACAACACATATAATACAAAAGTTAAATAAATGGGACATTTTGATAAATGGTTACACTACAATCATAAAACAGTGAAACATGAAACTTTCACTGGTGTGAAAAGTCTATATGCGTGCCCATAATCTACCCTGATGATACCACCTCCCTCTATTTTATTCAGGAATTGCTAGATGGTTCACTCATCTTGTCTGTTTCACTCAGATGTTAGACAAAGTTAGTGCTCCTAAAATGACACAACTCTAAGAAAAGCATTCAGCATCATAAAAAACTTATTAAACAAGTGCATTGGAGCATTCAGTAGTCAAAGCTGCTTAGCTACATTCAGTAATCACAGCTGCTCATCTACATTCATTGTATGTATGATGTCAGTGGCTAATATGGATGGCATGCTAGTCATTTTTCATTTCATATTCTGGTTTGCTCGTCAATCACCCTGGCCACGCCCACTCCTGCACAAAACTGAAAGTGAGCAAGTAAACTATAACATCACCAAGAAACCTGCCAACATAGCAAAGAAACCTAAAGGTGTCAGTGTAACAGTTAGGAACTATTCCAAATCAAACTGCATCCTATTAAGTGATAGTTTGTTAAAATTCAATGCCGCTCCTAACCCTGAGTTCACGGCAGCCTATGTGGAATTGTTCACAGAAACCCTGTACAACCATGTAAATAGCTGTATAGATGCTGTACCTATCAGAAGTAAGCCGAAAACAAACTCTTAAAAACAAATCTCACTGGCAGAATCCTAAACTTAATAGGTTATATTAAAAAAAGGTCATTATCACATATTCATCACACATGCTTTTCCTCCTTGTCTCAAAAACATTCCAGCCCTCTACAGTGAAGGAATTTAGCCAGGTCTCAGGCTAACAGTTCAAGCAAGATTCAGGTTGTATGTGGTTTGTCATTTTATTTCAAAGGTAAGCCAGTTTTGGTTCTGGACCACTAGGTATTAAAAAAAAAATTACTGCATGCCAATCATCCTTAGGTTTTCACAGTTTCCTACAACAAACATCAAAATGTTCGGCACAGCAGTAACCGCATTAGTTGTTCATTATTTTAGCATTTGATAATTCATGGTCATTTTCCCCAAGACCTTTCTGTCCTGAATTAAAAAATGAGATTACTGAAATAAATCTATGGCATTTTAAAGAAGGGTCACTTTTGCATCACCTACCACCATAAATTTTAGTAAGTGTTGCTATCATATTTGTTCGTAAAAAAAAATTAGATGCATGCATTAGTGTATCCACACAGCTCTACAGCATGCAAACAACAAACAGTTGTAGTTTCTATCATGGTAAGGGCCTCTATGAACACGTTTTAGATTCTTGCTTAAAATGTCAAAAATGTGTCATTCTGATTTATATATGTCTTTTTTTCTTATGTACTTTTTGCCTTCATGCACGCTGGTCATCAGCCATCTTCTACATCTGCATTACAATTCTTTTTCTAGTTCCCCATCCTCACTTCACCCAACATCAACCCATGAATGGGCTACCTATCTCTACTGGAAACTCATTCAGTGCACCTCCCTTTGGTGGCTTGTGCTTTGGGTTGGGATAGCCTAGGAGAAAGGCCATCATCCAGGCATCCATAGATGGTGGTTAGTTTTTTTCCACTGGCCTGTTGGATCTCTTGTAGTACCTCAGTGCCTTTCTCTAACATTAGTCCCTGGGGAATGTGTGTGCTCCAGTTGTTAATGATAGCAGATCACCATATTGCTTGGTGAATAAAGACATAACTGGCCTTTTGTGCTGTGACTGCCGTGACACAATAATGCATAAAATGAGGCAGCCACTCATCTCCCCACAATGGGTAAGCTGGAATTTGTCCCTTACTTCCACCTTCCCCTTTGGTCTCTTTCTTTGTCTAGGATGCTAATTGACCCCATATCATCTATATCACAATCAAAGTTTTATGTGTTTACACCACAGAGCAGCCTGTACAGTTCTTATCTTAATAGTAGGTTTCTAACAAGAACAGGTTTTAAGGTTACTGTCCGTACAGGTAGGGTTGCCACCTTTTAAGTGGGCCAAAGTGGGACATGGGGGTGTGGCCGATATGACATTGGCCACACCCTCTACTGTGACATCACCACCAAAGTGGTGAAGGAGATGCTGTTATGGGTACGACGGATGGCTGCTGGAGTGGCTAGCTGGTTGGTGGGAGTAGCAGCTGGATGGATGAATGACTTGATGGATGGATGGCTGAATGAATGGATGTATGGCTGCATGAATGGATGGATGGATGGCTGGCTGTATGAATGACTGGAGGCTGGATGGATGGTTGGCTGGAGTGGCTAGCTGGTTGGTGGGAGTAGCTACTGGATGGATGACTTGATGGATGGATGCCTGGCTGAATGGATGACTGGCTGCGTGAATGGATGGATGGATGGCTGCATGGATGGATGGATGGATGGCTGCATGGATGGATGGAGGATGGCTGGCTGGCTGGATGGATGCAATATAAAGGATGGCTGGCTGGAGGATGGCTGGCTGGCTGGCTGCATGAATGGAGGAGGAGGAGGAGGATGGCTGGCTGGCTGGATGGAGGAGGATGGCTGGCTGGCTGCATCGCTTGTTATATATATATAAAAAAAAATCTCGGTCATTTTTTTAGCGGCTGTAGAAGCGCTTAAAACAAAGTGCTCCTACAGCCACAATCTTTGCAGGGCTCTTCCTGCCCCAATCCCCACCCCTTTCATGAATTGCAGCCAATTGCTGCATGAATTAAAGCACCCACACCTAACAAGCAGCAGCTTTGCCTGCAGGTCCAGGTTGGTGACATAACTGAATTACCGTGAAAAAGCCGGAAGTAATTGCGACTTTTCCACAGCAATTCAGTGCGATTGCAAAAGCGGAACTTTTCAGGTCCCACTACTTGATACAGCGGGCAATGGGATAAGGTGGCTTAACCCGTGAGTGTCCTGCTGACAACAGGACGGGTGGCAACCTTACTTACAGGGGATTATATTCTCACTACCATTAATGTCTGCAAAAATGCTGAAATTACTCTGTATGGTGCATCAGTAGCATTGTTGCCTCACAACAAGAGGTTCTCTGGTTTGATGTCGGGGTGCCTTCTGTGTGGAGTCTGCATGTCCTCCTTGCATTCGTGTGGGTTTCCTCTGGGTGCTCCAGTTTCCTCCCACATTACAAAGACATGCATCTGGAGCATTTCTCCCTGGGCCTCTGCTGAAAATTAGCTTGTTCCAAGTCGGACTTTCCTGGTTAACAAAATGTAAAATAAATAAAAAAAAGTATGATTGCTATTTCTGTTTCTGCTGTCATCTAATGTAATTACAGTTTGTGGATTTTCACATTTTTTTCCCATAGATTTTGTGCTTATATGTGCATGTGGCAGGCACATAACATATCAAATTCTTATAACTGTTGCAAAACCTGACCCATCCTTAGGAGGTACTATTTGTATACTAAATGTAGTGAATGCATTTTTTATGTCCCCTTGGACCTGCCTGATAGTTCCACCACCTTCATCGAGTTGGGTCTTTATCCTGAGGAGATTGGAGCTGGGCATCCCAAGACTAGGTATAAGCCCTACAGTCCATTTATTCCTGTCCAGGAATCCTGATGAGCCCATCCATCTCACTGCAAGAGTCAAGTGTTAGGGAGCAAGTCAGCTTGCTGGTCTTGAGGAGTGGCCTACCGTCTCTCCCAGTGCAGTACTCCCCCAACAGCTGCTCTTATGAGCTGTGCCATAGCTACCCACTGATGGGACGCATGCCTCGACACACTAAATTCTCTTGGCTTACAGTGTCACAGCTAGCTAGGCCTGAACTCCTGGTGGTGTAACAACTACTGCTACCACTAGGTGTTACCCACGTGGTGAGCTGGAGTCACCATCCCCAGTTTATGTGAGGCAGCATCGCCACCCATGCCAGTGATCCTCTGCCAGCTCCAAGCACCTGACCTGCTATCTGTGCTCTGATCACCTATGTCATAGTTTGGGTTTTTCCCCATTTTGCCAAATCGATGGCTCATTGAATGAATTTTCAGTCTCACTGTAATGTGTACTTTTTTCCCAGAAAAAATAAAGTGCTTGAAACTGTAGCTGTTTGTCACCTGGGTGGATTTTTTAAGCAGGTTTTCTCCTAGAAAGCACTAAAATAATTATTATGGCTGGCAAAAAATATTTTCAGAATATTGATAAGTTCCTAAATCCAAAACATATTTTTGTTCAAAATGTGCCTTTATCTAGTCCATATATCTGAATCTGAAGAATTATTCACAATGTTCAATATCCCCTTTTTAACCTCCTACTAATTCTCTGACTCAGATGGATGAAACCTGATTCAAATATCTTCTTTTCTGTCTTCTAACATTTTCCATTCATTTTTCTCATTTATCAACCAATGTCATTTCATATTCTCCCACTTCCGTGGACACCACCAGGGCTTATTTTAACGGAACTTAACTTTGTTAGCAACATTCTTTAAACTGCCATCAAGCCCTTAAGGCATGATCAGAAGACAGTATCCTGATTAATATGCTGCTTTTACCTCTTCATGTCCCTTTAAGTCCAGGCAAAATTTCAGCCAACAAGGGAGGTGATTCTTCCTTCAGTGTGTCAATTGTCATTCTTGCCATTCTTTATGCTAAATAAAGGCATTCTTTATGGACACACTTTTCCCTTGATTCTGATGATTATTTTATGTTATGCTGCAAAATATAGCTTGTGGTAAAATAGCAGTCAAAATATAATTCATGTTTTCTTTTCTTATCAAAGAAAATGGAAATAATTGCCAGCTTAGCGGTGTAGAGGGATAAAGCCCCGACTGTGGTCCAGATAAGGAATAATTGCCTAACAACTCAAGGAGCTGATGAGGGTGGAATGGAGACAGAGTAAGCAGCTGATGTTGGCTTGGATATCCTAGGGTAGAGGGCCGCCTTCCATCGCACTGCAGTGCAAGCATCTACTTGAGATAGGTGTACTACACACAGCAGCTTTCATTAAATGTACAGGAGCATGAAGACACACATAAGCACCCACAAAGGAATGTGTAGCAAGTCTTCATGTCTATAAATGTGCTTGTCAATCACTGAGGGTGGGGTCAGTAAACAGAAAATCTGTCCTGGGTGTTTGGAGACCAGTTCATATTTCTGTGATAGGGTAAGAAGTAATCATTTTATTACATAGCTTGATGACTGTCAGGCAGAGTGCAGAATTAAGGCAATAGTTTTGTTCATGCAAGGAAAAATAATTAATGTGTATTTTTTGTTTTGTCTTTCTATCAATTAGAGGTACAATTTGCCAGGATAACACAGATTGACTCCTTAGATCTTAAACAGGAAACCAGTGGCAGTGTTTGACTTTCAGGAAAGGAAACCATGAAAAATATTAATTCTATTTAAGTCTCCTTATGCTGTAATACATTTTAGTAGAAAAAGAAAAAATAACGTTTAGCAATGAAATATCAATACACATATGTACATATTTATCAAATTTGTTCAGAATGCACAATTTTCATAATTCTTTGCCACTAAATCAAAGTACTAAAGTTTGAAGACAGCACACGTGGCAAAAATTCACTTTTCAGGATTTTTAGTTGATAGAAACAGTTGACAATGAAAAAAGTACTTCACAAAAAAAAAAAAAAAGATTCTGTAATTGTAGATGGACTGAATACGCACGGAGAATGCAAATTTTCTTGTTTTCGCCATTACCTATTCAAATCCTATTTTCACAATTTTTCAGGGGCGGCTCGTGGCATCGGGCTGCTGGACTGCAGCCCCCTCAGCTAGACAGCTGAGTAGTTTATTTTGTTTTTTTTAAATATAAAAAAAAAAAAAAAAAATCTATTCTTCGTACATTTAAATTTCGAGTCCGCAACTCGAAATTACGCGCATGCGCATTGCGCGCATCAATCGCAACCGCGTTTTTTTTTTTCTAATTATTGCTGCAATATTTTCATTGCAGCCCAGAGGAGCCAAGAAGGCATCATTGTGATGCCCAGAACCTCCCAGAAGTCTATGCGGTTGAGACACAAACCGCATAGACATGGAAGGGGCTCGGACTGCGACGCCCGCAGGCACGTCATGACGTGCTTGCTGGGCAAATGCTGCTGATTGGTTTTTGCTCTTTTCCCGGGCTGTATGTGCTGGGAAAAGAGCGCGAATCAGTCAGTCGTTTTTCGGCGTTGGATGACTACACCTACACACCTATATACCAGTGAGTTTAGTTAATAAAACATTTTTTTTTTTTTTCTGTGAAGTCCAGTAAATAAATTACTTTTAAAGTAGCGAGGGGAGGCGAGGCAATCCGGACAGGAGGACTAGTCTGTGGTGGACCGTGGATTTATCATTTGCTGCTTCAGTGCTTCTCATCAGTGGAATCGACGACAACAGGTGAGTAAGGACTAATAATGTGCTCCGTTTTTTACCTTGCTCGTTCAATTTTCGTCTGCAACTCTTGCACTGTTTACACTCATTATGTTACTCTATTTTTATTGTATGCATTGCGCACTGATGTGTACGGCATATTTTTATTGGTGTATTTGTGTGTGCTTGTCTGGTTCCCCTTTTGTCTATTTCTCTATGTCAGATGGACCCTTTTCAGTCATGATGCAGATTTGTTCACATAGTGGTTTAAAATGTTGTGTACACGTTTTTATTTGGTCATTATTCAATGACAGCATTATCTTATTCATTTTCACAGAGCATTATCTTATTAATTTTCACAGCAATCCACACCCTAGTTTTGCAAGCAACCTGTTTAAGATAGAGAAACAGTGTGCGGGACAAAAAAATCCACTCACACATGCACACCAGTGTGCATGGTATTGCCAGTTCACCTAACAACATGCCTTTAGGATATGGGAGGAAACTGCAGCTCCCAACAAAAGCCAACATTGACAAAGGGAGGATATGCAGAATTCAAACAGAAGACGCTCCAGCTAAGAACCAAACTGAAATACCAAGAAATGTGAGAATAACCTTTGCACCACTATTATACAGTTTATAATCTGGTTTGACTGACAGAACAAAGGATTCTCAAAGTACCAGGCATTTGTGCATGTCACTTAGGTGGGCAAGCATGCTGAATGATGTATACACTGGATGGCATGCACATCACTCAAGGGTATGCACTGGGAGGGAAGAGCAACAGTCTGTAAATTGTTGTATAATTCCAAAAATGTTGGATACACCCTGTGGATTCAGGTTAATAACTGTCAATAATTCCTTCAGGTACCTACTTGTAATTTAATTAATATTGCTTTTATGATTTGATTATATGATTATTTTTTTTCTGACTCTGGCCCTGTTCATGGCTGGAAAAATGTCTTTGGACCAGTTCATTTACCCACTTGACAAATAAGTATATATTACTAAGCTCACAATAATACATTTTAGTGAATGAGATGAGGGTAGCTGTATTACTGGGTGTGGGTTATATTATTTTGTGCAAGCCACACACTTCCTTGTAGTGGTCATTATGGCCACAGGAATAGTCTGGTCACCCATTGCAATTTTGAAGAGTTTGCTTTATGAAAAGGTCTTCTGCTAAGTAAAATTGGTTAGATGCAGTCCACTTGTTACATTATACTACTTCTAACAAAAAGGATTAGTTATTTACGTAGTTAGTAGGGGGCAGAAAAGAAACAATGCTCATTTGTCCTCTATTTAAATGCTAGCAGAGGGATCCCCAGAATTAACTGGTAGTAAAGTAAACCAGGCTAGCATAGGAGTTCAATAGTAGGATCAATATTGCCATAGAATTAAAACACTAAAATTCCTATGAGCTAATAAACCCTCTTTCCAAAGGAATATGATTAACTTTCTTTACTTTCAAGAAGAGATCTTATATGATGGATGATTGCTTTTTATTAGAAAAGAATGACTTTTTCAAATACAGTATTTTGTAAACTTACAACTAAAGTGAGCCTGTACTGTTGATCAGAAGGTGGTTCACTGGTGAATAGTCCAGGTCTTCTGTTACTGGTCTAAATTTTGCTGGAGGCTTAGCAGATTAACTGCCTTATCCTAATTAGCATGGCTGCTAATGTTGACCAGTAGGTTGTTCTTATGCTGAAGGAACATCAGGCGGTCTATCTTTACCAAGGATGGGTTCTTTTTCTTGTCAGATTTGACTGAGGGAGACAAAATAGCTGGGAAGGCATCAGGTGTGCTTGTTGCAGACAGAAAGGCACTGATGTAGGAAGAATATGGTGAGTTCATGGAGACTGAGTGTTTTTAGATGGTATTGAAGAAATTCTGGAAAACCAGGTTATGACCGGGGGGGGGGGTGGGTAGGACATTGCACAGGTTGTTGTTAGCAAGGATGTACAAACCTAGAGAAGTCGTAGGGAAATTAAAGGAACTTTGTGAGTAACTACAGAACTCAATGACGTGCTTCCTTGTGGGGCAGTGCCAGTTACAGCTGTCAGAATTGAGCTCAAACCTGTAGTTGAGGCAATTGAATAATTTAAAATATTTTTTTTATGATTTGATTATTATATTTAGAGAGTTTTATTGATGACTGCTGGCACCTGGTCCTTTACTGTCAAAATGCTACTAAGTGCTACACCTAGATCTTTAGATGTGAAAAATGTTATTATTTCAAAGGAAGATAGAGTTGGGTAAGTAGTCTACAAAGGGTGAATGGTAGCACACACCAGTGTAGCCACTGTTTTTGCAGAATTAACCATTACTTGACTATTAATCATGGCTAGCTCCTTTGGTGAAGAGAAATAAAGGCCTAACTGCAGTCCAGGTGATCAAAGTTTGACTACAGTAGAGAGTCGATTGTCTGAATGCTGATTATCTGAAACAATTATCCGAACACAGCCTTCAAAAGTTTTGTGGTAGGAAAAATCATAAAGTCCAAATATGTAAACATTATATGTATTTGCTTGTGTTTTTGAGCTTGTATCCCACTCGTGTGAAAACTATTCTTTACTGTCCACTAGAATTGCTGAATCATTGAAAAGTGTATTCCCTGTGTGCAGAAAAAACAGGATTTTAGAAGTTTCATATCCAGTTCAGTGTATGTTTGATTATCTGAACAGTTTGATTATTCAAACTACCCTAGGTCCCAGTTAGCTTGGATAATTGACTCTCTATTGTAGTTCCCCTGATATCAGACAAAGCATGTTTGACTAGTAGCTTGAACCCCTTTGGAGTTGGAATGGGGGGTAGAATGGTGAAGCTCCCTTTACCAGGATGGCGACTGTGAGGAATACATTGGGGTCAAACAATTGATTTCCAATTGTGCCTGTTGTGCTGAAGTGTTATGTATTGCAGCTACCAGTACAAAGTGCAAATGCATTTAGTTTATTGACTAATCTTGTGTTACACCTGTTCTTGTTATTACATTTACTTGCTTGGGTAATAAGTGTTTCATTTTGATGCTTATAGTTATGTTGATGTGGTCGCTTGGGTGAATGTTTATGATTTTGGTGTTGTATTGTACTTTATGTTATTGAAGGAAAGGGGCAAACTTTTCATTTTGGTGCTTGGGGATACCTCAGCATTTTTCTGAAGAGGTCACTTGGGTGAATGTTTCATTTTGGTGCTTGTATGTTATTGAAGGGGTCACATGGGTAAATGTTTAATTTTAGTGCTTTTGTATATTGTAATTGGACATTTTACTGAAGGGGTCTTTTTTCTTTTAGGGAAATGTTTCATTTCAGTGCTTGTGTATACCTGGACATAGTAATGAAGATTTTACTGAGGGGGGTCTTTTTTCTTTTAGGAAATGTTTAATTTCAGTGCTTGTGTATACCTGGACATAGTAATGAAGATTTTATGAGGGAATTTGTGTATCAGGGAAGTGCTTGTGCTTACATGGTCAGACTGCTGAAGTGAAAACTGTGCAAAATAATTTATTGTGTCATTTTAGTGCTTGTGCATACAGAGTACAAACTAATGAAGGGTTACTTGGGAAAATTATTCATTACTGTGTTAGTATTTGTGAAGTGTTTAATTTTGGTGCTTGTGTATACCTGGACATAGTAATGAAGATTTTGCTTGGGGAAATTCATTCATGTATCAGGGAAGTGCTTGTGCATACATGGTCAGACAGCTGAAGTGACCACTGGGCAAAATAATTTGTGTCATTTCAGTGCTTGTGCATACACAATACAATACACAATACAAACTAATGAATGGGTTACTGGGGAAAATGATTCATTACTGTGTCAGTGTTTGGGAAATGTTTCATTTTGGTGCTTGTGTATACCTGGATATGTGTAACGTGTGTGTGTATGTATATATATATGTATGTATGTATATGTATATGTATATGTGTGTGTGTGTATATATATATATATATATATATATATATATATATATATATATATATATATATGTGTGTGTGTGTGTGTGTGTATTTTTATTTTGAAAGTATTTTAAGCTAATGTCTTGGAAATGAACAAATTTTAATGATTGACTAATACAATGGATTAATACACTCCAGTGAATCATACTGGCTTCAGGCTACACCTGGCAAAACAATACTGTCTGAGGTAGTTAAACATTCATTTGGCCCTCCCCCAAGACCCACTTCAGATTTCACCAACTTTACAGAAAGGATGCAGATTAATTATATAGTGTGGAGAGACTCTTAACTTAAGAGCAGAATAACCCTTATTAGATTCTGGAAGATCAGAAGGCTAGGAATTCTATTCCTCCCAAAAATAGCAGCACAAAGTAAATGGCTTTAAGTTATAAAAAGTTCACACTCTTAAATGAAGTTGGAGACCGAGTGTCTACAGGCTGAATAGATTGGTAGTTACAACATGCAGAAAATGCTGACTTTTATGGGTTTATGGCAGTCCAGGTGTTTACCCTGCCCTGAGGATTAATGTTTCATGTGTTTGTTTTAGTGTACTTGTGATCATATTCAGTGGTTAACTTGGCAACAGCAAGCAGTCCAGTGACACATTTATCTAAGTTAGCTGATGTGCTTCCCTCTTAAACTTGCACTGCAGTGTTACAGTTTTCTTTGTTGTACTCTTAACATTTTCCCAGAACAAGACGTCTGAGTGTAAATAATTATTTTTAGGGGGTGGGTCATTAGCACCACTACTACTACTGCACTTCTATATTGTCTGAGAGTAGCTATAATTATAAGAAAATGAAAAACATAACAACATTTTCAATTAGGGTAGAATGCTTGCATTAGAATAATCTAAATAAGCAGGCAGTTTGTATGTGTGTGGTGGTGCGGGGGTCAAGGAATTTTGTTAAACCATGTTTTATTGTAGAAAGTCTGGTAAGTAAAATTAAATGTGTACTTGGCTGATGCACACAAGCTGTGATAGTGAGTCTGTCAGCAAAATGAAAGTATGCAATGCAGTTGTTAGTATTTGTACTTTAATCCTGACCAGTAAAAAGCAGCTACTTCATTAGGTAATGGGAGGGGGGGTGTTTGTGAATTCATTGAGGTGACTGCCCTTGTTTACTGTCAGTTATGGCTTTGCAAGATGACTGTTTGGGTAAAGTCTGATGTTGGGCAAACCTGTAACTACCATTTCTGTGCAATGGACTAAATTAATGCAGCCATTTGCAGTTCATTACTGTTTGCTTTCTGATTTCAGAGGTTTTTGAGCCAGGTACTTTTGGTAGGCTGTTGGGATGGGGACTCATGTCGCCAGTGTTGGAATGAAATAACCATTTAGTGTTGTAATTCTGGCTTTGCAAAACTGTGAGGGAGTAAGCAATATGCATACAGGCTGTGGGACTACAGTCTCTGTGCAGCAGATATATGTTAATGCTGGAAGGATCAATGCAGAAAGTATAGTGGAGGCAATGGAATGACTGCCCCTTTTAGTCCTGCAAAGACAATGTAAGCTGTGACAGTGTGTGCATCACAAATGCATTAATAGTCTTTAATCCTGGCAAGGCCAAGCCAGATAGTTGGTAGATCATGGCTGTGGCACTGTCAATGAAATGAGTGCTGTTTCTGAAGCTGTAAATCATTACATGTATACAACAGTGGCACTTAAATAATTTCTGCAATATCTTCATTTCAGAGTTGCAACAACTCAACTACAACCAGAATGAGTGAACAGAGTGAGCAGAGTGTTACAGTGGCCTATCTGAAATCTATTAATTTTAAAGAGTTGACTCTTAATGAGAAGTTAAGAATCAAGAGGACTGGAAGACCCACACCTGATCTGAAGATAGAGTCTGCAGGTACAAGTAGGTCAAGAACATACACACGCAGCTTCAACAGGTCAGTGTATGACAAACACACTTGGATCTGTGGTTGTGAAGAAACAAACAGCTTGTACTGCTTCCCATGTTTGTTATTTGGTGGAGAGGAAGCCTGGACATCAAAGGGTATGGATGACCTGAAGAGACTGGAAGAAAAGTCCAGAAGGCATGAACAGTCTGCTAAACATCTAGACAATGAAATGAGTCTAGCAGTGTTGGGAACTGTGGATATCCGGTCTCAGTTAAGTAGTGGATACCAGTTATCAGTAGAAAGACACAACAAGAAAGTGGCTGACAACCGTCATGTTCTGTCTATTTTAATAGAATGCATGAAGACGTGTGGTGCACAAGAACTAGCTTTCAGAGGTCATGATGAGTCTGAAGAGTCAAGGAATCCAGGAAACTTCCGGGCAATAGTAGAATTAGTCAGCCAGTTTGATAAGAAGTTGTTAGACCACATGACAGCTTCAACTGTTTTCAAAGGAACATCAAAACTATTCAGAATGAACTCCTGGACTGCATGCTGACAGTATGCAGAGAAGAAATAAAAAAAGAGATTTGTACTGCAAAATTTATAGCAGTAATTGCAGATGAAACCACTGATTTTGCTGCGACGTGGCAGATAGCTATTGTGTTCCGTTACATTGTCAATGGACAGGTGGTGGAACGTTTTGGGGATACTTTACACCACTTGGACAGACAGCACAACATATTGCTGTTGTGATAGAACAACAGTTGAAGGAAGTAGTGGGAGACCAGCATGAAAAAGTGATTGCTCAGAGTTATGATGGTGCATCGGTTATGAGTGGTATTCAGCATGGGGTCCAGGCCATCATAAGAGAAAAGTTTAAATATGCCTACTATGTACACTGCTATGCCCACCAACTTAATCTGGTAATGCAAAGAGCCGCACAACAGAATACTGAGGCAAGGATATTTTTTGTAACACTTGGTGGAATTCCAGCCTTTTTCAGTCGTTCAGCTCAAAGACAAGCTGCTCTGGATAATATAGTATCACGATGCATGCCAAGAGTGTCAGGAACACAGTGGAATTTTAACATCCGTACTGTAAATGCAGTGTACGAGAACTTGGAGTCGCTGGAAGAGTGCTTTGATTATTTGAGCAGGAATCCTACATCTGGTGCAGCAACAGTACTGGAAGCAAATGGGCTACTGCAATCAATTGAAGATGACCAATTTAAATTTTGGCTTGCTGTCTTCCATTGTATAATGCCCCATGTTGATGTTCTGTACAGGCAACTTCAGTGTCGTACCACAGATGCAACTGCTGTTGAAAAGGATGTTCGTACATTTTGGATGCAATTGACATTGTCAGATCGGGTATCGATGGTATTGCAGAACAGTACCTACATACAGAGAACATCCGGTCAAAACGTAGACGAGGGCCATCAGCTTCCCGACCACTGCATGAGACCTTGTCAATTGCTGCAAAGGAAGTGTGTGATGTCATAAGGTTCCAGGCAACATCACGATTTCAACAAACCGGCCATCTTCAAGCTTCTCAGTTACTTCTGCCTGGAAAGTTTTCAACATACATGAGAGAGTTTCCAGAAAATCTGTTCACAGGAACAATGGACAGCTATCCATTCCTGATGAGGGGACAACTTAGAACAGAACTTGGAGTGGTGTATCAACGTGAAGACTTTAAAGCAGCTGGCAGTGCAGTGAAGATGTTAAAATTCTTGTTGGACAACTCCTTAACCCGTGTGTTTTCACAGACTTACGAAGTGTTGTCAGTTATAGCCACCACACCAATGTCAACTGCTGAGGCAGAAAGGTGTTTCTCAACACTGAAAAGGATTAAAACATTTCTTCGTTCTACAATGGGGCAAGACAGATTAAATGCTTTGGCTATGCTTTCCATAGGAAAGGAGTTAATGCAGAGTATACCCAACTTCAACCAGAGGGTTATTGATTATTTTGCACAAAATAAAGAGAGACGAATGAACTTCATCTATAAGTAATGGAAACGGAACACCATACAGGAAACGGAACACCATACAGGAAATGGAACACCATACAGAAGAACACAAGAGGCACTTATTTGGTACTATACTAGTGCTACAAGCACTTGTGTAACCCAGCCACTGGGGATGCACCAGCCAGTGCATTTCTTTGTGCCGGTCCCAAGCCCGGATAAATGGGGAGGGTTATATCAGGAAGCCTGGGCATCACCACATATAACCTTCTGACAAAATTGTGGGGCAATACAGATTTTGTTACAGGATTGGTCGAGGCCCAAAATAAAGAGAGACGAATGGACTTCATCTATAAGTAATGGAAATGGAACACCATACAGGAAACGGAACACCATACAGGAAACGGAACAGGAAACGGAACACCATACAGAAGAACACAAGAGGCACTTATTTGGTACTATACTAGTGCTACAAGCACTTGTGTAACCCAGCCACTGGGGATGCACAAGCCAGTGCATTTCTTTGTGCCAGTCCCAAGCCCGGATAAATGGGGAGGGTTATATCAGGAAGCCTGGGCATCACCACATATAACCTCCTGACAAAATTGTGGGGCAATACAGATTTTGTTACAGGATTGTTCGAGCCCCAAGTTAACAATCACCACCACCAGTACTACACTTTACCAAAAGGGTGCTGGCAGAAATTGGGGGGAGGGTACTGTTGGCTCTAGAAGAGGGGGAAGGCAGAAATTGGGGGGAGGCTACTGTTGGCTCTAGAAGAAGGGGAAGGCATGCCCAAAGGTAGTGTGATTTGGACATGTGCTGAGGAGGGATGCTACTAGGTATATGCTACTAGGTATATTGGGAGAAGGATGCTAAGGATGGAGCTGCCAGGGAAGAAAAAAGGAAGGACTTGTAATTAGATTTATGGATGTGGTACAGGAAGTGATGTGGTGACAGAGCAAGATGCAGAGGACAGGAACCAATGGAAACAGATCTGATGTGGCAAACCCCTAACTGGAACAACTGAAAGACTGCAAGCACCTATTTGGAACCAGCTGGGGGTCATGTGAATATTATTTGCTTTGGGAAACTTAAAACTGTCCCTTTGAGCCTCCATGAAAAAGGGGGTGGGAGAAATCCAGTATGACCTGATGTGTTCCAGACCACAGCTTCTAAGGTGCACGACAGCTTCTCCTCAGGTGCAGAAACTGAGTATGAACTACTGTTTGCAGTATACCGCAGAGGTAAGTGTTCAAACCAATGTGTGTGTATGTAATAATGTGTGCTGTGTAGACTATTCAGCATGTGCCATACTGACTGAGCATTTATTTCATGTAAATAAGTATGTGAAGCATTGATCCCATTGCACCATAGCCACCCCGTCTTGTTGGCCACACCCCGTCTTGTTGGCCACACCCCATCTTGTTGGCCACACCCCGTCTTGTTGGCCACACCCCGTCTTGTTGGCCACACCCATCCAGCTGTCTCCTGCAGCCCCCCTATGATTTGAAGTCACCAGCCGCCACTGCAATTTTCCTTCCCTTATTGTAGAAGACATTTTTTTAATTTAATTCTAGAAGATCAAGGTTACCCAAGACAAGAGTTATTTTTTGCTTTCTCATCTATTAAATTTATTGTCAAATCCATCATCAGCTTTAGTACTTGCATTTGTTATCTTGTACACAGAAGCGGATTGCAAACCACTGATGCTGTCTAGCTTCACTTTCCAGCCTTAGGCACATTTAAGTTTTCTTTTCCTTCTCTTCCATCTCTGATCTTTTACTCAGCACATTTATTTTGTTCCTGATCTACTACTGGCATTTCTTCTGCTGTCCCTTTTCTGTACATACTGAATCCTGATAACACTATATCCCAGGTCATAATTAAGGAAATCCAGGTTTATTTAACAACTACAGCATCTGTTTCTTCTTTTATAACTGAAGCATGCAGTTAACTTATTTGGCTTTCTAGCATTGCAGAGCATCACCTTGCACACCTGCATTGACCCCTTTTTGTCTATTTTTTGTCTTTGACTGTATTCAAGGAAGGTGATGTACAGGGTTAAGATTTTGAGCTGTACTTTCTGTGGTACAGGATTTGATTCCCTCCGCTCCGTTGCCTACTGTGTTAATTTGGCAAGTCACTTAACCAGACATTGCTCCCAGATCACCCCTAAAAAAGTGTTTGTGTGTCCACTGGGCCTACCTGGTTAACAAATGGATATCACTATTACATTTACTGCAACTTCAATAGGGGCACTTACATGCACCTCTTTCATTTCAGTTTAAATATCTTATCCTAATACAGTCCACTTTTCAGCATCCAATTACCTCTTACACTGAAGTGCTTTCAGTCTATAACATGCAGGTCCTAATCCTCCCAGATAGCCCTCCCCACTAGCTCACCCTTTGCTTTTTACACCATTTAGTCAGCCAGCCATTGAACTGCAGTATCCTTTCTTTTCTTGTATTGCTAGCTTGTGGCACTGACAACACCTTGAATGAGATCACCAGTCATCTTCAACCATCCTTTTCCCATTTTCTGCATGGGGTTAGGGTATCAGTCAACTGACGCTATCTTCTCGATTCACTAACAGTATTCTTCCTTCTTCTGCAGTCATGCCTGACTGCCACATGCCTTTTTGCACACAGTCCATCACTCTCTTTGCTGGATGCCATTGTTTTCTATTGCCTTCTTTCTGTCTGTTTCAAATATTCTTCACCAGATTGTCTTCTGCTTCCTTGCACATGTGCCTGAACCACCATAACCTGTCCTCATTTTTTTCATTTGTTTCACAGTGTGCATCCTACCACTCATCTCAGGCACTTCATTTCCATCACCTCTAGCTTCCTCATCTGCTCTTCCTTCAATCTCCAAGTTTCTACTCCCTACAGTAGTGGTGGTCACACCACTGTTTCATACACCTTACTTTTAAGCTTCTTTTGGTTTATTCTGTCATACACTATTCCTCTTTGCTGTGCTAGTTGGCTGTAGCCCCCTCTGATTCTAGCTTTGACCTCCTCATTCAGACTTCCCTTGTCTTTAACCACCCCTTCCAGGTACTTGAAGCTGTTAACTTGTTCCACTATTTTCCCTTCTATCTCAATTCTCAGCTTCTTCTGATTTCCCCAATTTGCTGCCATCACAACTGTCTTATCTGTACTCAGTTTCATTCCATGTGCCTTCAGTTTTGCATTCCATTCCCCTGTCCTTTGCTGAAGTTCTTGTTGAGAGTCTGCCTGTAATGCCACATCATCCATAAACTTTGTTGATCTGCCCCCTCCGATCTATTTGCTAATTTATTTATTTGACATTTGTTTACCAGGAAAGTCCGACTGGGTACAAGCCCATTTTCATCGGAGGCCTGGGGAGAAAAGCCCCCCAGTACAATTTAAACAGAATTACAAATCAAATGTAGTCCATCACCAGTATGAACAGCAGTGGGCTCAGAGTTAAACCCTGATGCACAGCTGGTCACACTGGGAACCCTGCTGTGAGTCCAAACACTGTTTGTACTTTGCTTTTTGGTCCTTGTACATATCCTGCATTAATTCTGTCAGTGTTTCTGAGACTTCAAACCATCAAAGGACAGCCCGAGTCTGCTTTTTTAGGACCTTGTTATATGCTTTCTCCAAATCTAGGAATATGCAGGTGGATTCTTTCCTCATCTCTAGTTTCTTCTCAATTATCTGTCCTTTTTTTTTTTTTTGCACCACTCCCTAGTCTCCACCTTCTTCTTCTTCTTTGCACCTTCCAATGTGTTCCATCTCTGAGATTTATCTATAGAAAATAATCCTTTCATTTCTAGTATTTTTAATAGTTTAATATTTTCAAGTTATACCACTCACTGTCTTCTCAATACTTTACTTTCCAACTTGACCCCTTTTGTACTAGAATCTCTTAGAATGAGTACACCAAATGTTCCAATGCGAATTTCCTGTGCATTTTCCTCCAGTGTTTCCTTTCCCATTTCCTAAAATCTTTTCATTCTTTTCTAGCAGTTTGTTCCATAGGTCCTTCCTTTCTATGGGTTCTGTCTTACACTTATTTTTTCTTTATTCCACATATTTCCTACAAACATCCTGCTTGATATATTCCTTCTCTACTTGACATCCCTCAGCTTCACCTGTAAGTCTACAGTTTTCATTTTCTTCTTGCTGGTCATTCATAACCTGTATCATTTCTCTCTGCCAGTATCCTGCCATCATGTGTTTGTTTTTGTTGCTTTACTCCTTTTTCTTGAAATATTCCTATCTCCAACACTTTTTTTGTCTTTCTTTCTTAGCTCCTTTGCACCTCATCCCCACTTAAGCACTGTATTTGTGCCTAGCATTCCTGATAACTTCTTGATTATATCTTCAGTTCTCCTAGCCTTCTACAACTCCCACATCCTGGTCCTCCCTATAACACAGTGAATTTCATATTGTTTCCCCATAACATCATAAAGTTCATACTGTGGCCCGATACCCTGCACTTCATACCCATCTCTCCCTTTTCTTGTCTAAAACTCCTCAGTAGTCCTATGTCACCCACACTGGATTTTCATTCTTGTGTGGTTTATTATTCCCTCAGTTGCTGACTTATGGCAAGACTTGCTCCTGAATCCGCATTGCCCTGTCTTTGTCTAAAGCACGTACCTGACCTGACATTTTACCCGTAGGCAAGAAGCAATATTTGCTGCAATATGAGCAGTCACATTACAAAGTTATGTTAGCAGAATCTGTATAGGAGTTTGTCAACAAAAACAGTAAATGGTGCTTATTTTGAATGACAGATTTTGATCGACTAATATGTTCCTGGAAAAATATTGAAACACTGAGTGAGATGGTGCATGCCAGAAACCAAGCACAGTGAGGCAGAAAGCATAGTAAGCTACAGGAGCTTACAGACAAGTGATAAAAGCTGATCATTTTAAGATGACCAAATGACAGCAAAAATGTGTTGTTGGTGGTGCTAGTGACAGATAATTGTGAACCATGGAACCATTATCACAACAAGTAAGATGTCAGAAACTATCACTGCTGCAGGACAGAGGCAGTACTGGTCAGAAAACTAAGCATGGTAAAGCATTGCATAGATGGAAGTCACAGCAATACGGTACCTGCAAAGACCACGTGGTAAGCCAAAGAGGAAGAAACAACAGACCTGTACTTCAAGTTTATAATAGTATGAGCTCTTGAATATTTATGCTTGATGAAGGGTGAAGACTGAACAGAGGCAAGTAAATTCATTCCCTGATTACTTGTGTTAGAGGCAAGTAAATTCATTCTGATTACTTGTGTTACCTAGTTTAAGATCATAGGAAGACAGGGCCTATCCTGGCATCACTCAGTGGGTGCTAAGCATAAAGACTAATGCTGATTAGGATGATAATCCATGTGTGCGTGCATGCATACACAGACATGCACATGTGTGCGTAGCATGCACAACTGCGGGCAGTTGGATGATTGCCAGTTCACTGCCTAAATGTTTTTGGGATGTGAGTAAATAAGTACTCAGTGAACAGCTATGCAGAAAGAGAGAGGAAGAATATGCAGTTTCAGCACAGAAAATCCAGATGAGCACTAAACTGAAGAACCAATCACTATGAATGCATACATACATACATACAAATATTTCAGGCATGGGCAATAATGCCCTTCTAGCCTGCCAATATACCAAAGCAGTCCTCCCAGTAATAGGTATACAAGTTGCTCTTAAAAATATCTAAACTATTGCTTGCTTTAATATAATGTGATAATTTATTTCAGTGTCAGCCACTGTCTTGGAAAACCTGTTTGTAGCATCTCTCATTCCTATATAATCTACACAGATGGTTCAGTGCTTCTCCACTATTCCTTGATAACCCTGATGATTCCCAGAAGTAGTTGCCTATGAATGCTCTGTATACCTGAATAAGATCTTCTTTTAAATATCTACATGAGACATTGTACATGTTCAGATATTTTAATATTTCACAATCATGAATACCCTTGGTATATTTTCACTGATTCATATTAAATTTCTTACAAGCTTTGCATGTTATTATTTTGTACTTCGTGTCTAATGGGCATTACTAACAATTATTTCATCATTTCTGATTTCCTAAACTTCATAATTTTTTTTAGACATCCCTATAGTTTTATAACTAACATTACCTAATTGGTTGATATGATCAGGAAAAAGATGTAAGCTGGATCTGCCAATATAAACATATCTTTAATGAATCCATAGTTTTAATCTATATGCACTGTATTAAATATACATCCCTCAGTATATGTCTGCCAAATCTCATATGCTTATTTTTATGTATATATCAGCATATTATTCTTGTATGCTCAACAAGTAAATTTAGTCTAGTTAGTTTGTAGCCATGCACTATGCATAACAGAAGTAGTCACCTTTCTCATTTTCAGGTCCTTAGCACAGAGTGCAGAACACACCAAATGAAAAAGAATCAGAAAGATGAAACCTGAACAAGTATTGGCCTAGGACAAAACCGTACAGGACACCCAGACTGTGACCTAGAATTTCACCTGGCTAATTGTTGTATGATCCTTGCCATGTCCTATTTGTAAGCCATGTAGCTATCTGTATTATCAAGATTGCATTAATACCTGATTGTTCTAATTAATCGATCAGTATTTTTTGTATGACTCTATCAAATGCTGTAGATGAGTCTGCATAAAGTACATCACAGCACACTTTTTCACGTATAGCTGTTACTATATTATAGAACATTATGTTACAGGGAGTCATAAATCTATTTCTAACATATGAATGCTGTTATATGGTTTTAAGCCCCAACCTTTCCAATTATGATAATAATTTATCCAAAATAATCTTCATAATTTTCCACAACAAAAAAGTAGACTTCCAGGTCTACATAATTCTGGATTTGTCCCATTTCCCTTAAAGATGGGTTTAACAAGTGTGGGTCTCCAGTCTTGAATAATCTTTCCATACTTAAATAATCTAGTGAATAACAGATATAATGGTACTGCTAATTCATGCTGAATTGTTTCGGGGCATTTATTACCATACAAATTCCATCTTCTCCCTGTACTTTGCTTGGGCCCAGTTTGCCTAGCACATTTTAACATCATTTAGTTTAGTTTTAGTATTTGAAGTTATCTGGATGCTGCTAGCACAAATTATCCAAATGTTTTCCGTAAGATTTTATAACTACCTACAGTCTGTTGTGTTGTTGTGTTTAGAATACATCTTAGAATCTAAAATCAGTACATCTCTACTCCTACTATGTTTAATAAATATATATATATATATATATATATATATATATATATATATATATATATATATATATATACACACACACACACACACACACACACACACACACACACACACACACACACACACACACACACACACACACACACACAGCATATATTTTCCTATTATGCTCAATATCTTTATGTAAATTTTCTTCAAAATTCTCCTGATATTTATTTACACCATAGGCCAGATTTATAAAGGTTACCGCAAAGTGTACACTGTATCATAGTCATATGTCATCAACAGACTGCCTCAGTACCTGCTCATTATAGCCACTTTATAGGTTCATAGGTAAGTACTAGGCTATCTGCCCGAGGGCATCTGTAAGCCTAGCCAGAATGTGTTGGCTTTCGCTGCCCCCTTAGATTAGTTCCCTGTGCCTCTGTCCAGCAGAGCCATTAGTTCCCTGTGCCTGTGTCCAGCAGAGCCACTGCAGTGATCCCCAGGGTAAATTTTCTGTTTCCCATCCACTCGTCAAGGTTTCTCTTGAAGAGTGTTAGTGAGGGGCTCTGCCTAATGTAGACTGGAATCCTGTTCCAAAGCATGGACTATATATACCTTGGATGTTTGCAATCAACGAGGCCAGCCTTAGGTAAAATGGAACAATAGACGTAGTTCCTCATGTCCTTCCATTGCACACTGGTCCTCTGTACCTCTCTTGTGCACCCCCCCCCCCATTGTGGCTCCATATCACCCAGATAGGCTACTACTTTCTCATTGTTTCACACTATTTTACTTTGTAGTTGTTTTCCTTCATCCTTTTAATGCACCCTATTTTACTAAAGCTCTAAGTATGAAGAAGTAAATTAATTAATTAATTTGGAGACCTGGGGGCTACTACATTCACAGAAGTCATAGGGTTCTAGCTTCTTTGGTGTGAATCTTAAAATTTTAACAAACTTTTGGTTCAATTACAGTGGAAACAATAATGATGAGTAAGGAAAGAAGGCTTTTCTTTAAAGAAAAATAAGTTGTGTCTAAAGCACAGTGTTCAAAGCTAATAAAATGGTAGATCTCAATAAAATAAACTGAGATGACAACTGCTTGGAAAGGTATATAAATCTTTTATGGTAAGGTGCCTACCTAATCGTCCTGAAAAAGATGCCTTTTTTGTATCCCTCTATGTTAGACTGGGATAAAATAAAAGCACAAATGGCTATAGGCATACATTATACACATAAGAGTGGAAACCAAAGCACCTGGATAAAACCTAGACAGAGAGATGTACATGCAGACACGACACAGATGGAATCACAGCCAAAGACTCAACCAAATAACCTAGCCCAGTATGTGAGATGGCAATGCTATTCACTGCAATATCATACACACATCCTGCCTAGAAAAGCACAAACAGGCACTCATGTGGAATACTGGTAATACTGATGTTTGTGATGGAAAGTGAAAAATGTTATGGCCAACTTGCAACTTTTAGATACATTGAAATCCTCACACAGTTATTTTCATCGCAGACACCCCTATCTATCAATTATAGTGATTTTATTGACTGTGCAAGTAAGGTCTCTGAGTATATTAAAAAGTAACCACAGTAAAGTATTCCAACTGACATATTTGTTCTGCAAAGTCAAAATAATGAATATTTGAATTGATCAAATAACAGCAGGGTCAGTAACAAGCAATCCCCATCCCCAACAATTAAAGCCATTTTTGTTGACTGTAGACCTCAGATATGAGACTAATAAAATTAAAATAAATGGCTGCAATAATTTATTTTAACCCACCTACATCTATAAAAACACACTGCCCCCACCAGTTACAGCAAATTATATAGCTGTGTGTACATTTCAGATATCAACACCACAGAGTGGCACATTCAGATATCTGACTGAGATCAAATACTTGAGTACATTTCAGTTTATTGCAGAAACCATTGCAAATGGTTTACACTAAACACCGAAAGTATGATAAGAGACTTAGGGACACAGGTGGACAGTGGTCTCACCTTCGATAACCACATCGCCACAACAGTCAGGAAATCCTTCTATGTGGCACACCTCATCACTAAGGGCTTTTCATCCAGAAAAAAGGAGGTCATTGTCCCACTGTACTTATCCCTCATTAGACCCATTATAGAATACAACGCCCCGTTTGGTATGTACCTCTCAAGACATCTGCAACAACTGGAAAGGCCGCAGAAATACCTCACTAAAAGAATCACAGGCCTAAAGCAGATGCCCTACGCTGACCGTCTTAAAAAACTCCAGCTATACTCTGTCGCCTATCGTCTACTCAGAGGCGATCTCTGCTTAACATACAAGGCCATGTCAAACCCAGAGCTATTGGACATGCTACACTTAAATAAATCCCAATCCCTCAGAGCCACACACTCCAGAGATCTAAACCTTGTTATCACAATAAACAAAACATGCTGGAGGGATAGGTTCCTGACCCAGAGACTCCCCCGAGTCTGGAATAGATTGCCCAATACATGTCAAGCAGAGTGCCTCTTTGGCCCTCTTCAAAAGGAACCTTGACAATTGGATGGGAGAAAGGAAATTCACCCTGGGGATCATGTCAGTCACCCTGCTAGACAGGGGTCCAGGGAAGTAAATAGTGTGGGAAGAAATAGCCAGGGAATTGTTATGGCTAGGCTTGTATAGGCCCTAGGGCTGATAGCCTAGTACCAACCTATCAACCTATAAATGTGTGAGTGCGTGGACATATACACTCACACACACAGTCATTAAATATAGCCACTGATATGACTGTAACTGCATACCTCAGATGTTTGACTGCAATCAAATGAATGAATAAATATATAAATTGCCACAGATGAATATATCTTCTCAGCTAACTGCCATAAGAATAGTGTGTAACCCATTGCAAAGCCCACTTACCTTACACGTACCACACACACGTAGCCATCAATTATAACCACTTGTATGGCTGTGACTATACACCTCAGATGTGTGACTGCAATCAAATGAATAAATCTATGAATAACTGCCACAGAGGAATGGATCTGCTCAGTTAACTGCTGTCAGACTACAATGTGTAACCCACTGCAACTCACACTTACCTGAAAACATCTTAGAATTGAGCAGGAAGCTAAAAAATAATGAGGGATGAATTCCCAAAATCAGGTACATTTATGGACTTTATATACTTTGAAAACTGCTAGAATAACAGGTTTTGCATTATATGTTTTTTTTTCTGAAAGCTATTAAGTCAGAAACTACAATTTCTGTCTTTATTTAGTGACTGCAATCTTCATTGATTTGCCAGAAAAAAACACACACACACACACATGTTATGAGGATCAAACCATAATTTGAAGCGAAATCAGAGACATTCTGCAAAATCAGGTAAAGTTATGGGCACCTATAACCCCCAAATGCATATAGTAAACACATACACACATACTGTTAATTATAGCTGCTTGTATGACTGTAACTGACACCCCAGCAGTTTCAGCAGGTTCAGTGAATGAATACATTTATAAATAACTACCACACAAGAATGTACCTGCTGTCAGAATACATTGATCAAGCCACTGCACCCTCCAATGACCTTTCAACCTCTTAGTTCAAGAATCAAGAAGAAAGCTAAAAATTAATGAGAGAAAAAGATCAACATCAGGGGACAGGTATTGCCTTTGTATTACTTAAAAAGTTGTTAGCTTTGCACAATGTGCTTTTTCTGAAGGCTACTACGTTTGAAATTCAAAGGTCTATTATTGTTTAGTGACTGTAAACTTCATCGATTTGCCACAAAAACACACATTACAAGGAACAGATTAAATATGATGCAACATCAGTGACATTTCAGAGCATCTGTGATCACACACAAATCATAGCACGTATCCTTATAAATCATGACAGAAAGAGGTGCACTTTCTTATTTTCATATTAGATGTTCTTCCTATACTAGACCCTATATACTAAATGATGGGGAAACTTTGTATAGGCTTAGTTTATTTATTTAATAAGGTATGTCCCCATAAGTAGGGCTGACTTTAGGAGAAAATCAGTAAATTCTAGCAGGAGCAAGGCTAAATACAAGGGCCAAAATAATGGCAGTTGAGAGTTATGATGACACTCAATCACAGCTATATGAATGACTGTGACTGTACAATACAGAAGTTTTAATAGCTGCCACACTGGAATGCATCTTTTTAGCTTACTGTTGTCAGAATGCAGTATGTAAACTCCCCACTGACCTTTCATCCTCTTAGCTGAAGTATCAGGCAGGAAGATAAAGTACAATGGGGGACAAAGGACCAAAATCAGGGAGAGATACTACCTTTATATACTTAAAAAAGTTGCCAAAATAGGCTTTGCATTAGTATGCTTTTTCTGAAGGCTAATAAGTATGAAACTCAAATGTCTGTCAGTATTTAGTGACTGAATTCCCCACTGATCTGTCAGAGAAAACACAAACATTACTAGGAAAAGACCAAACTATGAGGCAAAACCAGATACAGTATGTGAAATCAAGGACAGTTGTGAGTACCTGTGCCCCAACACATACATGTATCATGCATACATATATCATACACATGACCATCATCAATTATTGCCACTTAAATCACCATAATTGTGTGCTTCAGATGTTTGACTGTGATCAAATGAATAAACATTCCTGTGTGATAGTTAATTCATGTATCTTCACAACTCAGAATGCAGTATGCAATGTACTACAGTTCCCTCTACCTCCATATGCCTTTTGACCTCAGCATAACAATGAAGCAGATGGCTAAAAAATAATGAGTGACAAAGGACCAAAATCAAGGACATATATTGCCCTTATATACTTAGAAACTTGTTAGAATAAACAAGCTTTGACTTAGCATTCTTTTTCTAAAGGTTATTGAGTCAGAATCTCAAATGACAGTCATTCATTAGTGATTGCAATGCTCACAGATCTGCCAGGAAAAATGTAAACTTGATAAAGAACAGACCAAACTATCTGACAAAATCATAGCATTTTGTGAAATCAGGGACAGTTCAGAGCATCTATGTTCTACTCATAAAAACACACGCACATACATGGTATTTACCTTTCCACATACTAGGTAACTGGCACATGAAGGACTTGAATTAAAAAAAAGACTTGCTCTTGCACTGGTGTTTCTGTAGTACTCCATTACTTCTTTGACTTTCAGTCTCAAACTGCCCAATGAGATGCTTTTTTGTGATGTTTCAACTTTCTACAGAAGGGAGGAAAAATGTTATAAGGGGTGACCGTCTTATTCCCAATATGGAGTAGACATACTGCAAGGCTGTTTTGAAAGTAGCCTGACAAGCAGAGTCAGTAATTTCTTTTTTTTTTCCAGCATGCGCAAACTTCCAATAGAATAACAGTAATGGCAAATTTAAATTTTATAGTAAAAAATAAATACAAAATTACAGTTTCTTTCTTCCTTCTTTCTTTTTTAATGGAGAGGCTGCAGCCCAGCAGTCAGTACCATGAACCCCCAGATACTCTGGTTTCTTTGCCTCCCAAAAGCATGGTAGTTAATTGGTTAATGTGACTTGTCCACCTATATCATTGTCCTTGTCACCAGAGTTATACCTGAAAAGGCTCAAGAAGGACTAGTTTACTTAGCTAGCTAGCAAACGAATGAATAAATAAATAAATAAATAATCATTCACATCAACTCTGAATACTAATAGAAAAGACTTCATATATGGGATCCTGTAGTTATTTGAGAAAGTCAGATGGATCCCTCCCTAATAATCTGTCTTTGGTGTATCTATATGTCTGTATTTAAATGATAGGGGATGCCTTGGGCCTGATCTCTGTAGTATTGTAGAATTAGCCCTACTGCTTACTCACTGAGGTACAGTTTTGATCTGAGATTCACTCTAGTTGCTAAGAAGATTTGGAGATAGGAATTACAGTTTTATTTTTATTTATTTGTTTGCTGATTAAACGATTGCTTCCTTGCTTGATTGATTAATTGCATTTGTTTACCAGGATAGTCCTATGGGCATTCAGTGGTAGTTCCTTTTCAGGGAAGGCCTGGAGAGAAAAGCACCATACAATACATATAAGAGAAAGCACAATAACTATTTACTCAGCATAAATTAAGAATGCATTAGTAATACTAAATATTTACAAAGTCCAATAAAACAGTGACTAGCCATTTATTTATAATGATGAAATACAAGAGGGTACAAGTGACACACTGACAAGTTTGTCAGTATAAGCAGTTGTTCCATCAATGTAAGAAACAATAATAAAGATGATTGCGAGATAAAAAAAGAGTCAGAGCAGGAGTTAGTATTGTCCTTCTGTGCAGAAGGAGCATATCCATGAATCCTTCAAGTGTGTTTTGAGTTGAATTTTTGAAGAATTTGATGTTGGCTGTTTGAGTGCTAATGGTATAGAGTTTCAGATTTTAGCTATGCAGGAAGAGTATGTAGAATCTCTGGCAGTGTTATGAGATTTAGTTAATACCAGTAGAGATTTGTTATACAAGTGTAAGGGCATAGTAGTTCAATAGAACTAGATGGGTGACTTAAACTAAGGCATTTTGAAGTTTTGTGAATAAGGTTATGGGTAATGGTTAGCTGAGGCAAGGTTAGGCAGTGACTTAGTTCTATTCAGTGGAGTCACTCAAGAGCTATATAGTGGTGGGTTTTATATGGCAGTTTTGTACCAAAGTTTGCTACTTTATTGCAGCATTGTTCTAAAAATTTGATTGGGCTGCTTATAAATTAACAAAAATAGGGGGCATAATGGAGAATTGGGAGTAGGAAAGTTGAGACAATGCCTTTCTTGTATTGCTTGTTAGAAATGGATTTACCCTGTATAGGCTGTCAAGTTTTTAATGTTTTTTTCTTACAATTTCTTTCATGTGGTGGTTGAATTTTACATTTTCATTGAAAGCAACACCTAGACATTTAGTATGAAACACCAGTTCTATTGTGATGTTATTAGTAGTGGACAGAATAAAACTAGATTTTTTTTGGTTGAGAGATGTATTAGAGTAAATAGAATAAGTTTAGATTTTTGGGGATTCAAAGGATGTTGTGAATCTGAGAGCCATTTCTCAACTGATGTGCAAGATTCCCAAGTTACTTGTAGTAGTTTACCCAAATCCTTGGCTGAGCAGATGAGAGCAGTGTTATTTGCATACTGTATTATAGTTCCATGTCTGCTTGCTAAATGGAGGTCATTTACAAAGATGTTATATATGAGAGGTCCAAACATTGATCCCCATTGGAAATCTATTACAGGATAAGTAGCTGTCGAACCATGAGAGAGCTGTTGAGTGTAGGTCAAAAAAGAATAATTTGTAGATTAATACATTGTGTAAGACAGTATCAAAAGCTTTTGAAAGGTTTAAGAATACCACAGAGACTAAATTACTGATGTTCTTATTCTGGTTGACGACTTGACGGATGTTACAAAGTTGAGGAGGTGAATGGTGATACTATGATGGGTACAGGAACCATGCTGAGTAGAAGATAGTAGTTTTTTTTTCTGTGATGAAGTTAATTAGTTGAGATTGGAAGCATTTTTCAAGTTGTTTTGATAAGGGAGATAAGATAGGGATGGGTCTGTAAGGAGAATTTCTGCCTTTATGCAAGGCTAGATTGAAGTTTTTTTTTCTGTATAGGTGGAACAAAACTTTTTTTGATGGATCAGTTTCTAAGGATGGAAATGGGGTATGCCACAGCAATGGATGCAGTTTTGAGGTATTTCCCAGGTAAGCTGTCAGGGGTAAGAGTGGTAGTCTTTTACCCGAGAAGTAGCTTTTTATAGTGTACACGGATATAGTTTGGAATGAGAAAGTTTTGTTGCAATGTGCATTGGGCAGTGGGAGAAGGTAGTTTATGCTTTAGAAATGGAGTCTACAGTTTCAGTGAAGTGGGTAGTGATGATTTTGTGGTGATTGTTTGCTATGGAAGTGGATTGAGAGATACGGCAGGATTAAATACATGGATTACTGCCGACCAGAAAAGCTTGAGATTGTTATGGTTTACTGTTTGGAGTTTAGTATATTAGGACTTCTTATCTGCATCTGTATTAATCTTTTTTAGTGCCATCTCTGAGGTACTTGTATTTTTGCAGGTTGGACTGGGTTTTGTTGTGGATCCACATTTTCCATGCTTTATCTCTCTGAATTAAGTTGTTTAGTTTCTGTAGTTAGCAGCGAGGCAGGATTTGCTTTAAGTCTTTTATATCTTTCTGGAGTGTGTGTATTTAATATATTTAAGAAAGTGGTGTCAAATAATGCAACAGCCCCATCTAAGTGAAGTATAGGTAGGATATTCCAAACTGACAGATTTTAGGTCTGATATGAAAGTATTTAATTTGAACGAGAAAATATTGTAGGCAACATTATAGTGGTGCTGTTTGTGAAAATTATTTCTATCTTGTATGGCAAATGTAGTGAAATGGTCATTAAGACAGTCTGAAAGGATCTAGAGAAAATGATTTTACAAGAAGTGTTTAGTCAAAATCCAGTCAATGGTGGACTTTCTGCTATTCTGTGTGTTGAACCTAGTTGGAAAGGAAATTAGTTGTTAGAAACCATATAAGTTTATACAATTATTAATGAGGCTTCTGTCAGTGAATGACCAGTCAATGTTTAGGTTGCCCATTATAATTCCTTCTTATTTAATATTAGCTACAGCCCAAAAAAAAAAGCAATTCTTCAGCTGTGTCTGCATTGTTTCCATTGATGTATGTATTCCAGCTACATAAACTGATTTGAATCTATTTTGTTTGAGTTGAGATATAAGAATTTTAGCATTTTTTATTGAAAGATGCATTTGTAGTGGGGGGTGAAAGGTTGAGTGAGTTGTTTTATAAGATGGCTACACCACTAGTTTTTTTTTGAGTGTTCTATCTTGTCTAAGTAAATTATATCTTGTTAACAAAATGTCCTCATCTCTAATATCTTTTTCTGAGCCAAGTTTCTTTAACTCAAACATGAAAGTTTGCAATGTTATTTCTGATACTTCTGAGAATAACATTAAATAGATGAAGGTTATGGATTTTGGTAGGTTGCTTTATGTTTATTGGTTTATTTAAGTTGGTTGTGGAAGGACTATGTTGTGTTGGAGTAGTAAGTCCAGGGATGGGATGAATGTCCCCACATTTTGAAGAGACATGAGTAAGAATAGGTTAGATAGAAGCCATTTACTTTTATATTTTATTCTAAGTTTTAATTTTGGATATTTGGGTTTGCAGTAGGGGGTGATAATTGTTCATTTGGTGGATAATGGTGGGGGTGCAGGCTGGGGGCTATTTTATATGATAGGGGGTGAAGTTGAGTGGAAGTGGTAGAGTGTCTGTAATTATAAAAAAAAATCAGTTTAGCCTGGTGTAGAATGAGGTAAGTTGGTAGCAGAGAATTGGAGATGTAAGTGAGAGGAACTGTGTTAATAATATTGCTGTATGAGGTTAGAAATGTTTGATTTGGTCAGTGAGCTGTTACTAGATATGTTATATGAGAAAAGATATGCTCCCATATAACATTTTGGCCATTTTATTCGGGCCACTGCTGGTTGTTTTTCTGAATCTTTTAGCACCCTTTTGAGGGAAATCACTTGAATCTATAACTAAAGGTATGTAAACTTGCAGAGAGGATTAAGGATATGAGTTGCTAAGGATATGAGCTGTTAATTATCGGCTTTCTGCAGTCCAGGGTTTGAGTCCCTTAGCCTCCATTTGCATACTGTGTGACTTTGAGACTGTCACTCAACCAGGCAGTGCTATTGGGCCACTTAAAATAAGGGACATGTGTCCGAGTATAAACAAATAAACACACACATGACCATCATACCTCTCAGTCTATGAGCATTGCAAATCATAGCATGCATCCTTATAAATCATGGCAGAAAGAGGTGCACTTTCTTATTTTCATATTAGATGTTCTTCCTATACTAGACCCTATATACATAAAGCATAAAGCAGTGCACCAAGAATCAGTGAATCTGTTAAGTCAACAGCATAGATTGTTTACTTTAACATGGTTACAGAAAAGAAAAGGTGCACCTCCCACCCCAACATCTCTAAAATATACTAACCCAATACTGAACAATCCTGGATGTAAGGAGAAACCTCCTTACCACTGCAGGGATACCTCACTGAATTAAGTAGATAATGTCTGACTAAACAATGGAGTCATTAAAATTACTTTTCTTGTTCTTAATTATGATACACTGTTATACTGTGTATTCCAATCATTCTTTGCTCTGTTTTACACCTTGCTTTTGGGGCACATTATGTTTTCCAGTTATGCAAGGTAGATACTGATCCATCTAATTTTTTAAAGTGGTATGAACATTGAACTTCCATTCCTGGCTATTTTCTATAGATGCTGCCTTTCCTGCTTGCAGTGCAGGTTTTCTTAATTTCATTTCATTTAGTGATAGAATCAGTGTTGGTGCCTGTCATCTATGTCAAGTACATGTCAGGGCCATTTCATTTACTAGACTTCACTGGAGTAGTGTTGAATTACTCTTGGAAAAGTAAAACAAAAGAAGAAAGAAGTATGCAAGGAGGGGGGACACTGTGGGTCATACTAAAGACCAAAAATATATAATCTGCTTGAGGTTATTTGCAGAAATCTTCTTCATGGCAAGGCAAAACATAAGAAGATTGGTGAACCTTTACATCCTAATTTTGTAGGTATTGTATTTTTTTGTTTTTATATTACTAATTCAAACAGTAGGCACTTTATACATGTCTTATACTTTAAGATATGTTCAGTTTGTTTTCTTAGGGAAAACTCAGCACACTCAGTTTTATATACTTATAATTACATTAACTGGACTGGAAATGAAAAGCATTTCCAGAATGATTTTACAAGGCATATGATTCAAAACAAAATTACCACATAATTAAAATAAAATGTGGCTCAGGTCCACAGACCCCAAAGGGGTTAGTTTTGTGTTCACAGTTCATTCTTTATCAGCGTAGACTGTCTCTATTTTTGAAGAATCACTGGTGCTGGTAAGCTAAAATCTAAGGCTTCTGTTGCAGCCTTCCTGTTTGAGCTTCCCAACTCAGGCTGTCTCGAGAGGCTAGTATTGCGCTTGCGCTGTCTCTCTCTCTGTCACTGAACACCCCATTCCTTTTATAGGAAGGGGTGTGTGGCCTCCTCCATGTCAGAGAGGTGTGGTTTTTCTTCTCGGTCATTTACTTTCTGCTGTTCTTGGTTTGCCCTTGTAGCATAAGTATATTTCTTGTAAGAAGCCTCATTTCATTTTCTATAAGTGCCGTTTTCTAACAGCACACTGGATTTAAACTCAGGACCATTCACAAATGCAAGAAATATTTGGCTCACATAAGCAGTATATTTCCTTTTCACTTGCTTTACACACAAGGCAAGCCATAAATGCAAGAAATGTCTACTTCATATAAGCAATAATTCTTTTTCACTATTGCACGATACCATAATTCTGAACTGCTTCAGCAGTTAGTAAAGATTTCACTCTACAAAGCATAAAGCTATCAGCGTTGCACTCAACAACCAAAATGACTTTTTTTCACTCCAAAGGACCCCACTCCTTTGTATTGCTTCTTTCCAAAAAAACAACTTTTCTTTTACTGCACAAGACTTACACAGTTGGGTTCCCTTTTTCAACACACAGCTCATTTGCATGCCACAAGACTTTACTAGTACGGCATCACTCCTAGTTAAAGAACAAACAACAAAATATAGAGATATTAGTGGGTTTAATTCTATTTGTAAAAAAAAAAAAATAATAATAAGTAATGAACAGGAGCTATGGTATTTCTATCTACCCACTGACCAGCAGTAAATTATCATTATTTAATATATTAAATCTGGTGGCCACCATGGATATGGTCTTGAGTCATACCACAGGGACTCAAAAGATTAAAGTTTAAAAAAAGACACAACATGCGTATTAAGCAAGAAATAACTCACTAAGTGCAGCTCAGCTTCAAGAGCATGAAGAAAATATGCACTGTTGCCTTGGGTATGGGACTTACACCATCTACATCAAATAATATGCTTCAAACTGATCATCCCACCAAGCAAAATTTTTAGCCTAGCTCTCCAGATCCCTTTCTCACTGTTTTCTGTGGGTCTTAGTGCCTTAATGTTCCGCAGCAACTGTATGTTAAACTCTACACACACACACACACACACACACACACACACACACACACACACACTCACTCACTCACTCACTCACTCACTCACTCACTCACTCACTCTCACTCTCAAACTAATTTCCAGGGAAAGCTGGTAGCCTTCTCACACATTACAGCTTTCTAAATCCAAAAGTGAAGGAAACAGTCCAACAGTATGAACAGTAACACAAAATCTATTTCCCTGGTGATGGAATCAAGGTGTCAGAACTCTATTTTAAAGTTAACATCAAAAAAAACTTTTATTATAATTTGTTAAGCGCTTTCATCTAACAGTAACTAGATTTCCTCAGAACAAATGACTGCCTTTAGGCTTACAATATATAGGGTGTGTAATTAAATAATTGTTTGATTAACCAATTTGATTTCACATCATTTAAAGTGCTAGTGCAATAAAAACCTTAGTGACAATGTTAATAATAGTATTAAAAAGTTTAAAATACATGCTCTGATTTAAAAAATAATGACATGTTGTATAAATAATTCATTACATTTCCACATACTTATGATTTGTACATTTTCTAATACTTATATAAACTAAACTAATATAAATACAATTACTAAAAAAAATTAATGAATAAGTGCATATTAATGGTCACTATAGTACTCATTTCTAATAAAATCATGGACCTAATGGGGGGAACCCTTACACTTCCACTATGTGTGAAACTTGATGTCAAGTGTAACTAATACAGTGAGGGTGATACCAGTTGGAGAAATGACTGGCACCTTATATAACATTTATCTTGCCCCTAGTTTGGGTTACTGAAATCACTGTACTACATAATACAAAATAAAATGTAATAATGTGAAATGTATTAACCCTCACTGTATTAGTTACACTTGACATCAAGTTTCACACATAGTGGAAGTGTAAGGGTTCCCCCCATTAGGTCCATGATTTTATTAGAAATGAGTACTATAGTGACCATTAATATGCACTTATTCATTATTTTTTTTTTAGTAATTGTATTTATATTAGTTTAGTTTATATAAGTATTAGAAAATGTACAAATCATAAGTATGTGGAAATGTAATGAATTATTTATACAATATGTCATTATTTTTTAAATCAGAGCATGTATTTTAAACTTTTTAATACTATTATTAACATTGTCACTAAGGTTTTTATTGCACTAGCACTTTAAATGATGTGAAATCAAATTGGTTAATCAAACAATTATTTAATTACACACCCTATATATATTGTAAGCCTAAAGGCAGTCATTTGTTCTGAGGAAATCTAGTTACTGTTAGATGAAAGCGCTTAACAAATTATAATAAAAGTTTTTTTTTTTATGTTAACTTTTAAAATAGAGTTCTGACACCTTGATTCCATCACCAGGGAAATAGATTTTGTGTTACTGTTCATACATTACAGCTTTCTGTCATGGCCCAATGTAGTAAACTGCCACCATCCCAGATTACTAGGTTCAAAATTTTCTACTTATTGTTTCACTTTAAGAAGTCAAATAATTATAATCACAAATGATAATATGTAGCAGAGCAATCTGACCAATCAGAGGTGGATATCAGCAACTTGTCACAATTTAGCAGTAACTACTGTCTTATCAATCAATAAAGAAATAAAGAGATGACCAGATGCAAGCTTTTTAAAAATGAATAAAAATACTTTACTTAAAAAAGCATAAGTTACATAGTTATAAATTACTGTAATTCCTAGCTGAAAGCAGTTCCAAAATTCAGTCACACATTTCATGTACCTTTTTTAAATATTTCATAGTAAAAGATTGGAAATTCACACTTCTTTCCATGCCACTAGAAACACACACATTGTAGTTTTACATTGCATATGAAAAGGGCACAAGTTCACATGTGGTTTATGCCACTGAAAACACACCTATGGCAGATTAAACTACATATTGTTAGTTTGCTTGCTGCATACACACAGTTCACATATCGGTTACATTCTGATTCAGAAAACAGTAGCAGATTATTCTCAAACATCACACTGTGCATCTGTACTTTTGAACTGCTTCAGAATTCCCATACTACTGAACGTCTAACTTCTTTACAACTTCGCACATTCCTTTGCAAACAGTGCTTAAGACTCTCGTTTATAACATGCAGTTTTAGTCACCATTTTCAGTGCATATGTTACAGATTGTCTAAGTTTTTGAAGAATCCAGTGCAATGCTTTTCCTTTGGCTAAACAGTCTATTCACTTTAATATTGTCTGACTTACTTTTTCAGAAATGCAGAGTATCAGTGTTCCTTAGAACTTCATTGTCCCTGATCACAATGTTTTCTAATGCTTTTAAATCAGGTTACTACTTTGCTTTTCTTAAGCATTATTTCCGTGGTTTCCATTTACTAACAATACTTTCTTACATTTGGGGAATTTCTACAGCTTCCCTTAAGTTGCAAGTAATTTAACATTACAACTCTTTTCAACTTATTTGAAATGCTGTAAGCCACTATTTGTGGTTTTAAATTTCACCACAGTTTTTGCCATACTCATTCCTAGCTTCGTTGATTTCTTTCATCGGTACTTTTAAGTACCTGCTTTATACTGCAATAACATTTTACTCTCCTGATACATTTATTTTAACAGTTTAGATCATTCACAGTGCACAATTTGGTAAGCAAGCTTTCAGCACTTCTCTTAGCAAACAGAATTTCAGCAGTTTTATATCACTGTGCTGAAGCATTCAGCAAATTTTGCTACTTTTTCATGCCGTGCAGTTGTTTTTTTTAACTTGGTTTAAGAATTGTTGACTTACTTCACTCTCAGGGATTAGCTCATGTATCACAGATTCTGCTATTGCCTCTCTTTGCCTTTGGGTGAGGCAGGAAAAACCGAAGATTCTATTTAGCACCATATAACCAGCTTAAAAATTCACGTCATTGTGTTTAGTGAAAAGTTCAATTAAAGTTTGCTTCACAGCTTGTAACCATAATGTAACACACATCTCTTAAGAATACACCACTGAGCTGTCTGTCAGTTAAGGCTTCATTCAACAGTACTTCTTTTGGGAGGGTTGCCCCCCTCATGCCATTTCAGTACACACACTGAATTTTATTTTTTATGCTTAAATTAACTCAGAAGCATTTTCATACATTTTCATGGTAACTACTGGTAGAAGAAATTGAATTTTGCCAAAATGTTCCACCACATGTGATATTTTTTCAATATTATTAACTCAGCAAGAACACATTATTAGCTGTCTTTACTGTTTTTATCAAAATGTATCCAGCCCTTCTGGACCAGTTAACCTTAATGAGGGGAAAATCCCCATATTTTAACACTCATTATTAGCTTTCACATAACACAGAGGGTCTGAATTTGTAAAATGAAATATTCATCTTTTCTTTAAAATTCTCACAGTTTATCAATGAACCATTTTAAGGTTTTTTTTTTCAAACGGCATGCATTAATTTTTTTGGCACTGTAATTCAGTGTCCTACTCAACATATAGCAGCTCACTTTGGTTAACACATCTAAGTCCAGGGCTTTGCAGTTACCTCCGTATTTATTTCGTACTAACGTTCTGATGTCCATGATCTCATCAGTCTGTCTCACTCATTAGGCAAATGTCTCTGCTGTGCTGTTTGTACAGCCACTTATTTTATAGAAACAGGGGTGTGTCTTTCTCCGCTCAGGTCATGTGTGTGTGTGTGTGTGTGTGTGTGTGTGTGTGTGTGTGTGTGTGTGTGTGTGTGTGTGTGCGCGCGCGCACGGGCTGGATACAAAGAATGTGACATCTCCATGCCTAGCACAGACCATGGATGCATCTTATACGCCTGTGGATACCAAGGCTACCCAGATGTCACTGAGATGACAGGTTGATGGGGACACTATCAATCAGGGAAGTGTGCTGGTCCTCCATAGTCAGATGTCTGAATCTCCCCCTAGGTTATGCTGGCAGAAAAGTGTACACTTTGGTGGGTGAGGGGTTACCACCCTCTCCCTGAGATTGTGTCAGTGGTTGTAACCTAATGTATGTGCTGGACCATAGTGGAGGCACAAACTAGTAATACCACAGCTATGACAAAGATGGTGAGGGTGATCCAGGGTGTATGTAATGACCTATGGGAGTACATGTCCAGTTTGTGTTTTCATGGAAACAGCTAACCATACGCTTGCATGCACTAACAAACATATATACAGACACACACACACACACACACACACACACACACACACACACACACACACACACACACACACACACACACACACAAATACCAATCTTCTACTTATATATACCATCTCTGAGATCATACAACAGCAAGGAAAGGACAAATTCCCAATCCTCACTGTAATGCTAGCACAGTGTGATCATTTGACTATTCTACCCCTTGTCCCAGCAAAAAAAAAAAAAAAAAAAAATTACCATTCTAAATGTTTAATTAAACAGAGTTTTGTTTGTGTGTGTGTGTGTGTGTGTGTGTGTGTGTGTGTGTGTGTGTGTGTGTGTGTGTGTGTGTGTGTGTGTGTGTGTGTGTGTGTGTGTGT